>NC_046302.1:53675731-54875731 GCF_004115265.2 Rhinolophus ferrumequinum
CAAAAAACACTGATGTTCTTTCTATAAATCCCCATAAAAGCAATAAAACAGAGCACATACGCCACCTTGATCAAAGGAGATTCATATCACAGTTGTTTTTTTTTTTCATCTTTGTCTTTTTGTGGTGATGCCATTTTCTGGATGCAAAATTTAGTCCTTATTTTCAAGAGGTTTCCAGTTAATTGAGGGGACCACTGCACCTCAAATCTCTTTATTATTTCCTGTTATATTACATTTAGGAAAATTTTTCAGTGGAGTGCCGGGGTTGGCTTGTACTGGCTCATGAGAGTCTTAATTTTGAGGAATTGTAGTTGAAATGGCCATTGTGAGAGTATTTACAACACAGAAATCATCAAACCTACAAATCAGAGTCTTTTCCCCGCTCTGGTGGTGATTAAACATTTACCTGCCCTGCACTGGCCAGAAGATACTTGCAAATAGGATTTTTATGACATAGCGATAGAAGGAGAACTGGCTCTGAGTGGTGAACACACAATGTGATATATAGATGATGTATTACAGAACTGTGCACTTGAAACCTATGTAACTTTACTAACCATTGTCAGCCCAATAAATTTAATTAAAAAATACATATGGTGAATGCTTACATTAAAAAGAATTTATTACAGTAAAAGACACATTGCCATTAATCCCCTCAAAATACTCCCCCTCACTTCAAACACACTTATCCCATTGTTCTTGCCACTTTCTGAAGCAGTTCTGGAAGTCCTCTTCTGTGAGTGTCTTTAGTTGCACTGTCGTGGCTGCCTCGATGCCCTGAATCAATTCAAAATGTTTTCCTTTCAGGGTCATTTTGACTTTGGGGAAGAGCCAGAAGTCACACGGTGCCAGATCCAGTGACTAAGGTAGATGAGGTCACACCATAATGTTTTTATTTGACAGAAACTGCTCTACCAGAAAAGATGTGTGACAGGGAGCGTTGTCATGAGGGAGGATGAAGTAAAGACACTCACGAAAGAGGACTTCCAGAACTGCTTCAGAAAGTGGCAAGAATGATGGAACAAGTGTGTTTGAGGCAAGGGGGGGTGTTTTGAGGATGACTCATGGCAATGTGTCTTTCACTGTAATAATTGTTTCAAATTTAAATATTCACTGTATTCTTTGATCACACCTCATATACATATACCGTGTAACTCAATCAATCCTGCACGTGAGCCATTTCGCCCAAGCACATCCCTGGAGTAAGACTCAGCACAGACTCTAGCAGAGGGGCCTGCCCTCAGTGGATCAGCACCACTGTCACCCTGTGCGCCACTTCCATCCCCACAAAAACATTCTTCCCTGGAGCTCCATTACCCTCCTTGTGAGCTTTCTACAGAGATCAAGGAAAACAAGTGACTCAAAGAACCCTACAATCAACTCGAGGGGTGATTTGTGCCAAAGTTAAAGTAGGGTTATCTGTTAGTCTTACAGTCAAAATCTTTTAACCTTGTTTCTGCAATAAAGATTCAATAAAAAAAGATATTCTTCTTGATGATGACAACAAGGTCCTAGATTGCCACCAAATACCTTCTAAATATCCAAAGGAAGAAGAAATCAAGTTCAATGTCATTTTACTATTTTCTACATTTTATGTTTTTACAAATCACTTACCCATGGACAGTTTGATATATTTGAACTTCATTAATCACAGATAATTGTTGATTGCATTGGATAAAGAAAAACTTATTCTGTTTTTTAAAAATGTATTACTACCTAGAAAAATGAAGAGAATGGCAGTTTTCCTATCCTTCTTTTTTTGTTACAAGATGATGTGAGAATAATAAATTATGCTTGAGGATTCTTTAGTGTAGTAGCACTTTTTCAAAGGTTAGCAGTTGTCTCTGCCAGGTAGTAGAGGTGATTGAATTGATGTCAACACTTTCCTAGTTCCTGGAAGAAAGTATAAACTAATATAAATACACACACACATACACACACACACACACACACACACACACACACACCTCGGGAACTGATAATATGTGTTGATTGTTAGGAAGCCTATTTTAGGAGAAGGTTACATAAAAGGTCAAGATTTATTTTTCTATGGGTTTGCAGTAGGAGTTACTTGCTTAACTTGGTTGTAAAACTGAAATAATGGCTACTAACTAATCTCAAAGGTTCTTAAAACCCCAAGTCATAAATACTTATAAAGGCCTGGGATCTATTACTACAAGAAACAGATTACTTATTATTATTTTGTTATGCAAGGTGTACTTTGTGAACAAAGAAATGTGATATTTGTTATTATTTACTCACATAAAATTACAAGAGATTACAAAGAATCATTCTCTTCTTATAACTGAAATTATAACTCTGCTTATATAAATAGGATCACTGTAAAAAGAGGAGTTCCAGTTTGAATTCTGTTGTCATTTTTTGCTGAGATAGAAAAAAAGCAACTTCTGACATTTGTGAACTGATTTGACTCTCACAACTAAGCTACATTGAAAGGCATTTTACATTAAGTATGTTTAAAATATCTAGAGATATAAAAGGAATACTCAAACCATAAATAAAAGTAGGAGAAAATGAAATAAGAAAGAGAATTTGAAGGACCAAGTAGAAATCCTAAAACTACAGTCATTGAAACAAAAGCGACAACAGATGGATTATACATAGACTAGACACAGCTAAAGAGAGAATTAGGGTCTAAAAAGGGTAGATCAAAAAAAAATTACCAGTATGCCACACATAGATATATGAAAAGATATGAAAATTTTCAAAGATTAGAGAAACACAAGATAGATCAAAAAGCTTCGATATTTAGCTAAGAGGAATCTCAAAAAGAAAGAATAAGAATAGAGAGGATAAAATAGAGTCAGTATTTGGCTAAGAATCTTCCAGAACTGAACAAAGATATGACACCTCAAGTTGAGGAAAAAAATTTTATATTATATCATTTAATTCTCACAATCATATGAGTTAGGATTATTTATGGTGAAGAAAATAAGCACAGAGAGGATAACTGGTTAAGTCCACTCAGTGACCAAGTGGTAGACCGGCCATGTTGATTCCCAAGCCCTGTCCCTTGCCCATGAGCCTCTAAATCTTGGTCAGGTACATTACCACATGCCCCACGGTGGTGCCTGAGCCTAATCTGAAGGCCCCTCACCTTCCTGACTACCTGTTTGCTATGATCACCTAGGCAGGTCAAATAAACTCCAGAGACACCGCATTTGAGAAGATGGACAACACTGAGCACCCAGCTGGGCAAATAAAAAGCCACCAGTGTAAATAAAACCATTTTTTCACCTAGAAAAGGGTCCATTTTGGGAGAACCCTGAAGCAATGCTAGGATGCTTGAATTCGACTTTGTACATTGAGCATGAAATATTTTCCCACCGTGACATAAATTCCTTGAGCCAAGAGCATGTCTTATTCATCTTACTTTTGCTACAGTACCAATAAATGCACAGAAGAGATCCTTCTTCGTTGTGTGCTGTTAGAGAACTAGACTCTATAGAACACTCACATTTAGGGAATGGAAACAGAAAAGGGAATGAATTAAAACAAAGAAGAGTCAAAGAGATAAAAGGATAATATTCCGCGTTTCCCTGAAAATAAGACCTAACAGGAAAATAAGCCCTAGCATGATTTTTCAGGATGACATCTCCTGAACATAAGCCCTAATGCATCTTTTGGAGCAAACCTTAATATAAGACTCAGTCTTACTTTCGGGGAAACATGGTAATATTAGGGAAGTTAGAGGAGAGTCTAAAAAAGAGTAAACAGTAATCAATGTCCAATGTCTCCAAGAGGAAAAAATTACCACAAATTTTTAAAAGACACTGGATGTGGTAACTGAGAGGTGAGTAGTGAACTCTAGAGAGTATATTTTCAGTAGAGTATAAAGGAGAGAAACCAGGTACAACCTATAATTTCTGCCCTCTAGAAATTTAAAATCCAATGGGAAGGACAAGGTGTCATCAACTGTAAATGATCAATACGAGTTATGAGTCACAACATTTTTAGAATTTCAGCATTCTGTTTTTGTTGCTTGATTGTGTAAAATCATCTCCACTGACTCACAAAAACAAACATTAAAAAATAACAATCTACTTTGGAGAATATTTTGAGATAGTCAAAGACAATCAACACTAGAAAGGTGGAATATTGTGATTCAGCTCATATTGTCTGTTCCAGTAACTACAATAGTAAACTTCAATCATTATATAATCTTCCTAGATTTGAAGACTCATAGTTTAGAATCTATTTATTCCTTGTGAAAGTAGAAATAACATTCATGACAGTCATTTTAGACATAGTATTTTTCTCTCTTAAAACTTAACAAATACATTTAAAAAGGAAAATGTTATTTGCTATTTTAGAAGTTTAGATGTTAGAGCACATTTCCCTTAAAAAATAATTTTTTCTCTAAGACTTATAGCAGAGTTATTTTTTCTATTTCTTCAAAAGGTACAGTCTTTGCTTGTGATATTAGCATTCATATGTATTCCTTGAAAAATTAACATTGACTAGTTTTACCCATCTATGTAAATATAAGGTATAAATACAGGGTGTACATATACCCACTGTGTACGGCCCACACAGGGTAGGAAGGACTTACCTCCGGGGGCCCGAGGAGGACATAATCTGTAAACTGTAAATAATCTGCTAACCTTTTCAACCCAGGCCAAGAAGAAGAGAAAGCCAAAAAGTATGTATAATTGGTATTAGTGAGGAAGATTCTAATTAATTTTTCAGCAAGACAAATGGGTTTCATCAGCAGAAGCTTCTTATAAATAAGACCTGCTTACACTCCCACATGCTTGCTACCTTCTTTGAAAATCAAAAGCTCTCACGAGAGGAGCAGCTGACAGCTACATTCAAATTCAACAGAACCACAGAAAGTAAATCACAGACACGGAGTATGGAATCTGCTTTTACAGAGAAAAATAACTGCAATCTAATCTTTGCAAATATATCATTCGACCAACTTACTTTTTTCTGGAATTTTCCCTTCCATCAATTAAGGCTTTTATTTTTATGTTATTATATTTTTTCCCTTTTTATACCAAAATTGTCATGTTTAATAGTAACTTGTGAGAATCAAAGCCTTCAGATCTGTGTAGAATCCCCAGTGTTATTCTGATACAAAATTCTAGGTCAGAACCACTTGTAAAAATTATTCAGAAACTACCAGTATTGCCAATAAATATATCATGAGTTAATCAATAGCTTGCTTAAACTTTGCTTTCACATGTGAACAATGTGAATTAGATGTCCAGGGTTCATCTTTCTCTGCAACTGCTTTCTTTCCATCTACATTTTAACAACATTTAATCATTTCCATGTGAAAAACGAAAAGACGTCCTGAATCCTCCTGGCCCCTCCAAGCATCAGTCCATCCCTCCTACCCTTTCAACAGGTCTTGAGAAAGCTGTCTACCAGGTGGTTTTCACTTCTCATTCCTCAAGACATTTAAAATGGCCTCTGCCCTCACAGCGTCAGCATTTACCAACATCCGTGGGTCTTCCCTCAGGAGATATAAGGGTGCCAAGTGGAAAATTGAAACCTAAAACACAGAAGGCCGTGCAGTGAGTGTGTGCTACCCACTGCATTCAGGGCAGCTACTCCTAGGAGCAGGGCCGAGGATTTGAGAGGCTGGGTCGGTGACAAAGCAACAGGTTTATAGGAAGACCTGCTCGTACAAACCACTACGGTGCTTCTAATTGCTTTGACCATTTTTCCTCTCTCTGTCCCAGTTCACATTTTGTCTCAAGTTTGATGGAGTTATCCCGGCATTAGCAGAGGACACTTAACTAAACTGCAGCCCCCCTAGAATGACACTTCTGTCTTTCTGTGTGTGTGTTTGCTAATATTGCAAGCACAGCAAGTTTTCCCAGAGAGACATACCTGTGCAAGACCTTTGATTTTTACTTCGGGAGACAGATAGGCAGCAAATTCAAGATACGGAGAAAGGGAGTCACAGGACAGGGTCAAAGGCTAAATCCTTTTAGGAAAGATGTGGACACACAGCTAACCACCTGACAAGGGTAGAAATAACAGAGAAGGGAAACTCCATTTCAGTACACAAACAAGTCCTTCAACCAGGACTGAGATAACATGTTAATTTGAAATGTAAATCTACTTTGCCCGTGGATGATCTGTGACTCCCAGTAAATCCTTTTACACTTTGTTAGCCAGTTTCTACACATATAAGAAAGGAGTAATAAGATTAACTTTGATCTTCTAGGGATGTTGGAATGATAAATGAGGTAATATTTCAGAATGTGTGAAGAACTTCCTTAGAAGCAAATTATTATATTAATCCAAGGTATAAATGTAATTACAAGAGGGGATGACCTTCGTGTTATGAATTGACCTAAGAATAGTATTAAAGTGGTATAAAGAAATTTGGCATTGTTGATGTGAAGCTAGTGAAAACCAAGGGGATCAAAACACTTGTCGGATAGCATTTTATTCATTAACTCACCTTACACATATGTAGACATAGATATAGACATAGATGTAAATGAACACACAGATTTATACATAGATAGACAACTACTCTTAGGTATGTAGCACTGTGCTAGGTACACAAACAGGTATTGCAGGATATTTAAAAAACAATTATTGTTTGCCATAATTGTAAATAGTATTAGCAAAACAAGGCAATTATATGGTCTTGTGTATGACTATTTATACTTTTCAGATATTTTGAACATAGAGATCAAATACATCATGGTTTTAAATCTTCTTCCCCAAAATTATATTCCTGTACTAGCAAATGCTTTGTTCCTGATTTAACAGATTAAATTTTCATAGGTGTAAGACTGACTGCATGAAAATAGAAATTTTCAGAATATTACAAAGTGTTTTTAAAGAATGTGCAGCAGCTTTCAGAATTGTTAAATAAATGGATTCAAGCAAACAGAAGCAAATATCATTGTAGAGTTTTTATTATGTGAAACTGGCAGTCAACATTTTATGAAATTTGTGTCTGCTCTAAAAACCCTTACCACAAGTATCGAAGTACAAACCATATCATTATTTAATCTCATGATGTCACTGTCAGATGCCACAACAAAAAAAATCTGTGTGTGTGTGTGTATATGTATATATATATATATATATATATATATATATATATATATAAAACTTTACATACATATATACTCGTATGTATACTATATACATTTGGAAAGAGGGAGAAAGATATAAAGGAAATATAGCACACTATCAATAACTGTTACATTTAAGTACAGAGTACATGGATAGCAATTGTACTGCTTTTCCAAAGTTTTGAAAATTTGCAAAATGAGTTGGGGTAAAAATTCATGCCATCCTAGAATGATACATGGAGTATTGCTAGACTTTTGCACACAGTAATCGTATAATTGTTAAAACTTTCACCTGTCATGAACTGGGAGAGCAAACCTGTAGAAAAGGATGCACAGGAGAAAGTTTCAGGCATTTGAGAAGTGTGAGGGGTGGGAATAGTAATTAAGAGGATGATGAACTTGGATGGCTGTTGCTGGGAGTGATACATGCTTTGGGAAAAGACATTGGAAGCCTGAAGCTAGCAATTAAAGCTCAAGGTGAATGTTGGATGGCTTGGATAGCAGTATTTGAGAACAGAAATGGCTGAGGCCCAGGACTTAATCTTAAGAGTAGTAGAACCAAAGAAAATGTTGGATTCTCAGCTCTGAAATGTCTTCTAGACCAAGGTCGGAACCCTGAATGAGTGGCAGCTTGAGTAAGAGCCATGGCATCTGTGTGGATGCACTGGAAAAGCATGAATTCCCAGCTTCCCATGAACCCTGCAGGCCTGTGCAACTGGCCACTGCAGAGAACAGCTGGACTCTGCCTGGCAGGTAAATACATGGCCTTGTAAAGGCAAATACAAATAAAATAATTCTAAGAGGCTTAATTTCCTCTTTTAAAATAAGGGAAGGCTTCTCTCACTCCCTTTTCTTAGAGCATTGACTTTGGGAAACTTGTAAATTCTTTCTCTATCACTTTGAAATGTATGTAAATCGTTTTTGTTTTTTTTTTTCCGTTTGTGTGCTTGTTTTTTATTTTAAGTGTGTTTTTCCAGGACCCATCAGCTCCAAGTCAAGTAGTTGTTTCAATCTAGTTGTGGAGGGTGCAGCTCACAGTGGCCCATGTGGGGAATTGAACCAGCAACCTTGTTGTTAAGAGCAACACACTCTAACCAACTGTGCTAACTGGCCACCCCTGTAATCTTTTAAAAGCTAAATAAGCCCCTGGCTGGCTCTACAACCCAGTAAGTTCTCTCTTAAGAACCTGAAAACCATGTCTTTGAAATGTAGCCTTTAAGGAAAATAGTTCCCTTATCTCCCAGTCTCTGTGGGAGGGTAGACGCCTGACTTCAGAGGCCCCTCACACCAAGTTGCCAAACTGCCTCTTGTCATAATACTAGAGGCTTGCTTATCCTTTGGAAGAAGCCAGTTAGCAAACACAGATGGATCGCTCTAATTACCAGGTGATTCTGGGATGAACTGTGTGTGACCAATGGTCTGTGAAGTCCTCTGACTTGAACTAGTTATTGTTTATCTTGAGAACATGTGTGTAATGGGTTGTATCTGTTTGGCTTTGTAAAATGGTGAGATTTCTTTCTGTCTTGGCAACCTGTTAATGGACTTCCTGTGATGCACATCTCACTCAATTATAATGCTTATTCAATAGTGAAATTGTTTCTTTCTCGGCTACCTTTGTGGAGAGGTTTTCTGGGTTGGAAAGAAATTTGGGTTTTGACTGTATTTTTCCAACTCCATCCTCAGTTCAGCCCGTACCCTCTCCTGGGCACCAGGTCAATAACTGATAAGAGAACTGCTGGGTCTGCTGAGGGAGAGGCAGGGCCGACGCCAGAGGAGCTGCAGGGCACGGCTGAGACGACCCACAGAAACATGCGTGGTCCTGGAGTACGTGTGAGCATGGCGGGTCAACGGGAGAAGAACACAGAGCTGGGAAAGAGAATTTTTCAATATGGCAGCATTCCCAGGAGATGGGATTTAACCCCCTGGTAGAAGTCTCAGGAGACTTTTCTAATATTACTGCTAGATGACACTTAGAATGAAGCTTAGAAAAAGTAATGGCCCCTATTAAGTGTAGTTAAAATGGTAGAACTATAGTGGCAAACTCTGATGGAATCAAAAGATTTGTTGAAGAGGACTTGCTGAATTGGTTCTGCTATATGAGACGCAAATATCTACGCAATGACCTTGCTTGTCATAAGGATCTGCCTGACCCTCTCCCATTCAAAGAAATAAGGAATGTTTATCTCAGTTTATCAGAGAAATTATATATATATATATATATATAATATATATATATATATATATATTATATATATATCTACAGCATCACTAAGAAGTGGTGGCTATCTTCTGTAGACCAGATGTCAGAGAGAAGAGTAGGAGAGGCTCTTACAGAACTGGACTCCCTGATAGCAATGGAAACAATAGTATCCCAAGATAGAGGACAGGTGTCACCTCCATGAGTGCAATTATTGTAAGGAGTGGCCAAAATGATGTGGCAGCCACCTGAACTGCATGAGTTAATGAAGTAGTTAACAGAAAATGACCTTACAGGTATCAGAAAAGGATATAGTCCGATCGACACAATCAAGAGAATTATAGAATGGATGATCAGGACGCCCGGAGCAACCATTCCCAGGGAAAGTCACAAACCCTTGCCTAGTTTCTGGACATGAACCAATTTTCAAGTCTGGAATCTATTTCTGAAAGAAGAGGCTGGGTCTCCAGCAGGATAGACCCTGAAACACCATGGTAAGTGCATGAGGTAATGATTTCCCCAGTTCATTCCCAAAAAGACCTGTGGTCATTAACTTGGTAACTGTATTTTCCTAAAAGGGAAATACTCATACATTTTGAGGTCTATTGGGCACAGAGTCTGAGTGGTTGATACCTGGGAACACACAGCAGCATCACGTTCCTGTATGGGACATTAGGTGTTATATGTAGGCCAGGTAATAAAGGATCTCCTAGCCCAAGTCCAATTCACATTGGGTCCACTAGAACCATGGACTCTAATAGTGCATTAGACATATTTAGTATTTGGCAGAACTTTCATAGGGGCCCTTGGTTTGGTGAGGTAAGATTTCTCACAGTGGGAAAGGCCAAGTGGGAGCCTTTGAAATCACTCTGCCGCCAGGTAATAAATACTTTCGGCTTTGTAGGACATACAGTCTCTATCATAATCACTCGACTCTGCTTCTGTAGCACAAATCAGCCATAGGCAATACCTAAATAAATCAGTGTGGCTGTATTTCAATAAAACTTTGTTTACAAAAATAGAGAGACAGATTTGGCCCACAGGTCATAGTGTGCTGACCTGCAATCTAGATAATATTAAAAAGCAACTCATTTAGTTACTGATAGTTTACCATATGCCAGGTATAATCAAATCTATATATTTACTGTTATATATTCCTTAATACAGCCATATAATTTATTATTTTCCTCATTTTTAAAATAAAGCCTTTTTGTCATGTATAGAATAGGAAAAATATTTAGTTGTTCAGTCAGAAAGTAAACCAATAAAAAAAATAGGCAAATGATAAGCCTATGAATTCACAGAAGACAAAACTAACATCCATTAAACACATAAAGACACCCAATGAGATACCACTTTATAAGCATGTATGTCACAGAGCAGATTATATTCCTGTCTAACAATATGCACCTCTCCTCCTGGAAGAGATGTATGTATACTTCGTTGTGCCACTAGTGTCAGGCTTGGTGTGTGACTTGAAATCGTGTGTGACTTGCAGAGTCTTTCCCTGCCGTCAGACGTGGCCATGTGAAGGGTGCCCTACCCTGAAGGAAAGTCATGTATGATCAACCTGTTGACTTCAGGAGGGGTCATATGACTTGCTTTGAAAAAGAAAATGTGGACAAATGTGACGTGTGTCACTTCTGAGCAGAAGCTTTAGAAACCAGCTCACACTGCCATGTGCCTTTCCCTCCACCACAAGACTGCCAATGTTCTAGACAGGAGTTCCTTTTAGCCTGGAATAAAGCAGCCGCTGACTGAGACAGGCTTGCACTGTGAGGGGCATGGGGAGACAGGGCTTCTTCCGTACCTGCAGAGGTTCTGTAAATTGGCTGTCACCACTCACAGGGTCTGGACTCAGGGCGGCTCCTTGTTTGGCTCATCACCTGGCCCAAACTGCTAAACCTGACTCTGCCTTCACTTCCGAATGTGTAAATTGTAGATAATGACAGTATTTTTAGAGGTAAGTTTGTTTGGAGGTTTATGTGAATGAATACCTGCAGCATATGCAGAACAGAGCTGAGGGCTCAGTAGTCAATGCTCTCTCCATGATTCATTTAACGCAGGCAAATCAGTATTCGTTATGCTAAAAAGCTGATTCGGGGTTACAGAATGGACAGCTCCTGGTAAAATGTGTTGCTCCTCTTTATTCCCGAACTTTCTCCTGCTATTATTTTGCATCAGGATATGTGTTCTGAGTATGAGATCCCAGAGGAACAAAGAATCGCTTGGCAGGCCCAGAGGAAGCTCTATTAGCATTTTCATCAAGCCTGGCAGATGGCCCCACAGATAGCACAAGGATGGGAATACGTAAAGGCCAGGAGATTGGAAAGAGTACTACGGAGAATGTCCACTGAAAAGAAAGAGGAGAGATAGGATTGTTTACAGGAAAGAATAAAAGAAATCTGAAAGTCATAGTAATTTTATCTAATTTTTAAATCTTCCTGTAGAAAAAAGAGTCATTCTTTTTGACACCCAGTGAAGTTTGGTATTGTAATTACTCTGATATTTACATATGAAAAGCGGCTCATTTAATTATATGCTGACTGTTCCACCTGTGTGAAAAAGACGATAAAACAAACACGCGTCCGGAAGAACATACAACGTTCATAAGCCATCTGAAGCTGCGCAGCCTCTAGAGAAGAGGTGGGAAAGGCCATCGGTAAACTTGAAGTATCTTGTCGGTCCCTGTATCATCGAGTGTTAGGACTTAAAGGGACCACAGCATTCAGTTCAGTTCAACCAGCATTTCCTGCACATCTCCTGTGTGCCAGGCTCTGCTGGTTCCTGAGTGACTGCCGGCGGCTCAGAAGAACCTCAGCCCTCCTGGGGAACAGAGAACACAACAGCATAGTCCCAGGGCCAAAGGAGATGCAGTTATTAAAGGCAGTAAGTGGTACAGAAATACGCAAAGGAGGAAGTGACTAAGTCGGCCTTCTTGACTCAGGAGGAAAAAAAAAAAAAACCTTCAGAGAAGTATAAAATCTCATTATTATAAATTCAAATAAAAAAAAAGAAGTGAATTATCAAAGGTTACTCAGTACTCACTTAACTGGTGTGAGTAGGATTGAACTACAGATTTGTTTTTGTATCTACAGGAAGTCTGAAGATTTTTCCATGTTTTGTTTTTATGATTTTGTTCATCCCAGGGCCATATCTTTCAAAATGTAAATTAAAAATATTCCTATTTTTAAAATATCATCAGATCTGAATTGCCATTAGGTTAGAGAATTCTCTATCAATGCAAGGATTAGAATATTGTTTCAAAATCAAACCTGGGGAAATTCAAACTACTTTAGCAGGATTAAATATCCAACGTGGAAAGTATACAGTACAGAATTATTTGGTAACTCACATGTATTGAAATATCCCTAATAATCAGAAAAATGCCATGATTCTAAAATATTATCTCCTCAAAAGAGAAAGAAATAACATAAATTTATGAATTCCCTTTTGACACTAGGAATAAATTTAAATTATTTTTGATTTTATATAATTCTTTTGAACTGCTTGGGATTTGGCCATCTCGTCAATTGCTCGAATCCTAGCAACTTACAAAAAGACGGGTGTATTATTCAGGCTTCTCCTGAGAAACAGAACCAATAGGACACACGTACACAGAGCGATTTATTGAAAGTAACTGGCACACGCCATCATGGAAGCTGAGAAGTCCCCGTATCGGCAGTCCACAGGCAGGAGGCCTGGGAGAGCTGATGGTGTCCTTCCAGCACAAGAGCCAGCAGGCTTAAGACCCAAGGAAAGCTGATGTTTCCCTCTGTGTCTGAAGACAGGACCCAAACAACCGCCCCAGCTCAAGGTGTCAGGCAGGAGGAATTTCCTCTCATCCAGGGGAGGCCACCTGCTCTGGGGAGGGCAATCTGCTTTACTCAGTCTACCAATTCGAATGTCATTCTCGTCCAGACACACCCTAAATAATGTATGATCAACTGTCTGGGCTCCTTGTGACCCCCGTCAAATTGACACATGAAATTAACCATTGCCTGGGAAAGCTAGTTAACATCACTTTGATGAATGAAGAAAGCCATGAAAACAGACAAGACATAAATGTGTAAAGGCAAAGTTGTATTTAGGTACTGGATTGGAAAAACAAAATGTATAATTTCTCTCTAATGCAAACTAAAGGATATTTAATTAAAGGAAATTAATGAAAAATAATAATGGAACCTTGATAGCCTGAGCTTCCTGATTCTACCAAATGATGATCAAATGGCTTGGGAGGCCGACTCTGCCTCACAGAGCACATGGCATGTATGCCTCTCCATTTGGTTGGTGGGTGGCCTGTTCTCTTAGTCCAGGAGCATGAAGCTGAGGTACTGAACTTCCGCTGAGGCAGTGAACACGACCAGAAGACTTGTCACCAGTCTCTTCATGGGCAGCTGGCTGCCTTCCTCAGTCACAAGTCAAGAAATGGTTTAATTCCAACTACTTTCAATCCCTTTCCTCCTGAGAGCCTCGCCTCCCGTGGGATGCTACAGCTACTCTTGGAATTGCTGACATTCCCACACGCAGTACAAAATCTGGCTTATCTGCAAAACTTTAGGTTGTGTTCTCACACCCTGTTTATTTTAACTAACAGCTCCGCTCATTCTTCCTGTTCTTGGTTGCAGTCGCTTCTTTTCACAGCACCTCCTGACCTAATCCCCCACCCTGTTTTGCAACATTTACCAGTACACTTGGACAGATTTCATTCTACCTAAAACATAAAAGAAATGTGTGTATATGTCTGCAACTTTCAGTTGTTGTTCCAGTTGCTGTAACTATTAATGAGTCCTTACTAGTCATTATTTCATTTGTCTCCTAAGAATTATTCTGTGAGCATTACATTACCATCTATAAAAAAATATGTTTTTCCCCATTTTATTAAAAGAAAAAGCCATGATGATAAATCTCTAGAACGTAATCAACTTTCTGGGATCCATCCCTCAAAAATGTGACAGTTGATTTGCAAACACATGCCGGAGCATACACGGTTCCCAACTGTCCTAAGTAGGTGACAGGCTGAGATCCTAGGATGCTCGCCTTCCAGAACCTTCCCATCTGTGATGGGCAGTGACTTCCTGCACAGAGACTGTGGCTTCACTCACTCCTGTCTGTAGCTCTCTGAGCTCTTCTATGTGCAGCAGACGCAGAATTCAAGCACCTTCGTTAAGAACTGCATCTCTTGTGTCACAACCAAGAACACGCTTGTCTAAAGTAACAGTCAAGCGCTCTTTGGTGATTTGCTTTAGCTCCCGCATCCTGCATCAGGCACTCCTGGACCAAAATGAGAGTTCTTCTTATGCATCGCCAGGTAATCAGCATGATGCTGAATCTGAAGGTCAGGCAAGGCCATGACACCAGCCTTCAAATCAGGATTATTGACGTCCAGGTTGATCATCGGCTCTGCATTTTATTTAGCTGGATGGTCAGCATTTCTTGTATTATCAGGTATCAAGTCCTTGTATTTTTTTGCATTATCTCCATATTCAAGTCTAATGTCTAACAGGTAAACCAGGAAGCCAGTCAGTTGCTTCTTGTTGGTCTTGAATCTTGAATCAAAGAACTTGGGCCAGTCACTGCTGTGGCTGTTTCTTACTTTACCTCTGTCTTCAGCCTCACAGTGTCTGATTTTCTGGTCTTCAAGCCAAACAGTAAAGCTTCTAAATTCTGTTTTGTCTTTGTAGTTGACGCTGGCAGGGTTATGATGGTTAAGGAGAGTAAGCTTGTGTGGGAACACAGTTCAGGCTTCTCGCTCTGGTCCCCAGGGCTTCAGCGAAGAGAGGAGACATGAGGACATGTGGATGGCGCAGTGAGAGACCAAAAAATCTACTTTTTAAATCAAAATATATTATAAGCCCAGCAGTTACTTAAATAAAAACATCAAACACTTGGATAGCACTCACTACATTAGTCACTGTTCTTAATGCTTTACATATATTAATGTATTAAATCTTCACAACAGAACTATGAGGTAAGCACTATAACTATTTCCATTCCATAGGTAAGGAAACTGAAGCCAGAGATTCATTTGCCCGAGTCCTGAAGCCAGTATGAGGGGGGACCAGGATTAGGGACCCCAGAAGACTGATTCTAGAAACTGTATCCTTAGCCACCACACTGTACCACTTTTGACAGTCTGTGTCATAAGTTCCTAGGGCAAAATAAGACTCCTATCTTCATTTACACACTTGTAGCTCCTGAGATGCTAGAAATAATGACTTCTTGGTTTATACCCATTTTCTCCACACCACCATCTAGTGCTGTGTCAATTACAGTTGCCCACATCAGCAGACTGAGAAGAATGGAAACGTCTGGCTCCTCGGGGGAAAGGGGTTGGGGATTCCTCTCCAAAACACACATGATTTCTCTCTTGCCCCTGAGCATGTCTTTCCCCAAGAGAGTATGAGAAGACAACCACCCTGACCCAAAGAATGTGTTTCCTGGCGCCTGCCCTTCTGGATGTCTGTACTGAATTTTCTCCCCGGCACGTATCTATACTTGATCTCTTGACCTTGGTCCTCCTACTGCGCTCCCCTCAGGCTGGGATGCCAGAACATGTTTCTGTGATTGGCAAGGTTTCCTCTATCCTCAGCTACTTCGCATGCTCCATCTCCTTTCCTGTAACTGAAATCTCTGTAGGTCTGTAAGCAGAGACAATCTGTTCTCTTACATCCCAAGTACTTCAGGATCGTAACAGTGGAGTTATATCCTGCAGGTCTCCCAATGTCACATTGGAATGGAAACTACTGTTCCTAAAATAAAAACTCCACACTTCTGAGGCTCATGCCAACTAACTTCAACTACCCTCCCCTCCCTTGTAATAATCTATCAATGAGTTCTTCTCAGTCATTAGAGTCTTCTGTTGTATGGCTCATGCTTCCCTCCCCACCCTAACCCAAATTTCTTCAAGGGTGATCTAACATCATGGCCTCTGAATTCCTTGATGTTTTTCATCGTCAGTGATTTCCTTTACTCTGTCTCAGCCCTATTAATTTGAGCCCTTCATATTTCTGATCACCTGAAATTGATTCCTACCCGATACCATTAATACAAACATCCCACTCTTGTCATCTTGCCCACCTATCTGTCCAACTTGATTGCTTCAGTATTGTCAATGCAACTGTGTTTCAAGGGCATCAAAACCTTCAGGTCATTGACTGCTCTATTTGTCTCCTGTTCATTAGTCCCCTTTTATCTTCACTTCCCTTTTCATTGAGCTCAGATTCCATACAGTATCAGTTAACCACCATATAAGAATTACTGAAACTATATCCTAAACTTCCTTCCCTGTTGTCACACTTACCTGAAAAAACACAAACTCCAAATCCTTGCTAATGAAAATGTGGCTAATGAACCAGAATAACTGTAATTACCTGTAGTTTCTTAGACAAGAAGGATGTCAGGCCTCACCCCAGAACTAAAGAATCAGAATCTCCATGTTAACAAGATCTCCAGGAAATTCATGTGCAGAAGACTCCTTGTTAAAACAAATTCCTGAGCCCTTACCATGTAGGTGTTCCTCTGTCTTTCAAAAATTAATCTCTCCACATGCATCCTAAATCCCATTCTATCTTCTTTTCTAAAAAGCTATGAACTATGAAGCATTCCACTTCAATCCCTCCTCTTCTTTTGAATCTTCCCTTAATAATATAAGCATGATTTAGTCCAGAGTTCTCAATTCTGGCTGCATATCACTATGATACAGAAACTCTCAAAAACCACTGATGCTCAGACCAACTCCAGAACATAAATCAAAATTTCTGAAGATGAGACACAAATATAATTATTTTTTTAAATTCTCTCCAAAAACAGTAAAAAGATCAGTGGTAGTCAAGGTTTGGGATATGTGGGAGTGGAGGGGAAGGACAGGTGAATGGGTGGAGCACAAAGGATGTGTGTGAAAATATTCTCTATGATACTATGACTGATACACATCATTGTATATTTATTCAAATGCACAGAATGTACAACACCAAGAGTGAACTCTAATGTAAACTACAGATTATGATGTGTCAAATGCAGATTCATTAACTGCAACAAATGTCTCCCTCAGGTGGGAGCAGGGGAGATATATGGGAAATCTCTGTGCCTTCTTGACAGTTTTTCTGTGAACCTAAAACCGCCCTAAAAAATAAAATCCTAAAACAGCAACAACAATAACAAAAAAAACAAAACAAAAAAAAAACTTCTTAAGATAATTCTATTATGCAGCCAGGATTGAGAACCAGTAGTCTAGTCTTTTTACTCTTTAATAAAACTCTTAGTAACACATAAATCCCTCTTCCCACCTTTACTGTATCTTCCTGAAATAGACCCATTACCGATGACGGCCTGGGCTCTGGATTTCCTTAGAGCCTGTGACAAAAGCTAATGCATGAGCAATTTACTGAAAGAGTTTGATCCCAAGGAGCTGGAGGGAAGGACAAAGGGAGCAAAGCTGGAAAACAAGATGCCAACACAGGATGCATTATTAAGTTAGCCACCTTAATGTGTGACTGGTTACTCACTTCTTTGGGACAATCTACAAAGCTATATAAAAAGCATTCTAAAATCTCCTCATTGCTTGGTCCCACCTCTGGTATCCTGTAACATTTCCCCCGTCTCATTCTACACGGCACGTTCTCATTAAACTGACTTTCCAGATACTAAAAGACAGCACTGCGTAGCCATGAAGAGTGTACACTTAGGAGTTAAAGTCCTAGCACTGGAACCCCCATTTCTCCACTTTTTAACAGTTATATATTAGTAATATCACTGGTCCTCAGCTCCCTAACCTGAAATAGTCAGAGGTAATAAGAGTATCTACCCTAAAGACTTTTTATGAGGATAAAAGTAAGTAATAATGCATAGAAGAGTGCCTGTTCTATAGTTAGCGTGATATGTGTGCAATTAATTCTGTGCCGTTATTTCTAAGTTTTAAAATTCTGCTTCTTCAGATCTTCAGAAGTTACCATAAACATAAGCTATGTACATTAAATTTTTCTTCTACCTAATAGGAGGTGCAAAGTGTTGACAGATGTTTTAATTATTCACCCTAATCAAGTATTTTTCTGTTTACTTGATCCTGCAGTTTCCTTGAATTTGAATATTCCATCTTTCATTCTCTGGGCCACAAACATTCTATGTGGGGGATATGATATGGAGGGAACTTTTAACATTTTTCACTTAGAAAAGCACATGCTTTCTTTTCTCTCTCTCTCTCTCTCTCTCTCTCTCTCTCTCTCTCTCTCTCTCTAAAACACACACACACACGCACACACACCCTTCAATTTTGAACAAAAAGGTTCAAACTCAAGCCTACCCTAGAATAGAGAGAAGACGTTTTGAATAGAATATGAAACTGAAATTTTAAACTAGACTGGACTAAATTTGAATAACCCAAAGAGACTGGGATATGTTAGCATCTGCCCTAAGATGATATTAACTGACGGGGAAAAGATGAATCCCTGGAACATAGATAAAAGGAATTATTTGAAACAATAAAATAGAATCACCACCAATGCATCTAGCTCATGGAAATGTTACTCCAAAAAGATCATCTGCCATCAGAACAAGATGGGAAACCCCAACAGAAATATGAGTGTGATAAGAACACGCAGTTCACAGAAGGAGAAATGCAAATGCTAACAAACATATGAAAAGATGTTAAAAACTCACTAATATCTAGCAATAGCCACTCAAACAACAAGACCCTACTTTGT
Source organism: Rhinolophus ferrumequinum (assembly GCF_004115265.2). NCBI lineage: Eukaryota > Metazoa > Chordata > Mammalia > Chiroptera > Rhinolophidae > Rhinolophus > Rhinolophus ferrumequinum. The sequence goes on from NC_046302.1 coordinate 53,694,700, forward strand.
AACCTTACATCAGCAAACTAGAGAAAGCAGGACAATATCAACCAATGGTGCCGAGGTGGAGGAAAGGTACATATTCTCAAGCACTTCTGCTGGGAGTTTAATAGGAACATCAATTCTAGACTATAGCCTGATGATCAGAGTAAGTTTGTCTGTATTTAACAATTTATATTCCAGAGAAATTCTTGGAGAGGTTCATAAGGAGACACCATGGGCCTGTTAATCGCAGCTTTGCATGCAGCATCATGAGGTTTGAGGCAATTGTCCATCTCTGGGGGAAAAGGCTAAGTCAAAGGAAGTGGATGCACAGTTTGGAACTCCCTGAGAATCAGAAGCAATGGACTAGATGAACCCAGTAACATGGCTGGATCTTAGAATGATTTCAATATAATCCTGATTGAAAACAAGAAACAAAATGAGGTCTGTATCACAATATTATATCATAATTACAAATACATACACGTCAACATTTACATGAAGAAAACTTTAATACATACCTAAAAGACTCACAGAAGAAGAACAAGTTGGTATATGTATATAGTTTGTACTTGGAGGGGACAACTCAAATTGCAAAGAAACATTGAACTTAGTAGGTATATTATTGATGATATCATGGTTGTAATTTTGAAATTATATTTATGTATCATGTTATTAAACAAATGAAAAATATACACATATTATTGCTGGGTGTGAAGGTTTTCTTTTCATTGGGGAAGAAGGGAGCCATAACTGTAGAAAAGAAGATGGTGAGAAAGAACGCACTATTGAATTTAATTACAAGTATTAGTATGAACTCATACTTTCTAAAACATGTGTATTTTAGTGCCGTTCACAAAAATACTCTAGGAGCAATAAGACCCCATAGCCATGAACAAACCCATACCTTGGTGCCTGTTTCCATTACTCACCAAGAGAAACCAGGGTTCCTCAGAGTAATTCCAGATATGGGGCAGAGAAAATACAAGATGAATAAGTGAAAGTACATGAACTTGTTGAATAAGTGAAAGTACATGAAGAAAGCCAAGAAGCACTTGAAGACATAATAGGATCATCTCAAAAGCACAGAGGAGCCACCTGAAGGGATCTCACATTCCAAGTTTAGGTCGATTTGAACATCAAGAAGAAAAATGATAACAAGGGACTTTGACACATTGAATTAAAAAAAAAATCAGTGCATCAAAAAGAAGGGGATAGAGAGGGAGAAAACTGTTCTTTGCAGACGAATGCTAGGAATAATAGTTAAAAAAATTATTTTGCAACTCCCAAGGTAAAAGGATAGAGACACTGAGGGAATGACAGAGAGAAAAGTGGCAACATGCTCATGATTGCAAATCTAAATTCTTCATTTTACTCATCTTTCAACATTTCTTTAGCTTTATAAATTCTATAAATTTTAAAAACATATACACAAAATGCTACCACATTTTTCAAGGACACATACAAATATAAGGATACAGCTCAAACACTGTATAATAATTATTTATGATTGGACAGGAATAAAGAAACAGGAAAAAGAGATTGTATTACATTTTCATTTGAAATGACAATAACACATGACGATTCCATTTTGCTAATGGAGAAAAGAAACAAAAATAACTAAAGAAAAAACTGAAATCATATTTCAAGATCAATCAAGCCACTAAAAAAAATGTGTTTCACTTTAACTCTTTCTTCTTTAACTTTTTACTTAATTATATTTAATTATATTTAATGATAAGCCCTATTTATAATTTTGGTACACAAAGTATCACAGAATAGTATTTTCTTTTGTGTGGGACCAGCAGTATAATACATATGTGCTCAGATACATAATTGCATAGTGAATGCCCCTTGTATTTTTAATATTTATAATGCAGAACTTCAGCAAGGGAGTGTGAGCTGGAATGATCTGAAAAAGATCTTTATCAATTGGTATTATATTTTAAAAAATTATTTTACTCAGAGACAAAGAGAGAGGGAGAAAAAGAGATTTTGAAATCTTGCTATTATCTCCAACCTTTTAAGTTTTGCATTTCTTTCCAGAGTAAATATAATAGTTTGATGTAGTAATCACATGGATATTTGCATATAAAAAGCACATACTTACATTTTAACTGCGTAACTTGCCCCCAAAAGACCAAAAACATCAAAATAAACTAATACCACACCACCAGAGCAAGAAGTCAAACAGCAGGACGTCAACATCAATAACAAAATACATTCCAGTAAGACATATGTTAGCATTTCTTAATTCTAATCTGAATAGAATTTTTTTTCTTTTTCATGTAAAACAAAGGAATAAAAACCCTTTAAATGAAAAGTGTCTGCATATGTAAGTTGATTATAAGAAGAGATTTCTGTGCAACCTATACACTGTGTTATTACTACAATTGGGTTCCTTTGAGTTATAGGACTACAAAATTTAGAAAACAAACTTAAAGAGGCACTGAAAACAGAGGGCGGGAGGTGACAATCCAGTAAACTGTCTGACCCAACACTCAATAATCTATCATCCTCACTTGCTTGGAGGTCTCCTTGCTTGGAGTTCCCAGTCTCCAAAAGAGTCAGGCTTTGCCCACGAAAGAGACGCTAACTGAAATGGTGGTCTGCGGCTCTCAGCTAAGAAATACCAACTTCAATAGACTGAGCTATCACCCAAGCTTGTTTTCACTATGGTAAGTCATAGTTTGCTTCAGAAATCCATTGATCCTGAAAACCACAGCACTTAAGCTTCAGAAGTCCGATTACACACACCCTGTATGTATTTAAAATTCTTAACACAACACCAAAACTGTATTAGCCCTGGAGCCATAAAGCTTGGCTCTGTTAAAAACAAGGAGGCCATAAAACTGACGTGGCTGGAATGCCCTGGCGGCAGGTGTAAACACACCAAAAGCTAAGCCTGTAAATGCCTCAAGGTTACAAAATCAAAATGCTAAGGACAGCCAATCACAAACAGTCAATCTGGCTTCATAAACTCTAGCCAACCAGTAATGTCCTTACTTTGCTTCTGCCTTTTCTCTGTAAAACTATGTTCGTTCCCAGTTCCTGTCAGCCAAACACTCCTAACCACTTGCAGTCTGGTGCTACCTGATTTGAATCAACTTTTGTGCAAATAAATTCTTACACTTCTTAATATGCCTGTTTACCTCTAAACAGTTCTGCTGTCAGAAGAGGGAACTGAAGGAGACCCTCAAACAGCCACCACCACCACCACCACCACCAGCAGCAGGAGCAACGAGCAACCAGGTGTAGGTACCTGATGAGGCCCCAGCTCTCGCTGCTTTCTCCAGGCCTCTGGAGGTCGTGGGAAGTCCTTCTGGGATCCTGGACCCCAGCTCTGCGGCTTCTGCGTTATGAGCTTTCAGACCTCCTTTGAGCGTATTTTTTTTATAGACTGGGCCCAAAAACTGGATGAGTTGAGTTAGGTTCGACTTAAAAATCTGACCGGGTCTGGCTCTTAAACAGAAACTAGTTCAGTTCCAGGTCCAATTAGAAACCAGTCTGGGTCGGGTCCTGATGAGGGGGTCTGACTTGAAAGTAACTTGCTATATTGAATTTCATTTGCTTTTATGTGCAGTATGAGTTTGGTCCGTCAAATTATGAAATTCATTTTTTTCCCAGGTAATGGAAAAATGTTAAGTAAATGACATTTTGGTCCACTGCATTACATTTGGTGTTGTGCCATAGGTAAGCGTGGAAAAAAGCAAAAATCTAAAATGTTTACATTTTTTAAAAGTAAAATTGCTGTTTAATCTCTGTAATCTCCGAGGTTTTTTTTGTTTTTGTTTGAAAAAATAAATTCTTAAACTTGTACTGCTTAAGATTAAGTTGGCTATTTTAAGATGATAAGCATTTCATATAGTGGACATTTAATGTAGCTAAATACCAATATTTTAAAAAATGGACTGAGAGGTTTGCCTACCAATTAAAATTTAACGCACTAAATTTAATGGTAAAAGTTGAGATGTAATTAGCTCATAGCATAAATCTGTGAGAAAAACCTGTCAATTCCATCCCATCCTTCCTCCCACCTCCAGTCCAGTTACATTGTGATCTCTCATTTTTATCTTCTTTGCAACTTCCCCCACTTTCCTACTACCATGCAAGATCCACATTTACTAAACTCCTCCATGTATCTTTCCAACCTTTCAGTCCTTCCTTTAATTAATTACTCTCTCTGACCAACTCTGTTTTCATGGGCTACCAGCCACCTGGCAATAGTAGAAAATCTCTTCTGCCTACAATGGGTGCCCTATATGTCTCCATGTACAAAATTAGAGAATTCCTGATTGTCCCATGGAGCTCTGGTATGTGTAACATTTCATAAATGTTTTGTCAAGCTAAATGAGTTAATTTCACTCTCTAAAGCTTTGGAAGTACAGAGGTACACCATGGGATATCATCGTAAGAAAAGACAACCGTTATTGTCTGTCACCACCGCGCAGGTCTTCTTTCTCACGGAGCCCAGAGAGGGAAATCCACTCTCACCAACCTAGTCTAGACCTTCCTTATCATTTGCTCACTTTTCTGTGGTTTCCTCATTTCTCTGTCTCCAAGCTCATCATACTTCCGTTCAGCCTCAACACTGTTGTATTTTACTTCCTAAAGTATCTCTTTGCATATGCTAATCTTTAGCTCTAGAACTTCGTGCTTTATTATTACTCACAAAACGCAATTCTAACTGTTGAATTAGATGTTCAAGACTCTCTCCTGATCAAGTCACCAATTGTTTGCTAAACTATTTCTACCATTCTCCTACAAATAGTCTCCACACTTCTGAACTGGCCTTTTAGCAAACATTGAAACAATGTGATATATTTTTCCAGGCCCTCAAAATTTTACTGACTTAAATAACTATTCTCCTTAACTACAACTAACCTTTCTTTCAGACCGATTCTCACATTGCAATGAAGGCTATAACTGCACCTTTTAGTGGTGTTTCCTTTGTCCAACTCTTATTCACTTATTGACTTCTTGTCTTTTTGCTTTTAATAATGCTATCTCATAATACCGAATTTTGTAATATATGTATTGCCTCTTATGAGCTATAGGCTTGTTGAGGGTAGAAACTATTCCCCATAAACTTATGTCAATAGTGATAGAAAAATTAAAGTGATTCAGGCATAAATACAATCAAGGAATTTGAGGATTACATTCAAAATAACCAACCAATCAATTAACCAATATTTATGTACTGCCTACTCTGCTTATGTAAGATGTTAGATTTCAGATATTTCTTAAAGGAATAGAAAATAGTCATTTAAATAAAGGAGAAAGAAAATTAGAACTCCTTCTGAGACATTTCTTCAATGAAATTATGACACCTACTATCGGAGATGACTGTCAAGTGCTCAAAAATAAAATATTAAGCCTTGACTCTCAGGAGAGTATACCCATGTCAAAAATTTCAGTTGTCTTAATCTTAAATTTCATTTTACTTAATTTAAGCCCTTCGAATCTACCCTCATAAATATTCCCAAGACTCTGACTGGGAAGATCCTGCAGCTATCTATTTCAGTGCATGAGGGATCTCCTTCCTTACCAGGTGGACTCTGTTATCCATGGAGGTAATGTGGTGTGGAAATGGGGAGGGTTTAACCCTAAAACAATCACTATCCTTTTGTAAAACTGTTGTCCAAATGTAACCATTGACAATGCTGTGAAGGTGAGCTCTTATTCTCCATACAGGCCTGGTCGAGGGTGTTAGGTCAGCTATGGACATGGTCAAAGCGGCCAGGAGCCAGAAATACCCCTCTGTCAAGTCAGACCCGTCCCCAGGAGCCAAGTCATGCCCCTCTGCCAAGTCAGATCCCTCCCGGCATGACAGAGACCGAGGCCCCTGGCTTTTCCAGAAAAGGCAGCAGACCGCTGGTGCAATAAACAACTCTGGACACAGCTGCTCGAGCCCGATCTGCGCTGGGGGGCCTGCTCATCTGCCACCTCACACAGCCAACCCGCACCCCAAAAACCGCATATATGCCTCCCCCCCTCTACCCTGGGCGCGACTTCGCCGGCCCCCGTCTACGGGACGGTGAACCTCGCCCGGGAGCGCAGAATAAAGCACTCCCTTTGCTCAACCTGCCTGACGAGCCTCATTATCTCGCCGCAAGCCTTACACCGGGGAGAAGCTTTGGTGGAGGATAGTAGGTGTTTTCCTCTAACAAGAAAGATTTAAGAAATTTGGGATTCCGAGTGTCTTCCCACTTTCTCCATTACATGACGTAGGTTCCCACCTTTAGCCAGGACCCTAAGGCCCCAATGCCCTGACCTGAGAGGCCAGATGATACAGATGTGCGTGAATTGGCACTGAAGCTCAGCAGGATTTCATAACTTCCTTTCAGCTACATGAGTGAAGGGACATTTTTGAAGCTTCTCTAGAAGATTTTCCTCTTTTTGGGAAGTTCTAAAATCTCAACTTGTCTTTTACTGTGTGTGCTCTTTCTAGCGCCATCAGAAGCAGCTAGCCACATTACGACTGGGATAATCATTACATAACAAATAAGTGCCACGGCCACATTACCTTTCCACGTGTTGCCCTCCACCTACTCTATCCCATGCCATTAACAGTGGTAGAGTAATTATTGACACTACCACAGGACATAGGTTGACACTGTCTTGTGTTTCCTGGAAGTAAGTTATACACATGCTAATGTTCATCAAATATTTGTGCAACCTAATCCCCAAATTCCACTTTGAGGTTCCCACCCTCTCCATCTATGGTCATTCGGTGTATCCATTATTTTCTCATTCAGGGTTCCAGCAGAAAGTGTATGTCAACACAAAATTAGTGATTAACAACAGTTTAAGGCAGAGACTATAATCATAAAGGTGTAGAAAGGGTTAAGAGATAGGTCAAGCACCCCAATGCTAGCAGCATGAGGAGCTGTCAGCTAGGATTGAATAGGCGAACGGAGGGGTCCCCACCCCTGCTGACTGCAGCAAGACCCACTGGAGTCGTCTTACAGAAGCCACACCATTTGGCTGGGCAATAACACAGCTGTAGGAATAAGTACAATCATCCCTCTTTCCCAATGCACTTCAACTTCTGCCAGTGTCTGCAGGAAGCCTGGGGCAAGGGACCCTCATTAGTGTACTCCATAAAACCCAACCCTTTGATTCACAGAGCAAGTCAGAGAAGGTTGGATGGTAACTGCACGGGAAAAGTCAGGAATGAATATACATCAAGACTTCAAGTAAATACAAAAGAAACTTTAACATCCCCTTCCAATATAGCTTTTAAAAGTCATTTAATTATACAAGAGCAGACTAACAGCATTAGTTTTTATAAAAGGGATTCTTGGCCCAGGTAACTTCTGTGCTTGAAGAGAAATCCACAAGATCAAGGATTGCTTTCCAAATAAAATTACATTGAAGACTGGCTTCCACATTTAAGATTTCGGTAATTTCTGAAGCAAAATTATTTAGAATTGTGTGTTGTTGTATATTTTAGAAATATAACCAATGCCCTCATCAGTACATAAACCTTTGAAAGTGAATGATTGTCAGGTCCTTGATGTTCTGAAAGCCTGGATACCAACAAGTTCCCATTGGGGCCTCACTTACCATGGCAGCACTAGAGCGCCCACCCGAGGAGCCCACCCTCTGAGGAAAGTCGAGAAGGGAAAAGTGAGGTGACCAGAAGAGTAAACACCAGGGACAATTTATTTCACATCTCTATGCCTCGGTGTATTCACCTGGGCATTGGAGTGATAAAAGCACCCACCTAAGAGTGTTATGTGAATGATACGGGGATGACAGCATCTGAGTTAGAAGAGAACCCAGGACATAACAAGTACTGCATGTGTTAATGATATTTATTACACACAGATGCGGTAGATTCGGGAGCAAACAAATAGAGATCTATGATTAAAACTTAGATGGGATAAGAGATGTGAACCAAAGGGCAAAACACAGCAATAATATTTACTAACGTGTATGCTCATTTCATTGAAAACCAGTAAAATTTTATAAATGATATAAAGATATATAGAAATGAAGTGAAACTGTATATTTCTAAAAGTTAAATAAGAATAAGTCTAATGTCTACCTTGATTATTCGATGCAAACTCAGAACATATTAGTTAATGCTAATGACTGAAAGAACATACAAATATTAAGAAAATATCAAAAAAAGAATGTTTAATACCATAACTGACAATACACAGAAAAGAGGTGTATTTAAAAGAAGTTGTATAGCCTAAATATCTCAATCAGTAAAGAAGAAAAATAAGGAATTTAATTTTTGTCTTAAAAAGTTAGAAAAACAATGGAGGAAAAAACCCAGGAAAACTAGGAATAGGAAATCAATAAAGGTGAATCTGATGGAAACTGAAATATAAAAGAAAAGCTATTTGAAAAACTAAATAAATCTGAAATATTCTACTTTGTAAAGATTAATAAATTAGATTAACCCCATGCAAACCTTACCAAGGCAAAAAGAGAGTGAGCATAAGTGATACTATCAGGAATGAAATAGAAATCGGAAGAGTAGAAATAGAAGAAATGGAGTGGGATTAAAGGCAAAAACTAGGTCTTTTACATAGCAGTAAATTTAAAATTTTAGAAAAAAATTATGATCTCTTAGCAAAACGCAAGTTACCAAAATAAAATTTAAAAAAAAGGAGGAGAAGATGAATAAGCCATTAAACGCGGACAAATTTCAGAAAGTTTTTAGAGCTTTGCCATTGCTAAAGGCACTAGAAACAAATGGATTCACAAATGAGTGTTTTTCTCTTTTAAAGAACAGATAATTCCAATATTGTTTACAATATCTGAGCCATGCATAAAAGTAAAGACTCCTAATTTATTCTGTGACTATAACATATCCCAAACCTGACAAAAGTAATACCTAAAACTAATCTGACTTAAGAGTAGATATGCAGATATAGCAAATAACTATTAGCAAAAAGATCCAAGAAAACACAAAATACATTATGCATTGTTTATATGAGGTCTGCAAGATTTGTTCAATTGCAGAAATTGTTTAGCACATTTTACCCGAGCAATACATTAAAAAAGAAAAACCATATGATGATATCAATAGATGCTGAAAGCAACTTGATGAAAGTTCCATGGCTATTAATAAAAACTATATGTAGAACAGGAAACATTTCCTTGGGAAATTAATAGAATTCTCACAATATTTTATTGCTAAAGAGACGTGGGTTTCATTAGATAATATAAACGTTGCTTCTGGAAGTAAAGACCCCTGGAGCTTTTAACTTTATTTCAATGTCACTTTAAAATATTAAAGATGGAACATTAATTAAACATGGAGAGGTGAGGATTTAAATATTAACTTGCAGACAACCAAGAGTTGTACTTAATGGAGAATGAGAATCAACATCTCAGAATTGCTTGGGGGAGTTTAATTCACACTCTACAATTTATTTCAAGACGGCATTTTCCCCAAATATCTACGAGTTATTGCAGCCAGTTCTGAAAACTATAGTGCAAGAAGCAAAGTATTTTTAATGAAAATGTGCAGCTCTGAGTGTTTTTCCCTTCCCCATTTAGTATGTTGTAATACTAGATCTGGGGTGGAGCACATGCCATGGTGACCATTTATCATTAGAGAATGTTCCCCTGAATTGGACTAGAGGCATTGTATTTTGAATATAAACCATGGAATTAAAAAATAAAAACAAACACACGCACATTTTAGAAACTTTGTTCCAGTTTGTCATTGTATATTCTGCTAATTAAAGAGAATCATGTATTTCTTTGTGTCTTTGTACCTTGAATCTGGGGGGAAAAAAAAAAGAGGAAGATGCTGTTGGTTGGTTATGTCAGTTTAAGATTTTTCTTGAAAACATATTGACTAAACTGTTTAGAAGATACTATATCGAAGGTCATTCTAACAAATTGACAGGTGAGTATCACCCTTCCCCATTCAAATACAATGCAATATTTCAAAAAAAAGTAATGTGTAAAATAGAAACTTCCAAATTATATATGAACGATTTGCATTATCCACCTCAGTATGAAATCACTGTCTGCCCCTGAAAACAACTACCCAATACCACCAATCATATATTCACAGTGCCAATGAAATTAGATGTAGAATTATAAAAATCAGTCTTTTTTATTCACAACTTAAAGAACAGATACAGGGAATATTTTGGTTCTGTAATCTTCATTTAACAACAATTATCATTTGAGAATTTATGCTCAACACTGAGGATAAGGAACAGAAACACTGTCCCTTCTCTGGGGAAATCTGTCAATGGTAGGAAACAAACATAAAAATCAAAATTATGTTGGGACAGGCAAAGAAGAGTGAGGTCCACAAGACAGAGGAACTGAAGTTTTCAGCATTCACCTGTTAAAACTAACAAACAATTTCAATAAAGTTGCAGGATACAGAGTCGACATACAAAAATCCATTGCATTTCTAGGTACGAACAACAAACTATTTTTAAAAAATTAAGAGAACAATCCCATTTATAATAGCATCAAAAAGGATAAAATACTTCGGAATAAATTTAACCAAGGAGGTAAAAGATCTGTAAAAACTAGTTAATGTTGATGAAAGAAAGTGAAGAGCGTGCAAATAAATGAAGAGTTTTCTTGTGTTAATGGATTGGAAGAATTAATACAGTTAAAATGTCCATACTACCCAAAGCAATCTACAGATTCAATGCCATCCTATCAAAATTCCAAGGGCATTTTTTGTTTAAATAGAAAAAAACTGGCCTAAAATCCATGTGGGACCAAAGAGACCCTGAAAAGCCAAAGTAATATTATTCATGAAGAACAAAGCTGGCGGCATCACAGTTCCTGATTTCAAACTATGTTACTAATCTGCAGTAATCAAACAGCATGGCACTAATATCAAAACAGGCACATGGACTGCTGAAACGAAACAGAGAACCTAGAAATCACTCCAGATATTTACAGTCAACTCATCTTTGATAAGCCTGTCAAGAATACATGACAGGGGAAGAATAGTCTCTTAAATTAAATGGCACTAGGAAAACTAGATATACACATACGAAAGAATGAATTGGAATTTTTTCTCACACCCTACAAAAAAAATCAACTCAAATTTATTAAAGAGTCAAACACAAGACTTGAAACTGTAAAACTACTAGAAGAAAACATAAGGAAAAATTCTCTTGACTTCAGTCTGGGCGATGATTTTTTGGAGATGACTCTAAAAGCACATACAACAAAATCAAAAATAGACAAGTGGACATCAAACTAAAAAGTTTCTGCATGGCAAAAAGAAAACTCAGCAGCAGAGTGAAGAGACAACTTTGGAATGGAAGACAATATTTGCAAACCGTATATTTGACAAGGGGTTATATCTTATCAAAAGCAGCGCGTTGAATGGTGGTGGATGGGGGCTGGATGGAGGAGGTCAGGGGGAGACACTGGTCAAAGGTCCCAAGTTTCCTTATGCAGGATGAATAGTTGGGGAGATATCGTGTACGGCATGGTGACTATAGGTGATAATACTGTACTGGATACTTGAAATTTACTAAGAGAGTAGACCTTTAATATTCTCACCACAACAGCCAGAAAGAAAAAAAATGGTAACTCTCGTATGTGAGGTGATGAAAATGTTAGTTAGCAAGATCATGGTAATCATTTCACAATGTAGATGTGTATAAAAACATCAAATTGTACATCTTAAGTATACACAATTTTGTCAGTGATACCTATAGAATGGTGGAAAGAGCCGGGGTATAAATTTATGTGTATGACTATTTAGAGTAGGGACACACTCAGCTATGAGTCAAAGGAGGTGTCTCAGGAGGAAACATTTGGGACATGAACAGAAAAGCAGAAAAGAGAATTAGAAAATGGGCATTTCAGGCAGAGAGCAGAGTTCATTCAAAGACCCAGCTAATGAGAGGGTATGACTCTGCTGAAAATATTAATGATAGAACAGAAACCGAAGAAGGGGAGAACACAAATTAGAGCAGTGGCAATTGGTAAAGAGAAAAGACAACAGAATCTAGAGCTCCTTCAAAGATATGACTTGTAAGACTTTGGTACTGGTTGGATGGTGGAAAGAAGCTGGGAGAAGTTTTCATCGAAAATAACCTCAAAACTGGTTCAATAGCAGAGCTAGAGTGGTGTAAGGATGTCTCACACCGTATTGGGATATGCTTATATTAATACTATAGGGTGACCTTGGACAAATGATCTAACACCTATGAGTCTATTTAATTGTTTGAAAAATGAGAACAGTGATATCAACCTTTATGATATTTAGAGGCTTAAAGATAGTGTGGTACAGAATCTATCATCTCAACCTGGCATTTAGTGTTTGTTTATAAAATGACACATATTATGTATATTAGCAGTCCTTAGGCTATAGCTTCAGCAGCATAACAAATCCCTTAAGGGCATGACCTGAAACTGCACAAATCACATCATCTCACATGCAGATTTTAGTCAGATGGCCACACCAAGCTGCAAAGGAGCCTGGGAAAAGCAGTCTCTATCCTGAGCAGTTATCAACCCAACTACAAATCGGAGAGCCTATTAAAAGAAAAAAGTGGAGAATGGACATTTGGGAACAAAAGAAATCTCTGCTTTAAGGTGTTACTACTTAATGTGAAAAAGTAAGGAAGACAACAGACCAGCACAGAGATTGGTGACGACCAATCACATGAATGGCTTTTTTTCTTTTTAAATTAAGTTTTCATGAAGATTCAGTTCCCTCATTCATTTGTTAAACAAATCTTAACGAATCTCAAATGTTCTGTGTGGGACTTGGAAGGTTGAAGAAGAGTGTAAGGAAGCAGAATATAAAATCTTATTTCTTGAGGACGCGTTTAGAGTCTAGGTGGGAGACACACAAGAAACCACTAGAAAATACTTTTTAGTCATAGGTGACCTAGTATTGATACTATTTTAGAATTTGGGTTCAGCACTCCCCTCCCAAAAAAAGTAAGCAACATATATCTATAAATGTAAAAAAATGACTACTTACAATGGACATTGTTGTAAGGCACAGTACACAGTGTATTTCTAAGTTTGATCTGTTTAAAGAACACATACCACAGTGCTTTGCACAGCATGGGATGTTTTTTGGATTTTTTTTTTTAAATGCATTGATGATGACATTTGCCCCAGGCAACGTGTAAAAACCCAGACTTGCAAACTCGGGCTTTCACTGTATTAGAGTAGCCTGCTGAGACCTCTTACTATTCCAAGGATAAGATGTGCAATAGGATCCACCTATTTTGTTAACATAAGAGCAGGAAATTCTCTAGCACAATTATTCTTTCCTATTGTTAAGGAAATTTAAGAGCAATGATAAAAAAAAGAAATCCATCACTGAATTTCCAAATATTTTTACCTCGAGCAAATGAAATTGAATAGTAATTATACTGTATAAATTTCCTGTTAATTTTGCTTCTCAGAGCCTTTGTCAAATAGGTATACAGGAAAGGAAGATTATTCATTCAAAAATGTGGTAATTAGTACAGGGAGAAGAAGAAGATCTCTATATTACTTATATTCCAATGCCTCATTTAACTGGGGATTAACCCAATATTTATAATCAGCTGAAATTAGCAATGGCCTTTTGAAATGAAACTTATAATTACACAGAGACAAAAATCTGAAAGTTTAACAAATGTCCTACAGGATAATAATATATAAATTAAACATACAGAATAAGTTGGTAATTATTTGAAGCAGAATATATCCAAGTATAAATTAATTTGACTTTTCAAAGGGGTGCTGTCTTAAAGGCAACTACCAGCAATTGAAACAGGTAGGTTTCTGTATTTCAGAGCAAGATCTATTTCTATTGCAGAAATTTTAAAAGACTAACACTGCAACTCAGATCACCTTACTTATTAGGAAAAATACCTATCTGGATTGGGAAGTTTGAATGGTCAAATACTTGGAAAAATACCTGCATCATCCGGTTACCTGCTAAATTTCCAGGGAGGACATACTCTTCATGGGCAGTCACATGGATGAAGAAATGCTCTACGTGCTATGAAAAAGCATAATACCTGAAATCATGTTAAACTAAAATTTACTAGCAATTTAAATATAGACCTAAAAGATTTCCTTGTAAACATTTGAGGCTTTCTAATACGTGTTGGTTTCCAGAAAACACCCTAAGTGGATGCTTTCGTTGCCATCTTTTTCTTCTACCTACTAAAAATGACTGTGTATTGTCCTACATCAGGGTCCCAAATGCCCTGGTTTTAAAAAAGTACATACTATCACGTTTGTGGGGAAAAAATGAAAGTGTTATGCACAAAAGGAATATTGAATACTCCAAATCCAAAAAATGGTCAAATGTTATTGCTCTATTTACATAAACAGAATGCTATTTTCATCTCTAAGTCTTTTTTATATCCTTTTATGAAATACCCATTTTTCGTGCATCCCTTTGTTGGTTTAGATAGAAAACGTCTAAGTGCACAGTGATTTACACAAAGAAAATTCTGCAACCCTCTTTGTAGTCTAAAACTTTTGATACTTAACCCCGACATAGAACCATCTCATTTAGTGTGTGGCCTGTGGTGATAACTAACCATTTAGGAATAGCCTTAGAGAGGAGATGAAAAGCTCCCAGCAGGGTTGTAAACTCGTGCAATAGCATCTAGAGACCAGTGCATACAATTGCTTTCTGATTCTGGTGATGATAAACCTACACAAGAGATTCCCCCATCATATAACCTTAGACTACAAAACTCCCATATATTGTAACACTCCCATAATTGTAAGACGGAGTAATTAAAGGGTCTGTGGTATACCTTCTAATTCTGATAAGTTGATACAGGCTTATTCTTTTCTTTGAAATAAAAATGCTTGTCTTAATTTTTTTCTAAATGAATTCCCTAGTATTTTGGAGGATCTATTTTAATGGCAAAATTGATCATTCAAGCATTTTTATCATCCATAACATTTCACATATCTAGTAACTTTTAAAGCTTCTTTTTAACAGTCCTTAGAAACCTAGTTTTACAATCCATTAATTACGTTTTCTTGTCTTTATGCAATTGTGTCACTTTACACAATAAATAAAATAAAAAACATGCCTGCTTTAAAGTGAGAATTACAGGCAAAAATCAATATTAAAAATATGTTCAAGACCCTATCATCAATAATGATAACGCACTGTTAAGTTAAAAGCTATATAGATAGGAGTACACACACACATACTAACAACGGTATATTCATGTAATGGCTGTTCCACAGCATTAAAAATTAAGTGACTACCGTGTTTCCCCAAAAATAAGACCTAGCCAGACAATCAGATCTAATGCTTCTTTTGGAGCAAAAATTAATATAAGTCCTAGTCTTATTTTCCTATAATATAAGAGCAGGTGTAATATAATATAATATAGTATAATACTATATTATATAATATATTATAATATAATACAGGGTCTTATATTAATTTTTTCTCCAAAAGTCGCATTAGACCTGATTGTCCAGCTAGGTCTTATTTTCGGCGAAAGAGGGTATGGCTTCCAAAATAAGGACAGGTATTGCATCCAATAACTGAAAGTTCAGAGGGCTGGGGAGCATCACAGCTTTCCTAATCCTTCAGTTGTCTCCCATTCTCTGTGTTCTCCCAGCTCAGCCCTGCTTTGCGTGTTGGGTTCATCTTCTGGCCAATAACAGGGAAACTATAGCCATTAGGGGTGAACAGTTAAAAGGAATGATGTCCAAAGGAAGCAGAGAAAATACTGCTGGCAAGAAAGATGAGATTAATGTTCCTTATAAGTGGATTTCAACAAAGGTTTCAAGAAATGCTGCTTATAACTATGTATAAAGCACTCTGTTATTTTCTAGTCTATCTCAGTTTGAAAACACAAACTAAACTTATTTTATGACTGACCAATGGAGCACTCTCTGAGGGGTGAACTACAGTAGCTTAGATCTGCCAGCGTCCACCCCTACCTAGAGCCAGGTACAGTCCCCAAACCGCATGGCGCGGGAGGGTGATGGGAAGATTTCAGGAAGGAAGGCATCACGAAGTCTGCCACAGGCTCCTGACTCAGGAGGACTGTGATGGGAGGTGAAGTTACCTGAAGCATAGTAACGTGCTGTGAAGTTAACACTAGATCAGTGTGGTCAGACCACAGGACGTGAGATCGAAAGTGTGAGAACAGGCATTGAAGAGAATTTTAAAGAGTTGGGACTTATCCTGAACCAAAGAGAAGCCACCGAAGATTTGAAAGCTGGATTTTAATAAGAAAAAGGAAGACAATGCTAACTATAGTGTAAAAAAATGTCCCCAGAAAGGAGTTCCACTTACTGAGCCATGGTGTGATATGGAGGGAATGGGTGTGTCAGTGAAGAGATTTAAAGGGTTAAAAAAGATTCTTAGGATCTATGTAGTATAGCTGGGGAAAATATTAGACATGATTTAGGAGACAGAAATACCAGCCGAACTGAAGATGAGAAAAGGGAGCTAAAATTTGGAAATACTGTGTTCCTTTGCCTCTAGGATTTTAAGAGAGAAATATGGAGTCTAAGCAGGGATTTGGAAAATAGTAAAATCCAGGAGGAAATGGGATTAACCTGAAAGACGATGAGGAGTGAGAGAATCAGAGAGAGAACGCTAAGGCATATCAACATGTAAGGGGTGAGCAGAAACGAGGCACCTACGAAGACTGGAAAAGGTTAGCCTCACGTATGGGAGACCGGGATGTGACAGCAAAGAAGGGAGGAAAAAGAACATAAAAGAAAGGTCAGGAAATGCTATCAGAAGTTTAACTAAGATAAATTGGAAAATTGCCTATTGGATTCAGAGGAGAGAGCGAGAGAGAGAGCGAGAGCGAGAGCGAGAGCGAGAGCGAGAGAGAGAGAGAGAGAGAGAGAGAGAGACAGAGAGACAGAGAGAGACAGAGAGAGAGAGAGAGATCTTGGGAGACTATTTCCCCTGAAGGTCCACATGACCAATGACTGCCACGTGTTAAAAGGGTGCATTATCAGTGAATAAATGCTCCCTTTCCATAAACTCATCTGTGAGGTCTAGCCAGACAAAAACATACAGTTGAGGGAGGACTGTGTTTTCAAAGACAGAAGAAACATGCAAATAACTTTGGGAAAGGTAATAGCAATATTTTGTAACCACTAAGTAGCCTACACTATTCTAGCCAAGAGGCATTACACACTCCCTAA
Organism: Rhinolophus ferrumequinum; assembly: GCF_004115265.2. Lineage (NCBI taxonomy): Eukaryota > Metazoa > Chordata > Mammalia > Chiroptera > Rhinolophidae > Rhinolophus > Rhinolophus ferrumequinum. The sequence continues at coordinate 53,711,794 of NC_046302.1, forward strand.
GAAACGTGCCTTCAAACAGATCAAGATGAATTAGCGGTCAGATCTCCCTCCCTGTGTCGCACTCAATCAATGTAACCTACTGCATTTTCAGAGATCACACTTTCTCTCCATCCTGATTTTTGCTCTGAAGAGGCCCAGATGCACAGTAAGCCTTGCACAGAAGCAGTGCCTGCCCTCCCGCAAGCACAGCAGGTAACCTCTGTGAAGGGGAAAACAGCCCCAGGCCAGCACAGCCCCTGTGGGCATGACACTACCCAACAAAACACTAGCGGTTTGATCTTCCAGTCAGTCGTTCTTCCTCAGAAAAACTGCATCGTAAGTAACTACAAGGCGTCCTTCCCCTCGGGGACAGAAGATAACTCCGCACTGGGGACGGGAAGACTGCCTTTCCTGGTTTCTTCGAAGACATGTGCATCGTTTCCGGTCTCTGTATTTCTATTAATAGATGGTCCTGGGCATCTTTAGGAATAGACGTATAGCCAGTGTCCCTAGATGACTTAGACACACAATCCGGAAGCACAGCCAGTCCAAGAAAGCAGCTTTGAATGACCTTTAAATTCCTCTCTCCCTACTGAGTGCCGCAGTCCAACCCACTTTTCAAGGCCTGTGAATCTGGCATGCAGATCACCACCACATGATGTGTTCTCCAGTCATGCAGAGGAATTATTCAAGCCACCTGGTCTACCTCCCTAGCCGCTTGCCTTTGCACATATATTTATGGCAAGTCCTCTCCGTTCTCCTTTCCCAATCAACAGGGCCCCCTACCTATTTCATAATCTTTTCTCTGAACACTGCACCTGGGGTCCTTCTGCTTCCTACATTCTTAATTCCTTACAGTGCATGTTTTTTATATCAACTTCATAAAAAGTTGGGAATCATATATAGCTTCCTGTTACAGTCCAGGCATGTATTCAACAAATATTTATTAAGGAGTTGCTAGGGGCCATATAGTGCACGTAAAAAGTTCTTGCCTTCTAGTGGGAGACATACAAGAGCAATTACATAATTACTATTCAAATCCATATCTTTTGATCCCCAACAAGACATAGGACTGGAAGACAATATGTTGTACTAAGTAGAGCGTGGATTTCCAAGTTAGATTCACCTATTTCAAGTCTCCACTCTGTAAAATAGGGTGACCCAATTAACTTATCTGAGGCTGTTTCTGCACTTGTGAAATGAAGCCATCACTATTTATTTCTTAGGTTTCTTGAGAGGATTAAATAATGTAACAAAGGTTAAGTTTTCTTACACTGAATGTTGCTCATTAAACATGGAATGAACAGATGAATCTTTAGTTCTGTGTGAAATGATTAAAGGGGCATCTATATATGAAAATAATATATTGTTGATCCCAAAAAATAAAGAAAAAAAGTAAATTATTACTCCTTAAAACTAAAGAAAATACACAAAAATATGATCAAATAAAAATGTTTTGACAAAAAATAATGAAAAGAAGAATAGCTTTCATACTGTTATTTATTAAGTGCTTACCATGTGCACGGCACTGGGTGGGATGAGGAATTTAAAGATATCAACTCATGCACCTCTTAAAACCAATCTGTGAATAACCTTACTTTACAGATACTAAATTAAGGCTTAGAAAGGCTAGTAACAGGGCTAATAAGTATCAGATGTTTACGTACACTTTACTACCCAGAATACTGGCCACCATACTAGAAGCAATGAAAAAAAAAGATAGACTAATATGGTTATATAACTCAAAAATAGTGCAGCAAGAGGTTTTTTAACGTACACACAAGAATTTCCCCAAACAAAGCAGAACAAACTACAGCAAGGTTGTGACTCTAAATCATTAAATTTTTGCATCCTCTGTACTTGGCTGACTTGGTACTCACTGAAAACTCAGTTAAGTGTTTAATAAATAAAAGAGTAATGTTTTATATATAAATAAACGTTCAATTCAACGTTTCAATTCAAAGTAGTCTTCCATAATCTTAGGAAAGTCACTGGTTGTATTTCAAGTATTAGAATACTGTTTGTTTCTCAAACTCTCAAGGGACAGTTTTACAATGTGTGTAATTTTTCTTTTCATTTGTGAAATTGAGGCATTCTCACCTTCGAAAAGTGGATGTTATTTCTGAAGATGATCAAAACCCATTCAAGGCTGAAGCTAGAAAAGAAAGAGTGTGAGGAGCTGAGTTCCACAAATGTGGCATTGTTATGAGGTCATACAACAGATTCTCACTCTAAGTGGAATTCAAATAAAAGATTTATAGCAAATACTCCTTGGCGATTATGCACATGGCCTCTCACTGCACTCAAGTGTTGGATAGATTTGATTGATGCAAAAAACATGCCACGGAAAGAGTGCAATTTACCTCCATCTTTATTTTCTTTCCCTGTGGAGGAAACGCATAATCAGCACCATGAGGAACCACTAGCAGAATCTATCTCAAGACGCCACCTTCATCCGTCATCGTGAGTTATAACACTTCACATGTGTAGAGTGATTTATAGCTATAACATATTCTGTAGTTAGTTAACTTCACAGTGCCTCGAAGGTACAGCTGTAGATATTTTCACTCCTTTTTTTTTCCCCCTAAGTATTTCAAGGACGTTTCATTCACATACTGTTCTTGCCACACCACTCAAATCTTAGTACCTAAGTAACTGTCTGTGTGGGTTTCCGCATTTTTTTTTTTTTGGCAAATTCTACTCACTTATATCCCATAGTTACATTGTTTTCAGCTTAAGTTTCAAATATTACTACATCATACATATTCAGAAAAGCCCCTTCCTCCACATGGAAGTCAACACACACCACAATACCACCACCATACTAGAAGCAATGAAAACAAAAAGATAGACTAATATGGTTATATAATTCAAAAACTGAAAAATCTTCACATAGCAGTCAACATCATAGGCAAAGTCAAAAAGATAGATGACAACTGGTAAAATCATTGGGCAACTTTATATGATATTGTGGGTTATAATATTTTGCATTTACACAGTGATTTACAGTTTTCACACCTAATTACATAATGACCACTCAAGTCAGTATCTTTTGACCCCCAACTAAACAGAGGACTCTGGAAGACAACATGCTGTACTGAAGTAGTTAGTTAGAGACACCTCACTCAAGTCTCAACTCTGTGTGAAACAGGTAAGCCCATTAACTTTTCTGAGACTCAGTTCCTTCACTTATGAAATGAAGGCATTACTATCTACTCCTTAGAATTTAACATAAGTGCTATCACTTATATATGGAACCTAGAAGAAGAGAAGAGAAGAGAAGAGAAGAGAAGAGAAGAGAAGAGAAGAGAAGAAGGAAGGGTCAAACTCACAGAAATAGAGAGTAGAAAAGTGGTTACCAGGAACTCAGGGTGGGACAAATAAGGAGAGGTTGGTAAAATGATACAGACTTTTGGTTGTAGGATGAATAAGTTCTGAGGATCTAATGTATAACATGGCGCCAGTACTTAATACCACTGTATTGTATAATTAAAACTTGCTGAGAGAGTAGAACTTAAGGGCTCTCACCAAAAAACAAAAAAGAAAAGGTAAATATGTGAGTTGATGGATGTGTTAATTAACTCAAGGGGGGAAATCTGTCACAATGTTTATGTATACCAAATCATCACGTCGTACACGCTAAATATCTTACAGTTTTGTCAGTTATATCGCCATAAAGCTGAAAAAGTAAACAAACAAACAAATAAATAAATTCAAGTGTCAGAAAGAATGATGATGGCAGGGATTAAAAAATATCAAAGATGTTAGAATGTATGAGTTGTTATTACTACTTCTACTACTGCTAATATACTGCTAGTACATAACCTAGTTGGCCATTACTGGAGGTTGCCAGGATCCCATGTCATGACTGATGATTGAGAGGGCATCCCATTGCAATTTTCTTTACCTATATTTTGTGGCTAAGGAACAAAGTATATTCATATTGTATTCCTTCTCATGAGAAAGAAAAACTGGGGATCCATGGTAAAATCCCATTAGAATTTTCTCTTGTGTTATTTGGAACATAAAGCAGAAAGCACCTCTCATCAAAGACATGCAAACCAACAACAGAATCAAGTTGATTCCTAAACAAAGGGGATTGGAACAAACAATTTGCAGATTTTACTTACTCTTAGTGCCTACATGCAATTGTGCTTCAAGAAAGTGCATAAACACCATGTTTAAGAGCAAGAGTTATAACCTGCTAGTGCTGCGCTCCACCAAGAAGGATAAATAATTCCACGGCTGTGTCAAAAGTTTCAGGTCCTATTCAGAGATTACTCCCCAAACCCACTCTCACGGTAGCCTGGCTGGAAATTCATATGTTGGAATCCTAACCCCCGGGACCTCAGAATGTGACAGTGTTTGGAGATAAGGTCTTTGCTGAGGTAATTAAGATGACTTACTAGGATGAGCACTAATCCAGTATGACTGGTGTCCTTATAAGAACAGGAAGATTTGGACAAAAGTACAGACAGAAGAAAGATGATGTGAAGACACAGAAAATGTGGCCATCTAGAAGCCAGGGAGAGAGGCCTGGAAGAGATCCTTTCCTCATGGTCTCGGAGGGAACCAACCCAGCCGACACCTCGATCTCAGACTTCTGCCTCTAGGACTGGGAGAAAACACATTTCTGTTGTTTAAGACCCCCAGTCTGTGTTACTTTCTTATGGCAGCCCCAGCAGACGAATACAAGTGCTAACCCACATCTCAGTCCAAATGGCAATTTCCTGACAGTCATGATTAATGCCTGGACCCTGGTTTGGGGCAGTATCCACTTAAAAAACAGATATGCATGCAGGAGTAATAAGGTGTGGGGAAGTTAAGTAACCGTAAAGGGTAAATATAGACGTGGAAGCACAGAGAGAAACCATTTAATGACAAAACCACGTTATGGACCTTTTCTGTTCATGTAGATATAAATTCCCTAGAAACTTCAGGAGACTATTGCTATCTTCATTAAAAAAAGAGTTAGTTGCTGCATACATAAAAAGAAGGACTCTAGCTCATGCCATTTTGAAACAGAAAGCTCAACACACTGTAACTAAAATTAAATGGTACACACACACACACACACACACACACACACACACACACACACACTTGTAATTGCCCTTAAATCTATTATTCATCCCAGAAGTTTTCAGTTGAGATGGGAGTGAGTCAACCAACGTTTATAATAGAATGCACAAGTGCTCTGTGCTTTTCTCCGTAGAAGAGCATGTATTAGGAAAAAGCAATTGTCTGATGATGTGTGGGACACGAGCAGATCTATTTGTATTCTGCCCTTTGAAAATAGTCCTTGTATATACATATTTTTGTATTATACAACTCATAGGCTGGTGATTACTTCTTTAAAGGAACTGCTAACCATTTCAGGAAATTGTTGAATATCTGAAAATGATTTCAGAGTGTGAAAACATTTTATACACTTTGCAAATCAAATGCATTCACCTGGAAGGGACCAGCTTATTTTGCATGTTTTTAATACTTAAGAGTGAGTTTAATCTTCGGTTTCTTGGAGATGATACAGGTGCAATTACATTGATGCACCTCAGTACGTGTCCTCCCTTAAGTTAACGTGCGTTTTCAAGTTTGCCTCATGACATTTTCTGCGGATGGCAAAATAGTAAGAAAATGAATGGGTCTTTTCCCACTTTTTTTTTTTTTCCTCCCCTGCTTCCAGTCACACCTAGAGTTAATGAACATAAAAAGTTCACTCGGAATTGATCCAAAAAGGAAAAAAGTGGGAACAGTGAAACTGCAAGCAATAATCTCTAACAAATTTGGGCTTGAAGCCAGTTTTAGAGTAATATCCTAATTAGTTCATTTTGCTGACAAGGGAAAATGGACAGGCACAGATAGTTCTACTGCTTCTGGAGACCAGCACCTGGTAACCTGGTGGACCTCATCACATCCTGAGATAGGACCTTGGGTCTAGACCATACTAATCTATAAGTTACATTAATTAAAAATGCACAGTTCTAGCGGGTATTTGAGAAATCCCTGTACCTGCCCCTCATTTTGCTGTGAACCTAAAATTGCCACAAAAAGTTGTCTTAATAAATTGTATTTTTTACATACGCAGTTCTACTTTACAAGAGACACTGTTAAGAGTGAAAATAAACGCCATAGACTGGGAGAAAATATTTGCAAAACGCATATATCACAAAGGACTGGTATCTAAAATACACACAAAAACATTTTTTAATTCAACAATAAGAAAACAAGCAACCCGATTTTAAAATGAACAAAACATATGAACAGATACCTCACCAAAGAAGATACACAGATGGCAAATAAGCATATTAAAAGATGTTCGATATCATATGTCATTAGGAAATTATAAAATAAAACAATCATGAAATGCCACAACACATCTTTTAGAATGGTTACAATCCAAAACATTGACACCACCAAATGCTGGTGAGGACATGGAACAACAGCAACTCTCACTCATTGACGGTGGGAACGCAACATGGCACAGCCACTTTGGAAGAGTTTGATAGTTTCTTACAGAACTAAATATATTCTTATCATGATCTACCACTTGTGCTTCTTGATATTTACCCAAATTGGTTCAAAACTTATGTCCACACAAAAACTGCAGCAACTTCATTTTTACACCAACTTTATTCATAATTGCCACAATTTGAAAGCAACTTCAACAAGTGAATGGATAAACAAGTCTTTGTCATCTAGACAATTGGATATTACTCAGCAATAAAAAGAAATGAAAAGAACATGGAGGGTCCCTAAATGGCTAAGTGAAAGAAGCCAGTCTGAAAAGACTACTACATACTGTATAATTCCAACTATATGACATTCTGGGAAAGGTAAATCTACGGAGACTGCAAGAAAAATAAAAAATAAAAAATCAGTGGTTGCCAAGGCTTCAGGGAAAGAGAGGGAGGAATGAATAGGTTGATCCAGGGATTTTTAGGGCAGTGAAACTACTCTGCATGGTTCAGCAATGGTGGTTACATATTATTATACCTTAGTCAAAACCCATACAATGCACAACACAGAGTGCACCCGAATGTAAACAGTGGACATAATAATGTATCAATATTGGCTTATTAATTGTCATAAACATGCTACACTCACACAAAATGTTAATGATGGAGAAAAGTTGATTGGGGTGGTGGTAGAGAAGAGTTATATACAGACTCTTCACTTCTGTTCAGTTTTTCTGTAAATCTAAAACTGCAAAAGTATATTGAAATTTAAAAAACTACACAGGATCATAGCACATTGAAGGTAATACTTCTAAAGATAGGGACTGAAAGCATGGATCATACTCTTTGTGGAAAATAAAATATACAATGCCAAGTGGGTTTTTTGCCTAGGTTCCTACCCATTTTTATTTTGTAGGTCTCAGCCATAATGGGAAACAAAGGGAATATATATATGGTTTTCCAGACATTTTCACATGTTCTAGCTTCTTCATTTCCATATTGTTGGAAAACAATGGGAAAATCTTCTAATAAAATATGTACACAAAGATACAATATTTTTAGTTGTGGTTAGTGCTTCATGAGTAATGATGGGAGAAGGAAATAATTTTACTTTCATTCTTCATAATATTCATTTATCCACTTGGAAGTTAATGAAGTTTCAGGCACTGAGGTTCACACATGTCTGATATTCTTAGGAGACTTATCATGATGAACTCTATCCCCTCTTCTCTTTTCCTTTGCTGTGACTTTGTTTATTACATATTTTCCTTTGCTGACTTTCAACTCAATTAAACTCAACAAGCACCACTTAAGCACCTAAACTAATATATATACAAGACAAATGCTAGGTATTGTAAGTGATTCAAAAGCATATCGAAATGTATTTTTATCCTCAAGTAGTAGAACACAAGTTTGCAGGAAGGCAACCATATATATATACATAATCTGAAATATAGTAAATACTGTTAAGTCCCCCCACTTACCGTTAAGAGGTAAAACAAAATGATATGAAAGCAAGCAGGTATGTGGATTAGAAAACAAGAGTGAGAAGGAATCACTGAGAAGGTGGCATAGAAACTGGACAAAGTGTTTAAACAAATTAGTTACAAAGGGTTAGATAATTTCAAGGACTAAGAAGGAAAAGGTTAATGGGATAAACTTTATTTAGTGACTATGTAATTCTTTAAATCCATGAGTACATTTACATCTTTGTTTATAATTGTGGACTGTATTTTTTATTATTAATTTTATTTTTTGGTTCAGTTTGGGGATTAGCGATATGCTGGCATCACATAGAAGACTGAGAAAATCTCTACCTTTTTCTATCATCTGGAAGACTAACTAACATTGGAAATTAACCTTACTTGAAAAGTTTGATAGAACTTTCCCTTTAAATTAACTGAGCCAATATGCACAATTACAGATCAAATTAGAATACTTCTTAAATAGCTTCTATCATTTTTGACTCCCTAAGCTTGACATACTTTAACCTATTTGTCATACTTTGTATTTTCTCAAAAATTATCCATGATCTAAATATAGGAAATTCCAAATATATCAGTATAATATTCAAGATACAATTCTCTATTTTTTTCAAATAGCCATATATTTAATTTAATATATTTCTCTTTCCAAGATCATTAGAAGAATCAAAAAGAACAATTGAGCAAAAATCTGCAATGAAAGGAAAAATATTAAACAAGAAAATGTAACAAATAGAGAATATCAAGTAAATATCAATAAGACTAATGGTGATCATCACTAATGTAATAAATGTAAAAGTATCAAATTAGCATATCAAGTAACATAGATTATCAAACAGGGTTAAAATATTCACTTGCATTCCCTTTACAAGTGATGCATCAAATCGGGACATAATTATTGATATATTGAAATATAAAAATACCCTGAGTTTTAACTAATAATTTGTGTACAATAGCAGAGATTCATTTTTAGGGGAAACAAAGTTAGGATCGTTTACTAGTTTGATCACGGAATAAATATGCTGTGTGTATACAAGGTATGTCAGCAGGAGGTGAATTGGAAAAGGCTATTCCATACCTAATGTCCTTTTCATCAAATCTGCAGAAATATGGTAATACGCAAATGTGACTGTTGCACAGAGCTGATCGCATGTAAATGCTGAAGCCTTGCTCCTGTACCAGGTCTCTTTCCCTAACCCTTATCAGTGAGCTTCCACCCCTCAGGCGGATGACAGTGACTCAGGGCCAGTGGTCACTACCCTCTTCTGGATGCTTGCTCTATAGTCTGCGTGTGACCCCTCAGCTCCACATGTTGAAATCCTAATGCTCCATGTAACGGTATCAGGAGGTGGGGCCTTTGGCATGTGGTTAGGTCATGAGGGTGGAGACACTGTAAATGGCACCGTGTTTCCTGGAAAATAAGACCTAGCTGGACCATCAGCTCTAATGTGTTTTTGGAGCAAAAATTAATATAAGACCCGGTATTATATTCTATTATACCGGGTCTTATATTAAAATAATTATTATTTATATTAATTTTTATAATTATATTAATTTTTATATTAATTTTTGCTCTAAAAGATGTATTAGAGCTGATGGTCTGGCTAGGTCTTATTTTCAGGGAAACACAGGATTAGTGTCCTTATAAAAGAGGCTCCGGAAAGATGCCCAGCTGTAGCCAGGTTCCTCAAGAGCATCAACCTCGTGAGGACACAGCGAGAGGGACACCCAGTCATGCTGACACTCTGGGCTCGGACTTCCAGCCTCCAGACCTGAGAGCTAGAAACTTCTGTCTATAAACCACTCAGTCTGGGATTTTGGCATAGCAGCTGACAAGGACTGACAGGTGGCAATACAACGGGGGAGCAAAGGGCTGGGGGCAGAGGGAGGGGCGCTGCTACTACATCAGGACCAGAGGCCTGCAGTCCGTTGGCCTTCCCCCACCCCCGCCCACGCGCTGCACCATCCTCACCCCCACAACAGGTCACAGAGGCTGCCCGTCCCCACTCCACCCCCCCCACAGCCCCCACCCGCCACCATGGACATCCTCCAGGCTGCTTCCTGGTGACCTGTTTCTCTGACAGTAGCCCCTTGATTTCCACTTTAGCAGGTTTCACTCAGCTGACCATGGGGTAAGGAGAAGGTACCAAGCGTGGGGTTTGTGCCCAAATCTGCCCCTCCAGAGATGGCCCCATTTTTTTTTTCCACTTTCAATTTAAAGCATTTGGGCGATGCGATAGTTCTAAAATATGATCCACATGACTCACTGTTCTCTACTTCCAGTGCTACCCCGAATCTTTTCAGTTTTAAGCATGATACTCAAGTTGAAGCAGCAGGAGATCCCCCATTTTCATTGTGGAGGGCGTGAAGGACCCTTTCTGGTTGGGAAGGAAGGGGCGGGCAGCCGGGGCAGCTCAGGGATTTATCTGGACTCCGTGGTCATTGTGCAGGTCTATAGATGAAGCCGAGAGCCAGATCCAGCTATAAATCTCCTGCTTCTTGGGTTCTCAACACCCTCTCTCATTGTGTTTTCTTTTGGTTCTTTTCCAAAACTGCAGTGAACAATATAAAAACTTTTATCTGTCAAACCCCGAAGATACTATCATCCTTCCCCATTTGTTTGTTTGTATTGTTTTTAATGCCTGCACGGAGTAGGTGAGAGTGCAGTCTTGTCAAACGGAAGAGAGGAGTTGCCTTTAAAAGACAATGAGGTATAATTGACGTATAACACTGTGTGAGTTTAAGGCCGACAACTTGTTGACTTGATATGTTTATATGTGGAATACGAATACCTCCATAGCGCTAGCAGACACCACTAGCACATCGCACAGTTACTTCTTTTTTTGTAGTAGGAACAATTTAGATCTCGTCTATTAGCAACTCTCAAGTTCTTAATACAGTATTATCGTCTATAATCACTGTGTTGTGCACTAACTCTCCAGAGCATATTTCTCTACTAGTTCCAAGTTCATACCCGTGACTATCTCCCCAGTTCTCCCACCTTCCAATCCCTGGTCACCACCGTTCTATTCTCTGTTTTCATATGTTCAGATTTTTCAGATCGCACATGTAAGTAATATCAGGAACTGTCTTCCTTAATTGCTTTTTATGTTACCCTTTTGGTTCTCAGTAGAAAGCCCTGAGCTGGTTGGAGAGCTGGGGAAGAATGGTGAAGGAGGGCCACCTCCGGTTTGCTCATGCATAATGAATTCATAACCTTAAACAGAGCTTGTCATCCATAGGTCAGCACGCTAGGCGTTAATATCCTTCCATTGATTCTGCCTACTCTTTCCAGAGGATCTGAGCAGACCTACCATTTTATTTAAGAAATATTGCTCAGCATGGCTTAGAGATGATAAACTTTACTGGGGAGCCCAGGGGGTTGATTTGTCCCTGGAAACCTGCTCTTTCAAAGTCTTGCCATGTTTTAAAATGGAAAGTCACAGAGTTGGTACTTTTTCCTTCAGATAAAATCTTTTTCTAAATAACCACCCGATAATATGTGGTTAGAATTGACTGACAGGATGTAATGAGAACGTGTGTGTACTCAACCACTGGACTTTTTTTTTTTTTTTTTTTTTGTCTTACGGAAGGAACATAAAACTAAATAATTCATGTCACAGAACTGACTCCCACACTATTGATTACACTCGTCGTCATCATTTTGATGCCCCTCCAGCCATCCCCACAGGTTATTACTTACAGATTGTGGTATGATTTGCTGCCATGATTCCACTTTTAAAAATAAGTGTAAACAACAGGAGGGAATTTTTAGCACACCAGAGAGTTCCTTTCCTCTTGAAAACAACATAAGCTACAACTCTGGTTTTTAATTAATCAGATGCCAAGAGCTGATCCTAAAATTTCAAGTAGGATCAAAATGAGTGGTAAATAGTAAGACTGAAATAATTACACAGAGCAAAGGGAAAAGTTATTAGACTGAATTTCTTTAAGATTGAAGAACCAATGCCAAAGTAATCAAATATTGATTATTTTCATTGACAAAAACTAAAATTAAATAATATATTTATTAATTGGACTATAAGATAACAACAATCTGTTTTATAATAAAATCAGACTCATGGATATATAGAGATATGAAATAGGGCAAGCTATAAAAATTACTTATCATTTATTAGCAATTAGGAGATTATACTTAAAGATTAAGGCGTTACCTTGAAGAGTTTTCTTTTCCTCTTTAGAAGGGTGAGGAAATTCTATTTATCCTATTTGAATAGGCAGGTTAATCACAAGCTATGCAACATGCCAGCAGACCAATCTGCAAAGGGGTACGGGGAAAACAACACTATTATGTCACACAGCAAAAAAGATCCTCTGTGCTCTATACAAAAGGAGTACTGGGGACCCTTCCTACTTAAAAAAAAAAAAAATGTTTAGTTTTAATAAACTGTTTTACTCTAAGCCAAACAAGCAACAGAATATTAACACTTTATAAGTCCAGATTTTCTTGGAGCTGGGTCCACAGTTCATAAATATAAGCATCTCAAAATTTATTCTAATCTTTGTGACAAGTATTTTCTTACCCTCAAAATTATCCATAAGGTACGATTTCAGCAATGTCAACTACAGGTGGGTTAAAGAAGAGCGCTGAAACAGGACCCCGACAACAACAACCCCAAAGGCGTTCTTCAGCCCCGGTCCATGCTCCCGGAGCGTGGGCAGAGGTCTAGGTTGTACTGGTGTCTGTACTTCCACAGCTGAAGAAGCACTTTACAGTCTTAGGTAGCTTCCACTGTAATTTTCCCACATATGTGTCTCCCAGCTCAAGAATGAGAGGGACCCCTAATGTCTGCTTTTTTTTTTTTTATTATTCTAGTTTCCAGACATAGCATTTGGTGTATAGTGGACAAGGAATACGGAGTAGTTGAACTGAATTCTATTCAAACAACCCACTTATAGTATCGTTTTTAAATAACTGGAATTATCCATTTTTTTTCTGTGCATTATCACCGGCATAGCCAGAAAACACACCCACATCCACTCTTTATAGCACTCTGAATTTAACTATCTAGACTAGTTTGTTCTCTTCTATAGAATGAAATCCATTTTGAATGGCTTCACAGGTTACACTCACCCACCTGCCCTGCCCAATAATTTAGCATTTCTAAAGCACTTTGGATTTGCTAAGTGCTTTACAATCTTTATTCTATGTGCTGTCATTATCATACTTTTGATGAGGAACCGTATTTAAATGGACTTTATTACCTCTTGGTTGCTTCTATACATCACTAAGGAGGAGAAAGAAGGGATGGGGTGGGGTGTCCTTGTACAATATTATTTGAGAGTTTTATTCAGAGCATTAATATTTCAACCAAGTGGAAAACTTCGGAATAAATAGTCTAATGTGAAGTAAGTCAACATTCCTTTCCCATAATTTACACTTACTATTATTCACGTGAAACTGCTGAGCCTTCTCCAGGACACCCAACTTTCTAAAGCCAACTTTCTGCTGAAACAGAATGGTCAGTAAATCACTGACCTGCTGATGATTTTTCAGGTTCTATGACATTTTTGTCTTCTTTTATATCACGTCATGGACTCTGGGTCCCTTGAGATAATCATATTTCAACTTCAGCTAAAGAAAGGATAAAAACCTGGGTATAGTGAGTGTACATTTAGATTTTCCTGGGCTTTCAATACAGTATACTGTTTCAGAAATACATCAGTTATGAATCATGTTACCTTGAGCATTTTTCAGCATCATTTGCTTACATATACCCAGATTATATATCGATATAGCTCAGGAATTCAGAAGCAGTAAAAGGCACAATATTACATGTCGAAACTACAAATCAACAAGCAGTATCGACTGCTGTTTGTACCATACAGTATTGTTCGCCATTACTCTCAACATAACCCCTCAGACTGTGCACACTAACCCACTTAATACCTGTAACACATCAATTTGTCACCTGCCTTAATTCTATGATCTCGGATTTCTTTCCCTTTCACCAATGCTCATGTACAGCTCAACAATCATTTCACAACCTTCACTTCAAGAACCTACTATTCTTACAACTATTGTAATCCACAGATTTCTTCAGGAGTATGCAATGAAAAAGTAGTTTGAGTCCTGGTGCAAGGGTTTTCCACTCCTATGACACCAGTCACATCCTTCCTTTCACTTAGCCTAAATGCCTCGTTTGTAAAAGTGCATGATCAGTATACCTGTTTCTCAAGTATACAATTATTTTAAGATAAAATAATTAAAACAAAGTAATTATCAAAAGTATAATGTGCACATTGTTTTCAAATTTCCACAGGTTACTATTACACTTCCTCTACACATATCATCTAGCAGTTGAATAGCACACGGTTTTCCTATTTGTCTTACTTCCCGGAATAGATACAAGCTTTGAGAAGCTGAACAATATGCATAGTAGTTTTATTGTGTTCTGCACAGCATGGTCATACACCCGACCCAGTAAAATCTGCTTATAGATGGATGGGTTCCCTCTCTTATTCATTCCACTAGATGACTAAATAGATTAACAAATGAATTTAACTTGATGGATCTCACTTGACATTTCATTACCTCCTTTCTTCCAAAGTGATTAAGGCATTTGTTAAGAGAGTTTCTTTCTGGAACAATAGATTGGAGGAGTAAATAAACAAAACAGGCATACTCTTTTGTGATGGAAATGAAACCCTGTTGTAGGATAAAGCAGTGATAACATTGTTGAAGAGAAGATTGCATACACTGAGTAAAAAACGAAAGTAGGAGTCAGCAGAAGAAAGGACACAGAGGAATTTCAAAATGGTCTGCCTAGGACAACTCCAAGTCCTTCCTACACTGAGACCAATTGGGAAGCTGTGTGTTTTGGTGACCATCGCATTCTGGCTTTGAGATCTTACACAACTGGGTTAAACGCTGATTACAAGTTTCTTAATCTATAAAACGGGACATAATAACACCTGGTTCATAAGAGTAGGGTATTGCTTTCAGCAATTGTTAATTTTATCAAAAAGCAAGCTCTCTTATAGGTTCCCTAACTTTGGTGAATTTCCTCCAACACCTTAGTCTTCAGAGGAGTGAAGTAGAATGACCAAATCTGAGCAGGTAATTAATACAATTATCAGATACTCAGGGTCTTGATTTTTCTTCATGATTATCTGAAAGAGGAGATGATTTATGAATCAGGCTGGATTTTTTTCTTTTTAATTAGTCATTCTCTGATATATACTAAGTGACAATAAGTCAGACAATATTTAAATACTTTACTGAAAAAAATTATAATCAAGTGTAATTATTTACCAAGTTGAATGAAAAAGATGAAACTTCAATTTATACTCATGACTTTTAAACATGTTTGTTCCTTATTAATAGCAGGAGCCTTTTTAATGTTTCCCTGAACCAGTTTTGTTCAAACCTTTCATGTGTATCTATGGTACGAAGCTTTTCACTGCACATAAAGCCATTCTGCATCTATGTTATTTGAGATATAATACTTCCCAAAATCCATGCATATTGCTGTTGTAGTACATTTTATCTAAAGCCACAAATGTGTATTTCCAGCATATTTGGTATTAAACAAAGCTGTGGGTTTCAAGAGTGTCATACTGAAACAAGAATTTAATATAATGATGACTCTATTTTTTTCCACCAACACTTATTCTGAAACTTTTCAAACCTACATAAAAGTTGCAAGAATAGTACAATTGGTGATTCTAGTGAAGGGTACGTGATGCCCATGTGTCCTCTACTTAGAATTTCCAGTTGTAAACATTCAGCCATATTTACCTATTTGACCCTCTAAATCTATACAATAAGAAGTCTTTATAGTATGTCTTTTAAAAAAACAAAAAACTAGAACACATAAAACTGATTAAAAGCAGGACGATCGGGGACAACCCCGCGGTACCCTTCCTTTCCCTTTCTAATGGGCATCACCCCACTGGAGACTGGGAATTTCAGTTCTCCTCGTTTTCTTCTTATTCTACAATCTGAAGTTATACAATCCAGTTTCCTAGGGAAGAAACTGCTTTTGATCACAAATGTCCAATGATCTAGAAACGAACTCCACCTGATTATTACAAGATGGGAGAGCAGAAACATCCTCCTGCAGAACTTTGGCTATTCCTGGGCTTTTTGTCTTCCATTATCTTGGTACACATTTTATACTTGGGACCAGTGACTGGTCCCATAAAATCGTGTTTTACATTAGATAGGGTAGACGAAAGAAGCAAAACTGTGGATGTACTTTTGTATTTTACGTTTCATTTTCTACACCAATAACTCATGAGGATGAAGCCGGAAGCTGGAAACTTGGCGGCTCCCGCCTCCCTGGAGCTCCGCCATCACGCCTGTCCCAACAGCAAAGGCTGATTTCCATCCCCAAGCCACCGATCATCTCTAGAGGAAGGATGGTATCATACTGAACAAGAAGAGAGGCAAATCATCCCAGCTGGACATAACCTACTTTCTTGTTTACAAGAATAAAAACCACCTTTTTGAAGCTGAGGCCAAAGGGTCAGGATGGGGCTATTGAAGCATATCATGTTCTTGTACCATATTTGACCTCTGAATACTCACAAGGAGATCACAAAAAATCCAACTTCTCTCAAAGGCAACGGCACTTTTATTCCTCCTAATCGTCATTTAAACCATCGCTTCACAAGCTGAAGTCATCAGAATCAACTGGGGAAGGTTGTTTTCTCTGTTTTGGCTTCAAGCAGAAGTGCAACCAACATCAACCAGATTTTCTAGGTTTTATGTATATTTTTATAAATCATCTAAGGTGATCGAGGCGCTTGTAAATTCTGATAAGCACCACTGCTTCAGAATCCGTGACTTTAAATATAGTCATTTTCACAAGAAAGGGTGACAAGCTTAGATTGGCATTTGCCGAAGAGCTAGTATTTTATTTTTCCATAGAATTTGAGGGATGGAAAATATGTGTTTACCTAAAAGTTTCCAGAGTTCTCTACTCTTATTTTCAATGACTGTATGGATTTTAAGATTTTAGATCCTATGCTAAGCAAGATAAAAAGACTCCATATTACAACAAAATATTTCCAAAGTTTTTGACTCTTTTATGTTACTTACCTTTCTTATTGCTTAATCATTAAGCATTTACTTTTAGAGCATGCATTTAAAATCTTTAATTAAAATGTATGCTTTTGAATTTTTAACAATCAGAAAACTTCACCTCTTAACACAGTAGTGATAAACATGTCATTGTATAAATATGATATATCCAGTTACTCATTCATTTATTCTGCATTTATTGAATGCATGCTTCATGCCAAGGATGTTTTAGGAACTGGGAATACAGCCTTGAAAGAAAAGTCTCCGACCACTCAGAGCTTACATTTAGTGTGTATTTGAAGGGGGAAGCAGACAGTAAACAATACATGATGTTATAAAAAAGTGCTTATAAAAAATAAAGCACCAGAGTAAAGGGGTTCGGGAGAGCAGGAGGCAAGGTGTAATTTATATGGAATGATTAATAAAGGTGTGCGTGAGGAGGCGACCTAACGTATGGAGAGAGTGGGCTTTCCACACACATTCCCCTTTCTAAATCCGTGTTACAACTGAACCTACCTTATCGATGCAGTTCCCAGATGCCCTTCAGGGACAGGAAACTTTGAAGAAAAAGTTTATTACTTATAGGGCTTGGCACCTACAAGGCATGCCAGGGGTACACAGCAAGTTCATGGGTAGAGAGAGCTTGGGTGGGTCTGGGGTTCTGCTTTTAATGGGATCCAGTGAGGGGGCCTAGGATTTCACGGGCTCACTCTTTATTGGTGCATTGAGTACATAAGAGCAGGAATTTAAAGCACGGGAAGCTAAAGACACAAGCAGCCCAAATGGTCAGTTATTGAAATCAACCGAGCTCTCTAAAACGAAGGACCCCCTGTGGGGGGAGGAGCCCTAGCTCCTTACCTAGCCCTGTGGCTGGCACTGCGTTTACTTGAGATAGCCTTCCTGGAAGTGGATGCCTTTTTGAAATGGATGCATCTTTGAAGTATATTCCTCAGCAATCAAAGCTTAAGTCAGATACTTGCATGACGAAAATCAAAGCGAACAGTCAGGGCTCGCACTACAATTGCTCACTTGTTTATGGTGATGGTGGCGCAAACACTGCGCTGGCAGGCCTATAAAAGTACAGCCGGACAATTCCAGGAGCAGGTTAGACACCCCCCTCGTCTTCCGGAGGAGCATCCTGTGATGTTTGCACAGTGACGGAATCGCCTGAAGATGCCATTTGTCAGAACAGATCCCCATGGTTAAGCGGCGCTGACGGCAAAAAGGAGATACAGGAATTGAACACAGATTAGTTACAGATTGCTTTTGTGTGTGCAACCTCAAAATAGGAACTGTCACTGGATAACCAATTAAAATCTAATCATTTATTCTATTTTTGACTGGGTTCTTACGATTTGGTATATTAATATCTAGTGATAGCATCACACATACGTTCAGAAACGAGAGTATATCAAACGGACTTTGATGGAAGAAAACCATTGTTACCTAAATCCATAAGTAACCATAGTCATGAAGACAGTGACGCTTTTATGTGAAAAATTGGGAAGAGTGGAAAAAATATTCTGCATCTACTACATATTTTTCAATTTCACTTAACTGCTTCATCCACCCAACTAAAATTGAACATATCAAAGCTGGCGAAAGCATTGTTTGGATTTTTTGTTGGAAAGGGGAGTCACTGTCATAAACACGGGCAGAGGGTAGCTTTAATGCTTCCATTCCCCGCCTCACAGAATTTTGGTCTCTGAAGGAAATTTAATACCAATGGGCTGTCCGCCTTACATTTAAGCAGTTCCTGCGTGGGACGGCTGAACCTCCCAGGACACCCATTCTCTCTCTGGAGATTCTCTTACCTTGAACTGTGTTGCATTTCTGTTATCCACTCACACTACTGGTACAGGTGCAGACATGCTGAGTAAATGTGACTCCTCCATATATTAGGCTCATGCAAAAGTAATTTCGGTTTAAAAGGTTAAAAATAATTGCAAAAACTGCAATTAATTACTGTCGCACCAACCTAATATTTGAAGAAAGCTGATGTGTTCTTCTCTGTTGCCCTGGTCTTTTACCCTGAGTCCCAAAGATCCCAAAGATGTAATAGAAACCATTTTATGTCGAACAACAGATTCTATGAGAAAGGAAAAGATGAAAAACAGAAAAGTAGAAGACTTGCAATTGAGTATTTTAAGTAAAAACTGAGTGTCAGTTACAGTAGCTCAAAAAGTCCATGAGGACCAAGGCTATGACTGCCTTTTACAGCTGTACCCTCTGAGGTACAAAGAAGACATTTAATATACATTTGTTGTAAAAATAAATAGCAAGAAAGTAATTGCCACTTCTCCACTAGTTGTTTAAAACACCTTTCAGTTTACACGAATGGGTTTAGAGAAAAGTTGAGGACTTATATTATCAGGAAGGCGCCTTGGAAAATCGAATAATTTTTCTATGTATATTCAATATCCACTAATATTCTAAATCTGCGTCTCAATCACATTTATATCTATCTATAAACTATTCACACACAACACCAATAATCCTACTGGATACTTACGACGTATATCCCCTTAAGCTTATTAATTTTCAATAAAAGTACAAAATGCAAACGATTTTCAGAGATGTTAATGAAACTAAATATTTGTAAGTGTAATTTTAATGTCAAAGAAATAACTTTTTCACTTCTAGGCAAAACGTTAGAACTAAAATGATAGAAAGAGGCCAAGCAAACGTAAACATATTAGGATTTTACATTCTGAATGCCTTGGCTTTTCTTTGTGCTACATAATGATATAAATTCCAAATGAAGTGAGGAAAAAGAATTAATTGGATAAATAAATATCAGTTTATTTTGGAGCTGTTACTCAGTGCCAGTCATGCTCAAAATATGCATCATGCGCAACTCATTTAATCTTCTTCATTCAATGAAATGGGTGCCATCGTCCTCATTACAGACACAGGAGCAGAGAAGGGAAGAGTCGTCCCAATTTTCCACAGGTGAGTGACGGAGCAAGGACGAGGACCCACACACGCAAGGCGAGGCTGCCCCTCGTCCGGGACAGGAGCCTCTGGCAGACTCCCAGGGAATTCAAACACAGCTGACCGCGTTTTGTCACTCTTGTCAGAATAGGCGATTCTAACCAGCCAGTCGGTACACGTCCACAAGTTGTGTGGGACCAACGTTTGGGCTGTTACTCTTGTGCCAGAGCCATTCTCAACAAGAGAGATGCCCATAGTACAAAAATATGAAACATAATTTTAAAAATGAACATTTATGTCAAGTCGTGCTTTTTTATCATCTACTCTCACCCTTTGATGCTATTTTTAAAAAGGACAATTTTGAGGCTTGAGAGTCCCCTTTTACAGTGGGACAGTGAAAGTGAAGAGTGGTTGTGTTGTGTCCAAGTTCACAATTTAGCAGTTGCTCAAGGACTCAAATCCAATTGTTCTAACTTTAAACTCTGTAATTCATTTTTTAAAATGACCACGTTTTACAAATACAAAATGTATCAAACCTATAAATCTTAGGTTCTTTATATGTAATATAAGGGGATAAGATTAGAATGAATGTTTCAAGTCTATTTAAACTCTAAAATTCTGATTCTATAATTATGAACAATAAAATTGTTTGTATGGTCAGTCCAAATAAAATTGTGGACAGTCAGTCTTAGCTGTCCTCTTTGCTTGTAGAGAATTATTCATGTCGCAAAAACCCAAAGGATAAATAGTAAAAATAAACAATTACATGTTTTCAATTAATTTATTTTAGAAAAACAAAGGTTTACAATTGGTGCCTTAAGGCAGGTATCATGTTTCGACTACTAATACAGACTTTCAAAAAACCTTCATAGATTAGTCCAAAGTAGAAAATTATTGTTTGCCCACTCTTGGACTCAGACACAGTCAGAAAAAAAATAGATATTTATAAAAATAAAATGGCAAACCTAACCCCATCAATTAACTGATAGCCTTAACATCCCCGTTTTATTTGAACAATTTCGGCGTAGTAAGAATAGCTGAGTGATTTTTTCCTGCCCTACCTCCCTATTATATTGAAGCAATAAAGAAGATATTTAAATCACTTTTTATAAAACCCACACCAAACAAAGCCCTGAAACAGAACACAAGAAACAACAAAAATCCACTAAACAAAACAACAACATAGCTAATCGGTTAACTACTCATGCAGACCCTTCCTTCAACCTCTAGATATTTGGCTTTTAATGTTACTTCTAAATCAGACACCAGAAAACACTGTGTGTGAAAAAGAAAATGAAAAGTCCAGGTCTAATCCTCCTCAAATATGTCTCAGAAGGTAGTAGCTAGAGAAATACTCAAGTATACAATGAAACAAAGAGGACTGCAAGCTACAATGGGACACACAGCTTCAGGACACGCACTTTCTCTTTCTGAAACATCTTTGAATATTGTCTGCACACCAGCTTCAGCAGCAGCAAGCACCTGGGGTTTTGAATTTTAGATTTAGAAGTTGAACTTTATTGCAACTAAAAGTGAAGGCAAAAAACCCTAACAGACTGAAGGATATTTCCTCTTTTGATAGGTAATCAGAGTAAGACTTATCACTGAATTTAGGATGGTCTCTGCTCTCCCACGAGATTCATTCAGAAATCTACATTTATTTTGAATTATTACTTTTCTGGAATGAAATAGCATTCCTAGTAATCTCTGATACCATGTTTCCCTGAAAATAAGACCTAGCTGGACAATCAGGTCTAATGCATCTTTTGGAGCAAAAATTAATGTAAGACCCAGTCTTATTTTACTATAAGACCCGGCCTTATATAAGACCGGGTCCTATATTAGTTTTTGCTCCAAAAGATGCACTAGAGCTGATTGTCTAGCTAGGTCTTATTTTCAGGGAAACAGGATATATCACACTAAAGGGAAAAACACACAATGAGCAAAAAATTTTAAATTTGTTGTGTGAAGACTCTGACACTATCCTAGAGACAAGTAAAAAAGGAAAATTTTAATACAAAAAGGAAGAGATCAAATTATTCACTTATAAACCATTTACACATTTTGTTTTTCCGCTAGATACACTTTGAAAACATAAATGGAATACGGGGCAACAGTATAGAGTTGTGAAAAAGGTAAGAGAGACTAAGGCATTGGCTTATAGACAAAAAAAAAGTCTCTGAAGATTGCCGGACTTGTGTTTGTTGATACATACTGAGCTCTTATTCTTTTTTGATTTTTCCCTGTTGAGGTCTTTCATTTGTAGGTGATACTTGAGGAAAGATAAAAAAACATGCAGATGATGGACACCTGAGAATGATAAACATGAAGAAAAGAGCAATGCCACTTTCTACAATTTCCTCCTGTCACTGGGAATGGCTAAGCTTTGACCTTCTTACTAGACCGAGACCCAAGTACGCCATCCGTACTTACCTCAACTTTTCACGGCTTCACCACTGGGAACAGGGACAGTAATCTTCCAAAAGAATCCCTCGCTACTCTTTGGAGAGGAATCCATTTTTTAAATCAACACCACTTATCTCCAATTTCCATTTAAGAACATTCCATTCTAGTATTTCCTGAAATACCCTGTGACTGCATATGTGCTTCATTATTAAAAATAATAACGAGGTGCCAAACATCAAGAACAAGTAATTATTATGCAGTAATAAAGAACATGGATACAATTAAACACTTATCACTAAGTCCTTAGTTCTTAAGATACAGAGTTTCATTTTAGTTGTGATTAGCATGACATCAGAAACGACCAAAACTGCCCTTGGGGAACCAAACCCTACACAACTTCAGTATCAGGACCATGAATTACACAGTTTTAAAGTGATTACAAACATTTTTAAATGTTTAATAATATGCTTAATATTGGACAACTCAATCACTCCGTGAATAATCACCCAAATAGTCACTTAATAAAAATCCTAAACTTAGCTAAAACAAAGGCCTCGAAAATAATCTACAATAAACATATTAAACTGTTACTTTAAAAAAATACCAATGTTTTTACATTACTTGCGATAGAATACCTACATTATTTCATTATGGAGAGAAGATGAGAGGTCACTGGCTGATATGGCAGACAGAATTGAGAGGATGGAGAAGAAGGTAACTGGCTGACCTCTTAAATCAATAGACATGAATTTTGTTGACAGGCTGCTTATGTCACTCATTACTCATCAGGAACACAGACATGCCCATGAATCATGAAACAGACACATGTCAATATATTTTATATGTATACATGTACCTGTGTCTATATATACACAGATACACACATACTGGATACGTTACCGTGACATGAACATGTGATCTCTATCTATTACTCTTTACAAAGCAGCAAGAGCTTCTTAACAAAGGAAATTTTTAGAAGAAATCCCAAAACAGAAAAAGAGAGAAAAAAAGTAGACTGTTCAGGCTACAACAGGGTAGGAGTGACAGAGATCCTTTCCTCAGTGACAGCTGAGATACCTGCTGCGCGCATTCCCAGGCCTGCTTTGGAGTCACTGCTCCAAGGAAACACAGTTTATTGTTGCAAAGACTAAACACAACACTATTTTTTTAATATTCTACAGGCTAATATGAAAATTTATTATAATACAACTAAGTATAAAGTTAAAAGGTAACAACATTTCCTCTCCTTTAAAAATAATAAAATAAAATCGCTATGCTATATAAAACCAAATTGTTTTTAATCTCATAATCTTAAATTGACCTGTGGAAAAAGTTATTAGTTTTCTTTAAAGTGCCTGAATTTTAAAGACTTAATTTTGTCCATATAAATCTTATCCAACATTTAAGAGGAGAACAGGTGGTAGGAGGTGGAGGTATTATTTTTCTCTATCAAACATGAATCTTCTACCTGACTGACCAATTTAAATACCCTGCCCATAAATCTTAGTTCTGCAACAGACTATTCAGATAGAGAAACATGCAATAGAATCGGTCTGCTGTAACAACATCTAAGGTACGAGGCAAACTTTGCGGGAGTGACTTGTGTTTGTTTTAGTTAAACATTTCCTCTCTTTGCTCCGAACATCTCCCCACTTACGGAAAGACTTTAATCCATGCAGTTTATATTAGCAAAATACAAACAGCATGTTCTCTTCTGTAAAGACCATGATTAAATGTCAATAAATAGACTCTGTAATAATCTGAAGTCCTATCAAATGTCCTGCACTGGTCAAGTCTCAGTCTGTCTTCTTCTCTAACACGTCTTTGGGTTCTTGCGCAGCAGGCACGAGCGAGTCTCCAGTCCTTGGCTCCTGCTGTTCTCTGCTGCCCTCCGGGGCTTCCTGGCTTTCGATTTCACTTCTGGACATTTCGTATCGTTCCTCTACGTAACCTCCATCTGCGTCCGCTGTGTAGATGCCATAGCACATGATACTGATGACACCCAGTGGCAGACCGAAGAGAAAGCAGCCCATCAGGGGGGAGCTCTTGAATATAGACTGTGGAGAGAGAATCACAGCTCAGTTCCCCTCACGTGCACCGCACGGAAAAAGCACGCCTGAATCCAAAACCACTAACATGTCCTCCTTTGGCTGCCATCCCACTTGCTTTCAGTTTTAATGAATCGATGTCAACGTCTCTGCAGTTACCACGTTACAGGTACTGCAGGAGAGAGATTTTATGATGTGCGTGTAACCAGCTGTTGGCAGCAGAAAAAGGCACTGTCACCTTTTCCACACGTTTCTTTGTCTCACATGAACCATAAAGGTCTCCGAGATGGCTGCGACGTGCCCGGCAGCCCTGGAGCTGTGTCCTGGGCAGCAGGAGTCTGATCGCTGAGAAGGCTGCTTATTTACCTGGAGAAGGTACACACCCGTATCTTCACAGGACATTTCAACTAGTTTTTACTTATCTGCTTAGTAGAAAAGCCACATTAAATTAATTTCCCTCAATTTATATACTGTCTCCTCAGCAACTAGAAAAATAAAAGCAACTTTACTGAACAGGTTTTTCAACTATAATACTTCTGTGGGTTGCGACCCTAACTCTTGAGAACCACAGAGACAAATTCACAGGAGAGCAAGGTGACTGTGGACTGAGATACAGAAGAACGCTCACAAAATAAAGGCGCTTTCAGGCGGAAGTTTAACAAGAGTAGGAGTCAGGCCGTTCCCTATGCGGCGAGAGCATAGCAGGAGGCGTACGCGGCATTCAAACAGAGCCTGCTGGTGAGTGCCACCACAAAGGGAGGGGAAGTGACCAGGACCCATGGGGCTAGTGACACAAACTGCGTGGCTGCTGATGGACGGAGCAGACACAGGGCAAGAGGAAGCTGCGGCAGCACTGGAAATATGTGCTGGGACCAGCCCATGTCGGCGTCAGCAGGAAAATAAGGGAATGTCATCGATGCACCGAATGACACATGGGATAAGCCGGGTGGTATGAGAATTCATTTCTAATCGACAGGAGCCACGCGGCTGTCACCTGATTACTGCTATTAGTCAGAGGGAATGAAAATACGCAGTGGAGGCTGCAGCTAGACCAGGAGAACTAAGCCTATGGCTCGAACAAATTCAGGAATGCTTCTGCTGTCAAGGGGACTGAGAGCTGGAGGTGGGGTAGTAAGAAAGAGTTCTGGAGCTCTAAGCAAGAATGGGTCAGAGCCAAGAACTGAAAAGGGCAGGACAAGGAAAGAGACTCTGAAAAAGACTGTAAGTCACGCTGTCAAATTAAGTGACTGAATTCCAGTTAAGTAACCAATCATAAAGAAGTGAATAACTAGAAACATTTCCTATCTGAATCTCATTTCTTAATGTAAATACATGCTAGTTCTTACCTTGCAAATTAAAAAGATGCATTTTTACTTAACCCTTTGAAATTCCACATTTTACCTTAGTTAGACATAAAGGACCTATGTACTTATACAGTCTCAATTGTCAATGACATTAAACAAACTGTCACAACTTACCACAATAGTAGATTTGGCATCAAACACTATTCTTTTCAATCTCTGCAAAATGCTATCACCTCCTTGGGCCTTCAATGTAACAGGAAAAGACCATTAAATTGCTATTCAAGTATTATTACTTCATTTTTCTGTTACATCATCTTACAAAAGCGCACGTGAGAAGTATGTCCCACTTCCTGCGTCCCACCTCCCCGCTGCCCTGTGTGAACTTGGGCTCTCCTCTGGAGAAAGCCTCCTCCCTCTCTCCCACCAAGGCCGACACCACCACCCGAGGCCAGGCCTGCCCACCTTTTGCGTTTAGCTGAGACTTGCTGCAGGGTCTTGGCTACTGTGTAGGGAGAGTTTCCCTGAGGATGAAGCTCAGCTAGAGACAGTGAGTGCTGAGACAAAGATTCCTGATGGAAAGCGACCGCGTTCCTGGCATCCAGCCACCCCTGACGTCGGCCTCATTCCCTGAATTTCTAAGCCACATGACCCAGGAAGAACTCTTAGTGGTTAAACAGTTTGAGATGGGCTTCAGTAACTTACAAATAGGCAGGTTCCCACTCACAGATATTATTTTGACAACTATGACAATCCTACTGTGTGATTAACAGTGTTTCAGAGCAGAAATACTTGTCACTCTGAGCCTACTTTCATATCAAGCCCGTGTGAAGCTGAAACGAAACTCTCACAAGTCAACTTCATGCAAGCGCAGAAGACGCGCATCTTCCTTCCTGTTACTCTAGTCTACCTTCAGATGCACGCTGCCCGTGACCTGTTGAAGTGGCTTCGTGACCCTCTAACATGGGTGGCAACCCCGTCTGAAAACACTGCAGTAAGAGTTACAGAAAAATAAAAACTAAAAGTGAAGACCTCCTGTTCATACTTTCTGAGAAATATTTGATAGGCTCTGGAACTCTCCACTGGGGCTCTGATTCTCAGTACATTTCCTTGTTTCTTAAGAAACTGTGGTCTTATTCACAGGTTTTCTTAGAAAACCAATCTGAGTAACCTAACCCAACTGTGCCCTGGAATCCAGGAAGGTCCTAACAGCCAGCAAAGTTCACTGGTGTCGGGACAGCTCTGCGCACCGCAGACTGTGGCATCCCTACGTCCCGACTCTGCTGCCGGCAGCACATCGCGATCACTGCGACAACAAAAACACCCCCAAATAAACCCTATTTGGGGGGACAATTCCACCCATTAGCAGCATCTCCCACAAAAGAACCTCCTATGTCCGGCAGAACGGGACTCTCTCGACAATGTGAGAAGGTGCGGAGGGGAGGCCTGGCCCCTCCAGAATCAGAAGAAAAGACTAAAACGCCTTTGTCCTCCGGCTCCTCCCATCATCCCTCCAAAATGGAAGCGAATGACTTACTTCTACTGTGCCATCCAGAATGTTATTAATGAACTGGACCATGTCTTCGGCATTCTTAACCTGTCTGTCTAGTAAAAAGTACTGTTGGTTGGAAGTATTAAGTACAACTACAGTTGGGACTTTCAATTCACTGAAAATAGAAAAAGAAAGAAATCAAAATACACATTAAACACAGACATAACAAATATTCTAATATGTATTTATATTATATTTAAGTGCTATCATTACAAAAGGAAGGAGCTATATTAATAGCTTTGCCTCCCTTTGCCTACATTGAAGAAAATTTCAAATTGTGCATCCACTGAGCAATAGTTAAATTAAGATTGTGTGAAAAACATTCTAATACACAATATATCAGACAACTGAGTGTTCACGATTAAACTTAAGGATAAAATTAATATGTACAAAGTATCAATCTCTGGGCAATAGTATTCCTTGCCACACATTTAATTTAAATACCATCCCTGTTAATCAGACACAACCCAGGCACCAGCCATCGCACTGAAATGGCACTCTGCTAACCAGCAGGTCTCTGGAGTCACACTGCTTGTTTTCAAATCTGGGGCTTTCCATCATTTAGTTTCTTAAGCTTAATGTTTTTCATTTGTAAATGAATAAAGGTGTGTGTTGGGGGAAGAACCTATCTTGTTATAAAAATCAGAAGAGAAAATTCAAGTTCAACATTCAGCACAGCACTTTGTACCTAACACGGTCATTGAGGACCACGCTAACCTCTCTACCTCCCACTATCCCACTTCTACGCCCCTCTCCGTCCTGGGGACGTACGGCAGCCACACACCAGACGGCAATCCAGCCTGCAGACGGAAAACTAGCACAACCAGTACGTCTCATTTCATTGAAATAATTTCACTTTTCTTCTTTCCAAGACAGGTTTTTGCACAATCATAAAAGGATGGCGCTCAATTCCGTGTGTCATGTGCACATCAGCTTATGGAGATCTGCATGTCTACGTATATGAAAGTATCATGCAAAAGTATAAAGCTCCGCGGTAGAAACAGTTCACACCACTAATCAGCACCATGCAAGTAACAGTCCAGTGAACTGCTCAGTTGCTCGTAATTCTCTCTCCTCCCCAAAATGTGCTACTCTGACCCCACGATGGGGTGTAGCCGTGTGACTTGGTCAACAGAAGTGAGGAGGCAGAGGCCTGAAATGTACTTGCATGGCTGGGCTTCCCACCTTGAGTTTCACAATTGCTATTTTTCCAGGAAAATACCTTTTCAGGGTCAAGGACACAAAGACCTGGGAAGCAGACCTGAAGGGAACCAGCAGGATGGAGGCGCATCTAGCTGTGGCCTGCCCAGGTCGGCCACGCCCACACAAGTGACAGAATGAGTGGCTGCTGTTTGAAGCCACTGGGTAGCAGGGTGCTTTACCACCCAGTATTATTACTATTAGGTAATGGTTACCTGTGTAATTAAAAAAAAAAAAAAAATCTTAGCTTCATTTTTGTTCATAGAAACCTAACAGGCAATCTTTTGACTGAAAGCAGTTTTGTTATCACAATGCCTGAGTAGCAAAAAAACCCCAGTTTTTATGGAATGGATTAGAACCAGGCCTTCCTGTGAAAATTTACTTCTTTGAAAAAGTTAAATATACAGTTAAACTGTAAACTATTTGTTTTGAAATTATTCAATTTAAATAACGATGGAAAATAACATCTGATCCTATTCCCTCTTAATTATACTCACTAAACCCAATACAAAATACTTTAACAGACCAAAGGTCTGATAGCACCCTATTTTGAGAAAAAGCAAAAAATATAGTCAATGCCACAATGTACTTGTTTTATGTAATATCATACATTTGCCCTAAGTTAAAAACACTTTAGGCATCAATACCTACTAAATTCCACTAATATCTGTCACTCTAAATGCTACTGCCATTAACAGCTTTTGGAGCAAGACAGATCTGGATTTGAGGACTGGGTCTCTTTTACTTGTTGGGCATCCTTTGGCATATAATATCACTCCCTTGAGTGTCTTATAAGAAATCTGAGTTTCCTCGTCTACATAAAATGTACGTAGTAATAGTGCTTACGCCTCACTGAGTTGCTGTAAAAGTTACAAACAAGGACCACATAGTCCAGTGTTGGTCACAAGGTAAGTGCTCAGTGAGGACTTTCAATTATTCTAGAACCATCACTATGTAAAAATGCCTTCCCTCTTCTTTCAAAAACAAAACAAACCAAAACATACAATATGAACGCCACTACCACAATAAACCCACCCAAATGATAAGGGATTGGTGGTGGAGATTACTGTTGTTCTCTGACTCAAAACTTCTATCTCACAATTCACGTTGGAAATATTACTCGTGTGGGAAGGTCTATCCATCTCTAGATATTCTGAATAACATCCTGGGTCAAGCAGTTGTTTATTGGACCCAAATTGCTTTGGTCTCTTGCAAACTCTGTTTAAATCATGGTTTCCACTTGGTTTTGAGTATTAAAAAGTCAGGGCCAAATTTTTCAAGTACTTTTAATAATTGTACAGATCCTTGATTACGTTTTCCTTTGTCTTGATTTCTTTGTTATATATTTTATATCTGGTACTTTATATCTCTGGTACATCAAATCAGAATAGGGATTAAAAAATGGAATATAAATGAAGAAAGGTAACGCCATTTTATAACTTCAGGCTTTTAACTGAAAATGCTGAATGTCACTGTGAGTTTTTAAGTTTGGTTTCATTGTCCCACTGTTCTGACTTGGAAAATGGAAGGCTCTACCGCACACACTGCAACAACCAATGACGGCATCTGCTACCCCTACGTTACTGAGCAAAGCTAACAAGGACCGGACACAGCGCGGTGGTGCTGACGTAGCGGCCCTGGATGGATGCCGCTAGACAAGCGCATCCGTCTCTCGTGAACTTACCCCATCTTTGCACCAGGGGCTACGTGAAAGCTCCAGCACTCTCCTAACCCTGCTTTGCTCCCACTTCTTGTGTTTGCACTTATGCGCTGCCTGAAATAACCTCTCTCCATTCTCCATTCAGCTAACTTCTCATCCTTTCGAACTTCTCTTAACCACTGCCTCGTCAAGCAAGCATTTCTGAGCCCTTCCACCTTGGTGTTCATTGGGTGGGGGGTGAAAGTCTCTCTAGAAAGTCTTTCCAGAATCCTCTACTACACAGATCTTTTCACAGTTTTGTGATGATCACGTCTTAACCAGCGGACTGTAAGCTTCTGAAGACAGGGACTCTAATTTCCTCAGTTTTTGCATCAACAGTGTCACAGATAGTGTATAACATACACGGTCGGACAGTTAAGTTTGCGATTTTCCACCATGCACTTACATGGTGGTAAGTTCACAAACTTAATTGTCCAACCCGTACAGTAAATACTCACTAGAGTGAGTCCTTATTTGAAATTTATTAATTCAATATTGGTATATCAAATGTTTTCTAGTATCTTAAACTTCCAGAAGTGACAAATCAGATCTTTACGTTATAAACAGAACCAATGAAATTATTGTAAAATTGTATATTTTCCCTATAAAGTTATTTTAGTCTGCTAAAATAAATTTATTCTAGAATAACAAGTAATACTTGAATACTAAAAACTTTCTACTTCAGTTACATTTGTTCATTAAAGTGATCTTAAAGTAAGGTGTATACTAAACAGAAACTACAAAATTTTCAAGTTTTTGAATGATGTCTTCTTTTCAAAATACTATAAATTATTAACATTGGATTGGGAGTCACATTTTTTTAGTAAAGAACAATATGAAAATTTCATTTTTTTCAAATATACATGTAAAAAGTGAAGTAAAATATTTAATGGGAGAACATCTGTATCAACATACATCAAATGTTTGCCCTTTTCAGCTATTAGTCCTTCTGTTTCTCAGAAACAGAAATTTAAAAATTAATAGAATTGATAGCAAAATTATTTCATCATTTAGCATTTTACTTACTCCATCAGCAAGGTATTTATATAGTCATTTCCATCCATATGTCCAAACTGAAAATCCCTAACCAACAACAACAAAACAAACCAAAACAAAAAAAAAAAAAAAAAAGAGGGCAATATTAAATACAAAAAAGAAGAAATTAACTTGGTAAGCTTGTAAACATATAAATCACGTATAATTAATGTAGAAAGGTGTTGAATTCTACAGGCTTTTGAGATACAAATATACACAAGTAAAATTAAACAAATTTTAAGACATTTCTACTTCGTTTAAAATGCAGGGCAACATAAGCTTTCCTAACTAAAATACGTTTAAGAAAAATTGCCCACTTACTCTAAAACAGGACTACTCAGAAGACGCCCCTCCTATGCAATAGGAGAAATATACTGATCTATCATTAGAAGACTCAGAACAAAAAGGGAATAATTAAATAATATAACAAATTTATATTAACTGTCTGTTATGGCAGCAACAAACAGAATGATTTAGCACACAACAAAAATGTCACTTCTTTTCATATTTTCAAATTTGTTAATCTTTTAATTCCTGTTACAATCACCATTTGTCTGACTCGTGATTGCTCGTTTAACCTCTCAAAGTATATGTACGTATTTTCTTACCACAAACATATCCCAAATCCTATCAAGAAGCAGGCATATTACAAATTATAAAGTTTTTTTTTTTTTTTTTTTTTTTTTACACTTGTAGCAACAAATTTCAAGTCCAGACCATTCATATTTCTGTATTCATCTCGGAAATTATGAAATGCTACTTTTGGTTTACTATATTATAAAACGTAGCTCAAGATAAAGGAGTCATCCCGAATGCAAGCACCTACCTGTGGAACTGGTCTCTATAATCTCGAGCCACTTCCTGAATAACTGACTTTAATCTGTAGAAGAACAAATATAGGACTATTTCATTTCTTCACTTGAAAAATCTATAATAATTCAATTATAATGTCTGCTGCCTTATCTAACATCACAGGAAAAAATACTATGCTAAATTTATCTGAAGCCATGTAAAGTCTGAACTAGGTGATACTTGAAGCTTAAAACAATTTCAAGGTACTATACCTGGTATGTTCGATTGATGTATTTTTCTCATCAATAACTGCAATAGCCACAAGCTTTCCTGAAATGAAGAATGACATATCTAAGTTCAATAACCCTCATATGCAAACTCTTCAGCTATTACTGAAGCTGTGAATTGGGAATTAGTAAATAATGTTTCTAGAATTTAATTCCAATTACCCTACACATCATACTCAGTGAATCGGTGACTTGGTCGGCCCCAAATGGTAAGTTCCCCACCACCTCGTCCTCAAAATGTAACTAATAGTAAACGTTTAACAATTCATATACACAAGTTGTATTTTTCAACATAACCCACAAAATGATTAAAATAAGTATTTGTCAAAAGCTTAAAACCGTAGGAAATAAGTTGATAAAAGAAGTTCACTCTTAAGTACTACAGCTCTGAAAGAACGGTATGAAATGAGAAGGACTTTCACACCACCGCTCCCTCCGGGACCGGGGGTCACTAACTTGCCAGTAGTAACCCAGAAACAATGGATTCAGATTTATTTATCCCTGTACAGAACATAAACCGTATTTGTCTCTAATATGCTCTAGGAAGGCAGTGTGCGAGCACTGGAGTCAGACAACCAGACCCTGCGATCCAGCGGTGCCCATTACGTTCTCGGCCAGAGAGAAGCGGGGTGAAGCATTGGCATTTGTTAGCTGTGTGATTTAACTTGAGTAAACTTCAACTTAACCCTGGAAACTAGTATCTACTTCAAAGTTAACGTTAGAGTTGAATGAGATTATATGCACGAAAATATTGGGATGGTTTCTGGCTCAGAGTAGGTATTTGAATGTAGGATTAAATCAGTGAGCTACACCCACATCTGAATGCTTCTTCCCTAATTCCATACTGCTCACATGCCTTTAAATTCCATATCATCGTGACTCTTTTTAACCCTCAGCTGAAAACACTAATTCACAATAATTATTTCCCCTCTTGAAATGTTATCTCATTTACTACTCAGTGCTTGGTTTTTGCTGTGCTTCTTTACTTCTCAAGAGCTTCTCAAGTTTTTTTCCAAACTGCCTACCATACACAGAGCATCTTCTCACAGGCCAGCGCAGGCTGTTTCTCACACATCAATTTCATGACTCCTGCGCACCAAGCACCATGCCCAACCCCGGGCCAGTCACGAAGGACATGGTGACAAGCACTCACAGACATAGCTCTGGACCGGACAGCACAGCCCAGAGGGAAGACAATCACGCAAACAGATGCAAGGTGAACGACTGGAAGAGTTCTGAAGGAAAGGAACATGGTGTTTTTGTAAGAGTATTACAGAGGAAACTAATGTAGCTTGAGGGGGTCCATGAAAGACCTTCCTAAGGAAGTAATATTTGGTCTGACTCTGATACATGAGCATAGATTAACTACACAATTCCAGGCAAAGAACAAGATGCATGAAGGTGCTTTGGTGCAAGATGCAAAGCCTCTTTAAGAACTGAAGAGTCAGTGTAACTGGAGAAGGGAGAGGGTGGGGAAGACCAGAGTGAAACGAGACTGCAGATTTGGGCAGGAGTCGCAAGGGGCAGGGACCAGAATTTCTGGGGAGACACTGAGTGTCTGAAGCCGCCGAGAGCCAGGAGTCAGTTGCGGTGCTTGTATACATGGCCACGTGAAATGAGGAGCAGCGCGATACCTAACAAGGACGATTACGGCGCACATGCAAAGGAACACTGACTGCCACAGCCAACTTTTTTCCAAATCAACCTGGGAGAAGAACCTATACGAACAGAGCCAATTTTAATTACCTTGCAGCCATGCTTCTCCTACGATCACAATAACTGAAAGCAAAATGACTACTCCCACATCTCCCCCCTTGCCCTTCACAGGCCTGAAAGGATCAGAAGGTACACCCACGAGTCAGCCTCCAATCCTGAGCTAATACCTGCCTCCCTCTGTAAGGATAAGCAAAGACAGAAACACCACCAGCCACAGAACGCTAAACATGCAGGCTCAAGAACTAGAACAAATATTACCCTAAGAGTTACAAAATAACAGGAGAACCATTCGAACATTTCTAATTTGTATTCTTAATCAGATTGGAGTGCAGAAAATCAGGAAGTGAAAACTAATGACCATTACTTCTCAAACAAAAAAAACTGAGCCTTGAGTCAAGTTTTCCCATTCTTTTAATCTAAAACTACACTTCCATCCTACTTATCACAAAAATGTGAATAGAAACAAATGTGGTAACAATAACCATGATTTCTTATTTGTAATCCACTATAAATTTATGAAACACATCCTCCTAAAACCTACATGGTTAGCTTCCTATAAGTTTTGTAGTTTCACGTATTTGGGACCACAGGTTATCTTCTTATAGTTTTCTTTTTTAGATTTGTATTTATATTGCTTTGCCTGTCAATTTCAACCCTGTAGCTTTAAGTAACAATGCCAATTTGATACCCATATTTTCCTCACGAGTAAAAGCAGGCTGGAAGGTTGTGGGAGTTCTATTCAACTCTTATTACACAAAATCAGCTTCCTGACTATAGCTTCCTGGTTGTTTTATTCCCTCATTTCCTTGTTCTCCAGGCTCTATTTTCTTGTCACTCTCACTTCTATTAGCAAGCCCTCTCTGGCTAATCTTTGATTACATAAAGCTATGTTCTTTAGTAAAATTAATCCATATTCTCATAAAACAGAACTGGCATTCAGGTCTAAAGAAATGAAATTATAGAACAGAGCTTAAAATTCATTTCCTCCAGAATCAGATTTAAGTAATCAATTAAGGAAAAATTTCGTAGCGTTATGGAGAGTTGTATATGTTTGTTACCGGTGTCTCCAAGTTCATACAGGAGGAAGCCATCCATAGTCAGATAATTCTGAAACCTCTCCCTGTTGATCCAAGATGACAGATCACCGTCTTCGTACTCTTAAAAACAAAGTTGGTAAATTATGGTGTAAATATGTGATTACAATGTTTCTAATGTTCTATTCTAGCAGTGTGCATAAAATGCTGGACACAGGATCATAATCTTTAATTCATAAATTTAATTTATAGGAATCTGTTCTGAACCCTCCGATGTACAAAAGCATTACTGCAGAGCCGTTCTTCACTGTGTGTTTGCCGATGGCCCTGAGGGACCTCAGAGCACCATGTGGGAATTGTGGGAGTAGGTATTTGACAATGCCAAGGAATTACTGTTAATTTTGTTACGTGTTATAACAGCATGTGGTTGGCTATAAAAAACCAGTCCACATTTTTAAGAGGTGCACAATGAAGCACACAGTGATGAAATGCCACCAGGATTTGCTTTAAAATAATTCAACAAAGAAAAAAACTTCTGGAAGCAAAAGGGGTCAAGATTTCAGTAATGGTGTAAGCTGGGTGAGTGGGTATGTAGGTAGGGACTTATTACTTGAGCATCCTCTTTACTATGATGTATGTTACATGTAAGAAATATATTTTACAAATAGGCCAAGTATTTGCTTTGATGAAGAAATGCTGAATAGCAGGTGTGTGGTTACTTCTGTCCAGCAAGGAGAGAAGGAGCTAAGGGCAGAATACACGAGGGTGCCACCACTATTGAGGATGTTTTATTTCTTCACCTTTTTGTGAGTCTGAAATGTTTTATCTTTTTTAAAAATTAATTTTGAATATTTTAAAGTAATGTATAGAAACTGCATAGGATTCACTTCTCAAAAAGGGAGATGACCTGACAAAAAACAAAACAAAACAAAAAAACACAACCCAGAACAAAGAACGCTAAGTGGAAAAAGTAAAGTTGAAGGGTAAGAAAAATGCATCAGTCATTCAACTAATGAAAACTATAGGCAGCAGCTGCATTTACTAAATCTTTCATTCACATTTAAGTCCTATAATAGACACAGCATTTTAATTTTAAAATGTTTTATGGGATCTGAAACTTTGGAACTTACCATCATAAACAAAGTAAGTTTCATCTTTGAAAACAAGCACAGCGGGCATTTCTTTCAGTGTCACATACTGCGAAAATCAGACGTGTAAATAACTTTATTTAAAAAAATTTCCATTGGTAGCTATGATTTCAAAAATAATAAAGGATGCAAGAAAAAAACAAACAAGAATGACAAAACTGTTACAGTTAAAAAGAGCACAGTCAATCCCAAGTTCATCCAAGGACGGGGTTTGAGCTCACTTTTTCATCCCCTGGCACAGCGCCCTGTTTCCTATGGAGAAAACCAAGGAATAGCCTTCGAGTGCTAAGACCTAAAGACATCATGGGAAGTAAAGGATGAGAGGCAGTCTGAGGTGGCAGAAGAGCAGCACGGAGGTAACCAGTCAGCACAGGTGGGTTCGAGTCCTTCCCCCCACTCCAGGGCTACGTCACGAGTCCATCACTGTACCTGGGGCGTCAGCTTCCTCCTCTGAATAGCAAGGACACTGAGCCCCCACCTCACCAGGGAGTCAGGAGCTAGATCTGCTGACAGACGTGAGAGGAGGCCTGAACTGTGAACTGCTTCATAAATGTAAACTTACAATGCTATTTGATAATAAGGGATTCAGTCAGAAGGTAGCTGCTTCCTACACCTGTATTGTAATTTTATCAAAATAGTAAAATTATAGTTAAAAAACCAGTATTAGAGCAAAAGAGATAATTTGGGTAAGCCACAGAGAGTTATCACATGAGTGTATCAATACTGAAAGTAACAACAAATAAATAAACAGTTCAGTAGCTAACTAATAAATTAACAGTAAGAATAAAAACAGCTGTCCTGGAAAGATTATAAAGGGGAGGAGGCATATGTCAGGTAATGTAGAAAGGTGTGGTACATTTCTGGTAAAAAATGGTACAGCGCCATGAAAAGAACTATTTTAAAGGCAGTGGTCAAGCTTAGGTAAGGCTCTGTCATCGAGCATGCCTCTATCCACCTTCTCTTAGGAACTCGACCCCAAAGGCGCTTTGCAAGTATTTCTTATATTCAGCCTCGCTCTCCTCAAGGACATCCCTGAGTGGGCCACACCATCACCGTACTAAAGGCATCACCTTTGCTGCCATCCGTTTCCACGTATTTTGAATCCCTCCTCCTCTCTCCTTGTGGTCCTTTAAACTCACTCTCTTATATTACAGTTATTTGTCTACATGACAAACTTCTCCATTCATCGTTAAGTATCCTGAAGTCAGAAACTGTCTTACTTCATCTTCATATTCCTTTTTTCCATTTATTAAGCTTTTTATAAATACTAGTTGGAAAGCTAAGGAAGCTTTGCATGACCACACATTAAAATTCAAAATCTGGGGATAATATAAAATCATGGCTTTTGTCCTTATTTGAGAATTCTTTAAGGGAGTAAAAATCCTCTCATTATTCTGAAATAACTATTACCCCACAGAAGACTTTTGCAACCACATACTCAGAATTAAAAAAGAGATAACAAATATTGATATTTGCAGGAATAATTAAAGAATGTTAAATAAATTAGGTAAGAAGGCTATTAATAAAAATTGAAAACAACAACAACCTGATAGCCCAGAAGTGTGCCCTTGTAGCGACACTGTCTGTGCCCACCCAGATGTTACAGGTCCCAGGGGTTTGGATCTCAGACATCCCGTCCTCACATGAGGACTGAGATGGAGTCAGGGCCGAGACTGCAAGCCCTCTGAGGCATGCCAGGTGAAACTGCCTGGAGAGCTTCACGGATGAGCGTCCAGTAGGAATTCTCATTTCTAATACTAAAACGTGGTCCACTGCACTTACGAGACAAAAGTGTATTGAAAGTTCTAGTCCATTCTAGGCCTCTACATCACATTAAGATATCCTAAGACATCCCAAAATACTGCTTCTTCAACTTTTGAGGCATCTGTTTTAGAATCTGATGGCAAGTATGGCTAATTTTCCAGCCTATTTTCCCCCTACCCCCTTCAAGTAAAAGCGTATACATAAAACACTGCAAAATAACTTCTGAGACCGAACTACGTAAATCCAAATGAGTTAAAAGTGGCCAGAAATTGTCTGGTGTTCCCCAAGGAGTTGAAAACCATTTTAGAATATATATATATTTATTTATAAGATAAACATCTATGTACATATTATAGGAAGCATTAAATACATACTCTAGGTAATGTACTGTGTTTCCCTGAAAATAACACCTAGCTGGACCATTAGCTCTAATGCGTCTTTTGGAGCAAAAATTAATATAAGACCTAGTCTTATTTTACTATGATATAAGACCGGGTCTTATATTAATTTTTGCTCCATAAGACGCATTAGAGCTAATGGTCCAGCTAGGTCTTATTTTTGGGGAAACATGGTAATCTTTTTAAATATTAAAAAATGTTAAACAAAAAAACCAATGTGTAATATGGTATATACCTTTGTGGAAAAAATTATTTTGATTTTTTTATAACTTATACTGATTAAAAAGAAAAAGGACCCTGATTCATTTCATGTTTCAGCTACTGCCAAATTCTCAGGTCCCCATCTCCGAAACACTTTTCTGAAGAGAAGCCTGTACTTGTGGTGTTCAATTCCTTACCTGCATTCTCTCAAAGGCCACGATGAAGCCCCTATTCCCTTGCCTAAAACCGTTTTTCTTAAAACCGCTGTCATCCAAGTGGACAGATACCATGGCTGCTTTGCTTCCTTTTCACAGTCACTCTGCACAAGCCTCGCTCACTGGCCACTCCGATTTTAAACTGCTTTTTATTTTGGCTTGTCACTCATCGTTTTTCCCCACTTAATGGCTCTTGTTTCTCCTTTTCCTTTGTTGTCTTTAGGTCCTGGGCCCTCTTATTTCCTTAATACTTTGCCTCCCATGATTCAGAAGTTTACTTATACAGCCTTAATGCCAGACCCCTAAATCCGACTGTGCATCTCACGTGTACCTGGCTGTCTGATACACCAAATCAAATTAAAACGAACAATGCAAAACTCTTGATCACGTCCCCATCCCGCAACCTGCTCCTTCTGCAATATCCCCAAGATCATAAAAACACCATCTACCAGTTGTTCTAAACCACCTAAGCGTCATCCCTGATTCCTTCCTTTTCCTCCCGATACGCAGGCTCAAATAATTCGATTTCCAAAACACAACAATTCTTTCTCTTTTCCCCATTCTCTTACTAATCTCCAAGCCCAAATTTCCTATATTATTTCACAAGTTGAACGGACTTCTGTGGATCTCCTTTCATCCCTATTCAATTCGTCGTGCACCTGTTCACGACTACCCGGAACAGCCAGACCTGCGGGGCCTCTGCTGCCTCCCGTTTCCCTTCTCCCCCACTGCAGCCACCCGGGGCTACTGCTCTGCCCCTCGATGTGCCAGGCGTGCCCTCATCTTGGGCACCTGCAGCATTGGTTCCGTTTCTCGTGGACTCTAGCCTCTGTGTGGCTCCTTCACGTCACATAAGTCCCAGTTCAAACATTTTCTTCTCAGGCACACATTTCCTGATCACGAATCTAGGGCAGCCATTCCACCTCCCAATGTCCCCTCCTGTCACAGGGCTCCTTTATTTTTCTGATAGCAATTACGATCCCCTTTATAATTTGGTTACGGAGGACCACTATCTCAGTGTGAAGACCCAACAGAAGACCTCACCTCCAACACCAGCATTTAGTTGCCCCCTCCACCCATGAGAACGTAAGCTCCATCTATCAGATCCTGTGCCTGCTTCACCGTCGCTGGGGACTTAATACACAGCGCACGGCACAGGATTAGAGGGTAAAAAGCGGTGTTATGAAATTAAGTGATGGAAATCCAATTGTAAATATTACCTCAGGAACCACGTCTTCTGAGGCAGAAAAAAAGTATGTATATACAATTAGTTCTGAAGCTGCATCTATGTATTTCTCCTGTGAAAATACAAACAAAAAAGGCAACTTAAATATTAAGATCAAAATTCATTCCTCTTTAAACATTCAGAGTAAGTAGTATCGTCACAATTTTCCTCCTTAAGTCCTTTAATGTGAATAGATGGGATATAAGCAAATGAAATAAATTGTTTCTAAGGTAAAAAACCATTGTAACTAAGTGCTTTCATCCTCTAAATAAAGTTCTTTAAATATAACATAAGCTGGATTTATATTTAGTGATTTGATTTGATGACTATAGGAAGAGATATGTGTATGTATACACACATATATAAAATAATTTAATACAACCATCTTTTGCCTTTAAAAATTTTACACTCAAAAACACTGTGCAGTCTCAAAGACTCAAAATGCTGAAAAGCAATATAAAATTTAAACAACCAAGTCAATAATAGAAGAAATACTAAGGCAGGTGACATCTACCCACTTTTTACTCACTTCGGTTTCATAAAGGCAAACACCATAGAGGATAAAATATAAAGTACTGTTGTTATAAAAATACTTAGATTGAACTGAAGTATTTCCAATAAGTGTTAAGTATTTTGAGTCTCTGGTGAAGTTCTGACTATACAGAACATTAAATTACAATACGTCTGTGTTTTCAGATTAAAACTATAAAACCACTTCATACCTTCAAAGGTGACTCTCCACCTACATAAACGAAAAACACACGATGTCTTTTCTGCACATGTTCAAACATTTGCTGACTTGGAAGTGGCCGAATTAGAGCTCTGTTTGAAAGCGACACAAACATAACGATGTGAATATACGTAACACTATGGAATCGTTCATGTAAAGTGGTGAATTTTGTGTTATGTGTATTTTACCCCAATTAAAACCAAAGCAAACCCCCAAAAAGAAAGCAACACAAACAAAAAACAAACTTGCATCTGAACTAAGGACAGTGCACAATTTACTCCTATTTACATGATAGCCTATTATGTCTAAAGCTATAAAGTTTAAATGTTATATTAACTGCATTTTAAGTGTATCACCCAATTCACCTAAATCTAATAAAACTGTAGCCCATGATCACTATTATATCCACATAATAAAAATATAGCACCTATCATTTAATGTCAGTTTAAAAAATAAGTTTCAAAAATATCCTTTTAGAGTATGATCATAGCCAATATTTTGATAGGCAAAAAAATTTATTTAGAGTCCTCAGCAAAAACAAAACAAAACAATCCACATGAGAATTAGTCTTTCTTCTTTTTAAAAAATCATTCACACAAACATACTATGAAATAATATCCCAGGAATTTATACTATGTTACAAATATTTATGTCTTACTCTGCCACTTAAATGTTACATAGTTTTAAAATACCCTACAGAGATTAAAATCTAAAATGTTTCGGAAGTATGTTATTCCTTTCAGGAAAAATAAAATGGAAAATGGTAGTCATAACAG
This sequence comes from Rhinolophus ferrumequinum, assembly GCF_004115265.2. Taxonomy (NCBI): domain Eukaryota; kingdom Metazoa; phylum Chordata; class Mammalia; order Chiroptera; family Rhinolophidae; genus Rhinolophus; species Rhinolophus ferrumequinum. Next base: position 53,753,225 of record NC_046302.1, read on the forward strand.
TACCTAAGAAACTGATAAAAAGAAAACAGTGCAAAGATTTTATTATATATGCATATTTCAAAGCCAAATAGACTCAGAAATAAATTAACACCGAAGGTTATTACAAAACATATCATTTACAAAACATTGTTAAAAAAACCAAGAGGCAGTGTTCTTCTAAACATGGCCTATACTTACAAGATTTTTACTCCACCAAATTTGCAAAAGGAACAAAACTTATTTTGCAAAGGCAAACATATTTTCAAAATGCGTAATTCTTCAGATGCATTGCATCACTCTACTCTAGGTCCTATTTTTACTTTAGTAATTAACTGTTAAGTGATGCAACTCCAGAACTGACTCTTGAAATTTCATTTGCAAAAGAGTCAACTCTAATTACATCAGGAGAAGCCCTTCTAAGCTTAAACTAAACCTCACTACAAATTGCCAAAACATAAAGACTAATCTAAATCGTGGAGGAATAAAGTACATGCTACCAGCAATCCCAAAATGTAATATTATCTCTAAATGTATTCATTCACAAAGCAGAGAAAATGAAATATGCAACCAATGAGAAAATACAGTAAAAGTTATAAGCTTCGCAAACTGTAATATATAAAGATCATTCCTAATTCTGTGCCTTTTCTGAAAAATAATTTAAGTCGGATGGTATCATGGCACCCAAGAAATCCACCCCACTATTTCAATTTACCTTAAAGCTACTGAAAACTATCAATAGAATATATCCTGTCACACTCATAAGAAAGTGCTTATACTTTCAAAGTCAATACAGGTTAACCTATCTTGAATGAATGTTGTCTTCAAAAAGTTGCACATAATCACTAATAATTATAAACACCAACTTTATACCCGAGCAATAGGCAGCTTAAAAAAAGAAAATTACTGCATTCAAACAAACAGGAAATGCTTATGGAAGAATTTCAGTTCCTTATCAGTAAAACTTCAGAGATCTATAACTCAAATAGATCTCTGGGTTCTAATTACGTCACATTATAAGCAAACTATGCAATAATACCTGGTTGGCATGAAGCAGCATGAGGCAGATCAGGGAGAGTATTTTAGCTGCATCTAGTATCACAGGCTAGGGATTAGAAGCCCAAGTCTATTCAGAATAATAATATTGTGGGGGGGGGAGGGTGAGGGGGTTGGGGGGTGGGAGATGAGGGTAAGGGGGATCAAATATATGGTGATGGAAGGAGAACTGACTCTGGGTGGTGAACACACAATGTAATTTATAGATGATGTGATACAGAATTGCACACCTGAAATCTGTGTAATTTTACTAACAATTGTCACCCCAATAAATTTAAAAAAAAAAAAAAGAAGAAGAATAATATTGTGGGGTTTCTCTTAAAACTCTGAAATTAGGTAACAATAAAAAATAAATTGCTGTAAACCAGGGAGTACAAAAGCAGAACTATAAAAAAATAAAAATTAAGATTCACAAAGTTGTTAGAAGTAATCAAATTTTGAAAATGTATTAAAAATTGGGGGAAAAATTCTTGTATACACTGAAAAAATTTAAATACGAGGTTAACGAGCATATAATAAAAATGACAGACCCTTTTGTTTTTTTAAAGGATCTCTTTACATACGCTACATAACCCTATCTTTTCTCACAAATAAACAGACACATTTTATTTAGGTTAAGTCCCTAAAAATATGTGTGTTCAATAATGGTTTACTAAAATACATTTAATTTTCAAATATTAATATCATATAATAGAGGCCTTTTCTAGTAATAACTTACCCAGATACCCTGTGAGCAAACTCAATAATATCATCTTTAGTTCGTGGTCCTCTATAATTATAGGCCAAGTCCCCCTTTAATCTTAAAAAGAAAAGAAAAAAGAAAAAAGCTTGGATTATTTCAACTGTGTTTAATTGTCAATGCTAATCACTCTCTCTTATTACATAAAGTTACAATATATGAAACAGTTAATGCAGAGGTGTTTTAGAAGTAGCATAACCACGTAAAATAGACAACTGGCTTCAGGAGACCAGAAACCCAAAATATAAAGAAAAAGGCTGTATTTTATTAAAATCACATGATACTATTTTACTCTGTATTCAATAACTGTATCTATGTCTTCTAACTAATGAATAATCTACACATGCATGGTCAAAGGCTTGGTAAAGCATTATAATTCTCACTATCTTATCTTTTAAAAAGTAAGAAAAGGACAGGGAATTAAAATTATTTTGGTAGAGGTAAAACAAATTTTAAGCAACACAACAAGTAGTAACTTGATAGATGCTCCAAGATTACAGAGTAAAACAAAGCATAAAACCACTCCTTCTGGAAAATTAGATAATTTTCCAAAAGTCTGCCAATGAATTGTGTCCAACTGAGATTTAAAAAAAAAAAAAAAAAATTGTAAAAGCACAATAGAACATCTACAATTAAACAGAAAGAATGGACAGGATAATGTACTTATAACACAAGAAAGTAAAAGGTTTAGCAAACATTCTTAAAAAGTGGGGGAAGGTGGGAGGGGAGGTCAACACAAAACCCAAGAAATGAAAAATCAAAATTACTCAAATTTTGAAATTTGAGATTTTAAAATTCTGAAAAACTCACTTCACATAAAAAGAAGTTTCAAAATAAGTTAACTCCCCACATTACCAAAATAAGGACATGGATGAAACTCCTGAGAAAATTCAGTAAAGTCACTATAAAATAAGCCCTGTAGAATTACCCCACCATTTCTTCCCACTTAGACACTCTATATTAGACTTGATCAACATCTCCACATTAGAATTAACATTCACAAATCTGATTCTCTTTGTTGCTTTCATCTCAAATGCAATGTCTATTGTAATTACGGAAAAGCACAACTTGTTAGGAGACAGGATTCACATGGCAAAGCAGAACACACTCTTGAGCTCACGGGTAAAAAGCGTTTTATCACTTGTGATTGTATCCCTTGTCCTGCACAGTTAGTACTCAGACACGTTCAGTGAATTAGCCGTGAACAACACATTTACCTAAATACAAAGAAAAGCATAAAAAAAGATGCAGTCCCTGTCTTTTGATCACATACTGCACCTAGAAAGAACTGCTGAACTCAAATCTTCAATCCTCCAAGGAAGCTACTAGAAATTAATGTAATAAAATGTAAGTAGAGTGAACTAATAAAAATATACATATAAACATACAACACTCAACTTACAGCTTAATTGTTGGATAACCTCGAACTCCAAACTCTGAAGCAATGCCTTGATAAGAAAAAGAATAAATAATTCTAAATTTTTTTTAAAAACGAGAAACTTGGTAATAAATGAGCCTTTTACTTAGAAAATATATAGGTATATTTATACAAACTCATATATTTTGTTTTTAAGTCTAAAAAGAATATAAACTCACACCCACAAAAGAAAAAAAAATATGACATTCTCATACAAAATATAGTATTACTTAATAGTCTTAACTTATGGCCCGCACGAAATCCTATGACAAAATAGTAAGTGCTGAAATAGTAGTTAAAATTTTATCTCTAAAGTACTTATTTTATAAGATTTTCTTGTTAAAAAATATATACACATATATAAAGTCTCACTTCTCATTTGACTTCATTTCCCGGACAAATATTTCTTTAAAAGGCCCATCTCTCCCTTTAATGTTTTGAGTCTTAAAAGAACTGCATTGTATTTTAATTTTAAAAACATAAACCATATCTGCAAATTTATTTAATTCCTATAGTCAATATATGATCTAAAAGCAACTTTACTTGTTTTAGAAGTTTCTGCTTTTCTGATAACCTAGAATAATTCCAATTGTCACAAAGTTTATTCTGAAATCCTTAGTTAAAATGAGACAACAGTTGCAACAATGGCACATTTTATTTGAGGGAAAGAAACAGTAACAAAAACAAGCAAATGATAGAGAATCAGGACTTTATGAATTACAGAAATCACAATAGCAAATTAATACTGTATCACTTTAGAAATTCAAGGCAATTAGAACAGGAAAGAAAAAATAAAATGTTCTGAGTTAATAAACAATATACAATATATTTACACAATTATACTTGCATATGTAAAGTATACTGTATTTACTCACATGAGCTCTCCCTATGTTAATTTTCTTCATTTCGAGGATATTTTCTTATCACAGTATGGTATAAGAAAACTACTTCTGTATATATGGGTTCTGGTTTATCAATTGCTTTAATAGTCATTAATCTTTGGATTCAAATCACTCCCCACCAGTACACAAGAAATAAGTGAATTTGTGGCAAAATAATATCCCCAAATCTCTCTGCCTTCCTTTGTCAACTCCAGAGCTTCTCCTTAAACATATGGAGAGAGGGGACTGCAAAGTGATCAATGCTGGCTTTTATGAGAGGTTACAAAAATGAGAACTCAGGTTCTAAAGATGTAAGTCCTGACTCTTCAGAGACCAACTGCCTAATTTGTGCCCATATCTAATTTAGAACTGAATTCTGTCAAGGATATTCTAACTGAAGACTGCCGTTATTGAGATTGCCTTCAAAGAGATTATTCGGGGGAGACTATGTGAATAAAGCATGTTATTAATGCTTTCCATCCCAAATTAAGGAGGCAGGTAAATAAATACAAGTCCTCATTACCTTCCCCTGAAACTCCCTGGAAACTGCTAAAACATAAACACTAACAATTGATGGAGAGGAAGGTATATCCACTAGTTCCTTATATAAATCCTTATATAAATCAGCATAACATTTCCTGATACACAAATGAAATTAAACAAATGAAATAGGCAATCGATGAGACAATACAGTGGTGGTATTTTACAGCTTGATGTTGCATTTCTCATAAGAGGCTTCAGAGAGGCACTTAGCCACATCACTTAATAAGCACACTTTGACCCTGTCACGTAATTTCCTGTTTGCGCAAGCACCTATATGATGAGCTGGAGACCACCACCCACTCTGGAGTCCCTTGGCTCCTTCAGCATCAGCCTTCATTTCTGACAGAATTTCAATCGACAGTGACTCCTAAAACTTCAAACTTAGGATTCCCTAGAGGAAAATGGCTGTATAATTTAAAAAACAAGCAGAGAAGCAAAGCGTGAGTTGTGGATCCGGGTTAGGACCCTAACTTCTCCATTTATCACCTGTGCAGTCTGCTTAAGGTTCTTCACTTCTGATCGTGCTTCCCCTTCGGAGGACGCCTCTCATCCTGCAGGGCGATGGCTGGGGTTGTAAAGTAAGAAAACCTGTGAAAAAGAAGCTAGCAGAGAATCTGCTCAAGGGCGAGGTGCACTTCCTGCCTATTCCTGATCTTGACCTCAGTGCTGAGTAATGACCTGCCGACGCAGCAACGTGCAGGTCATCTTAACAAGAACCAGCACATGTAGGATAGCTCACACTGTCTTTAATACGCCTTCAACTACACCTGAGGACCATTTAGTGAGCGGGAAAAGGTGCTAACGTCATGTTTCAGGTAATGATGGAATACTCAGGAAGATCTGGTAACAAGGGGGCAAGCATTCATTAGGTAGCAAGGCTGAGACGGAAACTCAAGTCGGAGTTTAATGTTTTTCATATTAGACAAGGGCTTGCATAGAACGCTGGGAACCATTTCTTTACAAACGGAAATTCACTTTGTAAAATAAATCACCTCCCCTGAAGTTTTGTAATCTTAAATGTTCGTCAGCTGAGGTTCAACACGAAGCCCCATCTCTTTTGTTTTCTCCCTGAGATGACAACATGACGGTAGAGACAGGCTTGCAGGTGAACCACCGTGACCTTGGACTCCGGGCCTAGTTCTGCTTCTGCCTCTAACTGTGGTTTCTGAAATTACTCCAAGTCATTTCACCACTAACTACCTTCTGCCATTTCCTCTATACACTGGGAGGGTGGAAGGAGAAAGGCGGCGAACTCAATCCGAAGTCCTTTTCAGCACAAGAATACGATTTTTCTTAGCATTTAGCGTCACTATGTGTCTGACATGAAAAGAGAAAAGCTATAGCAGTGGTACTCAACTGAGGAAGATTTTGCCCTCCAGGAGCCACTGGGCAATGTCTGGGGTCAGTTTTGGTTGTGTCCCCAGGAGAAGCCTGCTACTGGCATCTAGTGGGCAGAGGCCAGGGGTGCTGTTAAACGTCCCACAGTGCACAGGAATCCCTTCTCCTCCCAAAGGAAGAATTATCTGGCCCCAAATGTCAGCAGTGCCAAGTTTGAGCAACCCTCAAGTATAGTCACTGACCAAAACTAACATGCAAATATAATCTGTGAACAAGGAATCGGAATAAGAATGTTATTGGGCAAATGCCGTTGCAAGTTAATACATCAAAGAGAGAGAGATAAAATATGATCTTTACATAAAACCATGTCACACTTAGGTTGAGGAATAAACAGAATTGCAGTGGTTTCATAACACAAATCAATACATCATTACAGCTAACATCATATTTTAACTTCTGAATGAGACCATTTTAGCACTCACTTTTGAAGGGGATGTACAAAAAGAGAAGCTAAAATATATAGCTGAATTTAAATTGGACATTATACACTTCTTTAATGTTATTTGGTTATAGTATTATTAAACTCATGCATCAAGAAATTTCTGGTACAATTCCAAACCCACAGGGCAGGATAACTACAATAGTTCCTATTTCTCTAGTTAAGGATTCTGTGCACAGAGATTTGTTGGACTGAGTGCGATGGCCTTTGCTTCCTATCCCTGCAATTACAGGACTGCGAAATAAGCTACCCTTAAATCCTCTCTAAGAGACGTTCTACACTTCATCACTGAATAATCCTATCCCATCCCAAACCAAAGTCCTATACATAATTATTCATCAAAATAATACATTACTTTGTCATTCTCTAACTTAAGCACACAGCAGAATCACCTGAAGTCCATGTGAAAATATAAGATTCTTCCCATATGACCCAATCGCAGAAATTTTCATTTGGTAGGTTTGGTGTGGGCCTTTGACATAATCTGAATTTATATGAGCACCCAAGTAATTCTAAAGCAGCAGGTATGCAGACTAAAGTCTGAGAAACACTGATTCTGTGACTGCCTGAAAAGTGACCTATGGGGACGGAAGCGATGTCTATGGAACAGCCAAGCCTTCAGTATTCTAAAGTGAGACATGGAACAATGTTGGCAGACAGCTTGAAAAAGAAATTCAGTCTCTTTACTTGTTTGATTCCAAGTTCTACTTAAATACCTGTACTGGAGCTGTCTTGAAGTATCTCAGGAACCCTGAAGAATTATATGCCAAAAATCTATCGGTCGTCTTAGGCAGCAGTTTCTGTATACTTATCAACTTGCGGTCAAGACTAAGGTAACAAATACCGCTTTCTCCTCAGCATAAAAGACCTCCTTGATTATATAACAAAGTGGGAAATGCATCCGTTACTGACACCAAACACCCAATAACACCAGACAATGTACTTATGGTCAGTGGGCACTGTCCCCACTGGAACACCCATTCCACGAGAGGAGAAACTAATGTCTCCCCAATGCCGTGAGGTGCCTGGCACATCCCAGCACATGGGAGGCACTCACTGGATACCTGATGACTGACTAACTGGGTTTTCAATCAACTATGTACGGCTCAAGTAGTCACAGGATTTACAAGCAGACTGGCAGAGGGGGAGAGGAGCATTCCTGGTCTCCATCCACGGAGTGAAGGGTGGGAAGTGTGTAGCACCTGCTTGGCAGGGGGTGGTCTCGCAGACAGCAGTTCCACTTTCCCATTACCTAATGCCAGATGGTTTGCTTGACATGTGTTACACTCATGCATTTCATATACTGCAACCTCTATAGAGGTTTTCTTCTCCTATTAATTCAACACAATGCTAAGTAAACAAGACACACAATCACTATCATAACATCACAGGCAAAATTTAAACCTCTTAATGGTTTATGAAAATGAAATGAAAAAAAGGTCCCATCATAAAGTATGTAAAAAGCTATATGAAGTCTTAACACCTATTAACAATATCGCTTTTCAATCACAGCATTTAAAATACTTTCTTCTCCAAGCTAGTCAGGAAAACTCTTGCTCTTTTTCTCCCTAATCATAGGCGCACTTAATAAACAGTGAAGGAGAAGCAAACAAATTAGGCACTATAAAAATTTTGACTTAATGTAATGTAAACTGTTAATTCTCACTGGAGCATCACAGTAAGATTTTTACTGATTTACAGCTCCTCCTTTTCTTACTGCTTTTTATTCTCCCACATTCCCTTGTACAGTATTCCTCCAGGGAGTGAGTCAAGTGATCGCAAGACTGCTCCATGTCGAAGACTTTGTCGTACTTGGTTTGTTCATCGTCCTCCCTCTATTAGACTGTAAGCATTTCCAGGACAAAAAGGATTTGTTTTGGTTCTTCTGTAATCTGTAGAGACTAGTACAGGGCTTGACACACTGTAGTTAGCAAGTAAATACTGAGTGACTATGAATGAATGACGATATGAATGAATATATACGTACACACTTGTCAGCATATATGCCTAGACACAATAATTTACTTTCATGAGCAACAGTTGAAAAGAATTTCTTAAACATTGTTAAAATCTTATTTCAAGAAACATCAACTCAAGCATATTATTCTCTTTCTCTACAATAACTTCCTGCCATTGATCGCTTCTCCTCTCCAAGTTTCAACAATTCACTTCTGTGACTCAGTAATTCCAGCTCTACTATCTTAGTTACACTCTAGTTCTTCGCTATTCCCAAACATCAATAAAGCAAAATACCACCAATTCAAAACAGCTGCTAACGTGAAAACGCACACAAAATTAATTATTCTTTTCCATATAAACCAGTGGTAGTGCAGTCAATAACTACATTAAGAATCTTGCACTATTATTTTCAATTGCTCGTATTTATATCACAGAACTAATCTATCATATCCGTGATGTCACCCTTGAGAAGTCTGTTTGCTTTACTCTTTCCTCTTGGCTCCACTGCCAACCACGCTCATCTGGGCTTCCAGCATCCCCCACCCAGATGTACATAAAGGTCAACTTAATGATCCTCTTGTCTCTAACTGTTCTTCTTTCCATCCTACATATTGCTGCCAAAAACATTTTTGCAAATCATGTGCCTTGTCAAAAAAGTATATTACTTCTCAATCGATAACTGATAAAAACTAAAACAGCTCTTCCCGTAAGCAGCCTGAGGTGACCTCTGCAATTGGTTCACTATTTGCTTAACCCAGAGAACCCCACAAAATCATGTAAATCGAGAGGTTCAAATCTACGTGTTTATTTTAAGAACACTCGTGAAACTGCCCTGGCCATCAAGGGTATGCATATCCGAAAAGCCATCAAGTGTCTAAAGGATGTCACGTTACAGGTGTGTCATTCCGTCGTTACCGTGGTGGAGTTGGGAGGTGTGCCCAGCCGAACAATGGGGTTGGATGCAGGGTCAGTGGCCCAAAAAGAGGGCAGAATTTTTACTGCACACGCTTAAAAATCCAGAGTGATGCTGAACCTACAGGTCTAGGTGTAGACTCTCTGGTCACTGAGCACAGCCAGGTGAACACAGCTCCCAGCATGCTTTGCAGAACTTACAGAGCTCACGGGCGGGTTAACCCATGCCTGAGCTCCCCCTGCCACACTGAGAGGGTCCTCACCGACAAACAGCAGGATGTGCCTAAACCAGAAGAGGAGGCTGTACAGAAGAAAAACATCTCTTCTCCCAGAAGGAACTGAAGAAACAGAAACTTGTGGCCCGGGAGTAAACTCAGCATCAAATAAATGCTAATAAAAGTAAAACAAATAAACAAACAACTAAAACACTTTGTCCGACCTCAGAAGCCCTTAAAATATGGCACCATCTCTTTTCCCCTTCCATGTATAAACCATTGTGTTGTGCCAGGGGTTTTGGAAATAATGCAATCCCCACAACTTAGAGGATTATCACCCTTCTATTTTCAGACAAGGAAACTGAAATTACGATCGGTTAAGCACTTCTTCAAAGCCACAAAAATAGGACATGGCAGAGTTGGGATTAAAACATAGGTCTGTCTTGTTCCAAAGTTGTACCCAGAGCACAACACTGATGTCCTAAAATGAAACACACATGGCATACTTCCACTTACTTCGTTAAAGAAAAACGGAATCTACGTTTATTGAACACTACAAGGGACTTTACATACACTGTCATTCAAATCTCAAAACAACCAATAAAAGAGGCATTACAATAAATATTTATCAGCACGTAGACTAAAGCTTAGAGATGTTAAGATGCTTTCCAGGTGCTATACAGCAAAAGTAGCGGACAGAGCCAGGATCTGAATCCAGGCTGGCTTTCTGAAGCCACACTCTTTCCAAATTTCTGTGGTACCTCATACTACTCTAAACTTAATTTTGTCTTTTCCCAAATCCTTTAACACAGGTGTTCATAAACTTTTTCTGTAAAGGGTCATAAAATAAATACTTGAGGCTTTGTGGGGCATACAGCATATGTTACACTACTCGACTCTGCCACCGGAACATAAAAAAGGCCACAGACAATAGCGGACAGATGAGCATGGCTGTCTTCCAAAACAGCTGTTTACAGAAACGGGAAGTGGGCCAATTTCCTGCATGGCTGCAGTTTGCCAGCCTGTGCTTTAAGACATTCTGTTCTCTGGTACGTATTTATTAAGCTAATTTCCAGCTCTATGATTTTGCTTTCATATCCTCTCTAGTGCGTATACTTTCCTGACCTTCACTTCTATTTATCCTAAACTCAACGCATCCTTCAAATTCCCACTTCCTCCTCTACCATGCCACCTCCGACTACTCAGACAGATGACGGACGCTCATTCTTAATTCACACACAACATCAATGGCTTAATACTGAAATTTGTGTAGTTGTCTCAGGTCACTGATTATCAAAAGTGGGCTCCAAGCAGGAACAAGGGCTTGTCCATCTCTGTTTGACATCAGATTAGCATACACTGGACATTACACATTCAGTGGTTAAATTCATTTGACTCATAAAACATGCAGTCTTAAATTAAGACAACTTTAATATTACGTGAGCAACGAACATATTTCTTCCTCCTACCTTGAATGCTGTTTCGCATAATTAAAACATTTTCATTATGAGAACAGTGAAATAATCAACTGAGTAAATGCTTACTAGAATAGGAAGTAGCGTCCATCTTTCCAACTTTAACTGGAGAACCGATGCTTTTCATCTCAAGACCAACTTCATTCCAAATCGGTTCCAGTTTTTTACAATGACCACACCATGGTGCATAAAACTTGTTAAAAAAAATAAAATAAAAGACAACCACTAAACCATTGTGCTACTGTGGATATTAATTTTAATTTTTAGAGAATCTCTGACTAAATGATTTGATAATAACCTGTTTTAGACAAAAAAAAAATCCAAATATAATTTTCAAAGTGGTTACATAATAAAACACACACATGTAAACCTAGATAGGTTAACTCTTAGTATTGACACTACTCTAAGTTCATTTTAAATGACTACTGCCATCTAGTTAAAAATAGATATATGACTTACAATAAAAACATCTTTGCTTCCTAGTGTGTTCATATTATATATAAAATGAGAACACTAAACACACATACACACCCCTTAAGTGTTAATGATAAACATCAATCTATTTCTATTATAAAAATTTCAACAAACTAGGTAACTTTGCTGCTTTAAGCGTCTCCATTGGTTAAGACATGGAAGATCATTAAGATGACTGGTCTGACAGAGGGACAAGTCAGGCTGATTAAACTAAAACCACAATTCTTCCTTCTTCAGAATCACCAGATGGCTGGGGTGGTAATTAGGTACCTCCAATTAAATGGTGTAACAAGCTGCTTGTTGTATTTTCGTGAAATAAGATTTACCTATTTTTTTTAACATTACACTATGGAAATATTCAAACATATACACAAAGAAAGAATTAAACAGTGGGCCCTCCTGCCCCATTGCCTAGCTTCAATAATCGTCCACGTGGCATTGTTATTTCATCCCTTTTGCTGCCATTTTTTTTTTTTTTTTTTTTTTTTTACTGAGGCACGTTAAAACGAATCCAAAATATTGTAAGGTTTAAATACATCCCAAACTTGAAAGTGAGGAAAGGAAGCTGAAAATTTGACTTTGTTCACCATTAAGATGAAATATGATTTTGACTGCCAAGTAATATCACTATACACAATCTCTTGGACAGTATGAAAAAACAAGGGTGAATTCTGTAATAAAATCATACCATAATTTCCCTCAGATATAATCTACTAGTCGACCTCATTAGAATTTCAACAAAAACGGATTTCTTTCCAGGAACCATAAGGCTCTGAGGTTCATTTTTAATATAAAAACCCAAACAGTACTACCCAAGAAAACACGTTGAGTAATATACGTAAGTACTAACTGTATGCACATGGGTGGAGAACAGAAAATAACACTTAAAATGGTAGGGGTGCTTAATTAGTACAAAAAATTTACATACTCACATCTACAAGCCAAATGTCATCTTTTCGATTATCTTTAAACCTAAAAAACAAAAACAAGGAAACAAATCTTTGTATGTCTCCACTTTACAATTGAATAGCACAGTACTGTTCAGATAATCTCGTCGTAAACATAGGAGCATGGAACAAACTCATTCAACCAATTTTCATGTAAAAATGTTACCCAATGACCTCTATGTATCTTATCTATTGAACACGTCATTAACTGCAGAAGAGAAGTGATAAAGCGACAAAGCGGGACTGCACTGGAGGAAACACAGACGGATGGATGCCGCGGCGCCTGGGCCCCCTCCTCCATTTATACGTGTGTGTATCACAGCTCACACAGGTCGCCGGGGGCTGCTTTCCTCACCAAGCTCTGCTTGTCTTTGGTTGCCCTTGTTGGCATCTGGGAACTTGAATTTCAGTTCCTGAGAGTGGTGGCTCGTTGGTCTTACACTGTGCAAACAACGTGGTTTTGTGAGAACAGCTGCTTTCCTTCTGGGGGCCTGAACTTTTGGGACTGGTAGGCAGAGGGGTGCTATGTGACCAAGCCCCAATAAAAACCCCTGGGCACTGAGTCTCTGAGCTTCTGTGGTTCGCACGTGGTCACGACTCCTGAGGGAGTAATGAAGCACAGCCTGTAATTCACCCTACGGCCTTCCTTCCCTTTGTTGACTGTGCTGTGTTCTGTCACTGTAATAAATCATCGCTGTGACCCCGACCTTAGGCTGAGTCCTGTGAGTGCTCCTAGTCAACCTCTGAACCTGGGGGTACTTTTGGGGACCCCTACACCATACCCAGCAGTTTCCTACAGCACAGTTCTAATCATGTGACTCTTATTTGACACCTTGTAGGCCTCTTCCCACCACAAACAAAAAAAGCACCAATCACTATACTTATGTGGTTCCAACTTATCTTTTCACTCAAATGTAAGCTTCTGTGATTTCCAATCACACTCTGGTATCCATGACAGCTAAGTTCACAATGTTAACCTGACTTTCTACATTCTGTCATGTTAAATCCTATCCAGCGAAAAGCATCCCTTACTCCAGAATGCCTTCCTAAATTCCTCACAGCTAGAAACAATCTCTCCACATCATCTTTGTTATATTCAATTCTTATCGCTTCCACGGGTTGTCTTTATTCACATATTATCCAAACATAAATATGCTAATCGAGGAAAGAAGTGTATTTCTTCATCTCCTAGTGTCTTGTGTGACAAACGTTCTCTATGGTGGTATTTTAATGAGGTTCTTAAACCTATAGTTTGAGAGAGCACATCCCCCATATCTGAGCTCTTCGGTCCAAAGGAGCTCTCATCATCCATCTGCGAAAGCCGGTTCTGTACCACGGACCAGAACACCACTTAATCCCCCAGGCAGGTGAATCCGAATCCTTTTGTGGTTTAGGAAAAAGTTCTGTTTTATATGCTGATATCCACTCTATGGAGTGACCCAGGACAGCGGCCTGGTTACCTTAAGCAAACTGGTGTCCCAGGGTTCTCTAACTGCTGGTCATTATTCTTGAGGACCTTGTAGGCGAAACCCAAGCTCTGCACCCAGAGATAAACGGAGGACGTTGCTGTTTCCCACTCCCTGATGTTCGGCAGTCATCCTCTTCTCCCATTAATTGGAGTCTCTGGGAAGGAGGTGACAGGTAAGGAAGTCCCTTATGGGGTTCCCCACGGAGACGCAAGTGTCAATAATAGTAAAAGGACACAGAATTGAAAGAAGCAGGCAGACACCTTGGGTCAAACATGCAGCACTAATGAAAAGCACCCCACTGGGGAACTGCTGCTCTGAGACCCCAGACTGCTGTCCTGAGGTGTGCAATCCAGGCTGGGGTAATCGTGTCCCCTCCCATCTGCTGACTAAACCTGCCCTTTACTTGTTCATTGAAATGCTCGACCACCCCAGCAGGTTAGGGGTGATATGGGGAAGGAGAATGCACTGTGTGCCCCATGAGTAGGCCCACTGATGTGTTGCTTGAGCTGCAAATCCAAGGTTTTAGCAGATGCAGTGCTCTCAGGGGACCTGACAGGAAGCGAAGTGACCCTATAGGGCCTGGGCAGTGTGGCCCGAGTCAGTGGAATGCATGGGGGTGGCCAGGCCAAACCCGGAGAAAGTGTCGACTGAATCAGGATCCAGAAGACACTGTGGACGGGAAGAGGGGCCCACGGTGTTGGACTGCTGTGAAAGCTCTGGCCCATTCACTTGAAGTAATCTGTCCCTGGGGAGTATGTTCAGCCTTATCCAGGGTCTGACGAGCGGGACAGCTCTTCCTGCTAGTTTGGTGTCTTCTCACAACAGTGTCAGCCCATGCATGCCAGCCATGCATCCCTCTGGGATGGTGTCTGAATGTCCGTGGGCCACCTTCTCATGGATCTGGGAGGTAGTTAAATGCACATCTGCCTGCTCTGAAGAACAATTCAGCGTCCACGTTCAGCTGACAAGCATGGTGCGCTCTTTGGTTATGTTTCTCTGTCAGAATAGGGGCCTTTCTGGTGAGCATCACGTAGGTAACAAAACTATTAGGGGCAGAAACAATCTCTATCCAAATGTCCCATCTGCATAGGGGGCCCTATTTATACGCCACACAACCAAATGGCCAAGCCATTAGCCACGGCGCCATGAGTCAGTGACAATCTAGCAGTGCTTATGTGCTGGGGCTGGAGGGAGGTGGGAGCACAGCCTCCCAGGATGCATGAAGCTGCCCGCTGGGCGAAGGTCCTCTACCATTTTGGAGGAGGACAGGTCTCGGTCAGGTTGCATGGGGACCACACCTAATTCCATTCCAGTACAAGTTCACCAGGAGGACCCACCAGGGATCCAGGAAGTCTCTATTTCTGGGTCCCCATCGGGCCAGAGGAGGCTCCTGGGGTGTTATTCCTTGGAGGTGGAGGGGCACCCATGAGATCTTCTCATGGAGTTGTAAGACTCCAGCTAGGTACCGTATGTGCCATTTCCACTTCACTACAGATTCCAGAGCTGACCCTACTCAGCAACACGACTGGAATTTCTGCTCATGAATTTACTACTGCACTTGTCCAGCAAGGCCCAATGAGTGGCCAGTAAGTACCTCTCAAAGGGTGTGTATGTTTCAGCCCATTTGGGGAGCTCACGAGCTCATGCTGGCCTGTAGTACTGTCCTTTTGCCACAGGCTCCCATCAGTGAACTGAGAGGTTGCTGCAACGTGTAACTCACATGGCAGATGTGAGTCCACGGGGTCCAGAAATGAGAGGCCTGCTGGCGGGCCTCTGGAGTATCCTGTTCATTGAGGTCCCACTCAAAGGCAGTGGCCTTTCTGATAACCTGGTAGATGGGTACCATCAAGCTCTCCAATGTGACAGCATCAGTGACAGCTGAACAAGCCCATCAATCCCTGGGCCTCTTTTCTGTTCTGGGGTCAGAAAGGGCCAAAAGTTTGGTCATGATCTCTTCGGGATGAGATGCTATACTGCTTCCCAGATCATGCCCAGGAATTTCAGTTGAGTACAAGGTCCTTGTACCTTGTTTGTGGTAACAACCCAGCCATGTTGCCACTTGTGAGGTGTTGCCATGGCGTCCAGTCTTTGTTTTGCATTGCCCTCATCTAGGCCCTCTAGGAGGCTGTCGTCAACACAGTGGAAGGCCAGTGCTCCTTCCAGGAGCAGGACTTTTTCCAGATCATGAGATACCCATCGACAGCAGACAGGTGGGGAATTTTAGGGTCGCCTTGCAGACGGACAATAAAAGCGTGCTGGAGTCCATTACACATGAAGGCAACTGATTCTGATCAGCCTAGTGGAGAGCGATGCTGAAAAAGGCACTTGTGATGTTAACAGCTAAGGACCAAGCTCCCTCTACAAGCCTCTTCCTGACGTCAGGTGCTACCAGAGTCAAGGGCAGCACCGTGGTACTGAGACACTGATCAGCGGGTCTCCCAGCACCTAACGTTCATGCACGAGCCCGATGGGGCTGCTGAATGGGGAGTCTCCAGAGCTCTCTGGCTTCCTTCAGCTCAGCGATCAGGAGTTATTTCTTTACTTGCCAAGCAGCCAATATTATTTTTGGGAGACAATGTCAGTAAGGGCTGGCAGTTGGGTACGTTCAGTCTTCCATATGCTCCACTAAGATGGCCCTAAGTGCAGCATTCCCACTGGGGCTTGGGGACAGAGATAAAGTGGGAGTGCACACAGATCATGCATGTACCCCAATAATACATTTAGCAGTGGGGGCCTGAAAGTACTCACCCAGGACCAGGCAGGGGCAAGGGAGCTGGGAGTGGTCACCACAGACTCACGACCTGAGAGCACTGTGTGTATCCGCCTCATGCCGGTAACACGGGTTGTAGGAATCACACTCATCTGATAGCCACAAGGCCCAAGAAGCGCAATTCTCTCCACCACCCCAGTGAACTCTGACCTTGGCGGAGGCTCTCTAGCCTCACCAGGGGACAGAGGGGCCTCACCCTAACAAGGTCTGGGCAATTGTTGCAGAACTCTTCAGACTCTTCAGACTCACTGGGAAGGATGGTGGGACAGTACCTGTAATAGTCACAGGTGCTGTCATCATGCTGACCCTTGTGGGACCAGCCACCACTCCCCTCGTGGCCTGGAATCTGGCCGTGAGATCCGCAGTGAGGAGCCTCCCGACCTCCTCCTCTGAGACTCTGTTCCTGCGGAACCAGACCTGGAGATCTTTTCTGAAAGGCTTTCACCTGGGTCACCCAGAAGAGGGTGCCGGTTCCAACTCTTCTGTCACTCTTTGTGCTGCTCCATCTTTGCTATCTTGTGGTGGCTGCTTTTGCCATGACTGGAAATTTGTCCCTTAAGACTTGGGCTGTGTCACAGACCAACTGAACCGATTTCCAGAGGACACTTAAGTGGGTCTGGTAACAAGCAGAGCAAGGACACACCTAGAAATTGGAGTCTGGCTACCAATCTCATTATCCACTGTTCTTAATCCCTCACTGCAGACCCAAGGGATCCCCGGGATGGCTTGCGGGGCCTCTCTGTACAGCCTGTGGGAGTGCCGGCCGGGCCTGCTTTGGGAGACACATGCTGGGAGACACATGCTGGGGGACACATGCTGGGGGACACATGGTGGGGGACACATGGTGGGGGACACATGCTGGGAGACACATGCTGGGAGACACATGCTAGGAGACACATGCTGGGGGCCAAATCTGTCCGTCTCCAGAGCCGCCAGCTGACGGAGGGCAGGGTCTTTGGCGTCTGCAGCTGCTCAGCTCTCCTCCGTCCTCCTAACTCGCTGCTCGCAGGGCATCCTCACGGAGGCGGCCACAGTGACGCAGCTGAAGGAGATGACCTCCCTTGGGAACACGGCTCGCCTCAGAGCCGGAACACTGCTGGAAACAACCTGCCAGTACTCCGTCAGCCCCACAGCATGGCGGGTGAAAGGCCCGTGGGCCCCTGGGCTTTCTGCTCTCCGCAGCCGTGCTGTTTTCCACCAACCACCCAGCTGCTACCCCACTTCTGTGCTGGAGACGTGGTCACTGATTAGGACCGCAAGCCAAACTGAAAGTGACGACGCCGGCTTTTTTCACTGATGCGCCAAGCCACGCCAAGACGCAACAAAGGCGCCCGCTCCTCAGCGTCCATTTTCCCAAGGGGAACGGCACCGAGCAAGAGTCCGGCGGGTCAGCACGGAGGAGCTCATCTCACCGCGAGGAGCGCTGGGCCGAAGGCGTCTGCCTCGGCCTCTCTGTGGACCCGTGGGCAGAGACACTGTGTCTGCCCAGGACAAAAGGACAGGAGTGCAAAGGCCTGGAGTCCAAGTGGAGCCAAGTGCTTCAGCCAAGCCTCTCAGTAAGGCAGTCTCAGCAGAGGAGCCTGGGAAATGCCTCAGGTGAGTCCCCCAAAACCCCAAAGGCAACGTGTATGAGCAAGGCTGGCCCCGGAGGCCGGAGTCTATGGCTACAGCTCCCTGTGTACCGAGCCGGGTGTGGGAGGCTAGCTTCCCCTGTGAGGCCTGCCAGGAAAAGCCTTGTACCCGCCTAAAAGGTCACATGTAGCGTTTGGGGCTGGGGCAGGACCCCTCGCATGCCATAAGCACACCTTGGGATTAATGCTGGGGTACTATGAAAGAAGTTTCTAGCATAGTTCCCGAAGTCCAGCCCCCACTCAGTGGTGATTAATGCAAAAAAAAAAACACACACACACACACACACAAAAACAACAAACACAAGGTAAAACAATAGAATATAGAAAAGCTTACTAGTTTTTTTGGTCTCATAACTTAGTAAAATTCTTTTGAGCACAACCCCGTTCTGTAAATATATAGGACATCTTAGGATGACTCCTAGAACAAAATTAGTGCTGTATAAGCACTGGTCATTACGATCTGTGTTAAAAGCTTAGAATCATGCAAATACTCAGAGTTGGAAGAAGATACAATTTACAAATATATATACTCACGATTCATCTAAATCTTCCACAAATCCTTTACAGAAAGCCATATCAAGGAAAAAAACTGAAAAAGACAAAATGTACATGATAAATGCTGAGTTATCATTTGACTGATACTATATGCTTAGTCACCTATAAAACGCTTTTATTTTTGTTTTTGTTTTTTTTTTTTGTTTTTACAACCTACCAAAAAATTCATCGCTGAGCCATCCCAGGGCAAAGTGATACAAAAACAAACAGATCATGTGTTTAACAAATACTCTTCATGCAGCCACACTATGATAAGCAAGTGAAGCTAGTAAATCTAAGACACAGAGGTTGTTTTAAAATACACTTTTACTCTCATGGAATTTTTCCTTTTTACCATTCCATTTTTTTTGGAGTATAGATAGAACTCGTTCTTCTGTATTTCTCCCTTTCCTCTAGCAGCAATTATCTCTTCAGTATAAACTCCAAATGCCATTCAAAACACTATTAGTTTTTTTCCCCCCAAAATGTATAGAAACAAAATTGAACTACACCTGTAATGCTCATTGCCCAACAGTGTCTGGCACGGATTATGCCAGAGCTAAACGGTGGCTGAGGAAGTCAACACACCACAGTGAGCACCCGAGTCCCTGGTCTGGCACGGGGGGCCGAGGGAGGCCCCCCCCACACAGGTCACTTTTCACACTGCACAATGCCGACGACCTGACCACGTTCTGTCCTTGGCCGTCCCCCTGTCAGCCCCTGGGTGGGTAAAAATCCTTCAGACGTGGCAAGACTGGGAACCTGACGCCAAAGCATGGTTTGGCTACAAGTGGAACCGAAAAGGTGGCATCCTTCCCGGCTCTCAGTGAAGTCAGTGCTACTGAAACTTCCTGCACCGCTGAGAATTAGAACCAAGCAGAAGCCAGCCGCAGCTTTTCCGCCCCTGGCAATGGTCTCTGGCAAAGATGCGTGGGGTCGGGGGAAGGACCCCAAGCCATCGGCTCAGTCAAGAGGAGCCCTGACCGCGTGGATGCATCTCCGCCACACCGCAGCCTCCCCCCACGTTCGGCCAGAGACACGAAACCAGGCCCGACCCCACCCGGGGAAGGCTCCCGCGCCCACCCTCACCGGCCCGCGCGGGCTTTACCTGTGGCGCAGAGCCGCAGGGCGGCCCCGCGTTTCCGAGGTGCCATGGTCGCCGCAGGCAAGCTGCAAGCGGCCGCTGCGGAGCAGAAAGACACCAACGGCCGCCGCTGCACTCACGGAAAGGGAAGCCGGGGCGCAGAGGAAGCTCGGCGCTGAGGCCGGGGGCGGGGCACGCCAGGCTCCAGGACGCTCCTCGGGCCCCGCCGGCCTCAGCCTCGGAGCATGCGCGGAACTACGGCGCCTGCGCAGAACTGCAGCGCATGCTCAGTCGCCTCCCCAAAAAAAGCGTTTGCGCTCTCGGCGGCCTCTGGGAGCGTGGGAAATCTAGCGTGAGGTCGCTGTCACGTGAGAGCGGAGCGGCGTCTGTGGCTTGGGGGCGTTTCCAGGAAGTTAAATACGCGCTAAACTTGAAAAATGAAGTCCACTCCGACAACACAGTTGGAGGTTGAATTCTGCCAGATGTTTCCCTTGTTCACGTCCAATGTGCAAGCAAATTCCTGAAGAGGTGGATGCTAGTCCTGGTTAGAAAGAATACAAAGGCTGTGCTGTGTGACCCTCCATGTCTTTCAAAAATGACTGGGGAATCTTCTTTGAATTAGTTTGCAAATGGGAGACCTATCTCATAGTAGAAAGCTCTATTAATACATTTTTGCCAACTAAAGGAGTCCCTTTTTAAAAATTGTCTTTAAAACCTGACAAAAATGAATTTGATCGTAGGATATACTTTTTGATGATTTGTTCCTCTCTTTTTGAGATAAATAAAAGACTATAAGATGTTTGTATTGCTATCTTTTCCTACATAACAAAGATGATTTATAAAAGCGGCGTAGTTTTATACGATAGTTCCTGCAGCAGTCACTACATTTTATTTATATCACATTTTTATAGAACATAAAATGCCAGAAGATTTCACTTAAGTCAGTTATTGAATGTGTGTTAGGAGAACAGAAATAGATTGTGATGTCAGCCTCATTCACCTTAGGTTCAAAATTCCAACAGGCAAAAGTCTCATAAACACTGATATTTCCAATGACTATAAGATTAAATTACCTGATAGAAGGTAAGCCCTAGGGTTCATCTCTTTTATGCATATACAGCATAGTATCCAGTGCAGACCTTCAGATTCAAATATATTTTTCAAATCGAGTATCTAGTTTACTCTGAATTTAACATTCATAAATATTAATATTTAGTCCTCTTAAAAATTCTCAAAGTAGGAAATATTATAAATGAGTATCCAGGAGCTCAGAGAAGATAATTTGCTTAATAACTAAACATGATGGAGTTGCTATTTGAAACAAAGTCTCAGACTACACTGCCTCTCAGGATTTCTTTCTGCTCTAGAATGATCTCCATCCCTCTAACCTGTCTTTTTCAGTCATCCTATTTTGGCTAATGGTGCAAATGTTTTCGACCAGTCACTTTCCTGGGAGTTATGCTGGGTACTTCCCAAATGAATATTTCCCGTATCCAACTGGTCACCACATCTTGCTACTTTTGTCACTTAAATATCTCTTGCATCTTTCCCCGTTTCTCCATCTCCATTATCCCAAGGTCAGGTTCTAGTTTTTTCTTGCTTTGATAATTGAGCTAACCTCCTAATTTGGGCTCCTAGCCTCTACTTTCACCTTCCTCCAAGTCATCCTGTGCATTGATTGCTAGACAGGTATTTGTATTTTTGTATCTAAATAGATGATGACTTCAAACATTAACACTGCTCCCTTGAATACAGAATAAAATCATAGATTTGTACTATGTGCAAGTACTTTCATAATTTATTTTCTCCAACTTCTCTCCCATTAGTCCCACCTTCCCCAAACTATGCACACGAGTGACAGTTCCCTGCTGAATCAGCCATGCAGTTTTCATCCCATGTACCTTGTGTAACATAATCTTCATCATAAGTTACATTGAATTTATTAGCAAAAACTTCTGTTGCACTTTGTTTTAAAAAGGCTTTACTTTTTAAACAGCAGTTTTAAGTTCACAGCAAAATTGAAAGGAAAGTACAAAGATATCCCCCCAAAAGAAGTAGACTAAAAAAATATTCATTCTCATCTAATTTCAAAATTCTCTGTCTTCCACATTTAAAATAATATATATATTTAGCATTTGCATCGCAGCTTAAAGTAGCCTGTGGAGGAAAACAGAAACCACTCTTGATCTGGATCTCTGCTTTCCAATAGTGTAACCACTAAGCCACTCATGGCTGTTGCACTCTTGAAATGTGGCAAGTGTGATGGAGTAACTCAATATCTACCTTTAGTGCTTAATTTAAATAAGTTTAAAACTGATACTTGATTCAGTTATTGGAAAACTTTTAAGTATGGCTGGAAAAACCTGGTTATGTGAATCTACTTTTTCAACTGTAAATTTTATGAATTCTAAATACTGAATAATAAGACATTTTAGAGTGTGAAATGATATGTACTATAAATGTAAAATATATATTGGATTTGGAAGACAGTATAAAAAATAATGTAAAATTACTCAATATTTTATATTGATTATGTAGAAAATATAGTATTTTAGCTATGAGTTCATAAAATATATTAACATTAATTTCAACTGTTTTTTTTTTCTTTTTCAATGGGACTACTAGAAAACTTAAATACTATATGGCTTGCATTATATTTCCATTGCATGCTACTGACCTAGACAGTCTGAAAAAGATCAAACAAAACAAGCTTTTCAAAGATTTTGTACAGAAAACAGGCTAAATTTGTGTATGCTAAAATGTGTATTTAGTAAGTTCATATTACAATATAGAATATATTTAACTGATGAAACATTTGTGTTTTTCCTGCTCATTTGTCTACAGCAGTGATGAATTTCCTTGAGATTTATAATGTTCTGTATTAAATGTGACAAGTATTTTTTAAAAAAACACCTTTCAATGAGCTACATATTAAACATATATATATATGCCTTATATATAATACATACACATTCTCACCAAAAGATATGTATGAGCATGTGTGTTTGTAATTGTGAAAAACTAAACTCAATGTCTAATAGTAAAATGGATAAGTTGTGCTGCATTCCTACAGAATACTGTATACTGCATAATATATAGCAGAATACTATATAGCAGTGAGAATGAATGAACTTCCATATAGGGAACTACATGGATGCATATCAGGAACAAAATGTTGAGCAAAAGAAATGCGAAACCAAAGAAAGTCACTCACTGTATGTTCTATGTTCAAAAACAGGCAAATTAATTAGTAGTATAAAGTCAAGGATACAGGTAATGTTTTATTTTTTGAGCTGTTAGTTACGCATTTGTGAAAATGCACTGAGCTCTCCCCTTACACTTTGTGTATTTTTCTGTGTATAGATTCTAACAAAACTTTAAAAGTAGGACTAAAGCTATGTATGTTTTTGTTTTGTTTTGTTTTCTTTTTTCTTTAAGGAAGGGTGATCATTATACAGTGTTAAGCAGTGCTTCTCAAATTGACTAAGCATCAGTTACCTGGAGAACCTGGTAGAACAGTTTCTGACCACTCCTTGCAGAATCTGAGCCAGTAGGTCTGGATTTGCATTTCTCAGAAGTGCCCAGGCGATGCTGTTACTTCTGGCCTGCAGGCCTCATTTAGTGGTGCTGAGGGAAAATAAATCCAGAAAATACCAGTCATTTTTAGATTGCTATGTATAAAATACATGAGGTTAAAAAAAAAAAATCTAGAAAAAAAGACTCAAGTTTTTACAGTTATTTCTTAATGGGATGTAATAGTTTTATTGTTAATTTTAAATGACAATACACATTTTTAAATGTCTCAGTTTCAATTTGTAACATGCTCACTATTGTTAGGTATAACCCATATCAAAAAAAAAAAGAAAAAAAAAAGAAAAGAGAAAGGTCACTGAAGTCCTCAATATATTTTTGAGAATGTACAGAGGTCCAGAGACAAAATGTTTGATAACAAAGTGGACACTTATAGAACTCAACAAGCATTCAACAAAGTGGACACTTACAGAATTCAACAAGCAGGGAATGTATATCTTCACTAGCACTCATGGAAAAGGTAAAAGAAAATCATATACATAGGATATCATAAAGTAAATCTCAACAGATTGAAAAAATGTAGTATTATCAATATATTCTCTGACCACAACACAATAAATCTATAACAAAAGATAAAAATATGACCCAAATCAGGAAATTTAAAAACACTTATAAATAACATCTTTGTATAAAAATAATAATTGAAACTAAAATATACATAGAACTAAACAAGAAAGAAAATATGCCCATTAAAATTGTAGCCTGCAGCAAAATCTGTTCATTCAGAGAAATTTATAGACATAAATGCTTTTTTATTTAGAATAAAAAAGACTATTGGTGAGCTAAATTTTATCCTTAAGAAGAGAAATAACAAAGAAGAAAGGAAGGCATGAAAGGTTAACAGGGACATTCATTTTATTTTATTGTGCCAGAAACGGTTCTATGCATTGAAAACATAACATTGAACAAAATGGACCCTAGTGGTTTATTAGCGTTATCATGTATGTGGCCTATGTATAGTCAGGCCGTGTTCTAAATGCTTTACATACATTAACTCATTGAGAGCAAGAGAGAGTAAATGAAGATAAAATAGATTCAAAGAAATCTCAAAGTGTGTTTTTTGAACCAACTAATAAAATGGACAAATTTTTTGTTATAGTGAATTCAGAAATAGAGTGAGAGCATGTGAGAGATAATGAAGAAGTGAGGAAATATCTGAAGCATCCAGAAATCACCAGGACACCTTCTGAGAAGCAGGCTGAATCACCTTTCAGCACCAGAGGTGTGGAAGCCAGTTTATTGTTGGACCAGATTTAGCTAAGACAGCTCCCGCACCTCCCCCATTCTCCCTTTCTATTACGTACCAACATTTGAAGAGGCCAGTCCAGGTTGGCTAGCTGGGAAGGCAAAAAAGAGAGAAGGTAAATCAACACCCCCTACCCCACTGTAGGATTCCAGCCTAAAACAGTCCCTAGGAGGGGAAGGAGAAAATTTTTCAATGGTAAATCTAGTTCAGAGTTTTGATTAATGCAGGACCAGATGTGCCAATTATTAATTAGACTGTGTTTACAACTTGAAGTTAGTTAGAACTATCTATCACTCAATTTGGGCTTGTTAGAATTTCATATTGGATTGGGAGGAAAAAATTCCACTCTGAAAAATATTTAATGAATGATGGTAGGACAATTGGTTATATTTTGATTATGTTGACATCATTATCTATTCAGTATATTAGTCACATTAATAATACTAGGACCAAAAGAAGGACACAGGTATAGACAACAGAGGTTAAAAAAATAAATAACATTATCACAACATACATGAAAAATTAAAACCAACAAGTTATAAAAATATAGCTTACCAAGATTGATTCAAGGACTAGAAAGATAATTGGATAGCCATTAAAGAAGTTGAATCAGAAGTTTGACATTGTTTCATAAAGCAATTGTGCTATCTAACTTTTATTGAAAAAAAACGTTACAGTCTTCAGAGAATATAAAACTAGGAAACACTCTCCAATTTGTTCAATAAGGCTAGTGTAAACCTGGTAACAAAACCAGAGGAGGCACATGTGACACGGAATTATACAGGTCAGTTCATTCATGAACAAAAGTAGGAACAATTCCAAATAAAATAGTACCAAATCAGATATACCGTAGCAATGCACCAAAAAAAGATAAAATTGGGTTTTTTTCCAGAAAAGCAAGCATGGTTTAACATTAGGAGGAAGAAAATTGATGTAAATTTTCCACAGTAAAAGATAAGAGATGAAAAATATGTAATCACTTAGATAAATGTGATAAAAGAATTTGATCCATGTCAGCTCCCTATCGATCATAACAGTAAACCAGGAATGGAAGGACAATTCCTCATGGTGTGCTGAGCAGGTTAATTTCCAGAAGTTCTGGAATTAGCCTGAGCTGTTTTGCTAAAGCTTCTGCATTTCACTAAGCTCTGGTCCCAACACCCGAAACATGCTGGTTAATAACATTACTTTTGTAGCAACCATGGATCGGGGACGCTTTGGGGTGGTTTTTACTGATTTTGTAGCAGTAATATGCATATGTGATTAGCAAAATATTAAAAAACCCAGCGAGATTCTTGGACTACCTAGCTCTAAGGTGTTCTATGCACATGTACGTGGTTCCTGATCCAAAAGAGACAGTGGGTGCAGGCATGACCTGTGACCTGCATAGAAGGTACAGGTAGGAGCTCGTACCAGGTCTGCCCTACGCCACTTGCTGTGAGCCATCTTTTGACAGCCATCCAAATCCTGCTTCATCACTGTTGTTATATGGTTTCCTTTTTCCCCAGTAAGCTGGAGATCTGTATTGTTATTTGGGGTCCCAACAGTCTTCTTTCTTTAGCAGTTGAACCCTGTTTTAGTAGGTTGGCGTTAGAGATGAGATTGCTAAGAAGACTTCTGACTCATGTTTTGCTAAAAATACAGCTTAGGCATTATTGAGAAAGAAAAAGGATGATTCTGATAAAGGGGATGAGAATGAACTGTTGATGCAGACGCAATTGTTAAGCGACACTTGATTTGAAGTAACATAGGCTTTGAAATCAGTTACCAATAAGACTTTCTATTGCAATCTAGAAATGATAGAACCTGAACACCAGGAACTAGCCAAATTAGAAAACAAGTGCAAATTCATGGCAGGTTGGCTGAATCAGTTTCTTAATTGCTGCTTTCAGCGTTAGCAAAAGTGAAAGTTCAGAATGTCCTTTTGAACTTCATCCTCTCTGGCTGGCAAATGGAGCTGCAACCAAAGGAACAGGGGCACTCATAACTTTCGATGGGTCAGCCTAGCCTCTGAGTCCCATTGTAACTAAGAAGATAATTCAAGTGGGACAGCTTGATGATAAAGGGCTGGAATCAGTAAGGGATCATTCAGCGGCGAAATAGCCATTTTGTAGATTGTCACAATCATTTCCTGATGACTCCTGTTAAAACGGCTCCTGAGAATTTTAGATCAAGTAGCAGGATCTCTGGCTTTGAACACCATTGAATTAAGGGAGATGTTTGCACTCAGCCTGGATACTCTGTTGGCTGCCAGTTTTGTGGAGATAGTTCAAGGAAAAATCCATGCTGACTGGAATGGATTAAGATGGACATTCATACTAGGGAAGCGTGATTGGTCTGCTTCTCCCTTGTCATTTAAATGTCGGTATCTCCTGAAGCTGCAGAAATACGGCTGATGCTGACTGGACTGGACTGGCTTAGATGACCATGAAATGAGCTCCTGTGGGATGCGATGGGATGGCCCTCACCCAGGTTATGATAAAAGGAGCCCCACCACCATGGACACCACTGGGATTTTGCTCGCAGGACCTCAAAGGATGTAAAAAGAGGCAGTTTGGGATCTTTTATCCCAGCTTCCTCCTGTGAGACTTCAAGATAATACAAAGATGAGGGTTTAACAAAAGAAAGGAAATCAAAACAAGAAAACAGCAGGACCTACCTGTGTGGAAGACTTTAAATGATCAATTTAAAATGGCATTAAAACGGGGGAAATTGGCAGAAACCTTGATAGAATGTTATGGAAGGCTAAGGAAATACAGGAAATACTGCCTCTCCTTAGACTTTCCGAGATATTAAAATATCAAAGCAGATATGGTTGTTCTGCCTGAGATTAGAGGGATTTCAGATAGAGAAAATCTCTTAGGAGCCTACAGCATAGAGTTCCAAATTGCCACTTTTAATACTGGAGAACGATACCAGTTTTCTACTTACTGTAGCTTCAAACAACAGAAATCTGTTATTTTAAATCTTTAGAATTCCAGTGACCACACGTGGTCATGGAGGAAAAGTGTTATGTGAAGGACAGGGTCTCCTGACCAAATCCCTGTAGGAGAACCACGGCCTTTCACAAATGTGCAGATGTAATGGCCTGCAAATTTTAGTCACCTCAATACAAGAGCATTGCCTAGGCCTGCTAATGGGCCCCTTAGGGTGATAGGTTAGTTTAGGGGAACTAGGAGGTACTCCTCTTAAAGGAATAAAAATGGGCTTCTCCTTAAAAGTTGAAATATATGATTTAAAAAAGGATACTGTGGGGATGTCTCCTTTACCTGAATGTATAATTGGAGTGGATGTAATGATTGGTTAAAAATTTCCCCCTCTACTGAGTAAAATGAGAAAAATTACTCGTAGGTCTGTCTGAAAGCCAGTACTAATTGGATATGAATAACGGGAGTTACCCAAGCCTACTGGAATAGTTAATATGAAGCACTATCACCTGCTTAGGGCCACACAAAATCACTGCCCTACTCAAGGATGTGTTGGATGTAGATGTGTGAGCGCCCATACGCTCGTCAGTAACCCGATGCCAGCGAGTGGGCTGATGGATCGTGGGGGCTGACCCTGGGGTGCAGTGGGCGCCATTAAACAGTAACCCTAATGCTTGTCCAGATTTTTCAGCTGCTGAATAGATTATTTCCACGAGCTAAAGGTGACTGGTTTTCTTTAGCTGACTTAACTAGCGCCTTTTTCTTCAGTAAGTGTTGCTAGGGAGAGTCAACAGCAATGTGCATTCATGTGGAATGGCTCCCGATACACATTTGCCTCAAGGATATTTGAACTTGCCCGGGTGTTGTCACAGGTTACTGAGGCAGAGTCAGTGTAAAGCAGCTGAACAGCATTCTAGTGCACTGTATTGATGGCATCGTGATTATTTCTGAAGCTGAGAATCAAGCTAAAAATGACTGTACTGTGATCATAAATCATATGGCTGATTGAGGATGGTTAATGAACCCTGAAAAAATCCAGGACCTTGCATTGACTGTAAAATTTGGGAGGATTGTGCGGGCTGGTGTGTCTTGTGATACACTGCAGAACACCAGGAATAAAATGTTCTTGCTTCCTACCCCGCAGACTAAAGAGTCCTAATGAGTAAAAGGCCTGTTTGGCCTTTGGAGAAATCATATCCTCTGTTTAAGGATCCTATTGGGCCCAATCCATTCAAACAACCTGGAAAAGGTCATACTTGAATGGAAGCCTGAACAAGCCTTCTTGGAACTCAGAGGCTGCAGCCCAAGCTATCCCATTTGGACGATATGTTGCAGTTATGGACTGAATTGGGCCCCTCCAAATCCATGTGTCCAAGACCTACCTCCCAATGTGATGGTATTTGGAGGCGAGGCCTTTGGAAAAGTAATTAGGCTTAGAGGTCATGGGGTGGAGTGGGGACCCTCACAATGAGACTAGTGTCCTTATAAGAAGAGGAAGAGACAGGATAGCTCTCTTACCTCCCCCATGTAAGAATACAGCCAGAAGGAGTTGTCTGCAAACCAGGAAAACCTCACTGACGTACCATTCTACTTTCATTTTGTACATGGTTATGAAACATTGCAATTCTCACTGTTGATGTGAATAAAATTTACGTGTATGAATACAGTTCACCTAAGTTCCTCTTAGATGTTTTAATACTAAACATAAAACCTAAGATTTCATCTTAAAAAATTCCTTAATTATGTATTTTGCATGAGATGCAAGGCTGTCATTATAACAGGTCAGATTCTCTCACCCATTACAAATATAACACTACAAAAATGTTAATGCTCTATTTTCCTTTTCATAAAAATATATTTACTTCTAAGTCTCCCTAGGGTTGAAAGGTGCAAAACCAGTTATGGAAGTCAGTTAGTATTCCAGTTAATTAGGTTATTCACTTCCAGAGAGTTAGACCAGGAGAAGAACTTAGATTCTTGTCTGTGACCCTGAAGAAACACTTTGAACCTTACTCTTAGTTATTATGCCAGTTTGTTCATAATTTCAACAGAGGAGTGACTCACTCGTGATAACTCGGTCTGCTTGTAGAAGTCTGCAGCTCCCCCGAGGATAAGCTGGTTAGAACATTTAGATCGGTAAACGTCTTTCACCTGAACTTTAAAGACGTTTAAACATGAATACAATATTGTACTCATTCATATACTTAAAACTATGCAAATCTTTCTGATTTTAATGATAGCAGAATATATTCCTGGATGTCACATATCTCCAGCTGACTGGACGCCACACTTATGAGGCTATTCCCCTGAGTCAGAAAATAGTTTTAAAATGATATATTTCATACCTACTAGATTCTGCACCATTCATCATGGTGATGAACATGTCAATGGATATGATGAATACATCAACAATACATCCAAAAGGACTGGGAAATAAGATGCAGTAGGAATATATTCTGATCTCGTGATCTTCTTTGGTATATTTAAACCCATGTTTATCTTTTTGTGTATCAGAGACTCAGGACTTTGGTAGAGTTATTGTACTTTAATAAACCACAATCATTATTCCATTTTTGATGCTTGTAGGGTCACAATCAAACCTCTAGAATTTGGTTCCTGGATCCGTTTGATCTGATTTCACTAAACCTTGGCTTCTGATAAAGAAGATCTGTATTCTCTTGTATCTTCTTCCTGGACGTGGAATCCAGTATCCTTCCAAAAAAACCCTGGTTTCTTTTCACAGAAAACTGATTTTAGAAACTGGGCTTTACATTTACATTATTAGCCTGGTCCCATCAGAGATGCCATTGCCTGTAGGCCATTTCAGGGGACAGAGGGAGGGACAATCAATTTTATTAATAATGACATACATATTATATTATATATTATATATATGGAAATACATGCCTGTTACATTATTTGCTACACATTAACGTTAATTCACATATATGTCATTTGTCCAATTCATTTGGAGGGAAACTCTTCAAAGAGGCAATTATTCTTAAGACTCGGAAATCTCTGAGCACCATTTCTCCTTTAATAAAAGTTTAGAAAACTATATGAGTCAGCGTTGTTGTCCGAGCTCTTTTTTTTTCCAAGCTATTTTTGAAGGAAACAAATTTTTTTTTTTTAAACTGTAATTACTTCTCAGGTCAAAGAAGAATAGTTTACACTTTTCCAGATTTAAGTTTTAGAATCTATCAAATACTTCCTATTTTTCTTTGAAATGAAAATAACTTATCAGTCCTCTGACTTAAGCATTCTAAGATCACTCTGAGGAACTTTCTCTATTTTGGTAACTGTTCAGGTACTCAAATGTTAAAGTTCAGAGAATAGAAGAATTAATATCAGTAAAATTCTGCTTCGGGGAAGGAATCTTCAACCTCTTTTATGGGGCCAGAGTTTATTGGCGTACAAGGCTTTTGTGTAAGTACCCTTTGTAGTTTCAGTACTTCTAGTATTTCTAGGATAGACTCTATAAAGGGCTTATGAAATAGTAATCATACCTAGAGGTCTTATTCCTCTAAGTCAGTGTTTGACATTTCTTGAGGGCTTTTCATAGAAATGTCTCCTGGTTATGTTTCTTTTGTAACTCCCACCTGACCACAGATAACATGATTTCATCTATTCAGGGTTAAAGTTTTCCAGCCTTGTCATAAATATATCAAGATGTTTTGGCTCACAGAACTATGGATAGTTTCGGGGAGGAAGAAATTTTCCTCTACCCTTCTAGGTTTTTCTTTCTGGTTGGCCTAATAATTAAATTAACATGAGATAGATTAACAAGAGAAAAATAACCAAATTTAATTACATATGTACATATGGGAACCACACATACAGGAGAGTCAAAGACAGAAAGTTGAAATGGGGTATATATGGCATTGGGGCTTCAGAGGGGGAAGAAGTTCATTTATAGGGCAATAAGAAGAGCAGATGTTCAGTAATTAGATGTTTGTCCTGCCATATAGATAGGTCATAAAAAGTTATTTCTGGTAATAACTCTTATGGACAACGCCCCAATTTAAAATCTTTAAGGGAGAGATAAAAGTTTCTCATGAGCCCACAGGGTCTCAATTGCTTTCAGCACAAAATAATCCACATGCCAGTGTAGCACACCTTGGGGAACCCTATGCTGAACCCCTTCAATAGAAGACTGTAATTTGGAGTCCCTCCTGCTATGCCAATCACAAGTTTCCAGACCAGGCACCGTGATGGTTTAACATCAGTGGAACAAGGGCGGGACACCCCCCTCCCGATTTTTGGACCAAGAACTTCCCATAGAATGATCTAGCCTAGGGTCAAAAGGAAGACATCCAATTTATGAGAACTCTGTAGAGATGTAAGAGCTGGGGAAAAGGTTATGCAGAGGCTGAACAGACTTAGTTTACGATCGTTATGTGAATTCACAAGCGTTTCTGAACTCAGCTCAGACGTGGAGCCAAAGCCAGCCAGGCCAGCCTCAGACAGTGAAGGGGAGATAATAAGATGTGTCCAAAAGTAAGACATCCGTGACAGACCTCTCCTATATTCTGTCTGCCCTAGAAGATAAAATTACAGACTCAGAGTTTAAAATGTGTTATTCATTAAGAAACACATGGAAAAAAAATAAGGAGAGGGGAGAAATACACATCACATATTAGTTCCTTAATACATCAAAATTACAAATCTGGTTAAGTACCTTTGAGAATTACAGTCCCTGTGGTCCCCAACCTGGCAGGAAGAGAAGACATTGTGATGCTACCTATCCAAGGGAGAGGGAGGCTGACCTCCCGTCCTAAGTTAGGAAACCTGAAGAGGCCCTGACAAACAGATTCCAATGAGGTTGTCATGCTTTTCCAATAAAATGTGAAGAGTCTGTAATTTTGTTGCCACTGTCTTACTCACACTGCTGACCACCTAGGGGCCAAGTCCTTCAGAATTTGGCTTTGCCAAATCAAACCTTATACTCTTGAAGCAAAGTCAGTTTGCATTCGTTGAAGGCATATGGCATGCCAGGCACAGCACTTATAGTGGCATATCACTCATTTATAATAACTTCAACTGTTAGGAGTTGATAACCTTTATCGATGAGTACACCGAGATTTAGGAAATAAACTACCGATAACTTGGCCTAAAATGAGATCTTACCTAAGAGGCCTCCCAACTGACATCCTCTGTAAATTCAGTTATTAGAAAGGAAATTGATACCGGATTGCATGTATTTACTCCTTCCATTTTGTGAGGCTATTTTCCTCGGAAGAGCTAAGATCCTTTCTATCAGCCAGCAAGGAATCTTTAGGTTTGAATTTTTGTTAGTTATAAGAATGGCGACCTCTGCTGGAACCATGTGTTTCAGCATCAAACAGGGGCTGACTAATTTGACCCATGTCCTGCCTGGCTTTCCCAGGAGAGGTTACAGATACACATGCAAATGGAGAAATAACAAAGCCCACGCTTTATTTATAATAAAGGTTTACTATGAACAAAGCCCAGCTCTTTGAGGCAAGAGTTTCAAAGAGCTGAAAACGTCTAGAATATCTTTACAAAGAAACCCATGCTACTAAAGAAGCTTAAAAAGTCAGGAAGCAGTTTGCAGTGGTTGCTATAGTAGCGAAAGGAAACCTGTTCTCTGGGGAGAACAGAAAAGAATAGTTAGCTGCCCCCAAGGTATTGGTTTCAGGGCTCATTCAGAGTCCCAGGGTGATAGGAGATGCATGGCTCTGAAAACGTGGTAGAGAAGTGTCTGTGAGTACATTTGTTACAGGAGGCAGCTGCGTCAGAGGTGTGGCGGTTAACCTAAACAGCAGGGTACCAGTATGTGTCCTATTGTTTTAAGGTCCAAGCTGCATTTTACAGTCAGCATGATGGTGTGTTTTGAATGCCACTGGATGACAGTAGCAAGAGATCACCTGCCTTAGGGAGAAATGTTATGCATCACACATATTTAAACCATGAGTGGGAAACCATACATGCCAAGGGTTTTTTGTATATTGTAGTTTTAAGTCTATTTCAGACTTAAAGCGATGCCTCCTAATTCAGTATTCTGAAAATGAGTCCCCCACACTCATTTCTTCTCAGACTTTTACAAATTTCAGCAACGTCAGATATTTTTTTCAAGCTAGAGATCGTAACTCTTTAATTGCATTTCCTGAAAGAAATACTTGGACATTTTAGTTACCCTTCTCTAGACATTTTCCATCTTAACTTTCCACAACTCAGCGGCACAAAGACAGTATGTGAAGGGTCCACTGTATCTTCTTCCTCCTCAACCCGTTGATTCTTTGTATAATAGAATGTAGAACTGAGTTTGTATGGACATCTCTTCTTTTGAATCTCTGTGGGATTTGGTTATTTAGACCACTCGACACTTTATGACATATGACCTTGTCTCTTGTAGCAACTCGTGCCAGTATTGCCTTCATGAACGTTTCTGCAGGACTTCTTTGTGTAGAAAAATTTCTGACGCTTTATACTGTTGACATACACTTGTGTAATAACAATGTATTTAAAAGGACATTTACTTGGGCATATAATTTCATATCTTAAATTCTTTCCTTAAATACTTAAAATCATACTAGTCTTGGTTTTCTTGTATCTGTTTTTCTTGTGCTTCCTGATATCCTGATTCTTGTATCTTTGCATCTGACCTGCTCTAACTCACATTAAGCTTTATAAATGTATAAGCTATGTCATAGATTAACGATATATTATTATAATATCTGTTATATAGAAATGATAAAAATATAATATACAATATAACAAGATAATATAATACAATATATA
This sequence comes from Rhinolophus ferrumequinum, assembly GCF_004115265.2. Taxonomy (NCBI): domain Eukaryota; kingdom Metazoa; phylum Chordata; class Mammalia; order Chiroptera; family Rhinolophidae; genus Rhinolophus; species Rhinolophus ferrumequinum. The sequence goes on from NC_046302.1 coordinate 53,787,670, forward strand.
ATATAATATATTATAATCGCTCTATATTCTGTATAATATGGGGAGTATTATCTATGCTGTGTATTATATATACCATATATATATATATATATACTATACAGTATAGTATATAGAGAGATTATATTATAGTCTATGAATTTTATAACCTGTGTCTTTGATGTTCTTAAATTTCACTCTAACATTTCCAGGTACATGTTTTTTGTGTATGCTGTTTTGTCAGGAAGGTAGATCTTCTAAGGAAACTCAAGTACAGCCTCCCATTTTCTCTGAACTACTGAAACTTCTTACTAGGTGTCCTCACCAAGCTGCAGATTGCCGTATGTCTAGAACTTTCTAACAGGAAGTTTGTCTGTTTGTTTGTTTTGTTTTTTGATAATTGAGACATGGGATTCAATATAAGGCCACCAAGTAGAAACATCAAATGTAAGATTTGTGTTGCTCACAATCGTTCTAACTGAACATTTTTATCCGCAAAGTATTTATTTACTTATTGGTTGATTTAAGTACAGTTGGTATACAATAGTGTATTAGTTTCAGGTGTACAAATTAGTGATTCAATATTTACATACCTTGTGATGTGATCACCATACTAAATAATCATTTGTCACCGCACAAAGTTATCGCAATGTTATTGGCTATATTCCTTTTGACACTCTCTTCCGAAGATGTACTCCATCCTTAAACCTTGGGTTACAGCGACATCGTGTGGTGGTGTGAGGCAACGCAGGCTGGCTTGTTAGCAATATTCCTTATAATTACTTTTCTCAGATCAACTCTTCAGTGACCGGATACCCTTTTTTTTAGTAGCACTTTTAAACCATATACTATACCTTTTGTATCAAAACAATATTTTATCACTGTATGATGAACTTAAATTGGACAAGAATTTTCAGAGTTTTAAAAACACATGTTTTTGAAATAAGGACTTGGTGTAGCAGTTCTAAAGGCTGCCCTAGATCAAAAGTACAGCGCTCCCAGTGGATGTCGTTTATGAGAAGGTCAGATTTAAGGTCATTTAAAATTTGAATCCTAATCACATCCTGTGGGTTCCCACAGTCTTAATGATGTGTGGGTTTTTACTTGCACATCAAAAGCAGCGGCGATCATCTTAAATATTGCGCCCACGGGTGGCATCTGTAAAACACGAGATCTCTTCCCGACTGGAGAGTGAATTACGTTGACTGGGAAGGAGCCAGCATAAGACCTATGTGATTTACGTTGTGTTTTCCTCGCGTTCTGAACCAAGTCGTTATTTAGGTCACTGCGCAGGTGTATCACTTGACGTTGGTCCTTCTCCTGTGAATGAAGCACGTCGTTCTGATGGAATCTGTTCGTGGCACCACACTGCTCGTTATTATATACGCACGAGGTTTGCTTCATAGACTTTTAACTTGACGATTCACATCATACGTACGTCCTGACTGAGCCCTGAAGACCTAACTTATACAGAACATCAGGGATTTAGGTTTGGTTCGGAGGTGCAGGTCTGTTTCGGAGATTTCGTGAGTTGTGTTCTCCGTAGAAGAGCTCTGGGGGAGTCAGGACGGGACAAGGGCTTCCAGCCCAGCAAGAAAGTGGTCTCATCTGGAGACTAGATTCAGGCTGGTCCCGCAGGGCGCTCTGGGGCAATGCTGCCCAGGAAACACGCATTACGTGAGTTGCATGCCACACGTGTAATTTTAAACCGTCTGGTAGCCCATTTAAAAAGGTAACAAGGAACAACAGCTGGTTTAAACACATGTTACTTAAACTGATACAGTCAAAATATTATCATCATCACAGCATATATCAACATTAAACACATTGATGAAATAGGTTCTGTTTCATACTAAGTCTTTGAAATCCAGTACGTAAACATACCTCATTTCCAGTGTTCAGTAGCCGCCTGTGGCCAGTGGCTGCCATGTATGACAGGACAGCCCTAGAGTGTCAGTGGCTCACGAGTTGTTCCTGTCTTCAGGCTAAAGACTCAAGCTATGTACCTCGCACCCCACTGCAGCTGGTTATTGGCTCTAATCTTCCCTCGGGGAGGTGGGAAGTGACCTGGAAGGTACAGTGGCTCCTGCTTGGCTGGGGCGATTCTCAGAGGTGTCGTCTGTGAGTTTTGCCAGCGGGGGGATTGATGGACCTGCCATGCCGGGGACCTGGGTACCCAACAGGTATTCACTCCAGCCCCAGCTCTGCTCACGTACATGCTTCCCACACTGAGATTTTCAATGCAGGCTCAGATTCTCCAGGATTCTAGTTGTTAACAGTTTCTGGGAAAACTGTAAGAGGACAGGTAGTAGAACCAAGGACAGCCCCAACTGCAGAGTTGGGCCCAGCTCTGTCACTTGTACCCAGGGGTGAAGTGAGCTTTAGCGAACGTTCATGGCAGCACCAATGACAGGCTCCTGCTACTAAGCAGAACCCACATTAAGTGCAATTCTGGGACAGCAGAAATGTGGGTCTCAAAGGGATCGTAGACATGAAGAGTTTTGGAATATGGTGAATAACATAGAATTGTGCTGCAAATGAGACTCAAGCATAGGGTTGCCAATATTGCAACTATGTCAGCTTTGTAGTCAAGCAGGTTGGTTCCATATTTTGTCATTCTGAAGAAAGAGAAAGGACCCCTGTTTAAAATTTGGTACAGATGTCAAGAGTGATGATAACACCATAGACACTCAAAGAAGGTATAAAAATATTTATGACTCATGGAATGAGGCTTTCCGCTGAGAGCCTGGTGACTCCACAGCAAATTCAAAAATGGCTTGAGAGCAGGAAAAGGACACTGGCTTAGGGTTTTGTTGCGGTAAGTGGGTTCAGCCAGAGCAAGGGTTCCTGCAGGTGGTTTCAAGTCCCCACTGGTGCCAAAAGAGAAAGCACTGGACCTTCTTATCTGCTTTCCCAGATGTGGGTCAGGAACAGAAGAGGGAGAAGTGGGACCTAAAACCTGTCAGCAGTCAAACATCAAAAAATGGAGGCCAGCTGTGCACAGGAGATCTCGGAGGTATTGCAGGTCCATTTTCAGACCACTGCAATAAAGCAAGTCATCCTCTTTTTGCTGGTGGAGGGTCTTGCCTTTGATTTGTGAAAAATGCAACATCTGGGAAGTGCAATAAAGTGAAGGGCTAGGAAGCCTGTACTAGTTTTCTAGGGCTGCTGTAACAAATGCCCCCAAATGGAGGGCTTAATATGGCAGAATGTATTGTCTCTCAGATCCATAGCCTGAAATTCCAATTCAAGACGTCTGCAGGGCTGACTCCTTCTGGAGGCTCGGAGGGAAGCGTTGGATTTATGCCTCTTTCCTTGCCCCTGGTGGTTACTGGCAGTTCTTCTCATTCCTTGGCTTATAGAAGCATCTCCCCTATCTCTGCCTCTGGTTTCATGTAGCATTTTTCCTGAGTTGTGTGTCTCTTCTTCTCTTCTTATGAGGACACCAGTCGTGTTGGATTAAAGGCCCAACCTCCTCCAGTACAACCTCACCGTAACTCGCATTTTAAGTTCTTCTGCAAAGACTCTTATTTCCAGAAAAGGTCGCATTCACAGGTACCAGGGGTTCAGACTTTAGTATATCTTTCTGGAGACACCATTTAACCCACAACAGACCATTCAATTCCATAGGCCACTCCCTGACAGCGGTGATTTATGCCTGGCTATAAGGCAGACATCGTGGCAGAATTAACTTCTTCATGGCTAATTTATCCTTACGGTAAGTTGAAGTTTAGACCCACCGCCACAGATCGGTGGATTTTCTGGTAGAGCGGAAGCAGTAACTTTCTCCATCTACCCTCCTTCCGTCGATGCTGCGGAGTCTCTGTCACGTTCTTTGGCATCACTGAGTATTAGGTAATATGAACAGAATCGTGTCCCTTAACTGCTTTAGGGACTGCAGATTGCTTTGTTTTCTAAATCTGCTGGTGTAAGGACAGTGTAGTGATAATGTTGGAATTCTTTAAGAGAGAGGCTGTGTAGGATTAAGGAAATTTACAGCTGGTCTGTGAGAGCTCTTCCTTTATTTGTGGGGAAGCCTGGATGTCTCACTTTGACCCTTGACCATGATAAGGATCAGAATTTATAAAGTGCTGGGTATATTCCGAACCTTAGGATTAGTCTGTTTGCTTATGGTTTTCAGCTGACACCATGGGTTAGACACCCTGGCCTGACTACATGACCAGAAGTACATTAGAAATATCTCTTGGAACTTCCGCTTCGAGCTCTCGGGAAGCCTGGAGTCAGTGCACAGGTCTCATTGGTGCAATCCAGACACCACACGGGTGCAAATGCGCACGGACACCAGGCTGAGCCCCTGGACTCACTCGGAGCCTCAGAACCTGCCTTGTCTCCATTTTCTTTCTCTAATGGATCACGACCTTCGATTTTAATAACAGCCTTTGATAAGGGCTTTGGAGCTGTGTCCTTTCAAATATTTGCACTCCTGAGATCTTGGCAGAGGCTGACGGAAGACCTGGGATGGAATTAACACCAGTTTTGAGGGCTGCAGGGACTTTTGTCACTTCAGGGAGCAATTCTCCTTCCTGCTGCTGCTGCGGAGAAAAGCTCAGGTCTCTCCAGTTAGTAAGGATCTTTTTAGCTAAAACTGAGCAGAAAAAGACATCGGGGAGGCATTGATTTCTTTGAACTTTTAACTTACAAGTGCAAGAAATTTTTACTTTGGAATTTAATTCCTTTGAAGTCTCTGAACTTGAAAACATATAGTATTTGCATTTAATTTCTTACTGGGAATTTTATTAATGAGAAACTGTATTCAACCTAGGGGAACTTTCTGTGCTTTTGGAATTTTATTATTGGAGTATCTTTATGGAACTTATTATTGGGACATCTTATTGCTGTCATTTAGTCTCATTGAACATCTTCTGACTTGCTCTGTGGAATTACGTAACTGGACACACTTTACACAAAAAATAGAATGGAGAGGTAATTTTCAGCCTTGGTGGCAGACTTGTCTTGAAGTTAGTATATTCGTTTCTAACTAATTTTGGATGCTTATGGGACAAAATCAACACAAACAATGATTGAACTGTGGAGGTTTTACAACATGTCTGAAAATATTTTGATGTCTCTCTCAGGAGAGTCGGGGGTTTATGTTCCCTCCTCTTGAATCTGGACCTTTTTAGTCACTTACTTGTAAAAAACAGAATGCATCACAAGTGAAGTGCCGAAATTCCAGGCCTAAGTCAGGAAAAGCCGTATGGTTTCATCTGGTTCTCTCGAGACACTTGTCTTGGAGCCTTGAGCTTCTGTGTAAGACGTCCAAGCACACGGAGGTCTCCATGCCGGGAAGAAGCTCAGACCACATGGAGTGACGCTGTGTGGTGCCCCGGCCAACGGCACCATCTGAGCTCCAGTCCAGCGGCTTCTGCCGTGCAGTGTCATTCACTAGGCATGTGTGAGGACGCCTCCAGGTGATTCCCCACCTATCCAGGTACCCCAGCTGCCCAGCTGGCCTGGAGAAGTGAGCGGAGATGAGATGTGTCATTCTGTATCATTCTGTGAGCATTAAAAAGCCGTGTATACCACTGTGTTTGGAGTGGTTGGTTAGTTATGCAGCAGCTGTAACCAGCACATGGACTCACAAGTCTGTCCACGGGAACAGTAGGCGGCATTGGGGGTGCGACCCATTGAAGGCCGAGGCAGGACATTGATGGATATTTGTTTTCCTTCCTCAGAAGATCAGCCACAACCCTGTGCACCTTGGGGTGGCCCCGTGAGCTAAGAGAACAGAAAGCTGAGCAGTGCTGGGAAAGACCTATCCTGGTCCACCTTTGGAGTCGGGAGGAGAAACTTTCCTTCCATGCTCCTGGCCTCTCTACCTTCTCAGTCACTCTCCAAGGGGTGGGAGTGGGAGTGGTGCACTTGCGGGAAATTGAGAAGAAACGGGCTGTGCTTGGTTCAGCTTCCCTCCTTGGGAACCAGGCTGGCCACAGGCAGCTCACACTCTCTTCTCTTGTGACCCTGCCATATGCTTGGGGGGGTGTGGGGTGGTCGAGGGACCAGGTCTCATAGGGAATACTGGTGGTCAAGCTTCTTTGGTGGGGAGGACTAAGTCGCAGGTCACATAGCTTATTTTACCCCCTCCCGTGTGCTCCCTCCTACAACTTCCTTTCGTGAAAAATAAAGATGATGTTTTGTCTTCCAAAGGCCTTGTTCCTAACCTGATGCTTATTATGTTCAGAACTTGGGTGGAGATGAAGGGTGCCGTTTATGGTGCTGCTTTAAGATGCTAAAACAATTCCTCTGTATTTCTGTCATTCACTCAACCACATTGTTTATAGTCATGTGAATTATCTAACACAACAGAGAGTAAATCTTTAATGTTTTTACTAACTTACTGCAAATTAAAATATATACGTATAAATGTATGACATCTTGTCCTAATCCTTAGAAATGGAATCCAGATGTATGCTCGGAAACCCGTCACTCCGTATATTACTCTCATGTTAAGAGCTTCTTTCAAAAGGATCAAACTTTGCATAATTTCTGGATCCTTAGAGTTACCCTTCCTTTAACTATGTCTGAATACAATTCATCACCTGAAGAGGAGATAAAATATTTGAAGATTACTAAAAAAAATAACACCCTAAGTATTTTCAGCTGGGAATCCTATTCTAATAAAAAAAAAAAAATTCAAAGGGCTGTTGGAAGATTTATTAACTTTTTCTCAGAAAGGAATCTTAAACAGTGTGTTACCCAATGTGATGTGTTTCTTCTCTAATCCAAACCATACTGGGATTGCACAAAGGAATGACGAAGTCCCTAGCCGTACGATTTCTGAGGAACAGTGATGGTATGCCTCAGAACTACTAGTGATAGCCCAGTACCTTCTTTGATCTTAAGAAAAATACAGTCTTGCCACTTTTATCTCAATAGGCAGAAATTTACATCTGAAATTCTCCTTCTGAGTTTCTGGTTTTATACTTGAGTCCTGTAAATATTAACTCTTAAATCGGCTTCTTATTTTTTTTCCTCTTTAGCTGCTCAGAATCTATGTCATGAGAAGGTTACTCTTATAAGTCAAAGGTAAATACCTTGAGAACAGAATATGTCTTATGTTTGGGAAATAAAGTAACTTAGGGTGCTCAGAGCGTAAGGAACTGGAAGGACATGGTGGGAGCTGTCGCTATAATCAACAGTATGTGAAATGCCAAGGAACCTGGACTTTATTTGATAAATAATGGGGGGACCATTGAAGGCTTTTAAGCAAGAGAACCACCTGGTCAGGCTTACGTTACAACTAGATTACTGTGGAGTCGTATGCAAATGAATCTGTGTGTCTGTGGCGGGCGTGTGTGTGTGTGTGTGTGTGGGGGGGGGGAGTAATACCAGAGTGAGCTGAATACCCATAGGGAAGAAATCTGGGTAGATTACAGGCAGACACCCAAAAAGCCAAACTAAAACAACTTTTAGTAGATAGATAACACCTCTGCATGGCAGGGTAGGATGTCTTTCACAAGACATAAAAATCTTCAACCAAAGAGAAAAATATACACAGGGATCCAAAGAAATGTATACACATTTTAAGAAAGGAAAAAAAAACTGTATTAAACTTGTAATACTCAATATATGCCGATAACAAAAGATGAGTACAAGTCATGTGTACACGTATTTTTTGGCACCCCTCCCTCGCCCCCCTGGTATTTCTATTAAAAACCTACCAGATTTTCAATAATTAAAAATTTGTCAGCACCTTGTGTTGTCCACTCAGGTTATAACAAAATACTGTGGACTGGGTGGCTTAAACAAGAACGTAGTTTTCATAGTTTTGGAGGCTGGGGAGTCACCTTGGTGCTGGCTGCTCAGGTTGCCTGGTGAGGGTCCTCGTCTTGGCCTTCGCACTGTGTCCTCACATGGTGCAGACAGAGAGGAAGCAAGTTCCCTGAGGCCTCCTCTTCTAAGGGCACTGAGCCCATCATAAGGGTCCTGCCTTCCTGACCTCATCTAAATCTCATTACTTCCCAAAGACTTTATCTCCACATGGTATCACACAGTCGGTTAGGGCTTCAACATAGGAATTTTCAAGGGACACAATTTAGTTCATAGCTCACCCTAGTTCCCATTTTATGTCGCTCACTCTCTCTACTCCTATTCTTGCTCCTGGAATCACCCCAGTTAACCTAACTGCACCCGAACTTTTGTCTCAGGCTCTGTTTTCAGTAAGGACCCAAACTAAGGGTTTGGCACTGGAAGGCAGACTCTCAGGATAGGATTGCAGGACTCACTGGGCATTAGGCAAACTGTGACTAGTGGTAAGTGAAGGTTGTGAGTAAAAAGGAGGCAAATTCTGGTCCAGGAACAGATGGTAATTGTTATGGCTGGTCTGCATGGAGCTTGGCTGAGTTTAAGAACTTAGGCTGGAGAGGTAGAATGGGGACTGATTATGTTGATCCTTGTAGGACATGTTAAACAGTTTGGTCTTTCTCCTCAAGCAAATGGGAAAACGTTGAAGGATTTTAAGCTATGGAGCCATATGGTCATATTCACATTAAACATATCACCACAAGGAACAGACAAGAAAGGAGTAGGTAGTGACCAGAGTGGATGCTGGCAGATGGTTGGGTTTAGAGGTGATGAAGAGTGGTAGCTTAGGATAGGAAGTTGGAAGCAGAGGCCATAGGACCCTTGCCCGGAATTTGAAAAAGAACATTTCTGTATTTAATGTAAGATTGGACTAGTTGACTATGGTGGCTCCTCTGAATAACCTCGGGAGACTGCCTGATTATTTTACTAAAAGTCAAGAAATCTCTTATTAAATGTAATGATTTCCTCAATTTCTTTTGCTTTTAAATCTCTACTAGTTGACACAGTACACGGAAAATAATATCCGTATTTCTCCATTCCAAACAGTATGAGTCAGCTACCGCCGCGTAACAAACACCACCACGTCTCAGTAGCGTACAGCAAGTAGTGTTCATTTTTTATGCATCTGTGTGTCAGCTGATCTTGGCTAAGCTCTGCTGTGGTTTCTTCCAGAAGAGAATGCAGGTCCGACTGTGCTTAGATCCCCACCGGTGGTTGGGCTCAGTTATAATCCTTGGTTCATCATTCTGGGGCTCAGGCTGCCATTGCAGCAGCTACCAGGGCCCTTTCCGTAGCAATGACAGAAGCACAGGAAGAAATAACCTGATGCATCTGAAGACTGAGGCTCAGAAGTGGCAGAGTGCTACTTCCCCCCGTATTCTACTGGCCAAAGCAAGTTGCATGGGGAAGCCCACTGTCAGTGAACTGCGGAAATGTACTCTGCCTCCGTGAGGCCAAAGCATGGTTGTGGTGCATACTATTACAGGGGAATAGAGAATCGTGGCCAATAATTCAGCCTGCAAAAAAAACTAAGCTTGGTCATAGTCTTCCCAAAAAAAACCTGGCATACTTTTGACAATTCCTTTTACTCCAATTCTTCCCTCACTGTTCAGTCAAAAGCAGCTCCTTTCTGTGTATGTTGTTCTAAAAGGGATGGTTGATACGTTCTTTTATAAAGAAATCTACATAGTTTTGTAAACTTTTTCTGAACTGCAAAGCTGTGATGATGTTGGAAAGCCAAATGTATTTTGATTCATATCATTCAGGCTTTGCAGAAAGCAGAAAAGATTATCTGTGATTCTTAAAAGCTAAGTCTTAAAAATTGATAACCAAGCTCAGACTACTGAGTGCAGAGTTTTACACTACCAAAGGACAACTACTTGATACTGTAAAATACTTATTGCTTTACCATGAAACAAAGAAAAGTTTTAGTCCCTACGTTAGAAGAGATGGTTCTGAGACCACCTAGATTGGTATCAATGCAGTAGATTAAGAAAGGCTCAGAGTAGGGAGGTGATAGATTGGAAGAGTCACAGAATAAGGCATTTGTGCCTGGCTTTGCGGATTGCAAGGGGCAAAACATACAATCTGGTTAAATTATCAGTGGCTAAAGGATGCTGTTTATGCAGATGGTCCTGAGGGTAGCTCTTAGAATTTGATATACTCCAGGGTGTGTGGTCAAGGCATCCCAGAGTTCCCCAGCCTGTAACGGGGAGAGGAAGTCTTTAGAAGACACCTGTATCAGAATGAGAAAATGGAGAATGTGTGACAAGCCACACTGAGCAGCCATAAGGGACTAGTGACAGCCACTAAAGTGTCCCAACACCTTAACAGCATCAGGATGTAGCATGTCACAAGATAGCAATGACTCAAGATGGCTCAGGCGTTAGGGGCTCACTTCTTCAGCTCAGGATGAATGACAGTCACGCACCTCTCCTTACCTCTTGCTCCCTGAGACTCAGATAAGTCCTAGGGAAAAGCAAAGGAGGTTTGGAGACATCTTGAATCCATTTTTTTTCTTTTTTTTGTTTAGTGCTTGTGTTACTGTGTCACATGGGGTGAGCTTGTAGAACAGGGGTTGTGGGATCACTTGCTCTATAGAATGAGGACGGGTGGTGTCAGGGGAGCAAGGACTTTGGAGTTATGCAGACATGTGGCTCTGAAAACATTTGGATATCTACCAACAAAATCTCAATTTCCAATCTGGAAGTGACTGAGTTACCTTGAATTGGGAAAAATTAGAGCTTTCTGCCGTTAGTGGAAGTAGGGGTCAAAATTGAGATCACCTAGAAATGGAGCTGATTCACAAGAGGGAAATTTACATTTCTGCACATCTGAGTTGTTACTATGAAATATAAACACACACACACACACACACACACACACACACACACGCATATCATTTGGAAATAAGAATTCTCAAGATCCTTAGTTCTTAAATGTCTGGTCAGAGCCGATTAAGGTAAATAGGTCTGTCGTGTTTGATAATGCTTTCAAATTACTGTTTTGTCATGCAGTTGTTTTGATTTTTATTGTTTAAGTTCTATACATCTCCAAGGTTAGCGATTACTATAACAAGGTACACAATCAGATGTAATGAGGAGCAGAATCAAATTCTTCTCCCCTGACATCAGCCATAGATCCAAGAGTTCTCGACCCCAAATTTGAACGCCTTGGCTCAACTATCAAAGTCGCAGCCCGCCAGAGTCTTGTACACAATCTAGTACCATTCGACACAATGAAGATTTATTCACTCAAATGGATTTATTTACTGAAATCTTTTTTGTTGCCAGCACAAGGTGAAACGGAAAGTTGGAAATAAGCCTAAGAAGCTGGTCAACATAGGCAGCCAAACCAGATAATTAGGACAAAGCTGTAGTCAGCACCATATTCTTAGAACGTGTAGAGTACAAATTATCTGCAGCTGTGAATAACTTCTAATATTTAAGCACCGGGTACACATTTTACTTTTTGACCCAAACTGCCTGGCTTGGCTCTCTCCACAGCATTATGGCCAACTTTCCATTTGCTTTATATTTTACAGGCTTGGGCAAAATCTGGACTGCCAAGAAACTGGATAATTTGTTCTTAATTTTGTAAAATAAAGCTGAACTATTTAATAAGTTGTTTATTATTCATTGAGCTATACTATCTCTTGATAAATGATTTACATAATCAATATATTAATTTTATATTTATTTGGAAATTGAGATTTAGAAATGATTGGTCTAGTCCAAGGAAATAAGTCATGTTAACAATGGAGTATAGCCACATTCGTCTCGATCATTCTAAACAGACAATTAAAAGAATAGGTTTAACCTTTTTCTTTGGGAGAGGTAGTACACATTCCCAGAAAGCTCCCTAGTTTAACAGAACACTTTCTGGAAGAAAGGCTATAAAGGAGATGAAGAATATATTTTTTTAAAAAAGAGAGACCCAAACTGGGATGAGTCTGGACAAGAAAGTTAAAGCTTTCTGGTAAGGGGGAAAAGGGCAAATAAATGTGACAGAATTTTGATTCCTTGGACATGGCCTATGAAAGGACGAATCTAAACGAAAAATTACAAATTGAAGAAAAGGGTTGAATCAATATCAGCATGCACTCAAAAATGTATCATTTAGCTATAAGGACTTCTTCCAAAGTAATATATTGTCATTCTTGGAAGTAATCTCTTCAGAACTAGAAAACAACGCCAAGACAAAGGAATCGGATTGAGTTTCTCCCTTAAATTATAAACCTGCTCATTGTTTTCGTGTTAGACGGTGACTACAGCTGTAAATAATTTGCACTCCAAAGTCATCAGAGTGAGGCAGAATGAAGTACTAGTAACATTGGACCGGGGCCAGGGAGAAAGGGAAGGTTAATTTGATATGTCCTGCAAGCATCCAAGAAATTAGTTTACTTCAGATGTGGTGAAGCGCAGATACAATTTGCCCAAATAAATGCTTTTAAAATTAATCGTCTATATCTTAATTTTTTCCATAAAGTTTTTTATATAAATGTATCTACTGGAATTTAAAATAAAATTAAATGACTACAAACCCTTGCTACATCGCATCCTAATACAAATGTATCTTCATAGTAAATTAATGCTAAAGTACAACTCTTTTTCAGCAGCTTTGATTAAAATAATGTATCATTTCTTAAAATCGAATACAATTTTTACTAATAAAAACTATTTTTCAAGTATATAAAAATAAAACATATTTATTGACTATCATTAAGGGTAAAGATTTTGAGAGAAGTAAAACATTCTTTCATTTTAAAGATGGTTATCTGGAAAATAAGCATGTTTGATGTTGACTGGTTTTAAAATAGTTTAGTGGAAAAACACAAAGGTGGCATAACTGATTTTCACTTCAGCACATACTTGGTTTTGACTACATAATCTCTTCTTCATACATCCATTTCTTTCTTTTAACAATAACAATAATAATAAACCATAATTATTCTAGACAAATACTATATTTATAAATTCAGTCATGAATTTTGCCCATGAGTGAAATTTTGTTTGCTTAAGAGAAAAAAAAAGTTTGGAAAAATACACACTTTTTTTCCCCCAAAAGTAGTTATTATTTGTTAAAGGCTCAAGTAACGGTGACCATTTTAGTAGTTTAAAAATCTAATGAAAAAAGGAGGAAACATTAAAACACTCCAAAACTTAAAATTTGGCAGCTGATTCACTAGCATGCTCCAACAGGCAACATTGAACTTATTATTTTTATTCACCCTTAAATCGTTCCATTTTTAATTCTGGTTTCTTAGAATGGGAAGTTGTAGTTGAAGACCATTTTTTTGTGTGTTGAGGGTAATCTTTGCTAACAGGGTTGCCTTTATTCCTAGGTCCTTTTATTTAACAGAGCTAGGATATGTATATATAATAAACTATATAATTTTATATAGATAAATCCTGATTCTTGAAGACACTAGAAATGATAACACTAACGTATCACAGATCGCTTATCTCATTCATTTTATCCACCACATACACACAACAGTCTGAACATTGTCAACACTACCTCCAAGAACAGGATCATTGAAAATAGTTTAAAATGTTTGCATTTTTTTGGTCAAGTTATCATGATTTAAATAAGTCGTTAATCACTATGTGGTTATGCCACTGACTGGATATACATGTAAGTGGACTGCTTTCATTTTATTTTGGAGTGTTAGAGACTGATTGCTTTTTAATTTAATTTTACATGGTCCCAAAGTCAAATCTATTAGACAAGGTACACTCAAAGTTTAACTTCTATCCTGATCACTATCCAATAATTCCAATAGATGTCAATTAAAAATATGCTTTATTCTATAAATTTTAATATATATTGACTGTATAATAAATATCACTCATACTTGTCACTTAAAATATTACCACTTACCCATTTATTTTTAATAATCATGTAAAATATTTGATAATATATGTACATTATATTATATATATATATATTTAATATATGTAAATCTATGGATTGTATGAGGGTATATTAAACCACTGGCCAATAAATTTAACAAGTGAGGCAGCACTTTCTGGCAAGGAAATAAGAGACAAAAATCAAGATATTTGTACCTATGTGCTAATAATAGAAAAACAACTTCATGGTAGTTTGATGTACTCTGAGATCTTGAAATAATCAATGTTTTCCTCCCTATTTGCCTTACTATCCTAGCACATTTCTTTTAGTGACAAAAGTTACCGATTACAGGGTCAAAATCTTTGTCAGCAAAGACATTTTCTTGATTAATATTCCATATATAATATAATCTAGCTCTAAGTTTTGTCTTTGCTTTTTTAATCAACTTATTTACTCTTTATGAGTTCATATTGAATATATACCATTTTTATATGAATCTGATTGCCAAGAAAGCCTTTGTTTTCTTACTTCTGATAATCTTTTATTTATAATTGAGTAGCTGCCATCATTTGGTGTGAGATGTACCCAGTTTTAGTTTGCTGTCTCACTGTGTGTGACTAAATCAGAGATGAGCAGGATTTTAGATATCATAGACCATAGTCCAAATCCTTTTTTTTCTTTTTAAATAAGTAATAAATAAAAAAAGACCGACTCATGTCTAGTTTTGGCACTCAAGGCATCATCCTTTCCAAATTTGTCAGTGCAAAGATGAAAATGGAGAAAACTCAAGAAAACACCAGAACAAAACAAAAATAGAAAATCCACGGCCACAGTTTTGAAGCATTGAAGACAATCAATGATAAGGAAGATAAGATGAGTATCTGACTTATCCTAAATGTGATAGAGGTTATTTTGAATAACAGTACAAAGATGCTTTAAAATATTCCTGTTAAATGACATATACTACCCAGAGAACTGGCCAGTGTTTTTCTATGAAGTCGACAGATGTTCCCTAATACCTTACTCCCATCCCCAATACTTTGGTAAACAAAGACTGCAAATCACAAAAATGTACTCTGGCAGGAAATTTTTGTGCACACACATGTTATTTGTGTCTTTCTGTAGGTGTGTGAGCTGGCACTGTAGCTGGAAATTATGAAAAGTCTAGTCCTCATCAGAAAAGCATTATAAGCGAGCATAACAATAGGAAACCTACCAGCAGTACATCCTAGGAATTATGACTTCTCCACATACTATGTGGCTGGATTGCTCAAGGCAATTGGAAAGTATAAAGAGAATCATAAAGAGTTACTTACATTTTAAAAATCTCATTTTTCTTCAATTTGTGTTTTCATAGTAGTTTCATAACATCTCACATATTGGCATAATAGTACAGGAACATATTTTATAAGTGAATCCATGTACTTACACTGTGGGTTCATGCTAAATGTAATTTACGAACAACTGCATAATCAAAAATGGAGGCTACTAAAGTAGAGAAGTAGCAAATCATGCGGTGGGGGGCGGAAAAATTCAGTAATAATACAGCTGACTGTAGAGAGCGGTTACATTAGTAATTGTCCAGAGCCTTGCCATTGACTGTGAGGTGCTCTGATAGCCTAGACAGGCTTGAGCCTCACACATAGCCTGGTTTTTTAAAATAAAACAGCCTTTTTGAGATACTATTTCCACGCCATACAGTTGATCCATTTAAAGTGTATAAATTCAGTGGCTGTAGTTTATTCACAGAGTTGTACAACCATCATCACATCACAGTCAGCATTAGAACATTTTCCTCATCCAAGATAAAAGAAAACCAGGAAAGAAACCCGGCACCCTTTAGCAGTCACTTCCCATTTCCTTACAAGGTCAACAGGATGGAAACGATAGTCTACTTTCTGACTCTGTATTTTACAATTCTGGACGTCTCATGCAAATGGAGTCAAACAATAACGTTGTTTTTTTCCTGTCTTCTTTTACGTAGCATAATGTTTTCAAGCTTCCTCAATGTTATAGCGTTAGTACGTTTTTTGTGTTTTTTTTTTTGCCAACGAAAAGTTTTAGGTGTGCAGGATAACACGTTCAGACTAGTGTACCTTGCATCTCCCACCTTGGTAAAGAAGCTTAACTGACCTCGTTGTCATCTGAGGTAGTTAGCTAACAGTGTTGCGAATGGTACATAACAGGATGTCTTGACTACATATCTGCTCCTGGGGATTGTGGATCATAGTCTTATTTATATTTTCTAGTCGCTTTCAAACAAACATCTACTACTTAGGTAGTAAATATTATTTTTAAACCAAAATATTTAAATTCTCAGAAAACTAATAAAGAAGGAGTGGGTAGGTGGACAGAAAAAAAATGTGGACGTACAATTTTTTTCTCGCTGAAGCCAAGATTCTTTATCTGTAAAATAATGTTTTTATTATATTAGCTGTTTCCCCAAGTGCTCCTTAGAGTCTGGGAGTTAATGGATGACCTCCAAGGGCCATCGTCGGAGGAAATTAGATGAGAGGAGAGTTTCCAAGTGGGCAGGTATCCAGTCCATTCTCCAAGCATTATTGGGACAAGTTCCACTTTTGATGTGCATGACTTCTGTATTGTGTGTGTGTGTGTGTATGTGTGTGCATATATATATATATATATATATATATATATATATATGTTTCTTAAAATAAAGGACTCCATTACTTTAAAAACATTTTGAAAGCCAATGTGAAAAATAATTTCTTAGGATAATTCTGACTATACTATCAAAATATTAAAATATTATTTTGTTATTTTTTCAAATTGCCTAGAACATTATCTAATCTTGGCCTGTGTAAAAATTTGGGAATAAATAGAAGCCAAAAGTATTGGGTTGTGGGTATTTAAAAAATTTTAATAATAACATGTATTGCTGATCCCTTGTAGACTATTTTAATTAAAATGATAATATACATTAATTTCAATTTTTAAAATCTCAGAGATATAAATAGAATAGTAGTCATTGGGGTATTTTTGAGAGTTTCTAGAAATCAACCGGAGATTGTAGCTACAGCAGCTACCTTTATTAAAGCTATCTTGTGTTCATTTCTGTCATTTAACCACAAAGGTAAATTTTCATTAGTTTGAACCAATAAGAACGCAATTTCTATTTAAAGAAAAAAAATTGCAGTTCTATTCTTATACTAACCTACCAAATACATTACCATCATTGAATTCTTTTGGAAAGATGTTTAATAATATTTATAGGCCTAATTTTATTTTTGTACTTCTAGGATTTAGATGAAATTATACATTTTTATTTGGCTCATCAGCAAAGTTTCTATTTTTATTGGCTTTGGACATTTTAAAATTCATTTTAAAAATCAACGTATATATCTTTATTACATCATTATGTGGGAATAACCAAAAGGAAAAATATATATATATATATATATATATATATATATATATATATATATATATATTTTTTTTTTTTTAAATATGAATGTCAAGTCCTTTTTCTTTTTCCTCCTCTCCCATATTTTGTTGAAGTCAATAAAAATTCTGCCTGGGAAGTGGGAGATATGCAATGAAAATATTAGTTCCTTTATTTAGTTAGCTAATGGTACTACTTCTTTAACTTTTATTTCAATTAAGTGGATGTTTTTGTGTGTCTTTTGCTTTCGCATTAGAGTTTGATACTCTCAAGTCAAGCTGAGTCTGGACCAGAGGTGTTTCCCCTCTCACAGGTCAGAGATGCATTTTAACTCTCTTATTTTCAAAAGTGTGAAATAAAAGAGATTTGAATTCACCAATATCATGATCATTTTCTACTGTCTCAAATTGACTCTGATTTTTAAGTATTTATTAAGAGATTTCTGTGATAATAGTGCCCGTTATACAACAATTTAAAGGCTAATTGAATACAGTACTTTAAGAGTTCGTGACTCATAGTTATGGTAGGCTTGGTACTGTTTTTATGAAAGAGTATGTTTTGCCATTTTTAGAGATCCTTATAACATGAGAAAAATAATTTTTTACGTATATGCGTTTTTATGTCTCAACTGTTCCTGCAGTGCCGTTAACGTACCGTCTAACTCAGGCAGCAGGTTGGAGTCAAGATCAAACCACGATTCCTAGGACTTGATCCAGATTTTCTTTAAAACAGTAGATTATGCTATGAAGCATTGCTGTCTGGATAATTTTTATTTCACTTTGTTCATAGCTGGGATTTATTACGAAAATATGGCAACCCCTTATAATCTAAGGAAATAGCATCTTTTACTTTCACAGCGTGCGGGTAATTCATTTTTACAAGAATTCCAAAGCATAGATTATCAAAAAGCAGCAAATTTTGAAAATAGTGAATCCCGTGTTAGGTAGAGAAAATGTATTTATAAAGCTTAGCAAGTAGTGGCTTACTATTGCTATATTTATTAACACGAATCAGAACAATTATGCATTGAGGAGGATTAGTTCTGTTTTGAATGAGGTTATTTAGCAAGGTTGTCCCACAGTCATAGTTTAAGGATTCAGAAATGAGATGTTTGCTGAATCATCTCAGTAAAATTCATTTTTCACTATGTGGACTGTTTTCCCTCAGTTTGGTCAACAAATAAAACTGGAATTTAATATAGTTCTTGAGAGGAAAAAGTACTTTTCATTCATGTAATGAATGTTGAGTCCTGTTTTGTTTTTGCTTTTGTTTTGAGAGAAAACAATGCTTGGCCTTATCAATTTAGACATATCAAGGAGAAGGCTTTTTGTTTCTGTGTGTGTGGTAATCCCGGAGTTGAAGTTACCAAGAAAAAATCATTACAACACTGTAAAATTGAATTAGAAATAGGTTCACTGCATTAGAAATGGGTTATATAACATTTTTGTTTTTATATCTTATGTATTTGATACCCTAATGTATACAGACTACATGAATGACTATGTTTGAAAGATGTGAAGAGAGAGAGGGAGAGAGAGAGAGAGAGAGAGAGAGAGAGAGAGAGAGAGAGAGAGAGAGGAGAAGGAGAGAAAGACTGGGAGAGAGAGAGAGAGAGAGTAAGGCACTTAATATTTTAGTAAGATAGGCCTTCAAGATTATCTAGCCTAATTTCCTGACTCTATATGCAGTGTACGGGGAAATCAGGCTTGGAATGATGGAGTCACTTTTTCCAAGACCACAGCTGGATAGCAAAGGTAACAATGGGTACTAGCAGAGTTAAGCCATGTCTTAGTCTCACCTTTCCACTACTCCATCACTCTAAACAATGGATCTCAACTGATAGCAGTTTTACCCTCTAAGAGACACTTGGCAATGTCTGGAAACATTTCTGATTGTCACAGCTAGAGTGTGCTGCTGGTAACTAGGGGGTAAAGGCCAGGGGTTCTGCTAAACACCCTGCAATGCACAAGACAGCCCCAGGTAACAAAGTTATTTGGGCCAAATGTTATCAGTGCTGAGTTTGAGAAATCCTTCCGAAACATGACATACATTACACCATTATTAATCAGGGAAAGAACACTTAAACCATTTACTCTGCTATGAACTTGGTCAAAATCCAATAGCTAAACTTTTAATCCTGATTATATAAAATATATCTGATTATTTAAAAAGAGTTTATCTCTGTACCATTTTTCCATAGGTCGGTATTCCCAAGGGAAGTTCCTGAAATATTCAAAGACTCACAAAGATAAATGCATTATAATTTCAGAAAATCTCACAAAGATAAACTTATCATAGGCTTATTAAAGCATAAGTGATAGTTCTAGTTGTTTTTGTCAGGGCCTAAGTGTTCGGTCCTGGAACAAGGTCACGGATGGCCACGGGTTTGAAAATTAATCTGGAGAACGTAATTTGGTGGTTACCAGAGGGTAAGGGGGTTGGGGGGTGGGGGATGAGGGTAAGGGGGATCAAATGTATGGTGATGGAAGGGGAGCTGACTCTGGGTGGTGAACACACAGTGTGATTTATGGATGATGTGATACAGAATTGCACACCTGAAATCTATGTAATTTTACTAACAATTGTCACCCCAATAAATTAAAAAAAAAAAAAAAAGAGAAAAAAAAAGAAACAAGGTCACAACTACAAAGTGAGTACTTAGCGAGGTAGAAAAAAAAGTCACGTCATCACGCTGGGTCATGCCCACATTTGCTTAATTTTCATTTTTAGAATATGAAAATATGCTTTTAAGCTATTTTGTAGATATTGTAGTTAGTTCTACATAACTACTTTTTAAAGTAATGGCTACAATAGTTATATGCTGCTTTAGAATAATTCTCCAAATATTGTTAAAGCCATTGAAATTGTTGCAATTAAGATTTAACGGTACAACTGATTCAAGTAGTTAAGGCCACAGAAAATCTGTCTGTCTTACTTTGTCCGTATTTCTGTTTTTCTTATTTTGTCAGTGAGGCACACATGTGTGGTATTGGTGCTATTAATTTTTTCAATTTATAAAAGTAGGACAAAAATTAGTAGAAATTTTAAAATCACTATAGATGTCAAAATCACCATTCAATGTTTTAAAGGTATACCTTTCTAGTTTATTTTTTCTGCAATTTGTGCAATTCAAGATTGCTCTCATTAATTTTGTTTTCTCTACTGCTTTCATAGAATGGCCATTCATCCATCTCTTTATCCATTTATACCTTATTCACTTATCCATTAGTTTTTTGGCTTATTTGCAAAACATTCAAAGAAAGATACAATATTATCTCCTTAAGAAATTCAGTTTGTTAAGGAAACAGACGTGTAAATAAGTACACAGCTATAACCTTTGGCTGTAGTATTCACTCTTTCTGTGGGAATCAGGAAAAGCCTCATAGACATGGTGAGAGATAGCTGTCAAACTGGGTCAGGTTTGCTGTGGGAGTTTGCAATTTCACATAGTTTCTTCTGGAACGATGGAAAAGGATCTGGGGTAACATCAGTTCTGATTAATATGTATTCCCCATTGTTTCTGCAGTTAGATACTATTACAACTTTCTGTTGGCCTGTAGGTCCCAATCTAATAAGTAAGGCCACAAGAGAAATGTGATGACAGTGGTGTAACCAGATCAAGTTGTCTTTTCCTCACATCACGAAAAGCCTGCTGGCAACCATGGTCCTGGCTCCTCCTGCCTTTCCCAGTGTGGTTTCCATCTGAATCGTGACCCTACAATCAGTTAAGGAATTCTTCTCTATCTTCAGCCTCCCAGCCTTGTTCAAGGAGGAGGAAGAAGAAAAAAGTGAAACAATGTGGTGGCATCCATATCAGGAAGACAGAACTTTCCACAAATGCTCATTAGGCTTCCACTTATGTATCACCAGCAAAACTGTGCCATGGAGCTAAGTGTATTTGTCATCGGAGTCTTGGTATAATAGTATAAGCTTTTTTTTTTTTTAACTGTCATATTGTTGTCCCAAATAAAAATACAATTTATTTTTGTGGGGAGGAGGCAGAGAAATTATTCCAGGTTAGCAAACAGTAGAATTCACAGGGAGAACTTGAGATGTACAATGAAATTGGAATCCACACATGCACACAAAAATCAGCCCATATTGATGTGTGTTCAGTGCCTTGTGATGCTGGCAACTTGCCAACAAGTTATGAGAACTCCAAGGCTGAATTTTCTGTTCTCTTTTCCTTATGCTCCTATTACTTGTTATGGGATATGTAGTGTTAAGGTAATGAAGAGGTTTGTACCTGTGTGTGTGTGTGTGTGTGTGTGTGTGTGTGTGTGTGTGTAAAAGGGGGTGGGCAGAGAAAGAGAGAGTGAGTGACCATGGTGGCAGTGTACTCTGAACTAAGATGGAGACACTGGATCGCTTTGTTTCCATGACACTGGTAGGTCCCACACTGTCGGTAAACAGCATTGGTGATCCAGACTTAGCAACAAGGACAAAGCAAGACACCTACTCTACTTTCTGACCCTAAGAAAGTGGGGTTGTGGGGGTGAAACAGAACCTTAATTTGGCAAAGCTTCTGTTGAGACAGTGTTCTCCATATATATATCCCGATTTTCCTGCTCAGTGATTTATACACTTGCCTGTAAAAAATTGATGTGGTGAAACAAAAATCTGATTGGTGTAGGTTCAAGAGATGGAAGGAAATGAAGACAGAGAAACAGACAATTCTTTCAGGTTTTACTACATATAAAAGCAAGCTATTATATTTGAAGGATAAAAAGGTGTGAGGGCTCAGGAATAACAAAAAGGTTGCTAGCTTGAGAGCCTGGATGGATGGTAGTATCGCTACTTAAGGTTGAGAATACAAGTAAAGGTTTTGGAAGAAATATGAGATTTCGCTTTTGAAGATTATTAATGATTCAAATGGCTCCCTGTGAATGTTCTCATTAGACTGTTACAAATACAGATCCAAAGCTTGATAAACTGTTTTGGGCTGGCCATATATATTTGGGAATTTTATGTATATTACTGTATTTGCTAGTGTTCCATAACGAATCACCACAAACTTGGTGATTAAAACAACAGGTATTTATTGTCTCACAGTTCTGGATACTAGTACTCCCAAATCAAGTGGTCAGTGGGACCATAACCTCTAAAAGAGAGAGAAACCTTCCTGGCCTCTTCCTGGATTGTGGTGGTTCCCAGCAATCCCTGGTTTGTATACGTATCACTCCAATCTCTACCTATATCTTCCCACGGTGTCCTTTTCTGTGTTTCTGGATCTAAATTTCCCTCTTCTTGTGAGGACACCAACCATTGGGTTAAAGCCCACCCTTATTCACTGTGACTTCATTTTAACTGGGTTACATCTGCAAAGACCCTATTTCCAAATAAGGTCACATACACAGGCACCAGGGCTTTTTAGGGTTTGCAATTGAACCTGCAACAATGCGTATGACAAAAGAAGGCACAAAACACATGGGGTCACCCTGACAAAGGATGTGGGGTGACACTAGGACCAGCGATTGTTACTTGTTGGTATTGCACCTTGAAAGGAAAGGGAAGTAATAAAGGACGGGGTAAGTACATGGCATGGTCCACAAGACAGAAAAAATAATCCAGAACCGTTGAATTCTGGCAAATACATTGTGAAGAAGAGATTTGATAAGGGGTTAAAATCTTCAGAGATCTGAATTTGCATGAGTACTAGAAACAGACCACCGTCACTCTTGCTGAAGATGTAGAGGGACTAGCATGAGGGCAGGTGGATAAATTAGGAGGACATAGAAATCCAGATTATGACGGTTGCCTGAACTGGGCATAGTATTGAAGGAAAATCAAAAGGCAGTGATGCTGGGTTGGATACAGAATCGAAAAGGAGTCAAGGAAGGCTTCCAGGATTTTTGTTAGTAAACCATAAGCCTGGTTGGCATTATTCAGATAAACAACACAGCAAGTTCACAGAGAAACGATGATTTCAGTTTTAAGTATGTTGATGACATATGTGTGGTATTTTCTAGTGTGCTGATGCACATGAGTGTTGGAGACTCAGAAGAGGATTGGATCCAAATGTTGATAATTTGGAGTCCTCAGCCAAGAAAGATGATCATTGTAACCATGATAATGGGTGCCATTATCCAGGGAGATAACACATTTACATGAGAGCATACCTGATAGACGCCAGGGGTTGGAGGGAAGAGAGGCAACACCCCAGGGAGCGGGGGAGGCAGTGGCAGTGATCAGCAGGAAGACCTGGAGGGTGTCGTGCTCAGATCAGAGAACAGAATCTTCATGTCAGCAGGATTGTGAACAGCATCAGAGGCTGTGTAGATGGCAAGTAGAGTGAGGACTGAGAGGACGCTGTGCAAAATATGCACGTGCGTGCGTGCGTGCGTGCGTTTGTGTGTGCACGGGTGTGTTTCCAGAGACAGTCACGTTGCCGCCTTAAAGGGAGTAGGTGGCCTTAGTATGGATGCTTAGTTGGAGAGAGCTCTTTGAATAATTTGGAGAGGAGGGAGAATGGTTGCTACAAGGAAAATGAGCGAATTGAAAGTGAAATTGATTGACATAAATGAAATTGAAGAATTTATGGTGTTTAAAATATCATGGGAACATCCAGACAAAAGGGAGAGTTCAAAGAAAGGAGAGAGAATGGTGGGTGATCATATTCCCTGAGAAGACGGGGGACAGGAATCCTCAGTGGATTCACTTTCTCCTGCAGAGGGGTCTCCCTCTCCAGAGGAAGGAGGAAAGGATGCTGTGAAGCCGAAAGAGATGATGCAAACGTTGTTCAGCTAAGAATAATCCTCCAAATTGAGAAGGGAGGAGGCATACACTAATTTTAAGACATGAGCTCCCTGACTTTCACATGCTGCTCTCATGCTATTAACAAGGAGTGTAGTGATTGTGTCTCTTCTGTCCTCTCTTCTTTGCGCATTCGGTGCTGTTCGTTTCAACCAGAGAAGCTGTCTTTTATGTGGTCTACCATCACTCCTCCATCAGAACACTTCCTGACAGCTGTGTCATGTCACTGGGAAGTCAGTCCGTGTTTTCCCCCCAAGGAAAGGGGCCAGACAGCTCTGGCTGGGGGCTGTGGAGCTTCCAGATCCTGCCAGCATGACTGAAATCAGAGGTTTTATTAAATGTTTCATTAAATTTTTTTTTTCTTTTTTAGGGGGGGCAGTATAGAAAAAATCATGATAAAAACGATGATATTTTCTTTTGTTCCTGTGATTTTGGGATCGTGGCAGATAGAAACTTTTTTAGGTTTTTTTTTTGCTCTGCCATTTTCCTGTTTCTATTACTATTACAAGCTATGCCTATTGTTATTAAACACTGAACAAATTTGTGGATGAAGGGGCGGGTGTTTTCTTTTTTATCCACAGTACATCGTTTCCAATGGGTTGTATGCAACATGTTGGCTAACCATACTTTGTTAGGGAACGCTGAAATGATTTCATTTTGGTTAGCTCACTTGTGATCCACAGAGGGTGTTGTGGTATTGGTTTTGATAAAACTTCACAACCAATGGGAATCTTGTTCGAGTTAGTGTGGAGTGGCCTTAATGCTGGAAATAATCCTGTTGGCCAGGACCCCAGAGCTCCACAGATGAGAAAAGGATGCAGGAAATTCTGTTGTTTATGCATGTGTCTGTAACACTGAGCCGCTAGAACAGCCCAGCAAGCCCAGAGGGTAAGATGCTTAATAACCTTGTGGTTTTCTACTTAATTTTTATATTTTCCTGCTGGGGCAGAGCATGTGTTGTTCTCGGAGCAGAGAGAAGGACAGTTACTTGTAAGATGCAGAACAAAACTACTGTAGGTCTGGGAAACAGGGGGATTTGGAGTTTCTGCTAAAAGTGGATTTGATTTCTTCCCTCCCTCTTCCATTTCCCACTGTTGGCATTATGTATCCTGACAGCTTGTCATACATTTCCTGTCTTTTAAAAAAAACTGTATACTAAACAAAATTCAGGTAAGAATTTCACTCTAAATTAAGACAGCAATATGATATGTGGGTATTAAAACCTTGTTTGGTAGTTCCAAGTGGATATAAGTTATGTGCTTGAAGTAATCTATATTGTTAGAGTAAAAACAAAGTAAAATTGTTATGCAAACCCTCATACGTTACGCTTCATGTACTTAGAGTTGTTTTCATGCTGAATTCCTGTCATTGTTAACTGAAAAGCATACTTCAGACTTAGCAGTAATATTGATTTCTTTATATAAATTACCTGGGTGGTGGGAAGGAGATAGGGACATAGAATAAAATAATGAGATCCTGTGCATAATAAAAAGGAAACGGATGCTTAACTCTATAGACAGTGCTTATAGAGCTGAAGAAAAAGGGATCTCTGGAAACCATTGGGCAGTATTTGCTTATGTTTCCTGCAAAGATAAATTATAAAATGAATGTTGAGTGGGTGTCTATTAAATAGAAATATAAGGAAGATGTTCTTAAAAACATAATTAGAAACATGTAAGTAACATATGGTATTGAAATACACAACGCTATTTCTTGATATTTTCATTTACATCAACACTAATTTTTCTACTTTGTAAAATCATGTAAACACCCTTTTGCTGATATTTTGTGGGATAGGGTGTTGTTACGACTTCTGATTAAATGTTTTGTTGTTATTTTATAGTCAAATATCCTCACGTCTACATTAAATGTTCTTGAATTCTCATTTT
Organism: Rhinolophus ferrumequinum; assembly: GCF_004115265.2. Taxonomy (NCBI): domain Eukaryota; kingdom Metazoa; phylum Chordata; class Mammalia; order Chiroptera; family Rhinolophidae; genus Rhinolophus; species Rhinolophus ferrumequinum. The sequence goes on from NC_046302.1 coordinate 53,813,371, forward strand.
TATCCATATTTTGACATAAGCATTAGATTACAAAGAAATCTCGAAAAGCTAGTGATACAATATATTTATGCTTTGTGTGATGTTGCAATATCAATTTAAAATATCAGTGTGTGTATGTGAATGATATCTAGAAAGAAATGTTTGATATGAATTACTTTTCATTCAAAACGTTACAAATAGTTTTCTTGTGAAATAACAGATCATGTAATGGTTTCTGTCTTGCAGTCTTCATTTGTTTTCATTGGATTCAGTAACTGATTGATCACTGGGACAGAGCTTCTTGGTGCCTCACTATGGGTGTGGTCTCGCAATTTACGAGGGTTTCATCCAATTATTAGAGTCACAAACATAATGGCAGTAATTCTTTAAAATTGAAAATGATCTCAGGCCACTTCTAGTTGAAGAAGTATCCTGCCTCTTATGCTGATATTACAAGGTCAATTGGATTCTGCCATAATGTGAAAATCTTCAAAAATTCCCTTTTTAAAAAGATTTTAGAGAAGGCTTGAAAGAAAAGTCTGGCTTTCTGAACTTAGCCATGAAAAATCAGTGGAACTTGGGTAGTTGCTGGGAAGCAAAAAGACTCTTCTACTTTGTAGTAGTTGGAGCAAAGGGTGTCGAGGCATCAATTAAGACAGAGCAGAGAAGGAGAGATGGGTTCCCTGCCTCATTGAGGCAGAAAAAACACCCCTTTGTGAGAAGCAGACATTGAGCTCCATGGAAAGAGCAGACAAAATCGTGGAGCATCTGAAAATGCACAGAGTGATTTTGTCCTCTGTATGATACAATGGGGGCGATTGTAAATTTCTGAAGAGATGGAGTCTTGTGTCCCTTTCCTCCTCCGCCTCCTTAGTAATCATCACCTCCATTGTCGTCATCTTGCCAACACATGATCATGTTTCCTATGTGCAACATAATTTACATACATGAGTACAATTTTGAAAGTCGTGCAATCAAATGAATTTTCGTTTTGCCTAGTGTCTTCCTCTTACACATGAAGGAATCTGATATGCAGAAACATGAAATGATTTATTTAAAGCTGCGGAGAGAGTAAGTGCTGAAGCCAGGATTTCAAACAATGTCTGTCTGGCTCCGGAGCTATTTCCACTATGTTGCACTGGTATTTTAGGAATGTCAATCCGGCCTAAATTAAGCAGGATGGTTTGGAATGGGTGTTGGGATAACAGAGTGCAGGAAGGAGGCGGTGAGAAAACGGCAACCATCAATTCCAACATCTGCAAATCCAGGCTAATCGCAATTCTCTCAGGTGGTCCACTCTCCTTTGGGGATAGAAAGAGAAACTGATACTGAAAATAAGCTTTTTACATTTAAACAGGCTGTGCTGACATTCAACTCTTATGCTTTTCTCTTTCTCATTTTCTTGAATGTTGTATTCAAAGAAGACAGCTTTGATGTTTCAGGAAATTTAATCACTGATTTTTATCGATATTACCAGAAATGAAATATGTGAGGTGCCTGGCAATAATACTGGGAACACAGGGGTTTCCTTTGTTTCTTCTTGATGTGTGATATGAATGAATGCTTAGTGACCGCACTTTCTTAAAATTATGGAAAAAAATTATTATCAAAGAGAAGTATCATCTAGGCTTTATTTCAGTGGGTGAAGAGCATTTATAAAATATATGCTGATATAAAATATATCAGTATGTAGTAACATACTGATGTTACTACAGTATAGCCATAGTAAAAAGAATAGATCCTAGTTATTAAAACTTTCCCCCTTTACAGCCAAACTTTAAACATGCTATTTCACTTTCTCTCTAAATAGAATAGGACTAGTATCTAGAATGGGACTCATTTTATTTTTTTTCTGTTTTTCATTGTTTTCAGTTACATAAAATTACCTTATATTAATCTATGCTGCCATTTTAGCAATGTACTATCTACTGTTTTAGAAGCTTACTGCCATTTAAGTAGGTTTTACTGGACTAATGTTTTTTTGCCATGCACCCAAACAGATGAGGATAGTTGAAATGGAAAGATCCATCTTCTAAATTTATCATTGCTAAAACAATAAATTCTTTGTCATTTTAGATGTTTGATCACTGAACTTATGACATTTTAATTACACAGGTCTTGCTGTATTTCAAGACTGTATTCCTTAGAGGGCCTTTTGTTTACCTAGTGCTCTATCCTCAGTGTCCTGACCGGTTTGTACGTGCTCGATTTTGATTGATTGTGAATTTGAGATATTGGTTATAAATAAGAAAACTGGATATTGTATCGGGGGAAGTCAGCTCATCAAAGAGAAAGAAGATGGGTTGTGTTCAAGGCCATTCTATCGAAACCAAAGCCTTGCAGAGGATTATGAATATTATTATACAGGGTCTGACAATTAAGTTCCCGAACTTGTTGCAACGATGTTGCTAACCCGTTTTGAGATCAGAGGGATTATTCGTTACAAATTTGTACAAACTGGACAGTTAACCAAGTTCACTATTTGGAAGTGCTGAAAAGGCTCCATGAGAAAGTTAGACTTGAACTTTTCGCCAACAATTCATGGCTCTTGCATCACAACAATGCACCAGTTCACACGACACTGTCTGTGAGGGAGTTTTTAGCCAGGAAACAAATAACTGTATTGGAACACTCTCCCTACTCACCTGATCTGGCCCCCAGTGACTTCTTTCTTTACCTGAAGATAAAGGAAATATTGAAAGGAAGACATTCTGATGACATTCAGGTCATCAAGGGTAATACGATGACAGCTCTGATGGCCATTCCAGAAAGAGTTTCAAAATTGCTTAGAAGGGTGGACTAGGCTCTGGCATCAGTGCATAGCTTCCCAATGGGGGTATCTTGAAGGTGACCACAGTGATAGTCAGCAATGAGGTAGGTAGCACTTTTTATAGGATAAGTTCGTGAACCTAATTGTCAGACCTCATATATCTAAATATTATCTGAGTGATTTATATGCAATGGTATTTGCTAAGAATTGCTGTTATGTGTAGCAAAGATAAAAATATTTTATGTTAAACTTCTGATAAAAGTTTTTTTGGTGTTGTTTTTTTGATAGCTAAAGTCAGAGATATCCATCATATTGAGTAGGAAACATATGTCTGTTGCAGAACCTACAAATGATATCTTGTCATATGCCTGCTTTTAATTTGCGGAACTAAAGCTTCAAAAACAAACAAAACAAAACAAAACAAAAAAACAGAAGTGAGCCCATCAGTCATTGGCTGATGAGCGTTTCTAAGATGCAGTAACACTTTGGAAATGTAGTGTGAGGCAAAGCAGCGATGTTCAATGAAAAAGAGCCTGAGCAACGTTAGACTAGTTTTTATGTGGAAATAGTTCTGAGGGGTTTTCATATAATCTTTCATTTACTCCTTTAGTGAATTTAGGATTATGAAGGCATATATCAACACTTGAATTTATGAGGGCCTCAAGAGCTCAAATGGCTTTATTATTCAGTGTATATTCATGGATTCCTATCTTCTCTTTGCTCATCTTCGGGATGAGATGAAAATATAACTCACGAGTGAAGAGTGTGAATTATAAGTGCTTAGTGGAATGAGGTTAACACTTGGTAGAAAAGGAGAGGAGAGGGAAATGTAGAAGTGCCAGGCAATCCATTGGAGTTTAATGCCATTCTGGAAGGTTCCATGTGCAAGCTGTTCCTAATTAGGAGCTAGGGTAATCACAGGGATGTTCTAAGGGCTCAGGTACGCTTCATCCATCTTTAGTTCAGAACCTTCTGGTGAGCATAGTCAATGGCAAGACTGAGCTGGGTCAGGGACATGTTCCTTAGGGTTGTTCTCATCGCTTTCTCTGATGCTGCCCAAGTTTCTCTACTCTCTTCTTAATAACAAAGCTTAACTTAGAAAACGTATGATTGTGTGGGTTGAAAGCATTGATTGTGGCAATTCTGATGTATTATAGACGGGATGGCCCTGGCTGAGGAGCAAGATGATGATTTTTTTTTTTAATTAAAGTTTATTGGGGTGACAATTGTTAATAAAGTTACATAGATTTCAGCTGGACAATTCTGTAACACATTATCTATATCTCACATTGTGTGTTCACCACCCAGAGTCAGTTCTCTTTCCATCACCATATATTTGACCTCGTTTACCCTCTTCTAGAGCCCACTTCCCCGTTACCCTCTGGTAACCACTAAACTGTTGTCTGTGTCTATGAGTTTTTGTTTCTTCATTTGTTTGTCTTGTTCTTTTGTTGTTTTCAGTTTTGTATCCCACATATCAGTGAAATCATATGGTTCTCGAGTTTTTCTGACTTATTTCACTTAGCATTATAATCTCAAGATCCATTCATGCTGTTGCAAATGGTACTGTTTCATCTTTTCTTATGGCAAAAAAAAAAATATTCCATTGTGTATATCTACTACATCTTTATCCAATCATCTCATCTACCGAAGGACACTTTAGTTGTTTCCATGTCTTGGCCACCATAAATAAAGCTGCGATGAACATTGGAGCACATGGGATTTTTAAGGTCAAAGGCATTACTTGCAGCACACCCATTTGCCGATGGGGACGATGCAGGAGAGAGGTAGAAATCGATTAAATAGGAAAGAGGACGGTCATATCCAGTGTTCTGAATGACGTCCATGTTATTTTAGTGTGACGACTGCAGCATCACCTCTTCTGCATTATGTGACCATGTGACAGAATGACAATGTCCTATTCCATTATGTTTGAATGGCAGTCAGGACTGCTTTGGTGTGTATCTCCATTATCAGTAGAATGCATTTTCCAAGTATATTTGTAAATAATGTTATCAGTAATCATCTTAATTAAAATATAGATGGCAAACCTCTGTAGAGACAGAAATATTGCCCCAAAACACTGGACATAGTTTTAAAAAAAATCAAAACATAGTCTTCTATTCTGTAAAAATATCTATAAAGAAAGAACTTAAATTTTGTGCATGCTCTAGAGTAGAGCTGTCCAGTAGAAATACAATTCAAACAACATTTACAATTTAAAGTCACTTAAAAAGTTTAAATATAAATGTGAAATTAATTTTAATACCATTTTACTTAACTCAGCTTATTAAAATTATTATCATTCCAAAATATCATCAACATAAAATTATTAATGAGCTCTTTTAAATTGTTATTTTCTGTGCTTTGCCAAATTTACATTTAGAGTACATCTCAATTCAGACTACGCTCATTTCAAGAGCTCACTAGCTCCATCTGAATAGTGGCTAGCATAGTAGATAGCACAGGCTATAATATTCGCAAATATAAACAATCACAGGGTGGTATCATAGCAACCATAGGTCATATTTAAGGCATTTGACTCATCTCCTTATATTAAATGAAAGTATGTGTCTGAGTGACCTTTCCAAGGAACAGATTTACCTCAGGTGTTCTGATTCTTAACTCAGAATTCTCTGGCTTCTCCTGCACTATTCTGATATTGTTATATGAATATATTTATGTTATATTGTTACTGAGAGGTATGAAAAATCTGATGACCTGTGGAAATAACTGGTACTAATGTGTTCTCTCCTTGCTGTAATTAAAGAAAACCTAATTGGCGTGAAGTAGGCAATGATGAAACCCAATTCTAAGAATCCATACATTTCCTAGTATTTTTTGTTTCTTTTTTTTTTTTTTAATATAAATTAAATGAAAGATACAAATCTGGGACATCATAGAAAAAGAAAAAATAAAACAGAGTTTTAGAGGAAGATTTAAAATTGTGGCACTATAAGGATTACTTGGGGAAGAGTTGGAAACAAAATATTTATACAATTGGGAGGATAAATAAAAACAAAGCAAGTTTTCAGGAATGTGTGAGTAATCTGGTCTTCAACTTTTTGCAGTTTTCATTGCACATGTCTTACATTTTCTATTTTAGGGACTGGAAAGCCAGATATTTAGAGAAATATAAACACTAGCTATTCACTTCCTGGTTTTGTTTGTTTGTTTGTTTGTTTGACATTTTCAATTCAATTCCTTTACTAAGGAAATGAAACACTCTGCGTACAATAAAAACAAAGAGAGGAAAACCGATACCAGATCGATTAGCAATTCTGTTAAGAACTCTGCTTTATATAGTTAAAGTGCTTTTCTCTTTAGTGTTATTTTCTCTTTTGCCTAGCCCAGAAATATCAACACTTAAAAAGATGATTGGGGAAGGTGGGAGACTCTATGTCTAAACAAATTACTATTAATAATACATTTTGTCTAAAATGGAGAAAGTATGGACAGGGAAAAATTTCACTAGCAAGTATAGTAAGTGATCATCAAATCAGTTACATTTTTAAATATTTACATTTAATTACATTAAATATTTACATATAAACATTTACATTTTTAAATATTTCATGTCTTTTATTTAAGATCGCAAAACCTTATAAATAAAATATTCCCAGTGAAATCAAGATTTTGGATCTCATTATTATAAGAAGTAACTTCGGTATTCCATAACCACCATATGTGTTTTTCTGGGGAAGTTATTTTCCTCCAAATAATATATCTGAAAATCATTATACTTGTTTTATTTTACATTAAAATTGAAAACAAAGAATGAAATACATGATTGATATTAATCTTAGTAGAGTCCTTAGAAATATAACAAGGCTATAAATCTAATGCCAGTGACTAAGATAAGAAGTCATCATTTTGTCTAAACATCAACATATTATTACTTGCGGTTCTGATAATTTGTGGTGACATGTATGTATACATTAATATTTCTCCTTACGTAGTTCAATAGTTAAGAATGTTCAGTTTTGAACAATTCCTTTGTTCTTCTTTTGCTTTTTCTATATTATTTTCAATTTTTCTGAATGTTAAAATGTTCCTTAGCCAGAAAAAATAATTGATTCAATATCCTTATAACATTTTAAATGAATATAGTTTTAATTATACACAGAATCAATTTTGCATGTTCCTTTTATATTTTTTTCCATTCATGTTGTAAGAGGCACCAGGTACTTTCTGAAACTTACGCTTTTTGTATTAAGAGGTAGGTAGCCTTGTGATTTCAAAATAGATTAATCATGTGTTTTAAGAAAAAACATAATTATGAAACGTGGGTAAGTCCATATTCACTAATAATTTTATTTTCTCAATGTCATCTGAAGTCTCATTTTTAAAGGCATATAATTCAAGGACTGAATTTGACCTGCGGTAATTTGGGGTATTCAAGGACTAAAATGAAGCTGTGCAGTATTGCACTTTACACACGTTGCCATGGGTGGGTGGAAGCAGCTGGTTTCCTGTTTAAAATATTTTTGAAAACTTTTAGAAAGTTCAGTTCACTCTCATCCCAGAGATTTTTCATAAAGGATGAAGAGTTGAACATGTGTAAATATTTATATTTAGGAGATTAATCAAGAATACATGATTAAACTCCAAAAATGGGGTTAGTTTTGTTTGTGTTACAGTTTATGCAGTTCTATAATATTATTTCCAGTTCTTCCAACATGTTCTAAATAATTTGCTTTGATTCTTTCATAACAAAATTTTTTTCCCATTGAGCAATGGGAAAACATCTAGATAATTTGCTACAAGTGCATCTTTGGAGAAAAATAAATAATACATTTGAATTTCTGTGAGTCAGATTTCACTTGTAATCAGTGTAAAGCTCCACAAGGACAGATGTTTAAATTGATTTATTCATTGATGCACCTTCAACCCTGGAGCAGGGCCTGGCACATAGTAGAAATTCAATAAATATTTGCTGAATGAATATTCAAGGCCCAAAGCTAAGAGATGTTTACTCTTATTCTACTTTAGCAACATGAAGAAATGAATAGGCCTTATTGTTTATGCATGTGTATGTTTTTAATAAAACAGTCATCAAGATACATTGTTTTACATGCCTTTGCTGGTTTGTGTGTCTTTTATTTTAACTTTGTTTCATGAGTTGTTGAAATGATTTTAAAACCCTAAACTGGATGAAAACAGAAGTAAAGACAAATGGAAATATACATGGTGCTTTAACTTTTTGAAAATTACTATCGTAAAATGAATTAATGAAGTGGGCCGTGAGACTGAGGTCGCTGTCGTGCCATGGCAGCCTACGGGAGTGCACCGAACTCTACGCCTGTGAATGGCTCAAGGTCATGCAATTGGAAAGCTAAGGACAACCACTCACAAACAGTCAGCTAGGCGTTAAGCTCTAGCTGATCAATCATTTCCTTGCTTTGCTTCTGTCTTTCCTCTGTGACAGTCTCTCCTGAGCTCCTGGGAGTGAGTGCTGCCAACCACTTCTGCTTTGGCACTGCCAGATTTCAATGGATTCTTGCTCAGTTAAACGCTTAACATTGTTAATATGCCTTAGTTTATCTTTTAATACTATACGTTTACCACTACATGCTTTTGATTGTGTATATTTCAGTTTTTATAATAATTTTTCAGTCAACTTTAGAGCTACAGGGAGATATGCAAGACCGTTCCTCTTTGAATAGGGTGCATTATGTACAAGAGACCTTGGTTTAAAAAACTACAAAAAGTAAACAAAAACCTAATAGGACCAAAAACTTGGCAAGAGATAGCAGTGTTTTTCGCATGGATTTGATTCTTGTTTTTTTCTTTGTTTTGTTTTTTAAACCTAGGAAGTTATTTGTAAGCCTCAATGAAGCAATTTCATAAATGGGCAATTATTTGCATAAACATATTCAGCAAGTGGTAAAGTCCTGTTTAGATGTAGCTATTCATCACGTATATGACTTCTAATTATTAATAAAATGAAAATGCAGCCATAACAATTTGCACAACGTCATTAGAAAAAAATTCCCCATATCTGCCTTAATCTAGAAATAAAATCTCTATTGTTAATGTGTCTTAATGCTTCCTGAACACAGGATATTCTCTGGGTATTTGTAAATTTAGTGATTTTTTTTTTAAAAGAAAGACTCTATTTTGAAGAATTTTCTTAATAAGGAAGACTAAATGTAAAACTATATATACCAAGTAGCTTCCATGGAAGCTTTCAAGAAAACAGTTTCCTGTTGTGTCGATACAATGCAAACTTTAAAAAAGGGAGCAATTTAGGCAGGCAGGGGAGGTTTTAAGAAATAGGGAGTTTTGGAAAGCGTAGCCAAGGTGATTAAGCGATTGAAAGTTAGAAGGCTTTCTGGAAGACCTGAGCGTGGATAGATAGCAGAAATGACAGGCGATGATTTCGGGGCTTTCATAAAGCATGAAGGACAGCAATCTGTCACAGGTAGGGAGAGAAGCTGAGTTAAAAGTGAATGCCTCAAGCTGGAGAGGAGTGTTAGACTGAGTTTGGACTTAATGCACTGAGTATGTTATGTTCACTTAAATGGGAAAATGATTCTGTCACCAAATGCGGGTAACTTTTATCCACCTTGGAAATCAATGTAAGATTCTCCTACCAACACTAATAAGGTAAAACTCCCATGAGGTATAAGCATAAATATACTTATGGTGGTAGATTTTCATCATTACTTGATCGGTGCTTAATCTTTTCTTTTTTAAATACTCTATTGTTGAAAATAAGGAGACTGTAAAAGCTGTAAGTCATAGTTGGGTTTACAGAGAGGAAAATCAGCTTCTCATCATTCCATTAAGAGGTTTCAATATTTTAATGGGAAAATCTATTTTAATAAGTTTATTGAAAATATATGAAAGGTCCACACTGCATTAATATGTCAAGTGGTCTTTGTTCTACTTCAGGAACAAAGTGTTAAATTTAAAAAATGTGTTTTGTGACAAAAATTTAAAAGTTAAAGCATTTATTTCTGAAGAAATTTTCTTTTTAGGTCTTTTGTGCTTTATAATCATCTAGAAATTGTGGCTCTATGTGATCACCAGATTATGGAAGTTATAAAGCATTAGAAAACAACTTTCATGTGGTGGTTTAGTTTAAATGATAGAAAAGGGAAGTATTTTAAAGAACATAATAATGAATTTCAATAGCTTCTCTATATGTTAGCATTAAATATCTTTAGAAAGTAATGTCTTTCAGATGTTGAGTATAATAAGTTGAGTAGGTTGATGTTTTGACTAAATCAAGAGGAAGAAAAAGAAATCAACTCTAATGAATATTCAAGAATTTTCTATTTAAAATATGAAACATACATATGTTAGTTCAAGCTGGTACTTCCACAGCTTTCATAGACGAGGAATCATTCCTTCTGAAGGATTAACACAGAGGAATATTGTCACCCAAAGGAAGGTGAATTATTTTGGTAATTCAAAACTAAAATCTAAGCAAGAATCAAAAGTGAGCTATCCGGGTGTCCAAGCAGAGGCAACTTGGAGATACAGAAATGGAAAGGAAAAGAAAGGAGAGGGGAGGAGGCTGGTGGATAAGACTAGCGCATCTGTAATAAGGACTTGGAACTTAATCCTAAGAATAATCGGAAAGCAATTGAAAGGGTTCCAGCAAAGACAAAATAAATTAAAAATATATTTAAAAAACCTCTCTAGTTGTTGAGAGGTGAATAGTATTGGAAGGGGGAAGAGTGGAAATGTGTTTCAGTGAGCTAAGAGTGAGCTGACCTTACCTGGACTAAGGTGGCTGTGTTGGAGAAAAGTGAGCAGAGATAAAAACTTCTCTGAGGGTGAAATGAACAGGATTTGGTCATCGATTGGAGGATGAAAAATGAATAAGGGAAGTCTACATTTATGTTTACACAAGCTGAAAGGATGATGGTGAATTTTATTAATAGGAAAAAAATGGAGGAAAGCTAGAGTTATTTATAGAATGACAAATGTAAAGGGCTCTCCCTAAACTGCCCGAAGCAGCAAAATGCATGCTTTCCATTTCCACATAAACACACACATACACACACACATACACAAATGCAGTTTTCATTTCCAACAAGCCTGAGGATTCCAAATTAATGAAATCAGATTATTTTTTTATGGCCCAGTGGACATTCATAAACATAATTTCATGCATTTGAATCTGGGGAGTTGTCAACTCTTTTAATTGAATGGTAGGTTTAGTTGTCTCTAGATTCATTAATTAAGTGTCTTCTGTAGTCTAGTCATTGTAAGGACAGAGATAGAAATAAGATGCAAGTTCTGCCCCTAAGAAGCTCATAGACTGGTGGTAGAAACAGATATATTAAAATGATGAAGTTGTGTCATAAGTTCAGAATAAAGTAATTAACCAGAGCATGGGGCCACAGATGAGGGAGGAGCAAACTGATGGGGAAGCTTAGTGTAGACCCCTCATTTCTCTCCTGATTATCCAGTCTCCATCTCCATTACACATGCATAGACACACAGACAAATTAAAAAATTGAACTCTATTTTGGTTTTCAAATAGTTTTGGCACCAACGTATTTTTATAGGCATGGGATCTGTGTCTTTTTATCTAGACTGTGTGCGTCATATACTGTTAAGTGCAAGCTAAGAGTTGGTGACAGGGTCATAGCAAAATACTAGACTGTTTGTATGGTCTCTGAAATGCTCATCCTATTTGGACAGCAACCAAGAAAAAAGCAGTATGAGTTGTTTACTTCAATTTATCATTTCATTGTTTCCATAGCTTCAGATAATTTGGAAGTTGGATTGTTTATATTCCTATATCGTGTTCTTTGTTTTCTCTATAAGTGCTTTGCTTTCTAAATTTTATTAATCTCATTTTCCCTCGATTTCATTTTAGCAGATAGGTCATTGCCCAATGGAGGGATAGAAAATAGAATAAATTGTTCAAAGAGCTGATTCTCGGGATAATATCCTGTACTTCACTAAAGATTTGGTACTAGTAATTAGAAATGTGTGAACATTGGTTTTTTAGTGTGTATTTTAATTTCAGCCACAGATTCATGATGTACAGAAGGAATTTTATGCAGTGAAAGGAATCAGTCATAAAATAATAGCTACCATTTGTTGAATGTTTACCTTGTGCCTGGATTTTTATATATATTGTAGCATTGCATTCCCAAAGCAAACTCACGAGGTGGGTATTCTCACGCCAGGTTTATCGTTAAAACCGAGTCTGGGAAAAATTAACTTCTCCAAGGTCTCACACCTGGTCAGAAGGTAAATCAAATCCCTTTTCACTATACTCTGTTTCCTGTTTCCTTCTCACTTTTTGGAGCGCAACAAAAGAAATTACAGAAATTTTCTTTGAAGAGCTATTAGCTATTCTAAAATCAGTAATAACAGCTAAAAGCAGCAGTAAATAGAGAAAGGATTAGTTGGTCTGACTTTAATGTATAATAAAATGGGAAAGAAAATGTTTTTGTATTAAAGTTAACTTCTGGTATGATTAACAAGATGTGCTTATTATTATTTTTTTTAACGCTGTGGGGGGCAGGGGGGGAAGTTCAGAGTTGTATTTAAGCCAGAACAGTCCCCAAGGTAATCAGAACACTCACTCCTTGCTGTATAGAAAAAAAAATATGTTATTTTCCATTTCTTTTACTAGTAGGTTCAATCTGCTCTTATAAAACGTTACATGTGTTTTTCTATTTTTTTACTTCAGTTTATCATTACTTTTATAAAATGCTTAATTGACTTATGATTATAGATGTCTGAGAATTCTTTTGATTTGTAATGGAACAAACAATCTTAAAGCCTCAAAGAAATTTGAATATGGGTTTGTTTTTTAGAGTTTATGCAACAGGACTCAGTGGGAGACTTGGGACTCTGAGGTCAGATCTTACATGCTGCCAAAGATTGTTAGAAATTTAAAAGGAGATCTGGCTTTCATAAACATAATGAACAAGCGGAACTCAACATTTGAATTTAGACTTCTTCCAAAATATTAGTTACTTTCTTTTTCACATTTTCCATTTTAATTTTAGCATTTGAATAGCAAAATAATTGTCTTGATTCTATTCTTATGTGTCCTGAATTTTTGGAAATGGAAATAAATATGTTCAAAGATGATGGGGACAGTGGTTGGCGTTGGGTTTTGTTTTTTTTTTCCCCCAAGACCAATTATCTTTGTGTTTTTAATGCTCATTATTTTGAAGCAGGCTAAGAGAGTTTTGTTAGTTATCTATTTAAATTTAACATTTTTATAAAGACAAGAAAGGTAACTGTTTATTTTTTCAAGCAAATGATCATTATTTGTGTGTGTGTGTGTGTGTGTGTGTGTGTGTGTGGACAAACAGGACAATTGACAGCTTGTCAGAAGACTTGTTAAGGTCTTGGCAAACCATTTGTTTGCTGAGCCTCATGCTTTTATTTCTGTCCAGAGATGTATAGTTGATAATGAAATTCTGATAATCTGAAGGTGATTGTTTCAATGAGCATTAATTTCATAAGACAAGGAAACATCTGGAGAATTTAATCTGGGTGGTTGGATAACTAAAGGAGGTATCAACTAGTGCATCGTGGTAAAATGAATGTACTCTTAATCCTCTGATTGACATTTGGATTGAGATTTACTGACTCCTGTTTCCTCGTTTTATATCCTTTACTTTTCCCGTTGAGCCTGACTTCAATGGGTAAATTTTAATATTTTGTTTCGAAAGTACCTATACGTTTGTGTAAAGTTACACAAAATTGTGATGGATGACAATAATCGATCATTTGAGAAGATGATTTTAGTAGTCATGTTTTGTGTTTCCGTATTGCTGCATAACAAATTCTGCCAAAATTTAGTGGCTTAAAACAGCACTTATTATCTCAGAGTTTCTCAGGCAGGAATCATATGCCCTCTGGCCACAGATCTCTCAAAGGGCTGCAATTAAAGTGTCAGCCAGCGTTGCAGTGGGCTTTGGGCTCCACTTGGGGTGGCCCACTGCCAAGCCCCCTCAAACGCTCGTGGGCAAGATGTAACTTCCCACGAGCTGTTGGCCAGAGGCCTCCCTCAGTTCCTTGTCACACGAACCTCTCCAGAGGAAAGTTCGTGATATGGCTCTTGGTTTCATCAGAGTAACCAAGAGAAGACGCAATAGAGAGAGTGCTAGCAAGATGGAAGTCTCATTCTTTCATAAGCTAATTTCAGTCACTTTTGCAATCTGATAGTTTTGAGGTTGATACCAAAAAAAGGAATTCAGCATTGAGACGGCAAAGGACTTGAGCATAAAAATGCCCCAATTTGGTACATAATTTTTCAATCTCTTTCTTATTTTGCGTTTTTCTCTTGGTTTCTCACTTTTCCTGGCACCAGAATGCAAAAACCAATAAAAACCTCTTTACTCTCTAATATGTAGATTCAGTATTATTTATTACAAAAGTGCATAGTAAACATTGACATTTTAATTGTTAGGGTACAGATATTTTAAAATAGTAGGAGAAAGGTTCAGTTTACTCAATATTAGAGTGGAAATCTCATTTGTCTTTGGGGTAGTTGAAGTCCCCGACTAACTAGTCAAATGTTTTGTGTTACAGAAACTGCAAATGTTTCGTTAAATTCTTTACCCTTCAGGTTTAGACTCAAGAGTAATTTAAAGGAAATTCCATCCATATGTTTATAATTTAATATGTTAGACTGTTTTTTTTTAATTTTCTGTATTTGATGTGCAAGAACTCTCTTGAGCTGCTTCTTTCGGGGATCTGTTAGCAAGAGTAGACTAAGTCACAAAGCGAAGATTCCAGTTTGGAATTCAACATACATCAGTGATGGATAGGTCCTGACCAATACCAAGAAGTTTTCTCATTTTGAATCTAAATGCCACAAGTACAGAGTTGGAGATGACTCGGTGGCATTGAGGAGCACTGAACATAATCCTGGTTAATGTTAATTCAGAGTCAACAACTTTTCTTCCTCTTAAATTTTACTTTATTTGGGAAGAATTGTTCGTATTTTTGGTAAATCTATAAAATTTCCTTATCTTACTATTGAGTATTTAATGAGAGTGAATTTGTAGTGAACGATTTCAACCACACAACTTTATCTACACCAGATCTGTCAAACAATTTTTAAATCTCTAGTCTTTTAATGTCCAAGTCCTGTTCTTTTTTTACCATGGCATAAATCATTCTTAATAAGCATGCATGATTTGGATGTAACGATATAATCTTAATGTATAGTAGTTATTATGAATTTATGGTTTTCAGTGAAATGAACACTTATGGAGGACTTGATATTCTATGGAGACCTTTTATATTTTTTGAACCTGAAAAAAGACTTTATAAGCATGTGACATGAACCTTTAAAACAATGGCACATAAAAGTTCATATCCAAAACATATTGAACGTAACTATGATTTCCTCTTAAGTCTTTGTTTGTTCCTGTATAATTGTAGTGAAAATGGATCAAACAGAAAAATGATTTGACATGGAGGAATTATTTCTTCCAAGTACTGCCGTCATTCCTATATATACACAAAAATTTTTCTCAATCTGCTAAATAATATTAAGATCACATACAACTAGGCTAAAAAATATATGTGTGTACTGTGTGTATGTGTGTATATACACACACGTATACATGTGTATATACATACACATGTATACGTGTGTGGTATACGATTTTTGAGGTGGCCTGGGGAAGGCACTTTAAGGGTATCAAAATGTGATTCCTTAATTTCCCTCTTTTGAACAAGCAGTTAATGTGCGTGGAGGAGAGCTGAGCTCCAAACGAGTATTTTCTGAGGCCAAGCGTGTGAGAAGAGCGCGAGGAGCTTTGGTGCCACCACCTTCTTCTTCGCCCAGTTTCCTGGCCTTGAGGTTTTTCTTTTATAAGAAGCTCCAGAAGGTGGTACTGGCAGCTGAGTTCTGTGGCCTTCAGGATGGTGTTGGGGGTTGAAAGTAATTCTTTACCTCAGCCTGCACTCCCTAAATTAAGCGGCCAGGAGACCACACACTTTGCTGTGATGTGTGGGTCAAGATGCTGGCATTTATCCTGAATATTTGTGAAAGCAACGATTGGGTAAAGGGACCATAGCTCTGAGCTTGGAGATGAAAGATCTGACTTAAGTCCTGTGTCTGCCACTTAGCAGGTTTTCTGACATTTGTCCAGGCATCCACAGCTACCCAACAGAACTTCTGTAAGCATCATGCAAAATGTACATTAAAAGTACCTTTATAATAGATACGTCATGCAGTTGTAAAGAGTTATTACATCTGGACGTTGATGTTTGAAATTCTACTGTTAGCATTTTAGTTTAGAGGATACTGTTATGCTCTTAGTTTAAACTTTCACTGCCTCTTAAAACTTAAATACTCAGAGCAGGAGAACACCTTGAAATCCAAGGATCTGAGGGAAGAGAGTGCTACTCCCAAGGTCCTAAGGTGGGAATGACCCTGTGGAAATTCAGCAGGACTGGAGCAAGAAGGGAAGGGAATAGAAGGGATGGGATGGTAGGAACCAAGGTTAGGGAAGGAGGCTGTTGCTAGCCCATGTGAAAGTGAGCCGGTGGTTAAACATTTTAATGTTATTCTAACTGTAAGAGGGAGGCGTTGATAAATTTTAATTAGAGAGTTATGGAATCTTATTTACAATTTTAAAAAAGATTCTTTGACTGCTGTATACCAAGTAGACAGAGAGAAGTGTTAGTAGGTATTTCAATATCAGTGATGTTGATTGACAGGTGTGGTGGCTGTTTCTATGGGAGAGAGGCAATGGAGGTGGAAAGAAGTGCATGTATCTCGGAAATAATTTGAAGGAATGAGATGATGGCACTTGCTGACTCGATGTGGGTCAGAGAGAAACTGTGTCTTTGACTTGAGTGTCGGATGGATGGTTATGCCATTTACTGTAATGTTAACAATGGGAAAATAAAATTGCAAAGGGCTGGGGAGGACGCGTTCAATTTGGTCAATTTGATTGAAGTTGAGGGGGCGAGTCCTGTCAGACATCCAGATGGAGATAAGGAAGAACTGCTGCCCTATGCGAGTCGAGAGCTCAGGGAGGATTAAAGGACTAGACATACGAACTTGGCAGTCGGTGGCAAAGACTTAGCGTCATCAAGCTTCGGAATCTCCGATATTTAGAGAGGAGCAGAGGGGAGAAACAAAGGAGACCAAGAAGCAGGAGGCAGCAGAACAATCGGAAGCGTGTGGTGATAAGGCAAACAAATGTGTTTGAAGAGCAAAGGATTTTCAACTCGTTGGAATACGGCTGAGGTCAAGATAGACGAGGATGAAAAAGTTGCATCTGGTTTGGCAATACTGAGGTCATTCGTGACCTTGGCAAGTGGGATTTCGGTGGAACGGAGTGTGCAGATTTCCAGTGGAATCGGGTTGAGGAGAGAATGGGATGTGAGGAAATGAAAGCAGTGACAATGAACAACACGTTAGACACACTGTCTCTTTTGTCATGGGAGTGGGGAAATGGAACATCACTTGGTGGGGAAGGTGGTAATGACACAGTCAGCTGGTATGCTGAAGGGAATGATCCAAGAGAGAGGGAAAATTCATGTGATACCCTGAAACCACCGTTTTCCAAAGCTATTAATATCCCCATTTTATAGACGATAAAACTTCTTCACATAGTTTAATTAAGTTTCTAAGGTCGCAAGATGGCAAATGAGAAAGCAAGAATTTGAACTCATATCTATGTGGTTTCAAAGTCCGGTGTCCTTTCACTGTGTCACCTGTTGTAGCCTGAATACTAACCCGGAGAGAGGCTCACATCCTAATCTCTGGAACCCTTAACATGTTTCTTTGTATGGTGAAAGAGATTTTGCAGGTGTGCTTAAGCTTAGCATTTTGAGATGGGAAAGGACCCTGGATTATCCGGGAGGGTCCACTGTAATCGCAAGAGTCCTTACAAAGAACGAGAGGCAGATCGGTGTTAGCAGGAAGATACGTGGTGATGGGAGGGAAAGATTGCAGTGATGTGATGAAGGGCTCTTGAGCCAAGGAATGCAGGCAATTTAGAGACCAGATAATGGATTTTCCCCTCAAAGCCTCTAGAAGAAACCAATCCTGCCTACACCTTGATTTTTAGCCCGGAGAGATTTATTTTGGGCTTCTGAGCTTCAGAAATGTCAGATAATACATTTATTATTTTAAGCCATTAAGTTTGTAGTTATTTGCTACAGCAGCGATAGGAAACTAATATACCACCTTGGCCATGTTTATTATGTACAGAATTATCTATTGCCCCTTAGCTCAGGTTAAATTATTTTATCATGGCAGTGTATAATGATTAGACTGAATAAATAAATTAAATACTAACTTTTATATTTAAACTATTGCTTTCGTTGACCATCAAGACGAGGATGGCATTCTTACACAACTTCTTGGGGAGGTATTTTTGAAACTTCTGAAGATGACTGTGGCAAATATTTTGGGTCTTAGGCCCTCAATAGCCCTTGACAAAGAATAGCTACAAATCTAAGGGCTTCCAAGTAGCCTCTTAAACTCCAGGGGCTGTAGGCTCCTTAAATCTGGCCTTTCTCTTGCCCAGGAAAACACCTATCTTGCTCCATCTTTTCTAGATGTTCTCTATCACATTTGATGAATCAGAAATCTTGTATTTTGGGTGGTTGGGTCGTTTATAGAGTTTTCTTTGATTTATAATTCAAAAGGGTGAATTTTAATCTCTGCCACCAATGTGGTCATAGCTCTTTATACTGATAATTAAATTCCAGGTCATATATAATAAATAAAACTTAAACAATATCAACTCATACATGCTTTATATGAATATCAGTCTGCTTCAGCAAGTAGGGTGAGTGAAGGCTGCATAGGTCTGGCTCACAAAAGTCTAAATACATTGTAAACTGCTGCTTCTGATTCCAATTTTTTCTGTTAGTTTTTTGAAGGGGGATACATTTTAGCCAATTTGGATTATTAATGTAAATAATGTACTACTGGGAAAGTGAATTTTTTGTTGTTGTTAAAAAATTTTATAACTGCTTTTCAAAAGTAAATATGGCAACCATTTGGGCTGTGTTCTCCAAACTTAATTAGTAAGTCTGTGAAAACTTTCCAGAGACCTAACATAGAGTAGTTTGGAAGCTTTGCACATTCCATCAGATGGGTGTGAGAAAATATTACTGAATCATACTGACATAAAAGGACTTTCTCTTGTTCAGTACAAAGTATAACCAGATCTGGGAAGAATTCTTTACGAGCAAGTGTGAGTAGGGTCCATAGCTTAGGAATTCTGCTGAGGGAATGCATAGGAAAATAGGGATAGTTTGTGGTTTTGTTCACTGAAACTCTGAAATGAACATAAATATTGAAAAATGTTGATGAATTTGATATTAAGTAAAATCTGTAATTTTAACAAATAACTTTAAAAAATGCATACCCCCTATCTCTTAGCACCACCTGGCTTGTAGTGGAACTGAAATAGGAATTGTTTCATAGGGTCATTTGCTCTCATATTGTAAATTAAAGATAACTGTAACTTTGATTTATTAGCTATGTGCTCTTCTGGACTTTATTTTAATATCTTTTAAACAAATATCTATGGGAACAGTTACACTGTCCTCTATATTATTTAAATTCTATAAAATTATAGAAAATGATTTTTATACCCATTGGACAATTAAGTTCACGAACTCACCCTAGAAAAAGTGCTACATACCACAATGCTGAATCACTACTGTCACCGTCTAAGTACTCCACTTTGGAAGCTATGCACTGATGCCAGTGCCAAGTCCACCCTTCAAAGAAATTTTGGAACTCTTTTTCTGGAATGGCCATCAGAGCTGTCATTGTATCACCCTTCATGTCCTAAATGTCTTCAGAATGTCTTCCTTTCAATATTTCCTTTATTTTTGGGTAAAGAAAGAACCCACTGGGGGTCAGATCAGGTGAATAGGGAGGGTGTTCCCATACAGTTATTTGTTTACTGGCTAAAAATTCCCTTACAGACAGTGCTATGTGAACTGGTGCATTGTCGTGATGCAAGAGCCACAAATTGTTGGTGAAAAGTTCAGGTTGTTTTCGTCTCACTTTTTCACACAGTCTTTTCAGCACTTCCAAATAATAAACTTGGTTATCTGTTTATCCAGTTGGTTCAGATTCATAATGAATAATCCCTCTGATATCAAAAAATGTTAGCAACATCATTGCAACAAATTCATGAACTTAATTGTCAGAGCTTCTATTCCAGATTCAGGGTCACCTGTCCAACTTTGAAAAGTGGTGGGATCTTTGACATGACCAAGTTTCACAGTGTTCTTTCCAATAAAATATGCTGTCTGTTCGCCACCTGGAATAGTAGCAAGATTATCTTATATGAAAATAAGATTTGATGGAGCTCTATAATTCCCCCACAGCTAATACTAATTTCATTTTTGGCTCAAGGTCTCAACGAATGTTTTGGCTTATTTATTTGGCATTATTAAATTGGATTAAATTGCATTGGAATATTGCAATAGTTTTTGGTTTGTTCACTGAAACTTTGAAATAAACATAAATATTAAGAAATGCTCAGGAATTGAACAAATGTCAGGCTTCCAAACAAATAGGTATTAAGTAGCATAGAGTATATATAGATATATATCTATATATAGATATAGATATATATACATATATAGATATATATACACGTATACCGTGTTTCCCCAAAAATAAGACCTAGCCGGACAATCAGCTCTCATATGTCTTTTGGAGCAAAAATTAATATAAGACCCGGTCTTATGTAAGACCGGGTCTTATGTAATTTAATTAATATAATATAATACTGGGTATAATATAAAAGTTTGGGTCTTAATATAATATAAGACCGGGTCTTATATTAATTTTTGCTACAAAACATGCATTAGAGCTGATGGTCTGGCTTGGTCTTATTTTCGGGGAAACACAGTGTGTGTGTGTGTGTGTGTGTGTGTGTACACACATACACACACACACACACACACACACATATATATATATATATATATATGGAAGAAATATACTTAAACTGTGAACTCAGATATTAGATAAACTGCTGTTATATCTTAATATTTGTTCACTGAATGAGACATTTGAGGAATATTTTTAGGCAGCATTTTCTTGAACCTATTGGCAGCCCCAAGAACTACACAAGGGTAGTTAAATTATGTTATATCCTCCAAGAAATTCTAGATTATCTGAACCTAAATTTGTACTTGGCAGGAAAAGCACTCTAACAGCTTCAAGATGATCGGCCTGCCAGAAAAGAGAAATTTTATTTTTCCAAGGCTCATTACAAATTATACATTGGCACTTTATAAAATGGATTGTGGATTGTGGATTGTGGATTTTGGATCTTTCTTTATTCCTTTATTCATATTCCAAAGAAGTATGATGAATCGCTTTATACCTCTGACGTATAAGGTAGTTTTTTCTTCTTCAAACACACAGGAAACATTGCTATTGTCTGAGAATAATATCAAGATATGATTTGGAAATAGTATTCTGAAATAGTTTATTTTAAAAGAAATGAAGTTAATTTTTATCATTGAGTATTAACTAAGAAAAATATTTTTCTCAAATAACGTTTTACTTACTGAAAGCCTAAACTAAAGAAAAGACATTACATTGATTTGAAACAGTGATACACGGCTTCAACTACACTAGTTAAGAGTAAAACGTCAAAGAGACAGGAAGCAGTGAAGAGTCAGCTAAAAATAGGCAGGGCTTATCATCTGAAATCCAGGCCAATTCTTTAAAATAAAGATGATTTCTATCTGATCAGTTAACACAATTGGTAATTTAGTAATGATTCTTGGCAAACAAATATATTTGTTTTTAAATGTTTGCGTTTATGCTTGCCTGATATGACAGTGCTTTTGGAAAAGGAAGTATCTAAGCTTTAAGATACAGGCAACATGTACAGATTTATTTTACATTATTTAGTTGCCTTCTTTGTGCAAGTATTTCCTGCCTCTGTATGATTCAAAAATCTCACATTCACAGTAACAAATGTAGACTCTAACTGTTTGTATCATTTGCCAAAGTGTATGTATTTTTAAATATAGTACTTAACCATGGGCAAAACTGGAACTCTATAGAAATGAGGTCATATAGGCATTCACTAGAATGGTTTCACTTACATCACTGTCACAACTGCAGTTTTC
Organism: Rhinolophus ferrumequinum; assembly: GCF_004115265.2. Lineage (NCBI taxonomy): Eukaryota > Metazoa > Chordata > Mammalia > Chiroptera > Rhinolophidae > Rhinolophus > Rhinolophus ferrumequinum. Next base: position 53,835,203 of record NC_046302.1, read on the forward strand.
ACTTTTAATAGTTCATGTTTTCTTGCAAAGCATCCCTAAAAATACATTATTTTTTTCTGTTTTATACCCATACAAAATGTATGGTTTTATACCAATCCTTTATGCATGCTTGACAGGCCACATTTTAAAATACAATATGATGTTTTACTTTCCTGAATATTAAAAATAGATCATTCCCCTCCACCCCTTTTTATCAGAGTGTATGGTGTCATATCTGTAGTAACAGCTGTTCCTTAGCATTATGTTTTGAATCTGTATTAATTTATTTTCTCCTTGCTTATGGCTTTTATTAACATTATTGTGTATGTACTAGAGGTCCTGTACTTCTCAGGAAAAAAGAAATCTAAGAAGAGTTTCATTTAGAATTAATTTCCTATAAGTTAATGGAAAGCAATGACTATAAACAATAAAACAAAAATCCCTTTCGACCTGATTTTATTTTCCCTGATAGTGTAGCTTTTGCCAAAAATGCTTTTATTTCTGGTCCACTTTATTCTTCAGATAATATACATAAGCCTCACTTCTGAGAGACTTCTGTAACTAACTCTATAGGTATGTGTTGAATCACAATACACTGATTATTTCTTTCAAAGACAATTGAAATTGATGATTGTTCATTTGATTTATTGCTTTTGGTTAGTAACAAGGTCCCAGGATAGCAGAAGCCATGTTCACTATCACAGAGGAGGCCAAAGTTGGATTTTCTGCTCAGATGCAGAGCCTCTAAGCGATGGAGGAGAGTCCCACTGGCTCTGCCTGAAGGAGGTGGAGCGGGGGAGTGGGTGTGTGGAGAGAAAAGACGGTGCTACTGAACAGTGGTCAAGCTGCCTGAGGGATATTGCTGAGGCGAGGTTTGTGTCCGCAGCAGACCCAGCAGGGAGGTGGAAGCATGTGGCATTGGGGCAGCATGGCAGAGAGGTGTTGAGAGGGACGGACAAGCCCCAGACTTAGCAGTTCCTTAAGCTGTGATGAGGAGATTGAATTCACTCAAAGCACAATGTCAGGGCCATTTGACTAATTGTAGTGTGATTTATTGGGAGATAGTTGAGCATAAAAATATTCAGAATGGAAGTCTGCCAAATATTTTTATGAAACAGTCTAAAAGATGATCTCCCTAGAGTGAAACCACATAGGGTGAAGCTATAGATTTTTGATATGGTGAGGCAGTGGCTCTGATTTCAAATTTCCTTCATTCCCAAAATGGGTCAGGCCCTTGGAAGAAGTGTATGACTCAGGCTGCTTCCATTAGAACCCTCAGCCCTAGTTCCGCATCCCTTGGATGGAGATAATAGCACCGAGTGCTTCACTGAAGAACGTTAATGTGATCTAAAATGGAGATGGCACTTTTATTAAATGAAATTCAGAACTTTTTTGTAAATTTCGTTTCTCTAGTGCTATCCCAATTTTTTTTTTAAGTATACCATCATTTCTCTTTCAAAAGAGAGAAAAGAAACTGAAAAAAATTAATACAATATGCCAAGGTGATATATTAGTGACTTGTATAGGACTGAGGAAAACTGTCGCCGTGCCTAAGAGACAGCCTGGGCCGGCCAGTCCGCAGCCCGTCTCCTTTTATAAATAAGGATAGAGTCAAAGGCAGTTTGTGTAGAATTTGTCCAGGATCGCCTGTGTAGAAAGTGGCTCAGACAGAACTTGAACCTGTAGAGTCGGGGGCCCAGTGTCTTACACATTAACCTCCTCTTTAGTGAGAAACAGTATGGTTAGTAATATTACCTATACACGTATAGCCACCAATTTTTTTTATTTGGTAATGTTCTATGTTCAAAAGTCCTTGGAGTAATCATGGTAGCCTGACTGTACGAACGTTTTTTAACAGCTTCCCTGCGGTGTGATTGATACAGAACCCTTCATCTATTTAATGTATACAATTTGATAAGTTTGGACATAAGCATGTTCCCATGAAACTGGCACTGTAATCGAGGTGATAAACATATCCATCACCTCCGAGAGGTTCCTCATGGTCCCCGCTCCATTTTTTGGTGGTGAGAACACTACAGAAATTAGAGTAAGAAACTAAAGAGTCAATAGCATTAAAATATTTCTTCATACATCAAAGGCTTTGTGCTACAACCAGTGACAAATACTTCTACAGTCATCTAAAATAAAACATGAAATGTACACATACATGTATAGGGAAAACTAATGATGTAATAAATACACATGAGGATTAAATGTCCTGTTATACTTGCTTGAGAAACACTTTAGAATAGGAAATGCTATTCAAGTTCAAGGACTGAACGATTAAACCCAACTCCATTTTGTTTAGTCAGATGTGAAAAAATACATAGTTAATTGGTAGGCAAGATCTCAATGTACCAGAATCCAATTATATAGTCTTCAAAACACTAGTGAAATAAAAGTTAATGAGACATTTTAAAAGACATTACAATTTTATGGTACTGATTTATTTTGAAAAATAGCAAGGATAAATGTAAATTTAATATGCTGAAATAAATTTTCTGTCTTCATTTTGGAATTTCAACTAAAAGGAATGATTCATTAAATAGTGAATAATGAATATGTATATAAACATATATATAATAATTGGTGTGTTTTTAATTAAAAGTTCCTTTTGTTCTTTTCTTTTTTAATATTGGTCTTGGTTTACTAATTATCCAAGAAATGTGGTTGGCTATATTCTCATTGCCCTCTAAATTATGGTAAATGAAGGGAACAATTGCTCCAAATCAGCATTAGTTAAGATATGATTGAACATATACCAATGCTAACAAAAGTAATTACAAACATGAACCCATACTATTGTAATAAGTATTACAGTAAGGAGTGAATTTGTTTGGCACCTCTACAAAACACTTGTTAAAATGTGTTATTTTTTTCTACAACTCAAAGTGATATACATTTAATATTATATAGTCATATTTTTTACTGAACAGAGACTTATTTTGTAAGTTGGTGGTATAATGAAACCCCTTCAGTTGGTTAAATGGATGGTTCACAAAGAGACAGTTTATGATCTGTAACTATATACAAGCAAATGAAAAAACTGAGAGGAATTAATGTCATGCACAGAAAACGTTATTTATACCAGAAGATCTTATTTGGTAATAAAAATGGGTAACCTTGCAAAAACATGGAATTTATTCATTTTAAGCATTTATTTTAAAGATTCTAATTGCTATATCCTCAATATAGCAGTGTTGCTATGCTGAATAAGTAATAGACATGTTTTTTGATTAAGAAGTGTTTACATTAAAGACAAATTAATTTGTCTTTTGGTACTTTATATTGAAAGGTGTTTTTAATTTCTCTACGAAGCTTTGAAATTGCTAAGACTCTGTTCAGCATTATCTATGCTGTGAAGACTCTTCATTTCTAAAAGACAGTTCATCACTTCCTTAGCTGGGCTCTTAGAGCACCTTGTCTGCCCCCTAGGACTTGACACATAATATGTACTAAAGAAAATTGATGAATAAATATAGTTTTATACTGTGAATTATGTATTTTTTTCTTATATATGCTTTTCTCATTCTCTGGACTATAAAATCTTCAAGGACCAGGACCATGTGTTATTCAAAATATTTTATTTTTATAACTTAACATAATGTTAACCATAGTTGGAGTTAATTCATGTATTGTTAATAGTTAGATACCCTTTTGACTACAAGTAACAGAAAACTCAATGACCATCGCTTTAAGTGAATGTAGGTAATTATTCTTATAGAGCAAGGAAACCAGAGGTATTCATTCTAGGTTTCACGTATAACTCAATCATTAAATTCTTTTCATCTTTCTGTTCCACCATGTTAAATATTACAGGTGGCTGTTACACCCACCTTCTTTCAGAATCATGTCTTTTTTCAGGCAAGAAGAAAGCAAGGAAAAAGCGGTTTTCATTCTGATGTTTTTAAATTTTTGTAGACTGGAAACTTTCCCAGCAGCCTTTCCCTCACCTCTCACGAGTAGAACCAGGTCATATGCTTCCTTGAGACCAGTGAGTGTTCAATAACATGGAAGTCATCATGAAAGATTTAGACCAATCATGGTTGAGTCTCTGGGACTGGGGCAGGGGCTTATCCTCTAAGAGATCAATAGATTCTGCATTCAACCTGAACAATTGTTCTTTAGTTAACAGGGGAAATGGGGACCATTGAGTTGTGAATGGATGATGTATGTTAAAATAAATATTACATGAATAGAATTAGATTTGTTAAAATGAATTAATCATTTCATATGTTATCCACAATTGCATCTTTGTATTTTTATTTTGGTTTGTTTGGCAAGATTCAATATGAGCAATTCCTGTTTCCTTGGGGATAATTACAAATCATAAATTCCTTATATGTTTAGCTATGCTGGAAAAGTAAATATGCTCTATTGAAAAGATGCATTGTTCTCATCAACACTACTTTTTTAATGCAAGCCTTGCTCTTAGAATTGCACGGAAAATTCAAATATTAATTATGTTTCCTGGTTTTTCTTAGGCCTGAAAAGATAAGTATGAATTTAGATTCCATTTACCGGTTAATTGAGGAAACACAGATCTTCCAGATGCAGCAGTCATCAGTTAAACCACCTTGTGACATGGTAGCGTCTGCCTCGTGCCCCCGCGATACCTGTAATTCCTGTGTGCCACTTGGTGGGCTACGGTCTCATGCCACTCACAACTACTGTGCTCGCTCAAGCAACGCCACCGAATGGGATATTTGTGAAGAACTTCGCCTGCGGGAACTTGAAGAAGTCAAAGCCCGAGCGGCTCAGATGGAGAAGACCATGCGCTGGTGGTCAGACTGCACTGCCAACTGGAGAGAAAAGTGGAGTAAAGTTCGAGCTGAAAGGAACAGTGCCAGGGAGGAAGGAAGACAACTCAGAATAAAATTAGAGATGACAATGAAAGAATTGAGTGCACTGAGAAAGAAGCAGAGTTTGCCACATCAAAAGGAGGTGTCAGAAGCTAGTGTGACCCAGGACCTGAAGCGTCCTGGTTTCATAGAAATGTCCTATGCACAAAGGGACCAATTTCAAATTGGTTCCCAAACATGTGAATCTATCAGAGAGTGTTTTGTGAAAAGAGAATTTCCTACAAAGGAGAACACAAATAGTAAGGTAAGGGAAAAAACCCTCAGAGGAATCCAGAGATTGTCGCTTATGGAAATGCCCTATATAGAGATGGAGAGGAAGGGGAGAATTATAAACCCAGTAGTGACTGTGTTTGCATGGCCTGCCATAACTAAGTACCACAGACTGGGTGGCTTCAGCATCAGGAATTAATTTTCCCACAGTTCTAGAGGCTGGAAGTCTGAGATCAAAGTGTCAGCAGGTTTGGTTTCTTCTGAGGCCTCTCGTTGACTTAGAGACGGCCGTCGTCTCCCTGTGTCTTCACATAGTCTTTTCTCTGTATGTGTCTGTGCCCTAGATTCCTCTTCTTCTAAGTGTTCCGTCATGAGGCCCATCCTAATCACTTCATTTTAACTAAATGACCTCCTTGAGGACCCTGTCCCCAAATACAGTCACAGTCTGAGGTCCTGGAGGAATTTTGAGGAAGCATAGGAATTTTGAGGGGAGAAAATTTTGAGGGGACAAAATTCAACCCATATTAGTGATCTTAAAAGTATTTTTTAGCAAAAATTAACCCAGCATTTTTTAATGGGAAAAGAAAATATTTGGAGAGATTTCTCTCCATTTATCCTAATTATGTCAGTAATAATACATTATTGTGTGAACATTTAGTGTGGTTGGGACTGTGGCTTCACAGTGAATTCCTGTAAAATGGGAACCACAGGCAAATACCTTTAAGCAATGCTTCCCATACTCTTGGAATTTCTTGGTATACTGAGAATCTTGAAGTTCCTGAAAATTCTGCACAAAATAAACTTTTAAAATCTTTTATTTAGTCTAGCAGTTCATCCACGTATTTATCTATGAATCACTTCCCTTCCTTTAACTTGGTAACTATTATTAACACCCATACTTTAGGAAACTTTTCTCTTTTCACAGGATCAGTTTATATTGTTATTCCGTTCTAGGTAATTCCATCTCTAAAAACATAAAATTGCTCTAAAATTTTAAGTCTTTCCATGATATATGGACGTTATGGTAAATATAACCTAAATTTCATTCTAAATGAAAAATTTTAAAGATTGCAATAATCTAAATCACTTATGCTTATTCAGTCTTCCAGGTTTGTTTATTTATTTTTTTAAAAATATGACATCTAGTCTGTTAGTCCCACTGTGTATATGTTTGGGAAAATGCTATACATTCTCAAAATGCCATTGTATTTATGTATGCATGTCAATGTAGTGATGGAAATGAGGGCATATAGCTTACATAGTTTCTCTGAATGTACAAATTATTTATTATTACAAGTAATAGATACTACATTTGAAAATGTGAAAGATTCCCCACGTAAATTTTTCTGAGAAATTATCAATATCTTGTGACTTTATTTGGAATTTTTTTGTATCCTCAGTGTCAAGAAGAGATCATACATAGTACATATTTATTAAAAGTTTGTTTTTTTAGGAAAGAAACACACTCGTAGTTAAAATTCCTTGTGATGGTAGTGAAATAAGTATAGGCTATTGAAGATGTTTCAATTAGTTGTTTTTATTTTTACCAATCCCCCTGCCAACTCTAAGCCTAATAAAAAAGATACTTATATATGAATGGATTGTCTTATCACAGTATTTTCCAGGGATAATAACACATCTTACTTTTTATTTTTCAAAATAATATACGTAATAACCCTATTAAATTTTGAGAGAATGAAGAGTCGTACTAGTAACCTAACATCCTTGTACTATTTTTAAAATAAATCACATTTTATTTGACCTTGGCTTTATCCTATAACCCATAAATTAGGGCAAATTTAAATTATAGACAAATATCTATAGCATGAGTTTGGTGAAGTTTTGGAATTATGATATAAGATTTTGAGGCAGTGTGTTACTCTGATACATGATGTTCATTTATATTAAAATGTCCCATTAAATTTTATTTGAGATTTAGCTAGTGATCTAAAAAATAGTTCAATAAACAAGCCTATTAAAACATTCAAGAATTCCTTGAAAATTCTTTCTATCTGTCCTCCAAAGATGTTAAAAAAAGAACCAGTTGGCTTTACTTTGAAACTCTCAAGTGTCTTGTGACAAAATAAACTTTAAAGAGAAATTCATAAACTCATTAAATAACTCTTTACAGCTGTTCAAGTTTATGTGTGGCTATTTTTAGCCGTCATTAGAAAAAGAAGACTTAAAGTTAAAGCAGACTTTTTGAGAAATGAACTTTATTATAATAAGAATAATAAGAACACAGGGATAAAAGTGGTTCAAGAATGCAAGCTAAAGTTTGGTCATATGACACTATTAGAGAATGATAAAGAAGTGAAAATAATGAATTTGAACCTGAATCATAACATTTATTTCCTTTCAAAAATACTGAAATGTTCTTAATGATTTTCCTACTGAGAGATATAAAATTCAACAATAATTGTTTTATTCTTTTCCTTTTAGGAAGAAGGTTTGATTTTTGACCCATTAAGATTAAATGAAGAAATGAAACTCAACCTGGATTGTCCTGATTTATTCAAGAACAGTGGTTCTGAAAACTGTGCGATGAAAGCTGGATTAAGACCGCAAGCACTAAATCTGCCTTTAGAGAATGAAGGGCCTGAAGTTTCAGCTTTGCAGGTGCAATTGGATGAGTTCCAAAAAATCTTATGCAAAGAAAGAGAGTAAGTGCTAAATCACTGCCTTCCCTTAACCAAGTCTGATTTTCAAACTTCTTTAAAGTGTTAAGTCTAGAAAACTGGCCATTTGGTAATGCATTTTATCCATGATTAGTCATTATGTTCTAATACTTAAAACATGAGTTTGATATATATACTCATTTTTTTAATTTTAAAGAGTAATTTATAATGTATTCATTATTATTCTTTTACCATAACCTTTTTGTCATCTCCAGTAGATTTGCCTCAATTATATTTGAATTATTAAGATAATATGGTTAAAATAGCCAGTGTATTATCTATCTTTTACAGCATTATAGACTTCAGTGAGTCAATAAAATGAAAATATGTTAATACTACTAAAGACAAAACACAATTTTGTGAGGTATTGACCATTTTTGGTATCTAGGGAAGAAACACCAGACTTAAGATGAAATAACCTGGATATTCATGCTGGTTCTGATATATTCCAGCTGTATTATATTGGCTTCGCCACGAGTGTGCTATTTTCTCTTCTGTAAAACTATGGATAGCGATGCTTACATTCCAGTTTTCTATTCTTTTGTGACAGAACTTCCCAAACAATGGTTATTGAAACAATAATCCTATGTATCTGTTCATGACTCTTGAGAATGGCTTTGCTATGTGTGGCTTCCGATGGGGTAGCTCAAAAGCTGCCTGGGGGCTGGAGTCATTTGAAGCCTCACTCACTCCCAAATTTGGCAGCTGATCTTGGCTGTCCTCTTGGGCCTCAGTGGTAAGCCCTGCGTGTGGCCTATCCGTGTGGCTTCTCGGCCTCCTCACAGTGTAGTGGCTAGGTTGCAAGTGAACATCTTACAGGTACAGAGAGAAATATATGGTGTTTTAATGACCTTGTCTCAACAGTCATATAGCGTCCCTTCTGCTATGGTGGAGACTGTCTCAAAGGCTGACTTGGGTTCAAGGAAGAAGGGCACCCTCAAAGGGAGGAATGTCAAGGTCATGTTATGATAAGAGCATGCAGGATGGGACCATTCTGACAGCCATCTTTGGGAAACGCAATCTGCCATGGCGTCTTCACTGATTTCTTATAAGGATCAAACACAAACAATGTCTGGGAAAGTGACCTCTAGTATGAATTATTCAATATGCTTTTTTGGTTCCTATTTGAGGGAATAGTTATAGAATATCTGATGCACTTTCAAAGGTGGTCCCCCAATTTGAAGACATTTTTCTATCTCTTTACTTATAAGACTCATAATAGGCACAATAAAAAAATGGGAGTATTACATAATATATATACGAATATAATTATATATTATATAATGGCTTCAATTTCCGTGGTTTAAAATGATTGAAACAGTGATATGTGTGCTCACAAATATTGCACAAATACTATACATTTTTCATCTGCCATTCCTTTTCTGTCAGCCAGAAGTTTCTCATTAGTTCCTCTCAAATTTATTTGTACCACTAACTCCTTTTTCAGATTCTTTGTCTATACCTCACTATATGAATAGATTGTTATAATACAATCATCTATGTATAGAACAAATATTTATTATTCTACCATCAAATATAGATTTGCAATAGAGGCAATCAATATTAGTAGAAAAGGGAATAACATTGAATTAATTTTTAGGTCTGTACCCATATAACAATTAACTTTATCTGGAACTGTAGGTTTCAGTCAAATTCTAAACTCTTGTGTTTTATTTCTTGAAGGACTTAACTTTTTTAGTGGCTGTAGACTTCTCTCAAATCCACACACAAAGTTACTTCACTGACATAATGTAATTGGAACAACATGAAATTGTTCTTTCCTAGAGGTAAACTCCCCAAGGTGCCCATTTTAATGATATGCACATGTATCCGTATTCTCTCACTCATACACATGTACACATACATGTATATGTGGCTTCCTTGGAATAAATTAACAACCTCCAAAGAAGTAAATTCTCCAGTTGTCAACAACTTCTATCTAGAAACCATAGGCCAAGGAGAAGGGGAACAGAGGTCTCTGATTGTATTTGGTCTTCTCATTCTCCGCTTTAAGAAACCATCCCGTGGGTGTTCTGTGTCCATGAATCATCATTTGCATGCAATACGCTTGGGGCAATTGTACAGTCTTTTTCTATCACAAGAGAATGTTTCCCAAGGATATAGAATATACTGTTACTATAAATCTGTCTAATCGTATAAATTCCTCCTCCTGGAATCTCAGCAGTGGGTTGGCTGGGGTTGAGAAGATGTGAATGTGTTTTTTTCTGTGTTCCCAGCTAGTGGGAAAATGCTCTTGACTGGAGCACTGGAGTCAGCCGAGAGAGCTCAGGGCGTCACCTCCGCCATTGGCACAGACTGCAACCTCCTCCCTGAATACACTAAACTTTATTACGTTATTTGCATCAGAGTGCTGTTCAGGTTTCTGTGCAATTATCTAGCATCTGCAAGCTCCTCAGGTATTGAGAACTTGTATATTTCTGATCTCTTAGGTAGAAAATTTGAGGTGAGGGCTGGACACCTGACCCTCTCAGAAACTTAGTTTAAAAACTTTGGCAATATCAAAACTTAAGTAAGGGAGACGATGAGGTAAAATATGTTGATGAACTGTTTTAACATTTAGAATTAGTTCCCAAATTAAACTGTAGATGGTACCTGTATCTCAGAAAATGTTTGCTTCCATTTAAGCTGAGCTTCAATTCTCCCTTTCAGTTTTATTTTCTTAATTTGTTTTATGTGTAAAAAGAATAGAATGCTTTAATTAGTTTGCTTTGCATCACTAACTGTTGAATTTTTTCTTAATAAAATGAGATTTAAAAATCTTAGTAAGACGGTACAGAAAATTAAAAATGCTTGAAAGATAAGCATTAGTTAGAAATCCATAAGTGTGTGTGTGTGTGTGTGTGTTTCTCAAACAATGAACAAATTGGCATGCAAGTCTGGTTAATATTATTTAATGTAATATTGTTAAAAATTTAAAAGTAAGGACTACTTTACTAATTTATTTACTGTTACTAATGCAGTAAATCTTTGCATTTTTAAAAAAAAGTAATTTGTGGCATTTATGTATTTATTCAGCTTTATTGAGATATAATTGATGAATAAAGTTAGTATATGTTTAAGACGTACAATGTGATGTTTTGATGTACATATATGTTGTGAAATGATTATCACAATGAAGCTAATTGATACATTTACCATCTACAAAGTTATCATTGTTTGTGTGAAGAGAGCACTTATGAGCTACCCTGTTAGCAAATTTTATGTATATAATACAGTACTGTCAACTATCGTCACCATGCTGTGCATTAGATTCCAAGAACTTACTCATATTATAGTGAAAGCTTATACCCTTTGAGAAACACCTCTTGACTTTCCCCACCTGCCCTGCATCTGGCAACCACTCTTCTATCATCTGATTCTATAAGTTCAACTTTTTAGATTCCACGTATAAGGGATATCGTACAGTATTTGTCTTTCTTTGGCTTATTCCACTTAGCACAATGTTCTCTAGGTTCATCCATGTTGTCACAAGTGGCAGGATTTCCTTCTTTTTTATGGCTGAACAATTTTTCTACTATATATAATTTTCTTTATTCATCTGACCACTGACACTTAAGTTGCTTCCATATCTTGGGTATTGTGAACAATTCTGTAACGAACTTGGGAGTGCAGAGCTCTTTTCAAGATCCTCGATGTCCCTTGCAATTGGAGTGCAGACATTAGATCTGGGAGTAGCTGTTCGCTCGTAGCCACCTGGTCTTTTTAGCAGAAGCTAGTGCTACAAGGAAGAGAGCACCCAGAATTCATCCTGGTGAAGAGGAAGGCAGTGGTGGCAGCTATATCTTATTTCCAGAGGAAGTAGTGGCCTCCGGTCTCTGTTGACACCATCCTGTGTCTCCACTTGGCATTGAGGTCATGTTGTGTTGTCTGTACCCTAATGGGGCCTCACTGGGTGCTGATGGGAAGATTTCAATGGCTTCATGTTTGTTATTTCTGGCTTCCTGGGTTTCCCCTTTGCTTCTCTGGCTCTCCCAGACATTCTTTCAACGATTAATATCCTCTTCTGTTTAAATGAGCTAATATGAATATTTTTGTTTGTCAAGCACTTAATTGATACCAGAAGAGAGTACAGGCAACAGGCAGGGAAGGTGACAGCAGTGGGGTCTTCCCATGACCAGTTCTGTGGCAAGAGAGTGGGCTGGATGCATCACCTCCAAGCCTTGGTCACTGGTCCTCCTGGACCTCTCCAAGCTTAACAGTATTCTTTATATATAGCTCTTTTCTTATTAAATTAACTATATGTAGCTTTGGCTATTTGCTGAGAGGTCCTGAAAATGAAGACGTTAATTATAAATAGCTGGGAATTCAATTAGACCATGGAAATGTGTTGTTCACTGAAAGTAAAAATTTTTATTATTCATAGTGTCATACTTAGTTTACATTTTGGACTAATAGAAAAATGGATATCTAAATGTTATTATAAGTTGATTATTTTTCTCTGGTAAAAATATTTGACATTTAAAAGCCTTTAAGAAAATATTGATTAGATATTTTACAATGAATTTTCACAGAGTTTATAAATTATTAATATTTATTCTTGGATATTAATTTATGAGGAATTTTCATCCCTGAGAAATATTTTGTTCCATCTTCCTGTTTCGATGTCTAAATTTTATGCCCTGTTGTTATGGGATTATGATAGTTTACAAAGTATCAGCAGATTGCATAGAAATATAATCATACTTTCCCTATAAATTATTTTGGCTCACACTCTATATTCTGAAAATTTTATATATTTTAGCAATTTGATTTTTAAAAGTTTACATCATCATATTAACATGCTATATTTTTGCTGAGCTTTGTCTTAGTTTTGTTAAAAGAATTGTGTATAAAATATGCAACATCCTTTAGTGTAAAATTAGTTTTTCCTTTGCCTTCTTGTAGTTCAAATAGTATGATGATAGTTTAAATTTTTATTACATATTTAACCATTTAAATAATCAATTATGGAAAACTCTCTAAAATATAGAATAAATTGATTAGCCCAGAAAATTAAGGATTTAAAGAGTGCCCTCTGCTGCATAAATTTAAATGTGCAATGTCTTAATGCTTGCATAAATGGTCACAAAACTTTTTTGACGAGGCTATCCTAGAAATATTCAAACATTCATTAATTTTTATGAATTGCCTGTCCTCTCACTTCTCTGACTAAATTGTACCTTTTTATATAATAAAAATACAAATTTTCTTTCAGTAAAGTAATAATTATGTTGTTTTATTTAAGATACATACTAAGAAGATAAATACGTTAATTTGCCTTAAATAAGAAATACAAATAGTATTCATTTTATATATTTTGAAAAAATCACATTATTTTCATTTTGTGAACTAACTTGGAATACATATGCTAAGTCTAGATATAATCTAGGTATAATTATATCTTTATAACGTATCTGTATTTATATATAGCTAAGATTAAAAGTTTAATAAATACCTAGTTTGAAATATCCTCCTTGAGCTTCCTTTAACATCCTAGAAGGAACAGTTACCTCAGTAATTTTGATGACCTTTTTGAGGGTCAGCATTTATTCTATAGTAATAATAAGTCACTTTTATGTTAATGTGAGCTCTTCTGGCTAACATTATCATTTGATTTATTAAAATATAACGTTAAAAGCTGGCATTGATTTTTCAACAAATATGATTTTGAACTTGTAAATTTAGAAGTCTGGACATTTTTCAAATTTTCAAGTATAATTTTTATATTATTCTATTTATAAATAAAATAATTCTCAAAATTAATTTCAAGGAGAAAATTTATTAATGTATGCTTCAATACACAAATGTAATCAATATCCTTTAATAAAAATTGTTAATATATTTTATATATACCTTTTCCTTTAAATTCTTTCAATTCCTGAGAAAGAAACATTCCCATATTCTACGCATGTAGCTCCAATAAATTAAAATATAGGAGAAAGCAGGAGAAAGTCAATTATTTTGATATGTGCAAAGCTAAATGAAATATGTTTAACCTACTATAAAGCTAATTGACAGAATAACACATTAAACCAACTTTTATCGAATGTTTTAAAATTTTATTAAGCTGTAAAAGATTTTCTGTCATTACAATGGTCATATATAAATATAAAAAAATTGGGAAATAGCACAGCTCAAATTGAATACATTCTTAAAACTATCTTGAAATTGTAAGTCTATTCTGCTTTTATTTCTTTAGAATGCGCTCATCTTTGGAAAAAGAAATAGAACGACTGGAGTCAGCTGTATCTTTATGGAAACAGAAGTATGAAGACCTGAAAGAATCCAAGCCAAAAAACGTAAACGAGGTATGGAGACATGCAATATAAAGGAATAAATGAAACTGGGGTTTTCTCTGTCCAGTGTGTAACCATATGGGCAGAGGCAGAAGGCTCCATAGACAAGAGGAAAGGAGGTTAAAAAATTGCATTTCCTCTGGAAGAGGCATATTGGAACTCAAGTGTCACTAGTGGACTCGGTCAAGCTCAGGTCATAAACAGTCTTGTTCGAAATAACACATTTTTAACGATCAGCCACATGACACAATTAGCTATTCACATCAGGCACACGTGAGAGGGCTGCTGAAGATGTCATTATCTCACAACATCTGCACTAAATAATTTTATCTTATTCTTTTATAAAGCAGTCTGAAAATATCGATAATCTCAAGTGTATTTAGGTTCTTTCCATATTGGCCTTATCGTCATTCATGGTCAGCCACTTCCCTTTATAAGTTTTCTTTTGCATTTGCATGAATAACGTTCTGTCATGAAACATTTCCCTTCCAATTATTTTTAATATTCATTATTTAAACAATATGAATTGTACATATCCTGTGTACTAAAGCATTGTGCTAGGTAAGTATGTGGGACAGAATGACGAGCAAATTAAAGAAAAATTCTGAGAAAAAATAACGACAAGCTAAATATTCTCAAATGACTGAACACTTAGTTGATGCATATGCAATATATGAGTGTTTATATACAGATATGCACACACATACACACTTATACAAACCATATGTATGCTGACAGACGCCTAAACAAATTGAGTATCTAAATCAATTATGTAGTCATGCCTTACTCGAAAGCACTCTTCCATCAGTTGTTCACTTGGTAAGTGATACTCTTCCTTGTTAATGAAAACCTCATATGAATGTTGCTTCAGGTTTGTTTCTAGCAGGTGATAAAGTTTAGAGGCATTAATTTAAGTTTGCTGAATTCATATGACAGAGTGTTCCAGAACCTTAGTCGCCAGCATATGCTTAGTTCTCGATCATGTACAGGCATCCCAATGGCCAGAAAGCAAGGTAATTATCATGCACAAGTCCAAAAATAGTCAGCTATGTTCACCCCGAGGACCACTGAGATTCGAAAAGAAGGACAGTGTGTTCTAATATTCTTAAACAAATATCTCCTGCTTAAAAATCATTTGTAAAGAAAAGTCATTTCACTGAGAACCACTCACGGTTCGTCCGAGAACATTTCTCAATGAGGGGTAAATTAAACGAAGCTAAGGAGCTCGATTCCGATAATTTCTCCCTTATGGATTCCTGTGAGGTTGTCAGAGTCATTTGGTTTCTGGCATAGACTTTTGGATGGATATAGTGTGTGTATATACGGACTCATATATGGACTCAGTATTTATATTGACAGGTAGCTAACTGAACGTGACGTCTTTGGGTGTGAACATTTACAGTAAGTTAATTTTATGCAGGAAAAATAGTTCACAACAAAAATCATGTTATGCTTAGAAAGTATGTGTATGTTCCCTATAATGTAATGGGCTCCCAGTTTAATTGAGAAAGCTAATATTTAGGATAGAATGGCCTTAATTTTAGGAGAAACATGCATTTACTGTATCTTGCCACCAGTGGGTAGTGCAGACTTGATAATGTTAGTCCCGTAACTCTTCCTTTCAAACAACTAATTGAATATTTGTGTAGCAACTGTTCTGGAAAAGTCGTGGTATTGAGTTGGTTTACAAAGCAATAGCAATATGGATATTTTTAAATGTTTAATGTTTTCTGTTCAAAGATGATATTTTTGGTATCAAATAGGAAATTGTGTATTTTGAGTTGCTTAACAAAGCTCTATTGATGAGAAAAAGTAAAACCAGTGTAACATTTTAAAGCATAAGTTGGATCTACATTTTGATGCCCATACAGAACTATGATAATACATATGTGATCCTTTTACTAGGTAAAATGAGGATAGGGTTGTTGGAACAGTGGGAAGTTCAAAATTTCTGTGGAAAATTTGTTCAATTATTTAAACTTTTGAGTGCTTGTTTTAGTTAGATAAACTCTGAATTTGAATAATGAATGAAAGTGACAATAAATGAAAGAGTTTTAATTGTAAATGATGGAAAGTTAACTTAATCAGAGATAAAGAAAAACATTGCTTGAATTATTTATATGGGTATTATTATTTTTTTAAATATCTCTTTCTACTTCCTAAGAAGGAACTTGTGATATTCTTAGAAACTTTTTGATGTGGTACACACATATTAAGTTATTTTTATAAAATATTATGAAATGTTGAAAAATATTTACAACTGAATAAATAAAAATTCTCAGTCACATGTAATTATTTACATATACTTTGTTTAATTGTTTTATAATAGATGGTAACAGGACAAGATTTTTACGCTACATTTAGCAATGGCACTGTAGAGTAATTATGAGAGTAAAGTATTCAAAGTTCCTATACAGTTGATTGACAATCAAAAATTGTGTCTTGATGAATCTTTTGGAATTTCACACGAATTCTTTCTCATTTCACATTTCAAATATTCTGAAAATGACCTTCACTTTACTGTGGCTCTTTATCTACTGTAGAAAAAGTTTTGAATACCAGTGTAATTCTTGTTTAGATGCTAAAACTGTTACAAGCAAATGCATTCCTGGCTCAGAACTGCTGATAGAAAGATTAGTAATTTTTAGAGTTGGAAACAGATGTGCTTAATAGGCCAAGATTTAAAAAATGTATTTGAAAGTCTGGTGTGCTTTAGAGGGAAATAATTCTTAAATCACTGACATTTGGAGAAGAGTAAATAGAAGAATTTAATTGTAAATCTAATACATATTTAGAATGTGACCAAGACAATGAGTAGTAGAGATGATTACATTCAAAATGGTATTCCCATGCTGAATTTAATACTAATTCTATTGTTCCTTTGCAAGTCTGTTAATATTGATTTGGGATTAGATTATAAATTTCAAGTGTGCTGAAATGATCATTTTTTTATGAAATCTCACGATCTATAAAATCAAATGTTCATGTAAGCGATACTGATTACAAATAATTTTGTACGTTGCTTTAACAGTAAATGACTGATTCTTTCCATAATGGACGCTATCCTTTACTGTTTATGGAGGATACTGCTAACACTTAAAAATGGGTTTCAAGCTGAGAAATGAAATGTAACTTTTTAATCTTTCTTCAAAATTGTGCTTTTACCTGGTATCTTTTTAAGGATTTTATTAAGAAATTGATCTTTGTTTTGTGACAATAGCAATGCTTCTAATAGTTTATAATGTACAATGTTTTTTTATAAAAATGTATAGTAAATATTTATAGAGATGCAGGCTTTGTGGTACTTATACCTTACACTGAAGCCTTATCTCAGACGCCTCCAAGCACCTTTCTGATTTGGGGGAAATAAAAAGGTTAGAATTGTGAGTTACATGTTGCTAAAATTCTACACTGATACCCTTGCTTTTAAAAAAAGATTATGTCATATGGGAGCTATTCTGCATACATCAGAGAGGGTCCTTGAACATGCACGACTTCCCTCCGCCTGCTCCTCCTTTAACCAGCTGGAGACTGAGGGCATACTTCTCAGAGCTCACTCCACCAGTGTCCTTCACCTACCAGCAAGCCGTCCAACTTACTACGGAGGAGGCTGCAGGGAGGCTCCCTGCGTTCTAATCCAGCGGAGCATTTCACAGCTCAGTGCTTCCTCTGCCCCCTCTTTGTCATTCCCCCTGTCCACACTAACCTCCAGCTCTACTGGCTTCATTCATGTCATCACATCAACCAAACATTTTCCTGCTCAACCACAATCTGCAGCAGCAAAAACCAACACCGGGCACTTGATATGACCCCATTCTCCAACGTGATCAGCCAGCTCTGTGGTGGCAGGTTGATTACATTGGTGCTTCCATCATGGAAACGACCCTTACACTAAATACAGATTTGCCTCCCCTACCATCCGCAGACTTGCAGGATGCTTTATCTGTCATCGTGGTACTCCACCCAGCATTGCTTCTGATCAAGGCCCTCATTTCTCAGTGAAAGAAATGGAGAAGCGGGTCTTTGCTCATTGAGTTCACTGATCTTACCACTGTCCCGAAGCCACTGACTTGACAGAATGATGAAATGGCCTTTTGAAGACCAGGCACAGCACTGGTTAGGTGGCAATACGTGGCAGAGATATGGCAGAGTTCTCCAGAAGTCTAGATGCTCTGAGTCAGCATCTGATATGCAGTGTTCTTTGTCCCATAGCCAGGATCCACAGGTCCAGGACACTAGGTGGGAATGGGAGTGGTACCCATCACTATTATCCCTAGTGACTCTCTAGCAAAATATTGGCTTTCTGTTCTCGAGACATTAGTCTGCTGGTCTACAGGTCTTAGTTCCAGAGGGAAGGTATTTCTACCAGGTGACGCAACAATGAGTCCACTGAACTGGAAGTTAAGACTGCCACCTGGCTGGTTGGGACTCCTTGTGCCTTCGAACGAACAGGCCAAGAAAGGAGTTTCCGTGTCAGCTGGGGTGACCAATCCTTACAGGAAATTGGACTGCTCTCCCACAGTGGAGGTGAGGAAGGGTTGTCCCTTACGGCTTCTCTGAGTATTATCATGACCTGTGAAGAAGGTCCATGAAAAACTACAACCACCCAATGCAGCAAGGTTAGTAATGGACCAAGCCTTCAAGAATGAAGGTAAAGAACTATGACCAGCTGAAGGCCTTGCTGAATGCAAAAGGAATACAGAGTGGACAGTAGAGGAAGGTAGCTACGACCAGTGACCAGTTACAGAAGCGAGCACTGTGGCTGTCACGAATATTTCCTCCTTATCTTGTTGTGAATACATTTGCTCTCTCTCTGTCTCTGTCTCTGTCTCTGTCTCTGTCTCTGTCTCTCTCTCTCTCTCTCTCTCTCTGTCTCTCTCTCTCTCTCTCTCTCCTGGGAAGGAAATAATGCTTTTTCAGTTGTATGCAGATAGTTGCATCAAGTTAGGCGGAATTATGACCTTGTTATTGTTTCTATTTGAATATTAAGTATGGTTTAAGGAAACATGTATGGATGCCAAGTTGACAGAGGCTGGACTTGTGATCATTAATTTTATGTGTCAACTTGAGTAAGCCAAGGGGGATGTCCAAATAGCTGGTAAAACAGTCATTCTGGGTTGTCTTTGAAGGTGTTTCAGGAAGAGATTAGCATTTGAATGGGTAGGCTACCATAAAGAAAGTCACCTTCACCAATTCGGGTGGGCATCGTCCAGTCCCCGAGGGCAGGAATAGACCAGAAGGTCAGAGCCAGGGCACATCGCTCTGCCTGAGCTGGGACATCCATCTCTTCCTGCCCTCACACATCGCCACTCCTGGTGCTTAGGCTTCCACAACAGCCACAGCCCATTCGGAAACACCAGAATAGGAGCTGGAGAAAGAAGTATTGGCAAACACAGACATCGCCACTCCTGGTTCCCAGACTTGGACTGAGCTTATCCCATCGTCTGTGATTCTCAGGTCTTTGGCTTGGACTGGACCTTCCTCCATTGCCTCCCCTGCTTCTCAGGCCTTCAGCTTCAGACTGAATTACACCACGAGCTTTCCTGGGTCTCCAGCTTGCCGACTACAGATCTACAGCTCTCGGGACTCCTGGGTTTCCGTAACTGCATTAGTCGATTCTTATAATAAACCTTCGTCTCTCTCTCTCTATGTATATATGAGTATATCTTACTGGTTCTGTTTCTCGGAAGAAGCCTGATGAATACCTTTAGGCCCATCCTGTTTTCTTCTAGAACAATCATCTTTCACTGTCTACTGGCCAGTCACATTTTGCCATTAACCTCAGTTTACACATCACTTTCTAAAGAGGAGTGGTTTCAATCCAAACATATCTTCCTTCACTATTTTTCCTTAAAGAAATGTGCAGGATTTTAAAAGACCTCCCTCACCAAGATGTGCAGTTATGTCTATGCTTGTTTACTGCATGCCTTTCCCGTTCAACTGTCAGCTTCATGAAAATATGGGTCACATCTGCTCTAGTCACCTCCCTCTGCCCGGTGCTGAATAAAGGGGGTTGTCATCTGTGGTTGCCAAAACTTCTTTCTCCAACTCCTGTACTTGTGTTTCTGAACGGCAGTTGTGGCTGTTGTGAAAGGAGACTCGCTAGAATCCCAGGCTTGTCCTTTCTTAGCTTGATGAGGCTCTACATCCCTCAGGATTTTAGATTTTCCAGGATGCTCGAGTGACCCTTCACCCCTCACGTCCTATCCATCATAAAAATATGCACAGCTTCTTCTTTGGAAAACACAAATGAGCTTATCAGGCCAAAGAGGAAGGCTGATAAAATACTGTGTTAGAATTCTGTAAATAGAGAAGAACAGTGAACATATGGGACCCCACTCTGCTGATAGAAGTGTCTTCAAGATCTTTTTAAACAAATGTAATTCAGAATAATATAGGCACTAAATTATGTACATCAGAATTAATTGAACTAATAGAAGATAATTTATAGACATTGCCAAGATAACCCTCAGAACACTGAGATGCCTTACTCAACTCAAAGACTATTATAAGAATTATGAAAGAAAATTAGGCCATTCAGAATACGCGTTACTTGTAGAAACATAAAATGGTAAAGAAAAAGATAGGCTGAAAGCAGATGTTTTAACACCTATTTGAGTTAAGCAATACTATTATAACATTTAAAACATAACACAAATAATTCAGCTGATATTTAATTCATCTATAGAAATTAATAATTTGAGAATAATGATAAAAGGTTAAAAAGAAATGAATAATAAGGTCTCAACATGAATTACACAGTGGCCATGGTTCCACATAGTAGTAGGGGGTATTTGATCTAGGAAACATCTTTATTTTATGTCCTAGCTGACAGGTTATTGCCCGGTAATGCAGGCCTCAGGAACAAAGATTGTCCTTTTTTTTCCCCCCCTATAAGAAATCCCTATGTGGGAATAGCAGTTAAGACCATTGTGGAGATAAGGATCCTCCTTTTAGTAAATAGCGTTAGGTTTTTTGTTTTGTTTTTCCTGTAGGAGCAGTTTTTGTATTGGAAAGGAGATTGGACCAAGGCATCTGCCTTCTTTTTCTTAAGAGTATGTTCATCTCACCCTCAGCAAAGGTATTGATAGTATACTACTGAGGGAAAAAAATCAGATTTAAAACAGGAATGTATACCACCCCCGTGGTAGATGAGGGTAAAGGGGAACAAATATAAGATGGTGGAAGGAGAACTGACTCTGGGTGGTGAACACACAATGGGATTTATAGATGATGTAATACAGAATTGTACACCTGAAATCTATGTAACTTTACTAATAATTGTCACCCCAGTAAACTTTAATTAAAAATAAATAAATAAATAAATAAATAAAACAGGAATGTATTAAAAAAAAGGGCTGTGTAGTATACCATTTAAAAATTTCTCCATGATGTAAAAAATCTGGAATGAGAAATTTAAAAGTGTCTAATCTTTTTATATTTACATATCATTTGTTGCTATATAAAATCCTTTTTGTTCCCCCCAATATATAATTTAAATATAAGAACTCTGGCGTTAGGAGTTCATTATATTTTGGGAATTGGGAGGTGGCATGTTTTTTAGGGGGAATTCCAAGTATTTCTAATGAAATTTTAGCTTCATTGAAGTATATTTAATGTACAAAAAATTGCACGCACTTAATGTATACATTTTGATGACTTTGGGCATACGCATACACCTGTGATACCATCACCACAAGAAAGGTGCCAAACGTACCGATCACCTCCCAAAATCCCCTTGTGTTCTTCTCTGTGTGTGTGTGTGTGTGTGTGTGTGTGTGTGTTTACAACATTTACCATGACGTCTATCCCCTTCACGTATTTTAAAGTGCACAGTACTATAATATGAACTATAGACATAGTCTTGTACAGCAGATCCTCAGAACCTACTCATCTTGCATAACAGACTTTATACCCATTTAAAAATAAATCCCCATTTCCCATCCCCCCAGCCCATCACAACCTCCATTCTCTTCTCTGCATCTATGAACGTGACTGTTTTACGTACCTCACATAAGTGGAAAGATACAGTATGTGTCCTTCTGTGCCTGACTTATTTCCCTTAGTGCAATGTCCTCAAGGTCATCCATGTTGTTGCCAGGGGCAGGATTTCCTTCCTTTTAAGCTCAAATGACCTTCAGTTGTATGTCTATACCACATTTTCTTCATGCATTCATCTGTCAGTGGATATTTGGGTGGTTTCCACATTTTGGCGACCGTGGGCAAAGCTGCGATGGACATGAGGCTGCAGATATTCTCTAGGAGACCCTGACTTTAATTATCCTGGATGTGTACCCAACAGTGGGATTGCTGGATCACGTGATAGTTCTATTTTAATTTTTTGAGGACCCTCTATAGTTCTCCATAGTGGAGATTTCCCATATGCCTCCTGCCCTTACACATATAAGCCTCCCCCATTGTCGACGTCACTCACCAGAATGGTACATTATTTACCAACGATAACCCCCACCGACACATAATAATCATCTGAAGTCCATCATTTACCTTAAGGTTCACTCTTGGTGGTCTACGTTCTATATATTTGGACAAAAGTATAGCGATGTGTATCCATTATTATGTTAACATTCATAGTATTTTTACTGTCCTCAAAATCCTCTGTGCTCGGCCTGTTCGTCCCTCTTTGCTCCCCTGACCCCATGGAAACCACTGATCTGTTTACTGTCTCTACAGATTTTCCTTTTCCAGAATATTATATGATTGGAAGCATATCATATATATCCTTTTAATATTGTCTTCTTTCACGTAGTAACATGCATTTCAGTTTCTTCCCTGTCTTGTCATGGCTTCGGTAGCTCATTGTTTTTAATGTCGAATGACATTCCATGGTCTGGACGGACCCCAGGTTATTTCTCCATCACCTGCTGAAGGACATCTTGGTGTTTCTGTGTTCTGACCGCAATGACTAACACTGCTATAAGCACCCAGGTGCAACTTTCTGTGTGGTTTTCAGTCTCCTAGTTATTACCCCCTGTTGACGTGCGTTCCTGTCTCAGATTGTTTCATAGGTCGCTGGCCACCCTCTAGACAGCAGCATTTGAATGAGGCAGACAGGACTGTGCTCAGAAGGCAGCTCAAAGGCCGGTACGTGATGTGCAAGGAACTCAGTGTAGCTGCTCTCAGGAGAAGAGGCTGAGGGTGTGGTGAAGTCTCAGAGCCTCACCAACACCTCCCCAGGGCTGCAGTGCATCGGATTGGTGTCAGTAGTTCTCGTGAGAGATAAGAAATCATAAAGACAAAAGGCTCATTGAGCTGGTATTTTTACAAGGATCGTATGGGAGGACTGAAGAGGTGCAGATGACATACTGGAACACAGTATTCTTTGAAATGCATTTTAGAATGTATAATTGTCACTCGAGGCAATTTTCCTTTGTAATATAGTTCTGAAGTTATGATCAAAGCCAATGGAAGATATAATTCTATATTCATCATAAAACATCTTCTAAGGCAGACAAACTGAGATGCTGATGGAATCTCATGAGGGTTTTCACAGGGTAGTCTGAATATTATTAAAAAAAATAGTAAATGATCTTTCAATGCAGTTGGACTGAATTAACAGAATCCATTAGATTCACCTGGAAACATTTGTGTGTGTGTGTGTGTGTGTGTGTGTGTGTGTGTGTGTGTGTGTGTGTGTCCGGGTCTCTCTGAAGATTTTGATTTAATTGATTAGGGGTGCATCTCATAGAACTGGGTTTTTAGAGGCTCATGATTCTGATGTGCACCCCAAATGTGATCTAAAGCATGAGGTCACAGAGCCCAGGAGGAGGGACCATGAGGTCCCCCCAAACCAACTGTGATTGTTAATTTTATGGGCCAATTTGACTGGGCCATGAGATGCCCACATATTTGGTTAAATGTTATTCAGGGTGTGTCTCTGAGGGTATTTCTGGATGAGATGCCATTTGAACTGATAGATTGAGTAAAGCAGATTGCCCTTCCTAGGGTGGGTGTGCCTCATCTCACCAGTGGAAGGCCTGAATGGAACAACACTTGTGACCTTTGCACAAATAAAAGGGAATTCCTCCTGCCTGGCTGTCCGCAATCTGGGACATCAGATTTTTCCTTCCTTTGGACTTGAACTGAAACATCAGCTTTTCCTGGGTCTTGAGCCATCGGACTCAGACTGGAACTACACCAGCAGCTTTCCTGGTTCTCAGGCATTTTCACTGGCTCTCCTGGGTTTCCAGTTAGACTGTAGATCTTGGGAATGGAAAGTCTTCATAATCATGTCAGACAACTCCTTATGGTGAAAATATCTATCTATCTATGTATCTATCTATGTATCTATCTATGTATCTATCTATGTATCTATCTATGTATCTATCTATGTATCTATCTATCTATCTATCTATCTATCTATCTATCTATCTATCTATCTATCTATCTAATCCAGAGCTACTCACTGCATGTCCTGGCTTTTTTCTGCTCAACATTTTTTTTCTTCTTTTGCCAGTTGTGTTATTCCTCTAAAACAGCTGCATGTATGCTTAATTAGTAACATCAATTAGGAAATGCCATACATATTTTACTTAACTAACTTTTGGTATCAATTAGTAGATTGACTTAAAAATAATTTATTTATGTATTATAGAGGAAAGATTGTGCTAAAAAAAGGTACTTGGTGTTTGGCGATTTAGGTTTGGAAGTAAACCATGTCCAGTTCTACCGAGGACACAGGGCGTGCTTCCTCCTTGGCACAGGTGGACCTACAGAGAGGCTGAAGGCGTTTGAGTTCCAGGCCCCTCTCTGGCGGTTGGCAGAGGTCCTTGCAAGATGTAAATATATCTGAAAAAGTAAGATAATTGAGACACATTTGTTTAAACCTCTGTCTCTGTCCTCTCTGACTTTCTCTCCAGTACCCTTGATCTCTTCTCTGTTGGACATGGAGTACTTGTGGAACTATTTTGGGTCGCGCCAAATTGTGTTGAGGATACATACAGTTTGTATATGGTAGAATATATTTTTGGATTTGTTTATATGTATACTTAGTCGATATGGAAATCTTAGAAACATATTTGATAATGTACCATATGTTTAAATGAAATCACATGAAAGATAATTTTTTAGAATACCTATATTGGTGGGGTACAAACTTCAAAGGGTGACTATTCCAAACAGCAACTAGGCCTGTGTTATGTTGTGGGATTATTTATCCCAATTTCATTAACCAAAAAATGATCTACTATTCTGGAAGAAATGCTAAACCCTGTCTATGAAAATGATATTACAAAGTAACTATCATACTAAAATTGATATGCAGTCAAAAAGCAAGGAAAAAAATCTAATTGTTAGTTATTGTTTAGTAGTTGTTGTTATTAATTCCTATATTTTTCAAGATTTTGTGAAATGGTATTTGAGAGATTTCTAAAATTTGTGAATTTTTTTGTGATCATTGATTTATAAGATTTAAATGTATATATTTAAAATAAATATTTAAATTTATTTTAAATAACTATTAAAATCAATATTTTATATAAATATTTACTTTCACTCCTAATTTGGCTTAGTCCCCAAATTGTAGAAAATTCAGGCTTCATAAAACCTGAATTTACTCATATTCCTCTGCCCTCCCTTGACTCGACCTCCAAAATCCCTCCAGGTGGCGCTCTTCCACATAGCTCTGCACATGCCTGGAATCCAGTTATGGCATCACTGCGTGCTTGTTGGCTTTTTATCAGCTTCCCTGGAAGTAATCAACTTGAGGGCAGAGACCCCTTGGGGCTTCTCCACTACCCCCAGGTCTGGCTTAGTGAGAAGTTGTCGGTACATACTTGCAAATGGACTTAATGAAGGTGGATAGTGAATGTCTTACAGCAAGGGAAGGAGAAAGTTGCTGCAGGATTAGACTCTACTTTTGGCCTGTTTTCCGTTGTTCTGGTTCCCCCCACTCCACCTCCTATATAGATGGCTTTTGCTGATTCTAAGATATTGCATTATTTACACAAAAAGGCACAAAGTCCCAAGGAGAAAAGTGGTTTTGTCAGCTATTTGGTTGTGGAAAAGATTTGCACAGGTCAGGCTCCAATCTCCAAAGATTTCAAGAACGCCATATGTTAGGGGAGAGTAGGAATGCATGAACAAATTTCAAGTCACCAAAATCAGTGAAAAATTATATAAGATGGAGTGTTTCCAAGAGTAACTTATTTATATAAAAAGTGAATAGCATCATATGCATTTAATTAAACTCAAATCATAAATTTCACCGCCATTTTTAATATTGACAGAGAGAAAGAGAGTTTGGGAAGTGTGAAATTTCTCAAATTACCTTTGAACGACAATCTTAATGTTGAATTATGAAATACAGAGAGAAGTGAGTAGGCTTTTTGATTCTTCCTAAAATAGGGGTGCCAATTATACAAATTACAGGTGAAAGCTCATTTGTGCTTCAGATTGTTTGATTAAGAGTGCCCCTAACAGAAGCTCTTTGAGATTTAGAATTAAATTAGAAGGCATGATTGCTGTAATTCTTTTGATTAAAACAATCTTTGCTGTTTACATATTTTTAACAGCTTTACTGAGATTTAATTCACATACTATACAATTAATCCATTTAAAGAATACAAGTCAGTGGTTTTTAATATATTCATAGTGTAATCATTACCATAATCAACTTTAGAACATTTCATCAGTCCAAAAAGAAACTTTGTATCCATTGGCATTCACTTCTCACTTTCCTCCCACCCGCACAGTTTGAGGTAATCACGAATCTAATTTAATGCTGTAGATTTGCCTATTCTAGACATTATAAATAAATGAAATTTTATTACTGTCTTCTTTCAATTTTTGTAGATTTTTGAATAGAGTTTCTGTAATCTGCTATCCTACTAGCTATTCCTGTCACAACTCAATAAAGAACATAAACATTTTTTAAAGTGAAACCTCATTTAGATAAAAATATTAGGAGGTATAATTTTCTCTTTCCCATAAGAAAAATATAATATTAACATTTAGCTGTTTTATGCATGTCTGAAGCAAGAGATAAACATTTTCAAATACTGTTCTTTCTTAAATGAATACTTTGGTTTTGACAGACATGCAATCCTCTACCTAATCTTTAATAGAGGACTAAGTCAGAAAATAAAGAAAACATTTAAATTTCTAAGGATTGCAGAAATGTAAGATCGTCTTTCCTTTTTACCAAAGTTGGCACTAATTTTTTACTTGCTGTAGTTAAATACATACTTTAGCTCGAATTAAATATATTCCAACATGAGTTTTACTAGTTTTATCCTATAGTAATTACGTGCAGCTTCAGGCAATATTTAATTAAGAATTAAACTATGCTAATCCTTTAAAAACTCTGTTTATCTAAAAGCAAAAATCTAGAACACATTTTCCCCCTAAGATCTTTGATGTTCTAATATTTCATGTTTTTGTGAGCTAAAGGACTTGAGGCTGTGTGCGTGTGTGCGCGCGTGCACATCTGTACACACGTGTGTTTGTGAACTTAGAGAACAATATTCTCTATTTAAAGGGCTTAGAACCAATAATTAAAATAGTATCACATTAAAAAATACATCTTGAAGATGCTCTATTTATGGGTAGGAAATGTCAATATTGTCAGGACGTCAATTCTTCCCAACTTGATCTATAGATTCAATGCAATTCAAGTGAAAACCAACCCCAACAAGTTGTTTTGTGGATATTGGCGAACTGATTCCTAAGTTTATGTGGAGAGACAGAAGACCCAGAGTAGCCAACACAATCCTGAAGGGCAAGAACAAAGTTGGAAGGCTGACACTACCACACTTTAAGACTTACTATAAGGCTCCAGTAATCAAGACAGTGTGGTGCTGGTGACAGAATACACAAAAAAAATCAATGGAACAGAACAGAGCCCAGAAACAGACACACATAAATATAGTCCACTGATCTTTGACAAAGGAGTAAAAGCAACACAATGGAGCAAAGATGGTCTCTTCAGCAAATGGTGCTAGGACAACTGGACCTCCACATGCAAAAAAGATGGATTTAGACACAGACCTTACATCCTTCCCCAAAATTAACTTAAAATGGATCACATACCTCAATGTAAAACACAAAACTATAAAACTTTCAGAAGATAACATAGGAGTAAACCTAGGTAACCTTGGGTAGGTTTTCCATCTTGTTTCCCTTTAAATATGACCTTTAAAAAAAGTTAATTTTTATTTAGAATATGTTTCACATATATTCTGTGAATGTTTTGATAAGTCATAATAGCTTAAATAATACTGTTTTATTTTTATTAAAGGTATTTTTTTCTGAACTGGAAGAACAAAGGGCATTACCCTCTTTTGTGTGACATTTTATTTGCATATGTTCTCTAAGCTGTTAATCATTGTTCCTTTTGCTAATTTACCAAGAGATATATAATTTCAGTCTCTCACTTTCACATAATATTCACATTGGAAAGTTACTTAGAATAAAAATCTAATTTATCTTCCTCCCTCTATGGGAAGTAAAGTAACTGAGGTCTAAAAGTCTGGTTGTTCAATTGCACAGAACAGCTTTAGCAAAAGCAATTTTAGACCACAGCTTTCCTGATCTTTTCCCAGGATCTTTTTGACCACTGTGCTGTTAGTTATGCTTTCATAAAATGCTAGACATTTTATTTGGAGCCTGTGACTAAGAAATGAAATGTTTTTTGTTGTTGTTAATTTAGTATTTGAAGTTGTTAGACATGGTTAATGCAAAGGTTAAGGGGGGGAAAAGCAATATTTCCAGATTAAAAATGGAATAAAGGAAAGTGATTGAATTACCTATTTGTCAATCACTGTACAAAGTTATTTTTCCTATTGATCAAAGAAGTTTTTATACACCTCTCTCTATATGTTATATAGTTGATAAACTCCTACATAAAGAGCTACATTCCTGAGTTTTCCCGTATTGAATGTATTATTTTATTTAAAATAGACGCTTAGTTAACTTCTTGATGAAATGCAAATTACATTTCTCAGATGAATGTTCTCTGTAAGCCATGGTA
The DNA here is from genome assembly GCF_004115265.2 of Rhinolophus ferrumequinum. NCBI lineage: Eukaryota > Metazoa > Chordata > Mammalia > Chiroptera > Rhinolophidae > Rhinolophus > Rhinolophus ferrumequinum. The sequence continues at coordinate 53,864,214 of NC_046302.1, forward strand.
AATCCTCTACTGTCCATCGTGACATCCTTGTGGGTAAATCTGTTAAGAGTAATAAATTATTTCGGAGGGACTCGCGTTGGCTGTCCCTTGGCCTTTGAGAAACTCTGGACAGAAATCAGTTATTAGCGAAAATGATTTCCGTGGACAGAAATCCGCTATCAGCCTGGATTACTGAAGCAAGTACTGAGCCTGAACTTTAATGCAACTGGGACAGTTGGCAGTACATATTACAAAATGGTGAGATTCAAAATGTTCTTTTAAGTAATTTTCAATAGACACAATAGGGGTATATTTTTAAATATGGTTTATTTATAATTTTATGACTGGATATAACTCTTTATGAACCACCATTCGTATTCACCTACACCCTCACGACCACATATAAAAGAAAAAAGTCAGCCTCACATGACATGTACATTATATCCTTTCTTTGTCAATGTATAAAATAATGAATTGGATCCCTAGCATTCCCCAGTGTTCATCAAATTAGTTTTTTAGTATCATTTGAATTTATGAATTTAAACTTATTGGATGTGTTTTAATCTACTGTAATTATTATCTTTACTGATATTCAAAAAGTACTATAGTTAGAGGGCAGAATATTCTTTATATTGTCTACTGAGAACATTTGATAACAACTCTAGCAATCTTTTATGGTTTGCTTACTCTATGGTATGACAAGCTATACTAGGATTATCCTTTTTTAGACCTGGAATAAGCTATTTCTTCAAAGAGTCCTGGATTCTTATAGGGGGACATCCCTCAAGACCCCAATCTTTGAATAGGTATGTACATTGCTGTGGGGATCATCATTATTTCCAGGCAATTTCAGAAGAAAGAATTGGAAAATGTATAAATATGTTGAATCATCTTTGTCGCTCTCCTCCGTTTGTCCTAGTTTCTGGTATTTTTTGAATGTATTGTCTTCATTACTTTTGGATTTTTAGAATCTTCTTTTCCCTGTTGACCTTATTATCTTGTAGGGCATTATCTGTTGCATTTATTTACTCTTATGTTCCTACTAGTTTATTCTGAAAGAAAGAAAAAAATTAATATCTAATTCTTTCCTGGGCCCTATAGGTTTTTCTAATTCTAGGGTTTTCTAATTCTTGGTTGTGTTGCTCTTTCTTTCATATTATTTATAATTTTATTACTTTTGTTTAGGTCACATTGAAAAAATTGATTTTCCTATTTCTCTAGTGGACATGTATTTCTAGAATGTTCTCATTGTAGGTACTTTCATTGTCTGAAACAACACTATTCTGCTCCTTATTCTTTTCTCCTGTAACAACATTACATGTGATTAACTAGGATCCTTTTCTGTCGCTCATTCTTACATAGATTTAGTTTTCTTGTACTTACAATAGACAGTGGGTGGATCCAGAAGCATTTTCTAGCTTCACTGCTCTAGAGCTCACCACTTAATATTTGTGTGAAGTGCTCTAAATTGTGTCCCTGTCTTTTCCAAAAATTCCTGGCTGTCTTCCTAAAAGGCTTTTTTCTGCTTTTATTGCCTCTCTTCCTTTCAGTACAGATTCTATTCTCAGCATTTCCTTTTCAGTGTAGGCTGTGTTTTGAAGGAAGTTTTGCCTGCTATTTTTTAAGAGTATATAAGATACAGACTATAGCAGTTCTTCAGATTTTACTATGGCCCTATTGTATTCACTTACCAATCAGAATGTGTAAAACTGTGAGTTTCACACAGACCGGACACACTTTCAGGGAATGTCTGTTGTCAATTTGGGTTCTCCTCTTCTCAAGGCATATTGCTTCCCTTCAATTTTCGCAAACAGGTGCTGATAGTTTGCAGTTGTTGAAGCTGTGAATGGATTGTTTTAGCCTACCTGTATCTTAGGTTTTACAGGGAAACGTGTCACCTGATTTCACTGTTGGTATCCACAGGTTTTTGATACTGTTATTCTCATTGCTTTGCCTGTTTTTATGGAGAGATTTGCGAACATTGAAATAATTACCAACACCACACCACTGCTACCTTTTCACAATTTCCAGGAAAACTTACATGGGTATCTGGAAGTTTCCAGATACCCAACTTCCATATCTGGTCTTCAAAATTTGATCTGCCTAAGGAAATACTTTGCCAACAAGTTCTCTTTTCCCAAATTACCCACCACCCACTTCTCAAATGAAAAGCACACTTATTTCCCATCCTCAGTGTTATTTTAGAACATTTTGCCAGAGTAGGAAAAACTCAGAAGTACCAAATAGATATTTTGAAATATTGGTGTTGAGAAACCAACTAATTAATGGGTCACAAAACTTTTCTCATTTCAGGTGGTTTCTACTTTTTTAAAATTTTTTTCATAAAAAACACTGGCATAAAGCCTAATGGATTAGTCAGTTTATAGATAATAAAAGTTAATTTTGATATAAGATCAAAATGTGGCATTGCCGTATATTTAGAAAGATTAAAAAACCACACAAATGATGACTCTGTTGTAACAAAACATCTTCTTATTTTTACCAACGTGTGATCAACTTTCTCAGTGCCTACATTTAAGAAGGAATAAATAAAACTAAAGATAATTCTTATTTCATTCTATCAATAAGTAATTTCATCCATGGATACACAACCTAATGGAAAAAAGTGGATCTGTTCATCTCATTAAGAGATGCATTTCCAGTAAATGATTAGTTTATTTTTAATAATCACTTATCACAATATGTGCTATTTTGTCTCATTTTAAACAACCATGTACCTGTAATAATTGCTAAAATAATTTAATGCAAAAGAAACTTTTTTAACATTTGAAGCCTTACAGTCATAATATATACACACATATTTCATATACATATTTTTATTGCATATTATAGAGTAAACATCTAAATATTTTCCCAGTTATATTGTTTTAAATACCTTAACTGTACACTATTTCATTTATTGCTTTTATTTGCTTTTTGTGCTTACCTGCCTGGAGTGCGTAGGAACAGTGAAAGGGCCAGAGTGGCTAGAGTAGAATGGGAGGAGGAATAAGAGACGAGGACTGCGCAGTTAGAAGAGCAAGCAGCTAACAATGGCTCTGACTGACACTCTGAAAGGATTGGGAAGCCACGGGAAATATTTGGGCAGCAGAGTTCAATGATCTGAATTACTTTTTTAAAAGCTTGATTTGGTTGCTATTCTGAGAGTAGCCAATTGGAGAGAAAGAGAGTGTGGCAGACATTAAAATAACTGACGTGGAAGACCATGGGGATTTTCCATCAGGGAAGGACAGGTGTAGTAAGGAAATACATATCAAGTCCTATTCCTGGAGACTAGTACATGTTTAATATTTCTATTAACAATATTAAGATTATGAGTCATATTATTTTTAAATTTTAAATAGGTGCTGGAGGGTTAGCTGTTATAATCTAATTTTGCAGGATTACATTCAAATTATGTAATATATTAGGTCGGTGCAAAAGTAATTGTGGTTTAAAAGGTTAAAAATAATTGCAAAAATCGCAATTACTTTTGCACCAACCTAATACATTCTGGAAATATTTACCTACATATTTTAGGGGGAAATGTACATTAAATAATTAAATAAAAGGAATAAAATACCGAGGAATAAACGTAACCAAGGATGTAAATGACCTATATGCTGAAAACTGTAAGACATTATTAAAAGAAATTGAGGAAGACACAAAGACATGGAAAGACATTCTGTGTTCATGGATTGGAAGAATCAACATAGTTAAAATGGCCATGTTATCCAAAGCCATATACAGATTCAATGCAATCCCCATCAGAATCCCAATGGCATTCTTTAAATAGAAATGGAACCAAAAACAAACCCCAAATTTGTATGGAACCACAAAACCGAAAGTAATAGCCCAAGCAATCCTGAGAAAAAAGAACAAGGCTGGCGGTATCTCACTCCCCGACTTTTAATTATACTACAAAGCAACAGTAATCAAACCAGCATGGGATTGGCAGAAAAACCGACACACAGACAAATGGAATAGAATTGAGAACCCAGAAATAAATCCACATGTATATGGGCAAATACTTTTCAACAAAGTAGCCAAAAACATACAATGGAGAAAAGAAAGCATCTTTAGTAAATGGTGCTGGGAAAATAGGAAAGCCACATGAAAAAGAATGTAGCTGGACTGCTATCTGTTACCGTGTACCAAAATTAACTCAAAATGGATCAAAGACATAAACAGAAGACATGACACAATAAATTACATAGAAGGAAACATAGGTACTAAACTTATGGGTCTTGGTCTTAGAGAGGATTTTATGAATTTGAACTCAAAGGCAGGGAAGTAGAAGAAAAATAAACGAATGAGACTATATCAAACTAAAAGGCTTCTACACAGCAAAAGAAATAATCAATAAAACAAAGAGGCAACCAAGCGAATGAGAGAAGATATTTGCAAACAATACCTCTGATAAGGGACTAATATCAAAAATATATGAAGAACTCATACAACTCAAAAACAAAAAGCCAAACAATGAAATTTAAAAAAGGGCAGAGGACCTGCATAGTCACTTCTCTTAAGAAGTCAAACAAATGACCAACAGATATGTGAAAAAAATGCTCAACTTCACTAGCTATTAGGGAAATGCAAATCAAAACCACTCACACCTGTTAGAATGGCTAGTATCAACAAGACAAGTAGTAACAAGTTTTGGAGAGGCTGTAGAGAAAAAGGAACCCTCATACACTGCTGGTGGGAATGTAAATTGGTACAGCCACTATAAAAACCAGTATTGAGTTTCTTCAAAACATTAAGACTAGAGTTACCATATGACCCAGCAATCCCTCTTCTGGGTATCTACCCCAAAAATCTGAAAATATCTATCCATAAAGATATATATACCCATATGTTCACTGCAGCATTATTCATGGTGGCCAAGACATGGAAATAACAAAAGTGTCCTTCGATAGATGATTGGATAAAGATGTGATACATGTATACGATGGACTGTTACTTGGCTATAATAAAAGATGAAATTTTTTATTATGAAGTTTTTTCAAAGATGTGATACATGTATACGATGGACTGTTACTTGGCTATAATAAAAGATGAAATTTTTTATTATGAAGTTTTTTATTATGAAGTTTCTTCATTGAAATTTTTTCAATGAAGATGAAAAGTGCCATTTGTGACAACATGGATGGATCTAGAGATTATCATGCTAAGAAAATAAGTCAGACAGGAAGTTGAGATCTATATGATTTCACTCATATGTGGAATACAAAACTGAAAGCAACAAATGAACAAGAGAAACAAACGAACAAAAACTCAGACGCAACAGTTTAGTGGTTACTGGAGGGAAAGGGGGGAGGGAAGAAGATAGAAAAGGGGGTCAAATACATGGCAACAGGAGAACTGACTCTGAGTGGTGAACACAAAATGCAATACATAAATGATGTATTACAGAATTGTACACGTGAAACTTACATAATTTTGTTAACCAATGTCACCCCAATGAATTTAATAAAAACCAGCATATGTGTATGTATCTACCTATTTTTATATTCATCCAATTTCATGGTTCTTATGAAAACTTACAACAGCTATGAGGGGAAATCACTATTTGCTTACAGGATTTTTCTCACTTTCATATGTTTCTTTTTATAGACTTTATATTTTAGAGCAGTTTTAGATTCACAGAAAAATTGAATGGAAGGTACATGGATTTCCCAGAAGCCCTCTGACCTCACTCATACATAACCTTCCCTTTATCACGGTCCTCCACCAGAGTGGTACGTTTGTTACAACTGATGAACCTGAATTGACACGCCATTATCACCCAAAGCCCATAGTTTACCTTGAGGTTCACCTTTGGTGTTGTACATTGTGTGCGGTTATGTTATGTATTCACCATTACAGTAGCATACAAAGTAGTTTCAGTGCCCTAAAAATCCCCTGTGCTGCACCTATTCATCCCTTCTTTTCCCCATCCCCTGAAAACCATTGATATTTTTATTGCCTCCATAGTTTTGCCTTTTCCAGAATATCATACTGCTAAAATCATACAGTATGTCGCCTTTTCATGTTGGCTTTTTTCACTTCATAATATGTTTTTAAGGTTCCTCCATGTCTTTTTCATGGTTTGATACCTTATTTCCTTTTAATGTTGAATGTCATTCCATTGTCAGGGTGGACCACAGTTTACTTATCCTGTTTTTCTGAAGTAGTTTCCTATGGCAATTTATCGGCATCATTTATAGATGTTCTACATATATTTTACCAGCTCCAGCATTATATGTATGTATATTACTCTAGTTTGTCTCTGTTACGATCTATATACTCTTTATACTTCATAGAAAATAGGCATAGGTAGGATTACAATGAGTACTGCGGTACTAATATTCATGACTGAAAGATCTGGATCTAATTGGTCACTTATCAGGAGTTGTAGTGCAGGGGATCCTGCCGACTTCGCCATGTGTCATGTGGGGCGGCCTGCAGGGTCTCAGCTCCCCACATAAGAACGCAGGACATGGTGAGGCCAAAAAGGAACACCCAAGGAGCCATAGGTAGGGGAGTCATATTACTATATTCTCGCTGGCGGCTGGGTTGGAGACACAGGAACCAGGAGCAACACAATTCTCAACCCTCACTGTGCCGCTTGCAGACTCAGCCACCATCTTCTTGCTAGCTCCCCTTTTTTTTGCTAGCCTAGCCACGGCAGTTATATTCATGGCTAATGGCTCACTGGTTACAGCTGACGGCCAACTAGCCACAGCTGATGGCCATTTGATCACAGTCGATGGCCATTTACTACCTGAGCCAGCACCTTTCTGTGTGAGGCCGAGAGCCTGGAAACTGCTTTTTGGGGCTCTGTCCCCACAGGAGTCTATGGAAGTAACTGACTTTTGCCCAGTTTTCAGTTGATGAATTTGGATTTATGGGAATTGCTGATTTGTTTTCTAACAACTTGGGAGTTATCAACTATAAGTGTTTCAACCACAATAATTACAAGAGCAACCACAATACCTGCCAGAATCCACCTTTAAAAACAAAAACAACAAAAAACTAATAGCAAAATGAAAGACTAATGTGGGTTATCCTGAAACCAGCCTTTATTGCATCATGTGATTATAATTTTAATTTTTTTTTTCAGTTTAACATTCTTCATGGTCTACATAAAAATGCAATAGAAGAAATGTCAGGAGATATAAAGGAAGGAACAAAATCCCAAAACAGCAAGGATAGACTGATCTATGAGTTAAGAGCAGAGGTAAGATACTGGATAAAGAGTATAATACTAAAACATATCTGAAGATTATTAAGTGATGTACTATTCTAAGAGCTATAACTGAGGCAACTTTGGTACTTGATGAAGAAGAATGCTATTGAAAATCAAATAATGTGATTGGTTTATATGCGATTTTAAATGCTGTGGGGTAGTGTTGGCTTTTCACTAGATCTAAATTATCTGAACATTATAAAGACAAAATATTTGACTAAAAAACCACCCTTGTAGCCAGTACAAGTCTTAATGTGAGTAAATAATTTATTAAACGTTCAATCAGCTGCTGGATCTGATGTGCTCAGATATTGTCAGGACCAGTACAAGATGTATTGCATGTAGTTTCTGCTGCTGGCAGCTAGCAATAGGCAGGGTAAGTTGATTTGTGTTACAGTTAATTTATTTCTTAGCTATAACCAGTAAAATAGTGGAAACATCTATTTTGCACTCCTACCTCCACCAACAAATTAATTTTCACAGATTGTAAACTCTGTTTTCTGTGTCTTGTTGATAAAGTAAGAATTATCATCTTTAGAGATAGGAGGGGAGATTGAATTCTTTGCACTGCTTAGAAAATTCTGTTAGTCCATTAAAAGTGGGAAATCATGAATTATGGATTTTTGTAACAGGTAATCCTGCAAGATGTCTTGGATACAAATGTGTAGGAACATTTCAGGAAATGGAATTAAGTTAGTGAAAATACAGGCTGGGACGAAAGTGATTTGTAGTAGATGGTTTCTTTAGAAAACTGTAAGCCCTCAACTCACACCACCGTATTTTTACATCAGATGAACATAGCACAATGGAAAATGCACAGATTTTGGAGCCAGAAGCGGTTCCCTCACTTATGGATTACTTGATTCAGGTCAACTCCTTAAGCCTCTGTGAGTCTCAGTTTACAGACAGAAATAGTGGAAATAAGAATAATAGTAGTTATCACACAGGAGTTTTGTAAAGAGTACCTATGGTAGAAAAATTGTCTGAGGCAGAGTGCTTTACTGTTGGGAGTTAGCTAAGCTGTTTAGGAGAATTAGCTCTCCCTGTGTTGTCCCAACTGATCACCGCCATCCCTCGCCACCTCTTCTACTGTGAGTCACAGGAGAGGGGCTGAGTTCAGTTGAGATCCATGATGAGAAAGACGGTTGCAAATAACTCCTCCGAGCAGTTAAGTCAGGGAAAATGATGATGGCTATTTTATTTGTTGTTTTCTAACAGGAATCAAAGCATCAGAGTAGGGGCCACTTTTCCTTGGCCCTGAGATCTGGGAAGCGTCTTTGATTAAGCATTGCAGAACATATGGTATAAAAACTTATTTAGCAGTTACAGACAAAACCAGGAAGGCACTTATGCTGGTTTATGATAACTCTCCTTGAGAGCCACAGGTATTGTCTTATATCATCATTCTCAGGATACATTGGGAGCCACAGCGATATGGGATCTCTGATACGCATCTTTTCAAGTTAGAGTTAATAAAAAGTTCTGAGACTCATTTATTAGTTGTGTGGCCTGGACTAAGCTATTTCATATCCATAGAGCTCAGTTGTGTTCCTTATATTAGGATACAGACATTTCACCCACCTAAAGGCCATCTCCCAGAAGACATTCAAATACTGTGATAGGTGATTTTTCGACTTAACAAATTTTAACAAAGCACTGAATGTTGAAAGCAAATGTAGACATGAATTGGCCATGCCTTTTGCTATGTGCTCTTGAATTGAAGGCTTTGTTCAAAAGAAACACATATTGGGACAAATTCTTAGAGAAACAGTGAATGAGAGAGAGAGAGAGAGAGAGAGAGAGAGAGAGAGAGAGTGTTTCATATGTGAGCATATGTGTATATTTAAATTTTAAAGTAGGATAGAAGCTACCTCCTTACTTTGGAAGAAGACAGATAACCACTTTTTTTGTGCATTATTTTATTTTTGACACTGGCTATGTTTAGGTCTTAAAATCGTATCATAACTTTTTTATAATTTAGTACCCCCTTTACCCTCTTTTCCCACCCTCCACCCCAGCCTATGAGTTATTTTTTTTCAGATTCCACATGTAAGTTTGTACAGTATTTGTCTTCTCTGTCTGACTTATTTCACTTAGCATAATACCCTCAAGTCTATTATTGACGTTGTGAATGACAAAATTTCATTCTTTATGGCTGAATAATATTCCATTATACATATACATTTCTTTATCTATTCCTCCATGAATGGACACAGGTTGTTTTCATATCTTGGCTATTGTAAATAGTGCAGCAATGAACATAGTGTTGCATATATCTTTTTGAGTTAGTATTTTTGTTTTGTTTTTTAAATACCCAGAAGTGGAATTGCTGGATCACATGTTAGTCCTATTTTTAAGTTTTTTGAAGACCCTTCATACTATTTTCCATAGTGGCTGCACCAATTTACATTCCCATCAACAGTGCACAAGGATTCCCTTCTCTCCACATCCCTGCCAACATTTTTTATTTCTTGCGTTTTTGATAGTAGCCATTCTAACAGGTATGGGGTGATAAACATTATGATTGTGATTTCATTTCCCTGATGTTTAGTGATGTTGAGCATCTTTTCCATGTACATGTTGGGCAGCCGTATGTCCTCTTTGCAAAAGTGTCTATTCAGAAATTCTGCCCATTTTTAAATCAAATTGTTTGTTTTTGCTGTTGAAATATATGTGTTCTTATAGTATATTTTGAATGTTAACCCCTTAACAGACATATGATTTGCGAATATTTTCTTTCATTCAGGAGGTTGCCATTTTATTTTATTGATGGCTTTCTTAGCTGTGCAGAAACGTTTTAGTTCGATGTAGTTCCACTTGTTTATTTTTGCTTTCGTTGCTTTTATTTATGTGTCAAGTTAAAAAAATAATCACCAGTCCCTATGTCAAGCAGCTTACTGCCTGTTTTCTCCTAAGTGTTTAATGGTTTCAGGTCTTACATTCAGTCTTTAATCAATTTTGCATTAATTTTTGAATGTGGGGTAAGACAGTGGTCCAGTTTTATTCTTTTGTCCGTTGCTGACCAGTTTTCCAACACCATTTATTGAAGAAACTGTCTTTTCCCCAATATATTTTCTTAGCTCCTTTGCTGTAAATTAATTGATCATATATGTGTGGGTTTATTTCTGGGTTCTGTAGTCTGTTCTATCAATCTATGTGGCAGTTTTATGCTGATACCACACTGTTTTGGTTATTATTGCTTTGTAATACAGTTTGAAATCAGGGAGTGTGAAACGTCTAGATTTGTTCTTCTTTCCCAAGATTGCTTTGGCTCTGTAGGGTTCTTTGGATTCCATACTAATTTTATAATGATTTATCCTATTTCCATGAAAAATGCCACAATAAGGACGGTATTGAATCTATCTGTAGATTGCCCTGTGTACTACCGTGTTTCCCCGAAAATAAGACCTGGCCGGACAATCAGCTCTAATGCGTCTTTTGGATCAAAAATTAATATAAGACCTGGTCTTAATATAAGATCGGGTATAATGTAATGTAATGTAATGTAATGTAATATATAATATAATACCGGGTCCTATTTTAATTTTTGCTCCAAAAGAAGCATTAGAGCTGGTGGTCTGGCTCAGTCATATTTTCTGGGAAAATAAGGTGTTATAACAGTATTATATGGCTGTTATATCAGTTTTAACTATTACAATTTATGAGCATGGAATATTTGTGTCTTTTTCTATAACTTTCCTTAATGTCTTGTAGTTTTTAGAGTACAGATCTTTTATCTCCTTGGTTAAATTTATTTCTAGGTATTTTATTCTTTTTGATAAAATTGTAAATAGAATTATTTTCTTCATTTCTCTTTCTGGTAGTTCCTTATTAGTGAATACGAACACAACAATTTTTGTGTATTGATTTTGTATCCTGCAAAATTACTGAATTCATTTATCTCTATCATTTTTTTTTGTGGAATCTTAAAGGTTGTTTCTATATAACATATGCAGAATACTTTAATTAAAAAGATAACCTATTTTTTAAAATCTGTTTATTTTTAGATATGTAATCAACATTGCATTAAGTATGCATGTGCACATAAATCTTTGGATTTAAAATGGCTTAGGGAAAATTCCTAGAAATGATATGGCTTGGTCAAGAGAATTTTTATTTTAAAAACCTTTTATACACATTGCCAAATTGTACATTAGAGAAATTGTGTCAATTTGCATTTTTACTCGCTTGTAGTGTATAAATATACTCATTTCGTTATTCTATGGACAACAGTAGATATTGATATTTTTAATGTGTGCCTAGATGATAGGTTAAAAATGCTATTATAATTGGCATTTTGTTGATCTAAACTTATACATTTTTTGTTCGCCCATTTTAGTCGCTGCAGTGTTTATTAGAATGACCATTCACTGAGAACTTGCATAGACAGTGCTGGGCCATTGCAATATTAGATCTCATTTAATATTTTGACACTCTTGTGATCCACATATCTTTAGTCACATTTAAAGGAACCTTAACCTCAATGAACTCACCTTGGTCAAGGTTAGAGAATAATCTCAAATATTATGGAAATATTTTTTGACCTGGGACCTATTTAGTTTTAGCTTCTCAGTGGTGCTCACTGAAGCTCAGATTGTTAAGCAAGTAGGCAATTTAACAAAGGCCAATCCACTAATGAGTTATAAACCCAGAAACCAAATGCTGCCAGCATTTAGTATGTGACATTGCTAACCAGCTTTTTCGTCATCGTGTGGGTTTCTGAAGCAGTGACTCCAGAAATTTGATAGATTCTCAAAGAATTTTGTTGGAATTGGAAAAAAAATAGTGTTTGAGTACTAGACACTGCAATTTTTTAAACCATTGATAATTGCCATGTATGGTGGACAACTTTTAAAAACTGTTGCTAACCCACCAATTTGATGAGTATTATTTTCTCTTGAAAGTGCGTTTTTCTTATTTCTTAATCTGACCAATCTCTTCAGACGTAATTTGATGATGATTTTTCCATTTTGGAAATCATATTGGTCAAAGAAATGTAAAGTGCAGCACTGACAAAAAGGCCCCAGAGTATTTAAATAATTGACTCGTCTGGTTAATGTGTAATGAGTGAGTTCTTTGAGCCCAGAATCACTTAATAAATGAATGTCTCAATATCTGCATATATGCATATGCATAATGGAGACATTTGATCTTTTCTCCATATTTAAGATCAAGGTCCCTTGAACTGGAAATGAGACGTTTATTTAGAATGGAAATCAACTGGTATTTTGAATCAGGAAATCATGATTTCTTTCTACAATCTGGCTGCTGCTTGAAAGCAAACTCATAATCAGGAAATACTCCTTTGACATATTTTAGGCCAAAATTTTTGGAATAAATGTTTTCCAAGAGAAACTAATTATTCCATCTTGTATTATTCTAAAAACTATACCAACATTTCAATTTCAAATTCTTAGGAATGTTGATTTCTTTTTTTCCTATTTCTTATTTATGGTTTAGTCTTTTGTCTGCACACTTATTCACACATTTACGTGCTATTCCTTTTGTACTTTGAGAGGTGGAATAGACAAACTTTTAACTACTTAACCCAATAAGTACACTTAAAACTCTGAACATTATCTATACATAAAGTAAACATAGAAAGACTCTCAAAGTTGAAGAGAGGAGGCATACCACTTAGGTACCTTGGGACTTAAAAAGTGACATAGTGATGAGGTTCCTGACGTTTGTTTTTGCCACATATATCCCAGAATTGGAGCTGAAGAAGCTAACAACATATATATATATACCAACAGTCACAGATAAAAACAAACAAACAAAAACCACCCAAGTCTGCTTGCTCTAGCTGAAGGACTAGGGAATGGTCAGCTTAGCAAAACAGAAAACTTTTAGATAATAACTGCTCTAATTCAAAATCACAGAAAAAACAAACAATGAAAACAAATAAACAGTGCCCCACGTCAAGCCCCCATTCACAAAGCTAAGTGAAAAGGCTAGACTTGCACCCTTGCCAGGGTACAGAAGAGGTGAGCAGTCCTCCCTGCTGAAGTGGTGGCAGAGAAGGCTGAGTTGGAGCAGGACTTCCATCTCTGTTTGGCAGTAAGAAGGCCCCCAGGCCCTGGTGGTGTCAGTGGAAATCCCATAGGAGCCGGTATTTCCACCTCCACCCTCTCCCAGCTCGGAGGTTGAGTGGGTATTGGAATTCCTGTCCTCATCCACCAGTAACCAGTTGGGTATCAATGGAGGTCTAGTGGGGAACCTGGATTTCTTCACTCCCAGATGTATTACTCCAGCTGGAAGTGCTGCCCTTTCACCTTCCAGAACAGTGTCAGAGGAACCCATCTAAAACAGAATGTTTAGATAGTTCCGTAGTCTCATAGCATAATACTTAAAATATCCAGGATACAACTGAATATTACTCATCAGATCAGGAACCAGAATATCTTAAAAGTGAATGAAAGAAGACAGTCTATAGATACCAACCACCGAAATGAAAGAGATGTTTTAATTACCTGGCAAGGATTTTAAAGTGGCCATCATAAAAATTCTTTAAGGAGCAATGATGAACATCCTTGAAACCAATGAAAAAAATAGAAATTCTAAGTAGAGAAATGGAAAATACAAAGAAGAAATAAATGGAAAAGTTAGGACTGAAAAACAGAACAACTGAAATAAAAAAAGATAAATAAATGGAGGGGATGGAGGAAACAATCAGTAACCTTGAAGACAGAGAAATAGAAATTGTTCCATTTGAATGACAGTAAAAAATAGTCCAGGAAAAAAAAAAAGAAAGAAAGAAATAGAGCCTTTGTTAATAGTGGTTGAGGTAGGGGCCTGTTATATGATAACAAAAAAATCAAACTGTTGTGCTGTTGGAGGACAGTATGAAAGGTGAAATAGCAGGCAGCAGTATAGTACTCAAAGAAATAATGGGTGAAAATTTTCTAGATTTAGGAAAAGGGTCAAATATACAGTCAAGAAGCTTAGTAAGCCCCAAACAGTGTGAAGTCAAAGATATTCACGTTACTGCACATCAGCTAAACTTACGGAAAGTTAAGAAAATAATCTTGACGGCACCGAGAAGGAAATTACACCTGACCTATAGAGAATAAAACAATCCAAAAGACGGTGAATATCTCATCAGAAACCAGGGAGGCCAGAAAGAAGCGGCACACAATTGTCCAAGTTGTCAAACGACTGTCAACTCCAAATGCTGTATCCTTCAGGACATTTTCAGATGAAGGAAAACTAAGGTAGTTTGTCTCCAGCAAATAAGCACATGAAAAGATATTCAACATATTAGCCATCAGGGAAATGCAAATTAAAAACTAGAACAAGATTTAACTGCGCACTTATCAGAATGGCTCAATTAGAAATAGTGACAACAGCGATCAATGCTGGGGGCGGTTGCAGAGCTCCTGCATCAATCATCTCTTTCTAGAGGGAATGTAAATAATAAAGTCACATTGGAAACAGTCTGGCAGGTTCCCAAATAGCAACTATCATGTAACCAAGGAATTACACTCCTGGGCATTTCTCTCAGAGAAATCAAAACTTATATTCACACAAAACCTATACATGAATCTTTAAAGTAGTTTTATTTGTCAATGCCAACACTTGGAGACAACACTGATGACTTTTATGGGTGAACAATTAAACAAGCCTGAACACCAATATCTCGGCGTACCCCTCAGCAATAAAATGGAACAAACTCTCGATCCATGTAATAATCTGGATGAATTTCTAGGGAACTATGTTGAAAAATGGCAATCCCAAAAGATGATGGAATCCCAAATGATTCCATTTATACAACATTACTGAAGTGACAAAATTGTAGAAATGGAGAATGGATTAGTGCTTACCAGGGATCAAGGAGTGGGTGTGGCTATGAAATGGCCAGTGATGCCTCCTTGACATGATGGAAATGGCCTGTATTTTGACTCTATCATTGTTGATATCTAGTTATGATAGAGTTGCAAGATGGAGAAAACAGGGTAAAGGGAGTGTGAGATTAATCCTAATTATTTCTTACAATTGCTTAAGTGTCTATAATTATCTCAAAATAAAAATTCAATTAAAAATCAAATTGTCTTTCAATTTGTGTGATAAGTTCCACCTTTTCCACATACTCCTCTAAAAATATGCATCCCTCGTTTTATTTCTATTTTTGGGATCCACGAGATCCCAAGGTCTTATCCTGGCACTATCTTGCTCACTGACCTCCTAGCAATTATATAGGTTTTGTGAGCCTCTTTGATTACCTGTAAAATGGTGTTTAAGTAATTCCTTATCTAAATGAGTCACTCATTTGTATTCATAAAACACTAAAATTTGTGCATTGTATGCAGAAGGCACTCAATAAATACATGTTTCTCCCTCGTCAGTGAAATTTTATTCAGTATATGCTATATTGGATTGACCATCCAGAGTTTTAGAGATTAGTAACACGGTACACAATTCTGTTATGTCCCATAAAGAGTTCAGAATACTTCTGGAATCCCGCATATATCTCCACATGCATTGATGCTTAGGCAAAACTTCGCTGATTACATAGATGAAAGCCATGCAGATCTTGAGCTGCAAAGAGCATGTTCTAATCCCTCATTTCTCAGATTCCCCTTCGATGTCAGTGAACTACCCAGACTGGGCTCTGCCAGCTCTAGCTCAGTGTTCCCTCATCGGCACACGTTACTTCTGATAAACTTCATTAGGATTAAAATCCCTCCACATGGTATAAGAAAATGCTTTTGACATGACTAATTATTTTTCTTCCTAATCCTAATTGAATACAACACGATTTAAATGGAAGGGACCAAACATATTCATTTGGGTTTTTTTTATCCCTTCCAGAATGTCTACATTCATTCCCTTTTAAAATGCTGCTTCCTAATTGAGAAAAAAAGGCCCAGATGGGTAAAAAGTTAAATTTAGTGATTATATAAGTAGTCTTCTTTAGTTTGCTTATGCAAGATAAAACATAAACGTTTTGTTACGTCTTCCCTCCCCCCCACATTCGGAAATTGCATTATTGATTGGGATTGAAAGAGGGAACTTTTCTGCATTTGAGAACCAACTGGACCCTCTCTGCATCAGCCAAATGCAGCAATAGTGAACTGAAAAGCAAAACGAGACAATAAAAACGAAAAGTTCATATGCTCATTCATTCATTATCTTACGCAATCATTTGTTCTGTGAATATTTACCAACCTTCTCCAGTGTGCTCAGCTCTGGGATTCAGCACTGAGATTTCAGGAGGGTGATGGAGTGAGGGCCACAGAGGAAAACAAACCAACCCAGACAGTTAACTACAGTGTGGTGTGTACTTTGATAGGTGACGTACAGTGATCCATGCAAGTATATAGGAAAGATGTCAAGAAAGATGGATAGCAGCTAGCCAGGTAAAGAGCAAAGGTAGGTGAGAACTGTACGTGAAAAGGGAGTAGTAGCTGGCGACACAGCAAGAGGCTGTGATATTAGCAGGAATACATGTAATTAAAAGGGTGGTCTGAGCTGTAACAATTTTAGAGCATTTCTGTTGAGTAGGCGAATATATTTATTTATTGATTTTCAATGTGGGGATATTGACATTGAAGCTAAAACATGTTTCCTCTTACACAACTATAGATATCAGGAATTACGTTGTTTTAGGGGAATATTTTGATCACTAGAAGAGCAACATAGTCTAATGGGGAGCAATTCATTACCAGATTTTTTAGGGCAAGGTGGGGAAAAATAAAAAGGGCAGAAAAATGTTTTGTTTAACAAAGAAAACATTCTCAAAAAAAAAAATTAAAATATAAATGCAGTCTTTAATTCTGCCACTATTGTGTAGGACCTACTGTGCTAGGAACTAGTAGTTCAATGATGTGTGACTTAGAAATGGACCTGCCCCCAGAGTACTGCCCTCAGTGAAGGAGTCATCAAAAACCATAGTTAAGTGCGTTTTCAGTTGGATTGGAGCTGCCCAGCAGATGTGCATGACGTGGGAGGAGTTAACCATGTCGAAAATTTTAGATAAAGAGAGACCTGACATTGTATTTATCGACACAGTGTCATTTTGATGAGAAGAGTGTTGTATAATTAGAAATCCAGTGTCATCATAATTTAATTTGCTGAGATTGCCACAATAGGTGTTGAACAGAAGTGATTTAAATTTCTTCTATCTCATACCTTCTAATGACTTTACATGGTCTAGCAAAGACACGTATAACAAATTACTGAGAATACTATGAATGTTTCAGAAAGGTTATATAATTTTGAAATAGGATATGATGGTTACAAGCAGGTTAATTTTGAAGAGGGTTAGTGATACAGATTTAAGCATTCTGACAGATTCTGAGTTCAGATTGACAAAACTCAGGAGACAGAATCTATAAAATGATGTTTGACATGAGTAAACCATGAGAGAAAAATAATATTCCGGGAAAAGTGAAAATCAAACTGTCACACAGGGATGCATGTTCTAGTCATTTAGACAAATATAAGTCTAAATATTCCAATTACCCAAGACTAAAACTGTGACTTGTCCTGTGTTTACAGAAAGCTGATAAATATAAACTTGAACAATAGATGAAAGCCTGTGATCCTTTGTCCAGGAAGTATTAAGTGCCTTGAGTAACAGATTATTTTTTTCAAAAAATGTTTGGAATTATATAGTGTGGAATAAAGTATTTAAAAACTTCTTAACTGGTACATATGGACGGCCAACAGATGCATGAAAAGATGCTCAATGTCACTAATCATCAGAGAAATGCAAATTAGAACCACAGTGAGATATCACCTCACACCTGTCAGAATGGCAGCCATCAATAAATCAACAAACAAGAGTTGGTGAGGATGTGGAGAAAAGGGAACCCTTGTGCACTGTTGGTGGGATTGTAAATTGGTGCAGCCACCATGGAAAACAGTATGGAGGTTCCTCAAAAAATTAAAAATAGAACTGCCATATGATCCAGCAATTCCACTTTTGGGTATTTATCCAAGGAAATCCAAAACACTGATTCGAACAAATATATGCATCCCCATGTTTACTGCAGCATTATTCACAATAGCCAAAGTATGGAAGCAACCCAAGTTCCCATCAACAGACAACTGGATAAAGAAGAGGTGGTACATGTATACAATGGAATATTACTCGGCCGTAAAAAAAGAAGGAAATCTTGTGACAATATGGATGGACTTAGAGGGTATTATGCTAAGTAATAATAATAGTAAGTCAGACAGAAAAAGACAAATACAATATGATCTCACTTATATGTGGAATCTAAAGAACAAAATAAACAAACAAAACAGAAACAGACTGAAAGATACAGAGAACCAAGTGATGGTTACTAGATGGGAGGGAGATCAGGGAGCTGGATGAAAAAAATCCCTGGTGAGGGGATTAAGAAGTACAAATTGGTAGTTACAAAAGAGTCATGGGGATGTAAAGTACAGCGTAGGGAATATAGTCAGTGATATGGTAATATGGTATAGTGCCAGGTGGGTACTAGACTTATTAGGGTGAATCACGTCGTGAATTATATAAATGTCTAACCCCTATGCTGTACACCTGAAACAAACAAGCAAAATTTTGAAAAACAAAAAGTAAAAATCCTCCTTAGCTGAGCTATCCCGCCAGTAGCAGCTTTTCCTGGTGGCCAGGTCTTTGCAAAAGCCTTCTAACTAAGTTAGAGTGATGGTATAATTGCAATCTGAGATTTTAAAAAATTTTCCTTCGACCGTAACTTCCTTACTGTTTTTTATTGGATAGGGAACCGCCTCCTGAAGGTTGCGTTCTGAGTGGGAATAGAAGGAGCCGCATTAATTAAAACGGTCAAATATTAGTCTGTCTCAGGATCTGCCCAACTCTCTCCTTCAGAAGTTCCTTTACATTTAAGTGCTGATGCCAGGGACCTTGCATTTCTTTGATGTCTTCAGGCTGCCTAAGGCCTCCACTGTGATGCCCTCCAGGTCTGGTCCTCTTCAGGACACATATACATTTGGGACTTTTCCTGGCCCTTTGGCCCATTAGTTCTGTCCAAATCCTTCAAGATCCTGTTTATGGCTTTCCGTGGGGGCAACAAGTCAGCCGAGCAATTTTATATTAATAAGCTATTTACACTTTTACATTATATCATTATCAATTACTGTCAATGCTTTAAATTCAAAACTGCTTTACTAAAACAGTTAGAGTTGCATTAAAAAAGGACTAAAATTTCCAATAAAGATAAATAGTTTTGTTTTACATTAGAGGCATTTGATTTAGAACTTTCCGATTATCATCCTCAAAATGTTTCTCTTACAAAACGTGTCTTCGTAAGAGCAGAGACCTCAGGAAACACGTGCCTTGAACGGAAAGCAATCACACTTCACTTCTGCTGTCAAAGTTGCAGGTTACCGTGAATGTGTCACAACAGGTAAAGAAGCGGCACGTCAATTCAGATGGGGTAGTTCCTAGTCTGTTGGGCTCATAGCAGGTGCCCAACAAATGGCTGCCGATTGAATGGATGAGGAGAAAGATCAAATGCCGATCCAAGGGAAGAGAGCTTTCTATTTCAACCTACTATGAAGCTGAAAGAAAAAAATCAACTCCAATCAAAACACAGCGAGGGCATAACTGGATATTCATGTACAGTATGCTTTGATGCGTTCTGTATTTGACTATATTTAATATGTTGCAAACATACTGGTTTCATATATGCCCACGAATACAGATTGGTGAGTAAAATGTTTTAAGAGACAAGAATATTAAGAAACTAGTGGCTGGGCACCTACGTTATAAGCCAAACCTCCTTGAGGAGTTAATTGAAGACATTCAGTGACCTCTGAACTCCTCATTGAATTCAGTGATTTTTTTTAACGGAGTAAGATGGTTCTCTTGAATATTTTTAGAAATTCATCTGTATTTTAAATATTGCAGCAGTGGAACTGCTGTTAATTAGATATCTTCTATAAAGATATGAATAGTAACTGTGCTTATATTTATGTTTAATCCTGGTAATCACAGGTGGCTTTAGGGAAAATTATTTTTAAAAATATGATGGACCATATTGTGGTTTTCTTTTTTCCAGTATTGATCTGTTCAAGTTCAAAACCCTTATTCTGGAATTATATGAGTCTTATAGCCTGAGGCTTTTGCCCCCTGTGTATTTGCAAGGATTCAAGAATCGTAGAGAAAAATTCTCTTTAGTTTATATTTGCATCTTTTACTTCAGGCTTTCTTGTAATCACAACAGTAATTGCTTTAGTAAAGAAATACATCAGGCAGGTAACGAATCAAGACAATTCTTCCAAATTATTTTACCAACCAATGAGAGAATGGCTTACAAAAAATGGAAGATGTCATTTGGAGGTGAGCAAGGATACAAGGAAAAAGCAGGCCAAAAGGGAAAGGAAAAAGAAAACTCATTTAATGTATACATCCTTGTCTTAAATATTAACAAGTAATAGAAGGTGCACACGTGGCTATTAAAATTCATGTCTCTGTTTTCTTTCAGATTGAGTGTCACTAGATATTTATAGCTAATATTTACAAATGTTTCTGGAAAGTTCGTAGTTCCACATGCCTTATAAGCTCCTAATATATTTTATTTAATTTAATCAGCCCATGAGCTCTCTAAGGAAAACATTATTATATATATTTTTTTATTTTACAGATAAGAAAGCAGGCTCAGAAAGTTTAAGGAATGTGCCAAGGCTTCACAACTAGCAAATGGCAGCGTTAGAATTAAACCTTACTCGCTCTCCACTATGTGACGCTGCCTTATACCATCAAAAATCAACGGTTTTAAGAATTTGTCATCTATTGTTTTGAACTTATTGTTTTGCATATGTTTGGAACATAACTCTCCTATGCTACAATGTTAAGCAAAAGTATACAAATCAAGCAAAAATAGCTATGTGATATGGCTCAATGATGACACAATACATGATTATAGGAACATTTCCTCTTCAAAAAAATTAAGATATTTTCACCGTGAATATCATTCCAACAACTGAAAAATCATCAAACATCCTTACAAATGATTATTTGCATTACAGGAGCAGGTTTCGCTTTGCTGCACGTTAGGAAATTCGAAACTGAGCCTCTTGGGTAAGAATGCAAATAAACAAGACAATTATTATCACTCGATGTAAATGCATGTCCCGTAGACAGAGAAATAAAATGGGAAATGACAGGCATGAGTGCATCCAGAGTCTTTCCTTGCCATGACTTTACTGACATGTTTCTAAGCAAGTCTCTGAGCTGGTTCTATTTTCCTTTAACAATCTCCTCACAGAAACTAGTCATTTTCCTGACATTTAGATTTCAAGTCTTTACAATTTTTTTTTTTTGTACCAGTGACTTTTATAAGGTTATCCCACAATCCTGAACATTTTTTGAAAGGCTTCCGGCCTTTAAATGTTTCCATTCTTTTCCTCTTCTTCTGAATCAGATCCAGGCATTCATGTAAGCCTTATACATTAATCCAAGTTTAGTAGAAACCATTGTTGTTTGAAACTCTTCCTTAATTTGACACTTTCACTACCTCTAAAGAGAGAGGGAAGGGGGTCCTTCTTTCTCCCATCTCTGTTATTTTGTGGGGAGATGGGGAAATGTGAGGTGGAGAGTTGAGGTAAATACAAGTATATTAAGAAACTGAAAGGAAATTTGCCTGGTTCTAGAAGGAGAGCCACTTAAAAATTTCCTTGTAAGTGATTTTGAATTCTGATCATAAATAATTATCGGACTAAATTTCAAATAATCCTCGAGTCTGTACTTTGACCTTTGTCAAATCTTTTGGGAAATTCTTTCCTCTACCATAAATGTCTAAGAATTTTTCAGTAAAAAGGTCAGGTGAATTGAAGATTCTCACGTAATCGATCCATAGCCATTGACATTTGTTTTTTGAATTTGGACAAATGTTCATGTTGGACTTTGGCTCACTGAGATATTTGAGTAATCGATCCTTTTAGCTGCCTCACACTTAGAGAAATATTCTTCCACTTCTAGAAGAGAAAACAAACTATAGATATACGGCTGCACTTAAGCATATCTCTAATATTGCTATCAAAGCTCAAAACAATATTTTTCTCAAGCATCTTAACCTGACTTTTAACCTGACCAAGTGACTAAAAACATTGAAACATCTCAAAATCATAATATATTTATAATGCACAGTGGAAAAGCATGTTTCACCTAGATGTTTTATCTATCTTTGCCAGAGTATGAATATAGTTCTGCAAGCATTGGGAATAATGGTGAGACACTGGACAAAATGGTAAGAAGAACCAAGCCTACTTTTATCTGATGGTTCCTGGACATAGATATTCAGTGTACTGGGACACAGCCGCATACATTGACCATTGGTCTAATGCATGTGCCACAAGTTGGCGACCATGCCCCATCTCTGTAGAGTGTCTCCCTCAGGTTGGAAAACACAAATGTCATTCAACAAACCATTCTCACTTTATCAGGCTAGTCGTTGACTTGTGATTGTTGTTTGGAGGTCTAGTGCATCCTCTGGCAATGCATCCATTGTTTCTCTCCCCTTTGCTGTTAAATGTGCCCAAGGTTGTAGGTGATGTTTTGCAGGAATCCATGTTAGTAAACCATTTTCTCTGTAATCCTTCATATCATGGTGCTTGCAGAGACAAGAAAAGAGAAGACAAATTTAGAGTCCTTTTCAATTCTAGCAAAAACTACATGCTGTCCACTATGGAAAGAGTCTGGTGTATTGTCACCAAATGGTGGTTCTCGGAGGCTCACAGATCAGGCATCCATTCAGCCCGGGAATGGCTAGAGCCGCTTTGCTGAGAGGAAGTCATTACCATTGGACCACACGTAACCTCTGATCTGATACTATGACAACTCAATTATCGTCCATTATTTAAGCCCTG
Source organism: Rhinolophus ferrumequinum (assembly GCF_004115265.2). Lineage (NCBI taxonomy): Eukaryota > Metazoa > Chordata > Mammalia > Chiroptera > Rhinolophidae > Rhinolophus > Rhinolophus ferrumequinum. Next base: position 53,887,246 of record NC_046302.1, read on the forward strand.
AGCTGGTGAAGGACTGAGAATGGCTGATGTTGACTGGATGCATCATTCTGCCCAATTTGTTGCTAAATGCTTCTTCTGTGGTGGAAAGTGGCAGATATGGCATGGGAGTCAAAAGTCACACATTTAATGCCCAAATCCATAGGTCCTTCCCTCGCCTCTTCCACAGACCTTTGTCTTTAGTCTTCCAGTCTTGCTCTGCAAAGGCTCCTGGCCAAGAAGCCAAGTGATTCACCACTTTCCAGTCCTTTGTGGACATCCGGACCTTAGGTCTCTCATCCCTTCCTTCAGTGTTGATGGCCAGTGTTTTCTCCAAGTACTGGGAGCAATTGTTTTCTGACCAACACCCTTCAGGGCCACCACCGAGTAGGTGTGTAGTAAGGTAGCTTCCATTTTTAATCTCATGCTAACATATCAAGATGGTCCACTCATGGATCACACCCGAGTTCTTGTCCTACATTAGCTCGTTGAATGATACTCCCCATGAAGATATAGGTGTGAGCAGAGGCCTCCATGGAATATAGATATGTGACTTGAAGATTTGGTCCACCTATCTGTGTAATTTACTGTTGTTCTTTGCACATATTGGGCCTGATCCTAAATATATCATTTCCATTATATGAAGAATTGCTGTTAAGTCTGCCTGATTTTATAACTTGGTAATGTTTTCGTACCCAGACTGTGATGGGCTGCTCCAGGTAGTCACTTAAGGCCCCAATGTCAGGAGCTCATTCTCTACTGAACTGATTTTAGCATATGAGGAGCTGGCTTTCAAATGAAAAGTAGTTCCCTTCTGCAGAAGGCATTGTCTTGTTGAGAACACTAGGGGTCTATTTAGTGACTCTTGCGTTGAGGTTTGCAAGTCTCCACAGTGCTGCTAATCTATGACACATTCTCTGTAGTTCTATTGGATTTTTTGAGTCAAGTGCAATAAGTGGCAGGAATTCCTGCACTAGAGCTTGGAATTGCCGTTCCCTCTCTTGCTCTAGGCCCCACTCAAAAAATGCCAGGCTTTCAAGTAACCCCATGGGTCAGAACTTTATTTCCAGGTGCAATATATCCAGTCTCCCAAAAAGAGGCTGGCTGAGCAGTCTGCCTCTTTCTTAGTGCTGTAACTTGTCTCGCACATTAGAGGAGATGATTCTGTATGCTCTAGAAAACTGGCCCCTACACATTTCATCAGAATGGCAGTCTGTGTGCGGTGAATTTTCTACTCTCTGCCATGCTTATGACTGACTAGGGCACTCAGAGTACTTGCCACTTCAGGTCTAATTGGCATGATGTCTTCAATGTAATGAACCAATGAGATGTTCTGCAGAAACTCAGGGTCATTTGAGATCCAGAAAAGATATAACGTCTGGAAAAAGAAGGTGAGATTGGGTTACCACTTGGTTATACTTACAGTTGTCCATCATCACTCACCATTTGTCTGATGTTTCCAAGGGCCACACAGGTCGATTGTATCTGTACAGTCTCTGAGGCACTCGTTTCAGCAGTCCCACTGGGATTGGGCATTGCTGCAAGGTGGGCAAGCCCATCTAATGAGAGAAGCTCTTACCAGTTTGCAAAGTCCTACTCCTTTCCTGTCGGGGCCCTGCCTTAGCTCAGTAGATGTGTCAAAACTAAGCATTCTGTCTCCTTTGCGGCTCTTTCCCATAGGTCAATTCCTGGCCCTGCGCACACTCCGTCTGCCCTCTGGATTCAGGAGATAAGCTTCTTTAAACACTGTAAGGGACAACTTCCAGCCTTAATACCATTCTCTGATTTGAAAGTTGGTTGACCTGAGCCTGTTAGTCATTTTTTTTAATGGCTTTCAAGTCATTTAATAACATCCAGCCAAGTTTAAAATCCACATAATTACCTTCGCCTCTGCATTATTTAAATGCCAAGGTACTACATAAAACATTTCCTCTTCAACTCCATGCTTCCCCCCACTTTATCCTACATACCACGAGGGAGATAGTTTCCCCCTGCTGCCACCAGGGATGGTGTCACTGCTGCCATCCAACCAGTAATTATCCAAGCAGCACAATCACATCCAGGAGGTCTGTTTTCTGGGGCCACAGCTCTCTTAATTTGAATGTTGGAAGAAAACAGATTTCATCCTCTCTCCCTTTTAATTTCTTTGCCAGAGTCAACCATATTTTCCAGTTTCTTTTTTTTAAATACAATTATCTCTTTAAATTATGTCATGGCACTCAAGCATTCAGTGATATTTATATTTTTATATATGGATGCATTTACTTATGTTTGTACTCAGATGAAGAGAACTATATTATGCAATATGCCTTAGTTCATGGCACTTTGTCACCATGGGTCGCTACCAAGACCCTCTCCTCTTTGTCCTTATTCATTCATTTTCTGTTATCTAAATATCCCTCCCCTACGCCCATTCCCTTCTTAGGCAACTTTTGTAGTATGTACCTATTCTTTATATATGTTCTTGAAAAATGTAAATTTTAAAGTTTTGTAAGTGATATTATCCTACATCTCATTCTGTTTATTAATTTTTATATTCAACCCTATCTCTTATGTTTTAAGATTAAGCTCTGACATTCACGTACTATTTGAACACCAGTTGAATTCATCGTGACTCTCTTTCATAAATGCTTTCCATGCATCTCCTTAGAATAAGGGTGTTTTCCCGTACAACCACAACTATCAAACCTAAGAAATTAATAAATTATTAGTATTGATATCTGGTTCATATTCACATAGCCTCTATTTTTCCAAGAATATCTTTTATATCTATTTGTTTTAAACCAATCTAGTTTTTTTAATTCATAAGGTCTGATATCTTTTTAATCACTTTTTTAGTCTAGAAGAGATTCTCCCATTACTTTCTTATAAATTGATGTTTTAGAAAACCAGATCAGTTCTGTGGCAGAATGTACCACATTTGGGATGTGTCTAACTGATTAACCATGGTATCCATTATTCTCCCATGTCCTATATTTCCTGTCAACAGGAAGGCATGTCTAGATCAGGATTTCTCAAACTCAGCACTGTTGGCATGGGGTGGGGTGCTGTCCTGTGAATTGTAGGACGTGTATCAGTGTCCCCGGCTCCTACCTACCTGATACCAGTAGCACCACATCAGATGTGACTAGATGATTCCTTATGCTTCACATCAAGATGAACAAAATGCCATATCGTTCTACTATTAGTGACGCTGAATGCAGTCACTTGGTTCGGGTCTGGGCTGCCAAGTTTTTCCAATATAATACTCACTTTGAAATTAGTAAGCGATCTTTGGGGTAATTCTCTGACATCCTCACAGTATCCTATTTTCCAAAACCTTTTATCTAATGATTTTGGCACCCATTGATGATATCTATTTGAACTGATTTTAATTATTATAATGGGTGGTTGCAAAAGTTCTAATTCTACTATCCCTTTACATTTTTAAACTGTCATTTTTCTGCAGGAAAAAAAAGAATCATTTTAAAAATGCTTTTTCTCTTTGTCTTTTTTCCTCTCTTTGGTTATATTATAGACTCGTGAATTTGTTTTTATTCGTTGCATTATAAATTGATACTGTTTTCATTTTTGATGTTTGAATTGTTCCCAGTTTAGCTACTTGGAACCCTTTGAAGCTGGGACTGGTGTCCTTGTGACATTTTTCCATTAATCACTGAGTGCTTAATTGTTTTCAGACATGATTACATTCTGGGTTTATCGTGTACATGCCTATTCCAGGACTGGAGTCAAACATTTCTCAACGACCCAGGTTTATCGTACTGGAAAGAATTGCGTGCAGGGCATGTTCGTTTCCCCGGCAGTATAATTTCTGCCACGTTCTTGCAGTGGACAGAGATAGAAAACTGCATTCACATTCCTATTTCAAATTTCCCATTTGAATTTAGCATTAAGTATTTATTGCTGACCTTTTCTAGTTAGGTGTAATTTCCTCAGAACATAATGCGCAGATATTGAGTGATACTGGTCCATGCATCATGAGATATGCCAGCATCTGTGTCATGTGCATTCATACCAAGGTGTGGAGTATTTCCATGACCTTGAAAAGTTCTCAAGTGCACTAATGCTCTTTCCCAGGCAATTCCCTACATTAGAGCACCATAGAAGATTTTTGCCTATTCTAGAACCTCATGTGGAAACATATCATAAATACTCAATTGTGCCAGCCTTTTGTTCATCATATCTTGTTTTGTGTGTGTGTTTTGTTTTTTATTTTTTTGATCAATAACGCTTTGTTCCTTCTTACTTGGCAACAATATAATAGTGCTTCATTGTGTGAATGTGCTGTAAGTTGTTTATCCATTCTCTTGTTGATGAAGATTTGTTTTTTTGTTTATTTGGTTGTTTGTTTTCAAGTTTTGAGTATAATAAATAAAGCTTTTAATGGAGTTGTGTGGTCACGTTTTTATTAATCTTGGGAGTGGAATTTATTTCTCTAGGACTGGAATAATTGGTTCATCATATAGGCATAAAACTTATTTTTTTTTTTAGAAAACTGCCAAAGCAATTTCCAAAGTGATTGTCCCAATTTTAAAATGGTTTATTTTTCTCTCTTTGAAATTGTGCTCCCTAATAATGTTAACGCATATAGTTATTTACAGTATCTTCAAATATACATAGAATTGTTACAACTTACAACCCAGTGTTACTACCCACGATAATCCACTTGAGTGAAGTGTAAAATTTTAGTGCAATCCTTCTTGTTCTGAGAATACATCCCACTGGATAGTAAATGAGAGTTCCATGTTAAAAAAAAATCACTTAAAAAGCTTTATCCTGGGTTATGTAACTGATGTACAATTTGTTAAGTCCAGGTGCATCCAGTATTAGGGTTTACTGATTTTTCTCTTTTGTACTTAATCTAATTTATGTGGGAGTGTGGTGGTGTCGTTTTTCTTTGCCATGTGGTTTTAAGAGAAGCATATTCAACAGCTGAAAAGTTTTGATTCTCATTTTATTTTCTACTTCTAGTAGTTTTGTATGGATGTTGCATTTTTTTTTTTTTTTATATTTGTGATAAAGTGGGTAGGGTTTTTCGTAGATGAACAAGAATAAACAATGACAGGAAGGTGGAATAATCCAGAGTGTGTGTTGTATACTTAATTCCTTAGTTCCAAAGTGTCCGCTTTTGTTGATACAGTGAAGGGGTTGGTTTGTTGGGTTTTAATTCAGACTCTTGGGGAGAAGAATGTAGATCAATCTATCTTCTGATGTTTTTTGATAGCGGCCTTAATGTCAACTTCTTGCTGTCCTATTTCCCTTTACCTTGAAAAATGCAAATGGCACCTCTCCTTTCATTAGTGGTGCCACCCCAAGACTGAAAACTCGAATCCCCTGTACTTTATAAACTCCTGTATGACATTTCTTATAGTAGCTAGTGTTCTGATCCTCCAGGTCTCAGCTCTGTTCTCAGCATTTCCCTCTATCAGGTGATGTGACTTGTGCAGGTTGCCCGCCCTGGTTTGTGTCTCCTCGTCTGGACAATTCCCATGTGACTCTGCTCCCATGTGGTCTCCAGAGGACACTCTGCTGCGTCCTATACTTCTTTTCTTTTTTCTCCATTGTTTGTTTGTTTATTTATTTATGTTCCCGATTACATGTGAATCAAGGTTTCTATTACACTAAGTCTCTTACTCATGTTTGTTGAATAGATCATTTTATTTCTTTTCCTTTATGATTTTGGAGGCTGCATTGAGAGAGAGAGATTTAATCTGTGGTCTTGTTCTAAACTGTGTGATTCTGAAAGGGTACTATTTTCTGACAATAGATGGTCATTTATTATAGCCTTGATTACAGAAAGTAACATGAAGAAACTCATTTATTTGGGTATTGGAAACACATATAAGTAACTCACAGGTCAAAGAAAGAAATTTAATGGAATTTAAGACTGAAAGATAAAGACACGGAAATCTTGAGGAATGCTGCAAAATTTAGGGGGTATTTGTGACATCAATGATTGTATTAGGAAACAGTCACCCCTGCTTCTCAAATCTCACTTACAAGGAGGGGAATTAATCCAGATTGCCAGTTGCTGTACTCTGAAATCAGGCTTTGAGACCAGGCTTCCCACAGCAGGAAAAGGCCTCCTTGTTTCTCGGAAGTGCAGTGTTCCTCACTGGCGACTTTGACTCAAGCTCTTCCATGGCCTTCCCTAACTTTCCTTGGATCGCACTGATGTGTGCAATAACACTCAGCCTCCCTTCCTGCCCTGTCTCACACTCACTCAAAGTCTGTCCTGACTGCTCTGTCAGTCCTGACTCCCTCTTCATTTTCTCTCAGATGCATCCCCCTAACACATTTATTGCATTTTTAATCCCAGTGTAGAGTTGCTTCTTGGAATAGCCAGAATAACAAAATAACAGAGAAACCCGCCCCCACAAAATTAATGAGCTAATATCCTAGCAGAGAAAAAAAAATGAATGTAGAAAGAGGGAAAGAAAGAAAATATTAGGCATCAATAAAATACAAAAAGAAAATTAATAGAGATAGTCAGCAAAGCCAGAGTTGTTTTTTAAAACAACAACAACAACAACAAAAACCCAAGTGAATTTCAGGCAAAATTAATTAGAAAATACTAGTAATAAAAAAGGGATGCAGCTTTCGATAGAGAAGAGATTTACAAAATATGCAAACACTATGAAGAGATGATGTTAATAAAAATAAAATCTTACATAAAATGAATTTTCACCATAAAAATATAACTTACCCAGTGAGTCTTGTAGAAATGGAAAGCAATAAAGTAAATTAAATAAAGTAAATTAAAAATTAATAAATTAAAACACTTCTAACAAAATATTTGCTCTATAATTTTGCTAAATCTATCAAGTTTACAAAATCCACTTTGATTTCTAGTGCTAAAATGTTTTTCCCTATAATCACAAATGGAGTTGTAGCAACTGTTTTTTATGTAACTTCTGAGATAACCACATAATCGATTTTTTTTCTAGTACAGGGTTTAATGTACTGATTTACATAATACATGATCCAATGTTATCGATACCTTCCATTCCTATGACAAATCAATTTTTTTATTCACTGATTTTTAGACTTTTTGTATTTGGTTAATATTTTTTCTACTACATTTATGTGTGAGATTGACTGTAATTTTTCTTATATTATCCTCGTCTAGATGTAGTATAATAATTAAATAAACACAGTGGAAAGAGATGAAAAGTTTTTCATTTTTCTTTGATGACTTTTTTCTTACAGCTTTATTATTTTCATTCTGATATGGGATGTGATGACAGTCAAAAAGTTTAACCATTAATCTTAATAATTAAAGTAATATCATGTTTTAAATCAGACTGTGAAATACTTTTTTCACCTCATATCTCCAAACAGGCACCCCCAAATGTCAAACCACATTACCTAAAATTCAGTTCCTCAGTTTATTATGTTTAATTGATAAACAAGGTCTAGTGCCAAGAGTATGATTTGGGTTTTCTGTTTTTTAGAAGCCAGATCCTCTCTTAGATTTGGGAACAGAACATTTTCTACAATAATGGTAAAATTATATGTATATGAGAAATCATTTTTTAGACTTTTAAAAATAAAAACTCATGTTTAAAGATATTATTGAAGTCTAATATTTTTCTTAATGCTGACTAAGTTGATTTTTCTTTTGGTATTTAAAATATCATGAAAAGTAGTTTATAATATATAATACTATTTAATACTTTGCAATCCAGTCACTTAAAATTAACAATATAAAAAAAGGGAGTTTTCAGTTTTCATTCTTAACAAATAATTTTAAAATGCTTCATATTTTAATCATGTTACATAGTTTCCAAAACATTTTGAGTAATGGAGCTCATTATGTCCTTATAATACCACAGATTTGGTGAGTCTAGAGTTCTCATTCTAATTTTGTTAAGAAAACAGAGGCACAGACAGAGTATCTTGTCCAGAGTCAACCGATGAGTAAGTGACAGAACCAGGACTGGGTTCTGCTAGTTTTTCTACTAAGAGCGGCTTCACTCTACAGAGTAACGTCACCTTTGCCATTTAGATATACATGTGCCCAAATACATGGGATAAACACATACAGAATTCTTTGTCGGAAGTTGTATCACCACAAGGTTCCTAATCTGAGTCGTGGATTCCGATACGAAGGGCTTTCCATCAATTGAATTCATTTTACTTCTCACAGATCTTGTAAGACTAGAGAATAAATTGTCCACACTGCACAGATGAAGTTACCTGCCAGAGCTTCATAAGAATAATTGGTGAAGTCAGAACTAGAACTCAGGGCTCAGGATTAAAATTGAGAACAAAAAAGGCAGAGGTGGGCAAACGTTTTCTGAAAGGGCCTGGGTTAGAAATATTTTCCCCTTTGCTGGCCCTACGGCCTCTGTCCCCACAGCTCAACTCTCCATCACGGTGTGAATGCAGCCAGATGTAACATGTAAACAAATGAGCATGGCTGTGTTCCAATACAACATTAACTGTGGAGCTGAAATTTTAAATTTATATAATGTTCACATGTCAGAAATAATATTCTTTTGATTTTTTTTTCAGCTATTAGTAAAAGGACACCATTACTATGGAACATACTAAAATAGGTGGGCCAGATTTGGCTCTCTGGCCATGGTTTGCCAACCTCTATTTGCTGAAAGTCAAATTGGCCACTCACTCATGCGACTTTGATTATGTTTTATAATATGTGAACCACAGAATTTATAATATTTTATTACAGTCACTTGTCTTTAATCGCAGTGATTTGCATAGAGCCTGGAAGTTGAGGTATAGGAAATAAATAAATGAATAGTGAAGGAATACCTGGACTATACCCATCCAATCAAAATCACCCATGGAATGATTTTGTGCTTTCTCAACTGATAGATGTTCCTCAGTGGAGTGGAGATTGTTGGCAAAATGGCATCAGTTTTTCACTGAACATATTTGACAAATATGGTCCATATGGGTACAGAGATAGTCAAATGAACCAAGACGTAAAGTGTATTAATGCAAGTCATGGCCTGGTTGTAGGACACTTGTGTTGCTCTCAGCTTTTCAGACAAATAGTTTTCGTTTCAGTAAGTGTGAAAATGGACATAGCTGTGAACCTTGTTTCGTGGAGGACTCTGCTGTGTGCCTGGCCTTTTAGCAATTATAAATGCTACATGCTGCTTCTTTGTCTTTTCTGTTTAGCTAGAAAAACTGCAGGCTGAAAATACATCAGAATGGGACAAGAAAGAAATACTTGAAACAGAAAAACAAGGATTGGAGAGAGAAAATAGAAGGCTAAAGGTCCAGGTGAAAGAAATGGAAGAGCTCCTCAAGAGGAAAGATAGATTAAGTGCAAGTTCTCAAGGTCCTGATTTCAAGACATCACAAATTGAACTGCAGGAAAAAAACAAGGTATGGGTGCCCGTCGGAGGCAAATGTTTTCCCGGTGGATTTCCTTCCTAGTGTGTGGGTGGATACTGCTTTAATTTGTACAGACCTCCAAAGCTGAATACTTCCTTTCACGCTGATGACTTGCTCTTTTTCTTATTGTAACACAAACTAATGTTCATGCATGGGAAAACAGAGTATGACAAATTTCATAAGATAATGTTAGAATATAACGAATCTGACAATTTCAAGATTTTCCATAAGAAAAACAAAATGCAATGAAGGATGGACCTTTGTGTTTCTGGTTTCCTGTTACAGCTTTGTCTCAGTGTTGTCCAAATAATTGATCTTATTTTAAATGAGTGTATTTCTCCATTCATTTGAGTGATTTTACAATCGCATGTGTCGATGGCTGTGGTAAGTACTATGGTATCTGCGTAAACATTTAGATTTAGCTGAAGTTCACTCTACTTTGGCTCCTTTTTAGTTTCAGAAAATTATTTTTGAGTCAAATGAAGGCAAATAGGTTTTAATAGGCTGTGACATAAATGTTAAAACTAGAATCAAATTCAAATTTGACTTCAGGAAACTTGGGTCGTTTTGGAATTGTTTTATCCTAAAGCCAATAGACATAGTTACTGCTACTGCTGGGATTTTTTTGATAAGTAGTTTGTAGATTTTTAAAAATATTCTCTTAGTGGAAGTGGTAATTTTTGTGTTCTAGTGTCAGTGTGCTGCAAAACATGTACATCTTGTTTCTATTTATTACCTTAACGAACCCATAGCGTTTTAATGCACAATTATGTGTTTTCACCCAATGCCTTTAACAGTGAGTTAATAGTCTGATAAGTTCATATTTTTGAGTTATATAAGTAGTTCATACTCATATGAACTCTAAATGTCTAGAAAAATTGAAATCCATATCACTTTTCCTTATTTTTTGTGATTCTAGGGATTTATTGCAAATGCAAGATAAAATTGCATTAGTGTTGCATGACTTGGCAATGCAGATACCTGAAGTTCAACGTTATAGTCATAATTTACTATTACATGGATTCATAAACCATCCATAGTACTGTATTTGATTCCAACACACACAAACACACACATACACGATAAATATATAGACAACTTTTTACAGATTCCTTCTTGTGAAACCACAGAATTATTTTAATTAAGAAACAAGTGTTGATCATCAAAATATCTGTTTCCCTGTGATTCACTCGGCCAGAACAAGCACTTATTTATGTTGTACTCCATGTCAGTCACTGCCCTAAGTGCTGGCGTTGTGAAGACGGTGAATCACCGGTCCTGCCCACCATGTGCTTAGAGCCTACATAGGAAGATACACATGTACGTTATCATCAATAATACATTGTGGTGATTGCTACGAATAAAGTAGAATGGGAGCACAGATGAAGAAGTAATTTATTCTGTTTCCTTTTTATGCCTTTCTAGTTATATCAAAATATCATGACAGCACACTAGGTCAGTTAGGAAATCTGAGGGCTAATTGGGGCCTGTCTGGAGCTGGTATTTGTGCCAATTGGCGTGTCCTGTCAACAGGGTACTTGGAGCTCACAACTGGGCTCTTTGGAACCAATATTGTTCTCCAGCCTAGAATAGACAGAACTGGGACACTGGGAAGATTCTGGAATGTCTGGAATAGTCAGTGGGTGTGCACATCAGTTAGAAGACTATTCCTTAAGCGTTTATCTTTTTGGTGGCATTAAGAATTCAGACTCACTACATGAATCAAAATAATCTCTTATCACGGAGTAGCTGCAGGTCAAAATCCTTGTGCCCCAGACATCCCCACAGAAGGTCAAGATGTCAAGATTCACACCTCCCCAATTGCCAATGAGTCAAAGCTGCACAGAGAACATGCCAAAGGCCAGGGGTTGGTGGGGGTGTTATGACACAAAGCCAAATTGTAGCTTAACTTTACTTCAACCAAAACAAATCTATACGTACGTTAATTATGTGTGTCAGTATCATACAGGAGTAGCGTGCACATATGTGTAAAGTACCGTGTATCTACATGCGTGTGAGCGTGTTATGAGGACGGCAGTGGACAGGTGCTGGCAACCCCTGTGCACCCCACACAACGTTAGTCTCCAAAGGCGACGTAAGATCTCTCACTACTTTATATTGACCTCTGGTCATATTTCACAGATGTTTGTGGCAAACACAAATCTATTCATAGAAATTTCCATATGGATACATTTTGCTTGTCTTGAATTTAAAGAATCTCATTGTTCAATGAAATTTTTGTGTTTTTGTGAATCCTCACTTATACAGGAGGAGAGGGCTATCACATAATAGTGCGTTTATGTATTTATTTATTATTATTTTTTTGGCTTTAGTGTGATAGGGAATACAGTTTTGAAGAAAATGCTTTTCAATTTTAAATTGCACTATGAATTGAAAGGCAGAGATTCCCCTTTTAAAGTGAAAAGTTATAGGAAAAGTCGTCAGTATTCTGTTGGGTTAAGCCCCATGAACTCGTCAACATGCACCTCATGAAGTGCTTTGGAAGCTTGTTTTCTTAAATCATTCTGGCAACTGAATCCCTTCATTCAGGTCACATAATGGGTCATTTTCAGAAAATTATTGTGGCAGAGTGGTAATTGATGTGTCTCAGGGAAATGATGAATTAATCTGAAAGTGGAAAGGCCATCAAAGCCAATTCCTAATGAATTTGCTTTTCTGTCAGTAAATGACATTATATTTAATTTGTTTAGAACTTTGTCTTCAAATATATTTTATTTCCATTCAGTGATTTAGCAGGCAAACCTATGGTTTTATTAAGTTTTCCCCATTCATTATTTCTCTTCCAAATCCTTTTTCACTCATAAAATTATTACATAAGAATAAAAAGTAATTATGTCTATTATTATACTGTTATAAAGTAGCAATAATTTAAATATAAAATAATATGAGATCATTTCATGTTTTTATTTTACTTTTTTTACATATTTTGTTATGAGGTACACTAGAAATTTTAATTTTCAATATAGCTATTAGTAAAAATTTATATTACTATGGAGACTTTCAGCTAGATGGAAAATTAAACCCTTTTGTATGTACAATATGTTATATTTAGTTTATAAAAATGAAAATAATTGATTTCGAAGAATATTTTGTTTGTAGCAAAATAGTAGGCTAGATGTCTTTTGGAATTGATAATTTAGTTTCTTAATAAAATTTAGAAACACATCCATGGTTTTGTATACATTTAAACAAAAGTGAATGGGATTGTATGGGTTGAGCAGAACAGTATTCTTTTGCTTAAGAATTTCTGAAGTTAACAGACCCATTCTTAAGTGTCATTTATTAATGTCATAAGGAAGGTATTTACTTAAAGTTCCTCACTAGATAGAAATAAATCAATATGCTGCAAAATTGGGTGGTATTTACTCTAATATAATATGATTGCTCTCACCAACTCTGCAATACACACACACATGCATGTGCTTGCATGCACACATACAGCGAACAGATTTTTACAAATTTAATTCTAAACTAAGAGTTTTCTTTTTCTTCTTGTTTTGCGATTCCCCACTGGAGCAAAGGTATGCAAATATGATTTTGTATTATATGAACCATTATTTCTAGGAGTAAATATTGCTGGGTGGGGTTTCACTTTCTTTTACTAAAACACCAAATGCTGTCATGTCTTGTTAAATTAAAATTATGAATATTAATTCTCAGGCCCTACTATAGTGTTTGGCACATCTTCATAAATGTGTGCTAAATGAATACATAAATTTATGTATTTATGCTTCCATTTTCATTATTTAAATTTCACTGTATATTTTGATTTAGCTTTAATTCTGATACTCTCCTTTTTTTCCTATTATGAGGCAAATGGTAGAGGGTACCAAAGTCTATGAGGTTATTAGAGGATTATATTACCCTTTAATATCTCACTCCTGTGTATCAGATAAGTGATACTTGATCCCATAGCTAATTAAAATGAAGATGCAAATTTTGACATTTTATGTCACTTACCTTTTACCCTTTTACAGAATTAGAACTTTATGAAATTTTATAATATAAATTGTCATTCAGATATGAAATTATATTATTTTATGTTTGATATAAATAGCATGCTATTAATAAACCACTATATTATTATAAAATGAGTGGCAGTTCACATATCTGTTATCAGTTGATTTATATTAGCTCGATTAAAGCAGCGATAAAAATAATATTTAGGTTCTCATTTAAAATGACAAAAGGCTATGGTTATAATATTTCTTTAAAATAACTAAAATTTAAATTAAAAATGCTCCTGGAAGATTAGTGAGAAACTCAGCTAACTTTAATAGGTCTGAGATAGTCACTATGGATTTTTCATCCATTCATGCACTGATGCATCTTGGGTGGTTTCCATCTTTTGGCTCTTTTGAATAGTGCTATTATGAACAGGCATGAACACGTATTTATTTGAGTACCCGTTTTCAAGTATTACAAATTATAAAATTTTCTGGGTCATATGGTAGTTCTATGTTTAACTTTTGGAGGGAACAACACAACTTTTTCCACATTGGCTGGACCATTGCACTCCCAACACAATGCATCAGAGTTCCTATTTCTCCATATCCTCAGCAACACTTGTCCTTTTCTGGTTTTGTGTCTTTTTAAAATTATACCTATCCTAATGGGTGTGAATTCGTATCTTATTGTGATTTCCATTTGCATTTTCTTCATGTCTGATGATGAAGTTAAAACTTTCGATGTACTGTTGGCCACTTATATATCTTCTTTGGAGAAATATCTATTCAAACCCTGTGCTTATTTGTAATAGGATTATTTGCCTTTTTGCTGTTGAGTTGTAAGAGTTCTTTATATATTCTGGGTACTAAACCCTTATCAGATGTATGATTTGCATACATTTTCCACCATTCTTTAGATTGTCTTTTCACTTTCTTGATAATGTCATCTGATGCACGCAGTTTTTATCTATCCTTTCTTTTGTTGCTTGTGATTTTAAGGTTTCATTTCTAAGAATCCATTGGTAAATCCTAGGTTATGAAGATTTATCCCTATGTTTTCTTCTAAGACTTTTATAGTTTTATCTGTTATATTAGGATCATTGATCCATTTGAGTAAATTTTTGTATATGGTGTAAGATCGGGGTTCAACTTCATTATTTTCCATGTGGATATCCTGTTGCCCCAGCACCATTTGTTGAAGAGACTATTTTCCCCTATTGAATAGCCTGGGCACCTTTATCAAAAATCAGTTGTTCATAGACTATGGGTTTATTTCTGGACTCTCAATCTATCCCATTTGTCGCCACATTTACCACTATGCCAGTGCCACATTGTCTTGATTAATAATTTTGTAGTAAGTTTTGAAATCAGGAAATGTGAACTCTCCAACTTCTTGTTCTTTTTCAGTATAATTTTGGATACTTAGGATCAATGAAACTTCATATGAATTTGGGCATCAACTCTTTCATTTCTGCACAAATTGCCATAGGGATTTTCATAGAGACTATATTGAATTTGTAGATAACTTTTGGGAGTACTGAGAGCTGAATGCTTGTGTCCCTTCAAAATTCATGTATTGAAACCTCATCCCTAATGTGATGGTGATTAAAGATGAGGTCTTTGAGAGGTGGTTAAGTCTAAGAGTAGAGCGCTCATGAATGGAATCAGTGCCGTTATAAAAGAGGCTGCAGAGAGCATGCCACATTTTTATTTAATGAAAGTGGTAACTGCTAAATGTATGATTCCACTCATATATAACAGGAAAATGGGACCAGAGATTAGAGAATGGAAGAACAAAACTTATCCTAGGTCCATGCTCAATCTTTGAACGATCTTAGCCAAGTAATATTCCTTGTGCTTTAGTTTCCTAATTTTTCAAAGAAGAGTTTGGAATAAGTAGCCAAGATTCTTCCAGGATCCAAATTCCATGAACCTATTACATTTTCCAAAACATAGCTACTAGGTTTAAATAAAGATATAAATTGTGTTCATGAGGAAAATGCAATATTTCTTTAGAATTTGTTTATTTTTACTTAAATAGCTGTTGCCTCCTGATACAGCTTAGTGTACTCTTTCCACATGCTGAATTTATTTCTTTTTAATTCACACAGTTAAATTTAATATGGTTGTTGACATAATTGAGAGATTTTTCATTTCATATTTTTCTGCCACTGGCCATCACTTTCTGTTTCCCTATCATTTTATTATGCTTAATTTAATGGAGTTTAAATCCCCACAGCATTTGGCAGCCTTTCTAATTCTCTGTAAATTCTAGGAAAACAAAGGAGAGGAAGCATCAATACATCAGTAACTAACAAGAATCATCTCTTTGCTTTTAACCAACCTTGATTTAATTTTCTATTACATCGTTCCTTTTTTTTTTTCTTTTGTGAGGGTGGTTCTATTTTAGTGCAAATGATTAGGAAGTCAATCAAGAAAGAATAATTACAAATCACATTTATATTTCACAATCAGTTTCTTTTCTATTATTCTGAAAGGAGTTTATTCCATGTATGTTCTATCGAATTTACATGGTGAAGAGAAGGAATTTAAAAATAAATTAGATGTTCTTATCTCCTAGAGCAGTGTTTCTTAAAGTTGGAAAATGGTTCTATCTCTACCTTAAAATAGAAATTCTGAATTAGTAGGGATGTAACTTGGGAACTAGGAATGTATATAATTTAAAATAAGTAGCTAGGTGAATTTTTTTTTTTTTTTTTTTTTTTTTTTTTTTATTTTAATTAAAGTTTATTGGGGTGACAATTGTTAGTAAAGTTACATAGATTTCAGGTGTACAATTCTGTATTACATCATCTATAAATCACATTGTGTGTTCACCACCCAGAGTCAATTCACCTTCCATTATCATATATTTGATCCCCTTCACCCTCATCTACTACCCCCTCACCCCTTACCCTCTGGTAACAACCAAACTATTGTCTGTGTGTATGAGTTTTTGTTTCTCATTTGTTTGTCTTGTTCTTTTGTTGTTTTGGGTTTATATACCACATATCAGTGAAATCATATGGTTCTCTGCTTTTTCTGTCTGAATTATTTTGCTTAGCATTATAATCTCAAAATCCATCCATGGTGTCACAAATGGTCCTGTTTCATCTTTTCTTACCGCTGAATAGTATTCCATTGTGTATATATACCACAACTTCTTTATCCATTCATCTATCGAAGGACATTTTGGTTGTTTCCAGGTCTTGGCCACCATAAATAAGCCTGTAATGAACACTGGAGGACATTTGCCTTTATGTATAACTGTTTTCAGATTTTTTGGGTAGATACCCAGGAGAGAGATTGCTGTGTCATATGGTAATTCTATTCCTAATTTTTTGAGGAACCTCCACACTGCCTTCCATAGTGGCTGCACCAGTCTGCATTCCCACCAACAGTGTATGAGGGTTCCTTTTTCTCCACAGCCTCTCCAACACTTGTTACTATTTGTCTTGTTTTTTTTTTTTTTTTTTTTTTTTTTTTTTTTTTTTTTTGTCTTGTTGATGATAGCCATTCTGACTGGGGTGAGGTGATATCTCATTGTGGTTTTTATTTGCATTTCTCTGATGATTAGTGATGTTGAGCATTTTTTCATATGTCTATTTGCCATTTGTATGTCCTCTTTGGAGAAATGTCTCTTCAGGTCTTCTGCCCATTTTTCAATTGGGTGGTTTGTATTTTTGTTATCGAGTTGTATGAGTCCCTTGTATATTTTGGATATTAGCCCCTTATCGGCGGCACTGTTTGCAAAACTCTTCTCCCATTCAGTTGGTTGCCTCTTTATTTTGTCAATGGTTTCTTTTGCTGTGCAGAAGCTTTTAAGTTTGATATAGTCCCATTCATTTATTTTAGCTTTTTTTTTAAATGTAAACAAGATTTTCAACACATCTACAAAAAAGAAAGTTTGAAGTACATTTATTTTAGCTTTTTCTTCCCTTGCCTTTGGAGACAAATTCATAAAATGCTCTTTGAACCCAAGATCCATAAGTTTAGTACCTATGTTTTCTTCTATGCAGTTTATTATTTCAGGTCTTATACTTAAGTCTTTGATCCATTCTGAATTAATTTTGGTACATGGTGACAGATAGCAGTCCAGTTTAATTCCTTTGCACGTGGCTTTCCAATTCTACCAGGACCATTTATGGAAGAGGCTGTCTTTTCTCCACTGTATGTTTTTTGTTTCTTTGTCAAAAATTATCTATCCATATTTGTGGGGTTTTATTTCTGGGTTCTCAATTCTATTCCATTGATCTGTGTGTCTGTTTTTCTTCCAATACCATGCTGTTTTGATTATTGTTGCCCTGTAATACAAGCTAAAGTCAGGGAGTGTGATAACTCCAGCATTGTTCTTTTTTCTTAAGATTGCTTTGATTATTCGGGGTCTTTTGTGTTTCCAAACAAATCTGATGATTTTTTGTGCTATTTCTTTAAAAAATGCCATTGGGATTTTGATGGGGATTGCATTGAATCTGTATATTGCTTTGGGTAATATAGCCATTTAAAATAAGTAGCTAGGTGAATTTTATGTGCACTAAAATTTGGAAAATCACAAGTCAATACCATTGTTCTCTAAATACGTTGTTACACCCTTTGCAATAACTGTAAATGACTTCAGGTTATTTCTGACTTGGCTTTATTGAAACGTGTGTGTGTGTGTTTGTATGTGCGTATCTTTAGAGAGAACATTGATTAGGATAAATATCTTTTGTTAATTGTAATTTCATATTAATTATTTTCAAGGGTGTTTTATACACTTCATAGTAAATTTGAATAAATATCACAAATGAGATTTATTTTCCAATTTACTGCACTGATGTTTGGAAATCTGGTCCTCTTTGTGCTGGGGGCAGGTTGGTGGCTGTGTTAGTGGCATGTCTTTGACATTGTGGGAAAGAGCAGTGATAAGTGAGAGGTCTGCTACGCCAAGGTTGGACAGGTGTGGAGGAGCTCCTAGTAACATACGGAGAAATAATTAGCCGTCTGGATCTGCACTACAAGAATAATTTTACCTTAATACAGTTAAAACTAATTATCCTACCTTAAGCCAGATAGAATTAATTTAGTTTCTCTCAAAGAAACTATTTGGCACAATTTGGGCTCATGTGGATGGAGTGTTTTTTTTGTTTGTTTTTTTTTTACCCATATTAATGAGCATCTCATAATTAATACTATGTCCTTTGGCTGGATATACCATATAAGAAAAAAAAAAGAAAGAGAATTTGGATTTACTAATTTTTAAACCCAATTGTGGTCTTCTCTCCAGGTAATTATCTGAGTTTTAAAGTTTTCTAGTCTTTATATTTGTATGAGTCACTGCTTATTAGCCTAAATTTTACCATATGAGAAATGCCTCTTTCCTTCTTATTAGATTTGTCTTACCCACTTTTTGCTTTCTAGTGTGTAACACATTTAAAGAAAAAAATCAATTTCAGTCAGTTTTTAGTTTTAATAGTTGTAAAGGAGTATAAATGAAGAATTCTTTTCAAAATGATATAAAAGTATTTTCAGAGTTTTTCTGTGATGTAGGCAGTATGAGTTTTCCAATGTTGCAATCCACTGCATTACTTATTTCACAAGTGTTTATCACACATAATTTACAGAGAACAAAAAGAGACTTTTAAGACCTAATTTTGTAAAAGGTGCAAGTTATCTCATCTATTGTAGGGACAAGAAAATTCACTTAAAGTCCGTTGTGTCTACTCTTGTTTGTCTCATAATTTATTCAACAAACACTGAATACTGTGTTTTCAGAGTTTGGTTGTAGGTATCAGAAAGTGGATAAATACCAGTAAGGTATGTAACACAAGGAGTCAGGCGATTTGAAAGGATTGGGGGACCAGACTACATTGGTTGTACAGCAATGATTCCTGGTAGAGGCAGGGAACGGGTCTAACTAGAGTGGGTTCCTTCTGGGAAGGTATCAGGAAGCTCTGGGGGGTGGATGCCCCTTTTCCAGCGACCGCCTCCATGCCCACTCCACGTTGGCTACGAGCTGGGGACAAGGAGGTCTCCCATAGGATGAGGCCTGCTGGCTCCATAACTCCTCATTGCCTCTTTCCCACCAAAATCAACTCCAAGTCCAGGCATCGTTTGAGTGCCTCTCTTTTCCAGCATCTAAATCTTATCTGGAGCTCTAAAGACTCAGGAAAACATAAATGGTTAGCATTCCAAGAGGGTAAACTAGAAGGAATCTGGAACGGATGTGGAGATATCCGAGTTACTGGGTATTTCAGACACACCCTGTGTAGACATGGGGCATAAGGCTGGCGAGACACGTAGTGTAAGAGCTGCCCTCATGAAGCCTGTCCTCAGATCAAAACACCGCCAGTCGATGATGGCAACTCTGCTAAATGCTGCAAATTCATTCAGTGGATTCATGTCATTGCTTCCTCCTGGGAAAGGAAGGTTCAGATGGAGATCAGAAAGATGAAAGTAGAGCACTACCTGGAAAGGAGCCATCAAAGAGCCTTCCACACCAAGTGAGTAAGAACAAGGATGCATTGACCTCCGGTAAGGTTTGTACTTCTTGGGGGAAAGCAAGTTTCTTGAAAAGCATGGATTTTCCTTTCTATGAGATCATTTAAATTATCTCGGGACAGGGGAGGGCAGTGGCTTTGGGGCAGAGATACTTGGAAGAAAGCCGAGGTTCTGAAATGCTACCATCTGCGTCTGCTACCTCACAAGTCCTTGGGTTGGTGACAGAATTCCCAGGAAGGATGTGATGACTGCTGATGAGACCAGGGAGGAGACATGCTCAGCAAAGCTTCCTGTGCAGTGGACATGGTGGGGAAAGCATAAAAAAAGCAGGCCTGGTGTCTTCTAAAGTAATCTCCTAACTACGCCCCTTGAAGGCTCTGGTGGCTATACCAGTATAGCGGAAGGAATTGTCATGACGTTTTCTGGTTGCTTTCTCTTTGGAGCCTGTTGTTCCTCTCTGTCCAAATTATTTACACTGAAATTATAGTTGTTTTAAGGACTTGATTCATCGATTCAGATTATTTTCTGTGTATATGCTAATGATACAGCTTAGTCTCTTTAATTAGCAAGTCTGTGTCAAATTATTGTTTTGGAAGTTTTCTGTTAGCATTCTCTGTAAAATACTTGTTCATTACTGCTTTACCTAAGAATGGCTATGTTTTGCTCTGTATCTTTCTCTCTTTTTATTCCAAATGTTCTACGCTATAATCAGTTATTGTTATTGGGATACAACCTGAAAATAATCTCACTTGAAGTAGAAAATGGGCAGGGTGACACTATTTATGTAAGAATATGCCCAACCATTTTGTTTGCCATATATGTGCACACAATAGAAATATGCACACACACACACACACACATACACACACACACTACATTTTTTTCTCTTTTTACACACAGACTTATAGAGCTACATACCAAATATGTGAGATGTGTATGACAATGTGGTAGGCCAAATCTTGATAAATCCGAGATGATAAAGACAATTAGGAAGTACCTAATTTTTTGTTAGAATAATGATCTGGTCATCTGACATAAGAAGATATAAAATCTACATATAAATCTCTATCACTGCAAAACTTATAAAATTAAATACTTTTCGTGATTCAACACTGACTTTGGCTTATAAAGCCTAGTGGATCGCTGTCATTTGGAGCCCTTAACACTTACTCACCTGGCTTACACTCTAGAATCAAGACCATCCTCCAATTTCACGCCACATTTTGTAGTCCTACCTCCAGGTTGGTTAAGTGGGTAAGTGTTTAGCTAATGAAAACATTTAAGTTTTCTGGACACACATACTACTAGGATGGGCAAGTAGCCAGATCCGAGACAATTAAGTGTAATGATATTTAGACTTTTCAGAGAGAGACATTTAACAGACGTCTTGTCTGTCAAAAATAAACCTGAGAAAATACAGATTTAGAGCTGTCAACAGCATCTTACCATCACTTGGAGCTACATGAGAAAGAGAGCTGAAGCACAGAGGGGGACCAGATCAGGAGACCTCCTGAGCCTCTGGCTCAAGCATGGCCTGGATAAGAAACCCCTGGAATTTTCAATTAGATGTGTCAAGGAATTTTCTTCTTCATTTAAGGAGATTTGAATAGTTTCCAAGAAATTCAAATAAATCAAAGTGCATTTTTCAATAAATCAAAACAGTTGATTTATGGACCACATAGTATGCACCATACCTCGTGCTAGATGTGTATGGTGCAAACGTGGCACCATATAAAGTCTGTCAGTAATATTTTTATTGTTCCTATTTTCTAGCTGAGGAACCTGAAATCCTGTGAGGTTAAGTAACAGCCAAAAAATAAAGGAGGCTGTATTCCAATGCAGGTTTAGGTTTGCACTGAGCAGTGAAGAAAAGCGTTGTTTGAATCATTTGCCTTCCTTTGAACCAGAAGAGTTAGAAGCGACCTTGGTACCACAGTTGCATTAAGCTTGTTGTCTTTATACTGCTTAGAAAATACCACACGAGTAGCGACCAACACAGAGTACATGGCGTCCTGGGATACGATTTGCCCGCATTTGCGGTGAACGGATGCAGGATAATGAATATGGATGAATGGGGAATGCTTTTCATATACTAACTCCGACAAGGGATCTCTGGCCATCACCAGCCAGGCTAGCTGTGTGTCCCAGAGCTACCTTCACCGAGGGCTCATTTTGTTCCATGTTTACCGCTGTAGGTGCATCATCACCAAAGAACTCTCCTAGGAGTGAAATCATTCAACTTCCTATTTTACTAAAATTCTCGTCACTTCTGATGCAGTGTCTGCCTCTCCGCCTTCTGTCTCCCTCCTTCTCTCCAGCGCTTATCAGACCTTGCTGTTTCTCCTGACTCTCCCCACATTTTCCTTACACACCCAGATGTGGTTGGAGATCTCAATAAAAGTGCAAATCAAAACAGGCTGGATTCACAGGTTTTCAAATGGGAGAGAAAACATCCCTGTGAGAGGAAGCAGGTAGGTCACCGACTATCCATCCATGCCCCCGAGCCTTGTCCTCTTACTGTGCTCCCACTGCCATCTACATGCTGGCCCATGCTAGTCCTTCACGGAAGACCCTGCTCAAGCAGCGGAGAAATAAATTCTTCTCTTGACCACCCCCCACCCTTTAACTTAACTGAGTTGTATCAACACCTCTCTGATGCCAATGGTTCTCAAGTGTTAGTGAGTTGCTAGTAGCACCCAGAAGGCTTGTTAAAGCCCCGATTACTGGTCCCCACCTCAGATTTGCTGATTAGGGAGGTCTGTGTTGGCGCCTGTCTGATACTGGCATTTCTAACAGGTTCCCCGCTGCTGGTCTGGAGGTCACACAGGATGCTAAGGTGCTCAGAAAGGACGCATGGGACAATCAGGAATAAGAAATGTTCCCCCAATGACAGTTCTCTTATTCTGCTATGGATAACCATTCCATTAAGTCTTTCCATCCTATACATGTATAGCCACGGCCTCTCTGACAGAAGTGGGTTATACTCCATTGGTTCTCGAGCCCAGCTTCACATTAAAATCACGTGGCAAGAATAAGGAACACTCAGATGCCACTCGACAGACCGCTTGATTAAATCAGTCTGGCCTGCTGCAGGGACTCTTATTTTTGACAGGTCCCCTTTACCCTCCAGGCCCCCTCCCCCAAGCCTCACTCCCCTCCACACCCACTGTTCCCACCCCCACTCCCTACCCCACCCTCATGCCCATGTGATTGTAACATGTGGCCAGGGTATAGTACCCCTGCAAGCCCAAAAGGGGGGAAAGCCCACATTTGCATGCATCCAGCAACTACCCCTCTCATTCCTATATCCTGGATGCACTTTCATAGGTCTCCCCCATCCCAATGGCCCAGACAGCCAAGGTTTCACCAAACTGAGGTTCATTTCAAGTGCTTCTTCCTTCTCACATAGCAAGTGTCTTCCCCAAATGATGACAATGAATGACTTCAAAATGAGACCCTGCCCTTCTGCTCAGTGCATAGCTAATCTAAAGAGTATGTAACCACACAGTCCAGACATAGCAAAAGTCAACAGTTCAGATATAGCAAAAGTAAAACCAATGAATCACCAAAGTAGGAATTACCCTATTTCCCCGAAAATAAGACCTAGCCAGACAATCAGCTCTAATGCATCTTTTGGAGCAAAAATTAATATAATACCCGGTATTATATTATATTAATATGATATGATGTGATGTGATATGATATGATATGATATGATATGATATGATATGATATGATATGATATTAAAGACCCGGTCTTACATTATAGTAAAATAAACCGTGTCTTTTATTAATTTTTGCTCCAAAAGATGCATTAGAGCTGATGGTCCTGCTAGGTCTTATTTTCAGGGAAACACGGTGGTAAAAGTTTATCGTGCACACACCAAAACGACAGTTCACAAACCAGGAGCACTCCGTGGAAGGAGGCTCAGGAGTACATAGTTACAAAGCAGCTTCTAGAGCGAGGAGGCGGGTCCTGTTTATTCTTCACAGTGAT
This sequence comes from Rhinolophus ferrumequinum, assembly GCF_004115265.2. Taxonomy (NCBI): domain Eukaryota; kingdom Metazoa; phylum Chordata; class Mammalia; order Chiroptera; family Rhinolophidae; genus Rhinolophus; species Rhinolophus ferrumequinum. The sequence goes on from NC_046302.1 coordinate 53,911,036, forward strand.
TGGCTCTATTAGAATTTCCTTAAAGGATAGGACACTAGTGGTTACCTCTTATCCATTTTGGGAAACGGTCTAAGTTTTCCTCATGATTTCCAGAGGCATCAGCAAGAAATGAATCAGGTCAGCTTTGTCTCGCACTGTGAGCTGAATTACACTTTGTTTGCATGCCTGACTTGGTTTTGTCTGCTTGGAATGTTTGAGGCTCCATTTGTCTTTGATTTTAACAATTACAATGCCACACCCATCAGAATACCCATAAATAGCCTTGGAAGTGAAGTGCAGATGGGAGTGGAAGCGGGTAGCTGTTTTCCTCCTTCCTCTGAAGCTCCTCCCAGGTAAGCTTCCTCCAGGCGCTTTTTCCCGTTTGAGTTGCTTTTTTCCCTTTTATATTGTTGGTAGCATCTCTATTCTTGTTTGGTGAGTATCAATTATGTGTCAGTACTTCCCCAGGCTATCGCATCAAGTATTTCATCTTGTATTTGTAGTATTTATATTTGATTGCTGATTCACAGAAGCAGCAGTGATGTTTACGTCGTGGGGCCAATGTGTGTCTGGAAGATACCTCACCGCTCCGTAAACATACCTCCCAATCAGTTGTCATCCCCCTACCTCAAAGCCCACACTGGTGAGCAGTTAAATCAAGGTGCATCATTACAGGGGACACCTATTCGTTCAAATCGTGCAGTTGTTTGGGGTAGTGTTATCTACACAGAATCTGGGAGACTTTTTTTAAAGACTGGATTAATAATACACCGACATATTACTTCACACATTGCTTTTTATAAACATATCCTCAGAAAGATTCTGATTGATATGACATTTATAAATTAATTTTAGAGTTTTCCTTGACAGGCATAATATATTATCAAAATATTGTTAAAATTGGATGAAAAATCAGGATGAAAAGAAAGAAAGCCAAGATGGATATATTATGGTTTTTGCTAACATGTGGTGAGAAAGACAGCACAGGAATATTTCATGGTATTTTCTTAAATATTGGCTATAAAAATAATCTATCAGTGTAGATTATTTTTACATGTGTAACGGCTACGAACGTTTCTAAATCTAACATGGAAAGGTCACTAACAAAAGAATATACATATATTTAAATAAAATTTTTAAACTGTTCCATCAAATATGGTTCCATATTTAAAATTATGTGTGCTTTTTTAAATGTTTTTGTTTGTTTGTTTGTTTGTTTGTTTGGACCAGAATTGCTGAATCAGATTATGAGATCAAATACATATAATTATTTAAAAAACATGCATTAGGGCAAAACAGATTTTAAACGTTCTATTTGTTCTTTGATATCTAACATTAAAAATCAGTATAATTTTAAAGGAGATAGGAGCTAAGTTGAATATAATTATCTTTTAGAACAACTACAATAGACATAATTGTTCAGTTGACTTAAAGATAGTAAATGTCTGAATGTTATTTCACGTACATTAAAAGTCATGAATACCAAAGGTAGTATGAAAATATTTCCATAATGACTATGATTGCCAGCATTTCCATAAATGACTTATTAAATCTCATTATATAATGATGTCTTTGTGGCACTGCCTTTTTTACATATCTGTTTCAACAGTTAATGACATGAGAGTTGATGAGCTAGTTGGAGAGAGCTTTTCAGAATGGTAACAGGCGACAGAAGCCAGATTGGAATGGAACAGGAATAGATCGGAGGGAAAGGGGAAGACAATGAAGAAACTATTAAAGACTATTTAAAATACTTGACTGGGAAATTTCACAAAATGAGAATAATGATTATATTGGGTAGTGGAGTAATTTTTTATTTTATTTTATTAGGGACGTGAACCTTTTTAACGCTGAAGAGTAAGGAGGTAGAGTTTGAAATTATGGCAGAAACGAGAAACAATAATTCAGGTTTTCTGAATTGGCTGCAATAGGAGGGGGGTCACCTCTTCTATTGCAATAAGATGGGAGGAAGACCAGACATGAGGATGCTGGGATCTTTTTCTTTCAAGAGTAAAACTGATATATTTCTGCGCAGGTGGATTTTGGATAGAGGGGAACAATAGGTTATTGTAGGACAAGAAAGTAGTTGAAATGATGAATCGTGCTTTCTAAGCTCAATAGTAATAAGTGGTGGAGAAATTATAGGGTAAAGGGCTGGAGGTCATGATGAAGTAGCAGGACAGGTGTCTTCAGGTGGTGGTGACAGGAGCAATAAAACAGTTCATCTGGAAGATTAGGCATTTGTGCCCAATGAGTTATTTAGGGTTTAAATCAAATATATTTTAAATCATCACAACTAAAGATTAGTAGATATAAAGTTATATATTTTTCACACCTACAAACTCCATGTCCACTTTTTTTGGATTAGAACAGAAATTTTAAAAATTGGAGCAGAAAATAGGGCCCATCAGAGGCTTTTTCTCTCCGAAATTCCACACAGCTGGGTGTCAAAGCTAGTAAAGCCTTCATTTCACCCTTCAGTATCTCATAGAACTAAAAAATTCCATTTTGACCAAATGGATGGTCTGCATAAAGAGTTTTCTACCTGAAATGGAACAATTTTATCCTTCTGCTGAGTTTTCCAACAGACTACATTTGCGTCGGTTTTACTGGGGACAGAAAATGGCTTTTAGCAAAGGCCCTTCTGGCGGACTCCTGGAAACTTGTTTCCCCCTCTGCAAGGCAGAAACACCAGGAGACCTGAGTCTGTTAAGCATTGAAAACAGTGCAGTGGTTAAGTTGGTGTCTCAACCTAAAGTCTTTTCCATCTTGCTTAACAATTTCTGCAAGTTAATGGGTCCATTTCATCAACTTCATCTGATTTTAAATTCTCAAACACCTCCAGAGTCTTTCAGTATCTGAGAGAATGAGTTTCTAATAATTTGATAAAATTTCCTTGGTCTACCGTTTTTAGACCAAGTAGAGGTGGATTATATGGAATGTAATTTGGCTATGAAAAGTGAACAAATTGTGTGTGTGAGCGTGCAGGTAATATATCTCAAATCACCAAATTGACCCTACTCATATCTTTAATATTATGGCAAAATGTATTGCTACAATTACCACACAGTCGTACAAATCAAAACAGTAATCACGCTACCATCTCTACCAGCATTAGTTTCTTTGGTTTATGTTTTTCACTTTGTTGTTCTCTCCTTTTTCCTCTGTCATCAGAAGTTTCAAAGAATGGGATTTTGATAATCATGGACGTTTCTAGAAAGGTCTATAGGCAACCATAGGGCAAAGCCATCTCTGAGGGGCCCAGATACTTTGACTAACAACTAAATAAGTATGTAAGATGTATCAACCATTTTTATAGGCTATTCTTTAGAGCAGGTGTTCTAAGTATGTTAGTTAAGGCAGAACTTCCTGACTTACTCCCTTACTAGTTTGATATACGATAAATTGTTAATAGTAAACATCACAAGGAAGAGAATCCGTGAATGGCACCGTTGCAGAACAGTGAAGAGTGAGTGAATGAGACACGCATTCATGTTTGTTACATGTGGCCCTGCAAGCTGGGGTCTGCTGAAGGCTACCTGAACCAGGGCTGAAACGAAGGTTGTGCCACATTCTTCATGTCATGGGCTCTGGTCCCCCACTCTGTGTCTGCTGGGGAATAACTTGCTAAATCTATGTGAAGGCATCATGGAAACCACCTGCCATAACTGGCACATTGTGTAAATGGAAGGGTCCAAATGTAGCACCAACAGAGGGATTTCCTTTGAAAATCGCTAGGAATTCGCATTTTGGGTGGATACTGTAATTTTCTATTTTTACAAATGGCTCTTAGGTTAAATTTAGGGATGTTGCATTAGGAAAGCCAGGTTAAGAATTAAATATTATTAAGGTGCAATGTCAAGCAATTTATAGGACACACAAGGTACCATAGCAATTGTAGATGCACAGACATTTGTTTCAAATGAACAAGTGATTTATTTGAAAAGTTTATCTCATTTCAGCTGCTAGAGAACCCTTCAATTATTCTGATTTTACTTTATACCTCATCTCATTTAGAGGCACGATCAATACATTTAGTGTTTTTTTTTTACATTTCAATAATTCGGACACCTTGATATGTAAGTAGGTTTTACAATTTTATTTTTTTAAGAGTATTGGGTTTCTTAGTCATAATATAAATTCTTAGAGATTTTTTAATGCTTATTTTAATCTGACACCACTTTTGTATAATAGGAAAAAGATTTTTATTCTGCTTCTTTTAATCTAATACCACTACTGTATACTTGGAGAAATTGCTTTTATTCAATAAGTCTGGTCCCTTAAGTGACACATGCTATTAAGCTGGTTGTTTTTCACACTCATGAAGCCATAATAGATGAATTGGGAAATCTGCCATCCCTCTTTTCCAATTAAAAAAAAGGACATAAATTGTCATTACTTGACAGAATTTCAACTGAACCTTCAGTTGCTTATATATTTGAAAAATTAAAATGGTTGGAAGGAAACAACAGAAATTTAATTGTTGAAAGTAATAAGAATTTATATTACCTAATTAAATATATCAGAGGGCGATTTATATTCAGGCAGCATTCATTGTGTTTATATCATACAATTTAAAATTTTAAAATAACAGTTATTTTGCATTACATAATTACGTAAAATGTTACATTGAAAGCTAATTAATGTAAATGTGAACTTTGAGGGTGCTAACTTTATTTCATTTTGATAAGCTTTTGTATTTTTGTGGAAACATGAAAGTGGACTATTTGGACTGCAGAATATTTTTATTATTCTGCTTTATATTATGTGTACCAAGTAAGCAATATCTGGCCTTTGGATAGCCTATACAATGATGAGTAGTTTTCTGGAGAGACAGCTCCCAGGACGGTGAGATTAATGAGGTTATTTAGTAATTAAGCCCCTCATTACCCCATTCTTATGTTTGTTTTGGAGAGAGGCCTGTGATTGAATGGATACACTAACATCCCAACGACCTTGTGAGTAGACTTTATCTTTTAAAGGGGAATATCATCTGTAAGTCACTAGTGCATTATCTATGGAATTTTGGTTGTTTTGTTTTGAATAGTAGGGGCTTTACGGTTTGCTCTTGACTTTTGCCAACTATTGGATTCTTTAGCTAAACAGGCAAAACATATTATTAAACTTTCTATAAACACATTTTAAAACATTCATATTACTTAGGACAGACTAAACTGCTATAACACATTGGACCCAAAATGTATAATGACTCAACATACTGGAATTTATATTGTGCTCCTATAGCCATCTAACTTGGAAGCTGAAACCTTGCATTCTGTCGTTTCATGATTCTCCTGGGCATGCATTCTCAACATGGGCCATATCATTCAAAGAGGTAAAATAGATTTTTTAAGGGGGCAAGGGTGAAAACAACTTGAGATATTATAATAGTCTGTGGTCCCCCCAAAAAGGGCCACAGTATGTAAACATATATATCGAATATCCAGAGTATTAAAATTTCACGGGGAAGGAAATTAGGGAATAAAATGTCTAAAAAGGCTCCTTAAGGACGGTATTAATGGGCAGGAAGCTTTGAGATATACTATCCTAGGGCCTTGCTTTTGTGTGTTGCTTCTACCTAGCAGAAGACGATAGCAGAAGAATATGTGTAGAAGGACTTTATGACCAAGCGTGGAAGTGTCCTGAAACATTCCCATCCATAACCATTGGCTAAAATGGAGTCACATGAGTAGCTAACTATCAGGGAAGCTGGGAAATGTAGTCTAGTTGTGTGTCCAGGAACAAGACAAAGGCATTTTGGTGAATAGCTTGTGATCTTTAAGTTCCAATTAATATGTATGTACCTATCACAGAGTGTACATTCAGTGAATGTTTCCTGAACTGTTTGTTGAGCTAATGTATGGACCTGTGTCAGCTCCTTCTAACTCAGGTCCCAGCTCTGTAGATCATGTCAGTGGATTTTTGACCAATTATGGAGAATTGTGAGTCCTTTTCACGTTTATGGGGTTCTTATTCAGGGTTGGCAATTGTGAGTCCTTTTCACGTTTATGGGGTTCTTATTCAGGGTTGGCATTACATAACCTACCAGTATTTCTGTGCATCTAGTCTAGGTTTTTTCTATGTCTCTTCTTTTTGTATGATATTTTGACATTTAAATATGAACTTATATAAAATGGCTCATTACTAATCTATAAACATCTTAAATTTTTAATTGCTTTTTGAATGATTATTTGTATAGGCATATAAGTCATTTTGAATGGAGAAGCAGTACTTTGCTTTACAATAACCACGTGTCAAATTTTGTATACCACACAGTGTAGTTTTGGATTGCTTATTTGGAAAAGATTATAGAGAAAGACACCTGGACAATCTTAAAATGCAATCTTGGAACATACAATTAATTTTATTGTATTCACTGGATTAGTATTTTTTTTTTTTTAAATTCCACTTAACACAATCCTCTGGGGAAAAAAAAATTTAAAGACTAATGCTATTCTTTTCCAAAAAGGTTTAATTCAGGATTAGATTTAAGGTAATATGGTTTGGGGAGGAAAAAAAAATTAACACTATTCTAAGACATCAAAAACCTTTGTTCCAGACCTGCCCTCACTTTGAAACCTATTGGTCAGTAAACGACTCTTTGTCTTATTTCTTCATGAGTAAATAGAGGTCCTTCCTTAGGTGGACTTTATAATCCCTTCCACTTTATTGACAAATGACACACAATGGTGCCTTTTTGTAAATCTCCTTTCTGCTCTTGAAGGACACACAAGTAAGTTCAATGGCATCTTGAGAACAGACCCTGAGTTTTATTTGTTGAACTGGTATCTATTTCACTATTTTCAGCTGAAAATGTAGTGCACATTCATTTTTTATTGTGTATTCCTGTCCAAAGTATGTTGAGTAATTATGATTTTCTCAACTCCATGTTAAGCACTTTAAAAGTATTATTTTATTTACTCCTCAGAAAAATCTCCTGAAGAGATTGTTCTTTTACCATTTCCATTTTTCAAAGGAGAAAATTGAGGTAGAAGGAAGAACCAAAGCTTGCCAGTAAAGAACTAGGTTTGGATGCAGGATTGGCTGACTCCAGGGGTCAACCCACCATAGCTCTGAATGATTACTCCATAACCTGGCCAGAAACATTTAACAAAGGGAGCTCTCATATATCTTCTTGCTTGTTTGTTCACAATTTGAAGTCGAATTTTAAGGAAATGGATTTATTTGTACCTATCATTTCTAATTTTTTTCCCAAAGTTTCTAGAGAATTCTTAATTTTAGATATAATGTATAATTTTCATTTTCTCCATAAAATATTTCCAGATATCTTAACATTTTAACTGGTAACATTTGACTTTCTTGGGAAAGTAGATAATCTTGATGGGATCTCTAGCCAAATCAATAGGACCTTCATGAATTTGAAGACTTATGGGCAAAATACTTGATGAGTATGTGTATAATTGTTCATTGTGGAGCTCTAATTCCCTTAGATTGTTCAAGAATATTCTGTGATGAGTTAGTGGAACTGAATATCTGTTTGAAAACTCACTGTTGTATTATACAGTGTCAGGCTTTATTACAATCATAGCAAATTATAGCAGAAGCTCATGTGTTGTGATTCTTACAATATGACAATATAAATGTAATTAGGATACTTGTCATTAGCTGAAACTCTTCTAATTACTTAATTTCGAATTAAAAAAAAAAACATTAACTAAGTAACAAGCAGAAACAAGTGAAACAAACAAAATTTGTAAGAATGCTATTTTTTACTACCAGTGTATTCTAAAGGAACATTTGACAGCCAAAGAGAGCTATTTATATATTGCAACTAAAATCAGTCTTTTTAAATGAGGCAATGATTTTTTTCACATGTCACTAGATAAATGTCCTTTCACCTATGTTTAGTTATTACTGATGAAGAATTGTCACCAAAACAGCTGATTTCTGCTGTGCCCACGTTCTTCATCAGCAGGAACTGACCAACTATACAGGCTCTAGTTGTAGAGTAGAGAGGTAATTTAACTGAATGTTTTGGTGTAGCGGGAAATAATTTAGGAGATGCTTTACGTTGAAAATTTTAAATTAAGATGACTTACTTACTAAGATAGTTGTTGCCAAGCTTTAAGGAGGCTGAAAATTTTGTTCTTGTTTTTTGATCATTAGAAAATTGTCTGATAAATTTAGCTTTCTTGATTTCTATGATGAACTGACTAGATGTATCTTTCAAATAAGGAATGAAAATCTTTAATAATTTTTGAAATTTGTTTTCAAAATTAATCTTCTCTTGTAGCATAGATATGGTCCCTTTAAAGCAGGAAGCTATGTTTAAACTGGAATAACACAAATCAGCAATTAATCCTACTCCTGAGAGTTCCTGAGGACACTCAATGTTTTCAAATTCTCAGAAAATAGATTTAAGTGTGACCTAGGCATTTAATTGAGAGAAAATCTTAATCTAGGTCTTTACTGGAAGGAAATGATTTTTATACATGTATGAAAAATATATAAAATATTCATTAATTATAAATTAAATGACAACTAATAGAAACATAACAGTGCCTTTTCTATTATTTTCAGCAAATACTATATCCAAATACATTTTATAATATAATTATGATCTCTGTGTAATTATAAATGTCTCTCAGATTTTTGTTTTTTTCATTCAGCCAATATTTATTTAGTGCTTCCTTATACTATGTACTCTTTTAAGATCTAGGAACAAATCATTGGGAATAAAGTATTTGTGCATGTATGTATATATACCGAATATTATGTGTGTATACTTATTTCAGTTAATGGCAATTTCACCTTTTCTTTTATCATTGGAGTTATTCTCAACTACTTGCTTTGTCTCACACCCCACATCCAATCTATTACCATATCTTGTCAACTTTACCCTCAAAATATATTCAGAATCTAATCACTTTATATCAGTTTTATTGCCAAAAACATATGAAGTTCTGACAATTAAGTCTGTGAACTCATCCTAGAAAAAGTGCTACATACCTCCTCATTGCTGAATATCACTACAGTCACCTTCAAAGTACTCCCCTTGGGAAACTTGCACTGACACCAGTGCCTAGTCCACCCTTCAAAGCAATTTTGGAACTCTTTTCTGGAATGGCCATCACAGCTGTCATTATATTACCCTTGATGTCCTGAATGTCATCAAAATATCTTCCTTTAAATATTTCCTTTATCTTCAGGTAAATAAGGAAGTGTTGGGGACCAGATCAGGTGAGTAGGGAGGGTGTTCCAATACAGTTATTTGTTTCCTGGCTAAAATCTCCCTCACAGACAGTGCCATGTGAGCTGGTACACTGTCATGATGCAAGAGCCATGAATTGGCGAAAAGTTCAGGTCGTCTAACTTTTTCACGCAGCCTTTTCAGCACTTCGAAATAGTAAACTTGGTTAGCTGTTTGTCCAGTTGGTACAAATTCATAATGAATAATCCCTCTGATATCAAAAAAGGTTAGCAACATTGTTGCAGCAAGTTCGCGAACTTAATTGTCAGACCTCGTTTGTATGACTATATCTTATATGCATATCACAATAATAAAAAAGGCTTACTCAAAAAAAGACTTTTGATTCTAAAAATAGTAATTCAAGATACTCTTTTCTCCTGAAGTACCTGGTTATAGACTATATTTTTTATTAACAGAAAATATTATGAAATAAATAACTATATTCTATTTCCAACTTAAAAACAATTTAAAAACATTTTAGGTTTTTATAATTAAACCTTCCTCATGATATTGTGATGTGTCAAAAGTAGAAAACAAGAAGAAATATTCTGTTAATATTTTTGCATTTATACCTCACATTTTTTCCCAAGTGACTTGTCAACTCATTATGTACAGATATTAACCAACATACGTCATCCCAGTAAGTAATTGATACTCTTGAGTTTACAGATGTGAAGTAACAAATGTTTCTGCCTATCAAGTGTCGTTGCCTTTGGTTATTCTCATTTTAGGGATATTAGTTCTGTTGATTAACCTTTTTTAAAAGGAAAAGACTGTATATTATTAGATATCTCTCTATATTTTTTTAAATGCTATTTATTTTTACTACTCTTTCAGGGGTAGTTTTTACATACTCTTGTCATAAATTGAGGGGAAAACAACATATTTATACTCTACTAAAGACTGTTCTTGATGAAGATAACCTGTTGATTCAGATATATCTAAAAAGTCAAGTTTATAACCCAAGAAATTGCCATCTTTACTCAAAGTTTCCATTCGATGGCTAAAATAAAGGCTATTTTTAATTTTTTAGTGGAAAGGAAAGCTGTTTTTACTATAGAAGACACATACATGCTAGAAGTTACTGCTAGAATAAAATAAGTTATACAAAGTTGGAATAGATAGTAGATGTCACAAATAATACATATTTTTTATTTATTTTCTTTTGGCATTTCAGTGAAATGTCTCATGTATTTTTTGTTTCTTTTTTAACAGATTAAAACTCAAATGAAATTAACCCAATGCACTCATCACGGAGACTCTTAATAGTTTATGATTAAGAGGCATTATGAGATAATTCACTCCATTAAGGTACATAAACCCATGAGTAATAATGAATCATTTGAACATATGGGCCTGCCAATTCGGATGTATTTTTTGCCTCCTACAAATTATATCTATTCAGTTATCATATTGACAACATCATTTCTAACATAACCTGATTTAAGTTTGGTTTCCATATTTTCCAGGTCAAAATTCCAACTCCCCTTTTTTCAGTGTGCCATCTTTTAGCTATTATGATCTCTGGAAAACAGAGAAAGAAAAATGTTAGATGACACTAAGTAAGGGGATTTAGAAATATTTGGGAAGAATAGTGAAATCAGACATCTACAAAGGGGCATCATGTCTTCTTAAGTACATGTAATCATGATTTATTGGATACGTGCATGGCATGTGAAATATAATTGTAGACAGTAAGCCTTTATTACCATAAATATTTGTCACTTGGAAGTGTGTATTTGTTAAATGCTTGAATTCTCAAATGTGTTACAAGTAAAGCAGAGAACATAATTGTCATACTTGTTTGTTTTTCTTTTGTTCTCAACAGCCCAAAATATCCTGACTTTATGACTCTGTCTTTATGCTCAGGCTATTTATTTACGTTAATGAATCATTTGCACATAGGGAAAATCTTATGAAAGCTAACATTATTTCACGGTCTATTACATGAAATGCTTACTCACTCTTTGATTATATATACATTTGCTCTAGAAAATTTCAGAAAAGCTTGTGATATACAAGTTAATGCATTCTCATTAGGAGTGATCACATTTCTCAATACATGAGAATTTTCTTTGTCTTTACAAGCTTGGAGTAAAGCCTAACTATTATTTATTTCATATAGACATTTGAAAAAGAGCTTTGTAGATAAGCCAGTATTTAAAGCAGGATAATGCAATGGCCTTTATAATAACAAAAAAATGTATACAAGGCACTTAAAACAAACAAGTTAAAGGGCTGGAATCAAAGTATGCGATGCAACTTTATCACATTACGTTATGAATCTGCTCATTCCTTTGGCATTAGTAGTTAATGATGTGCCTTTACTGAAACTAGAAAGCACAAGTGATTAAATTCACCAGAAGTAAACTTACTTCAGAGATCAGTGTATTTCCCAATGTGAAACTTATTTTCAAGGGATTCATGATTCAGCCAGGTGAGATCAACTATTAAGAGTCAATTCTTCTGACCAAAGTATCATAAACATATTGAACAAATAAATTCTGAAACTTAGGTAAAGGGAGGAAATATCTGCGATCCTCTTTTGCATTAAATTGTAACACCAGTTACTGTGCCAAACACTTAGCATTGATTATATTGTATTTACATATATAATATATATTTACATATATAATATTATATGATATGTATTTTAATAGAAGAAATAAAATTCAGGAACATGCACCTATTATTAATAGCTAACCTTTATTTAGGAAAGCATATTTTAGGAAAGCACCTACGACTTTTCAGCAGGTGTTGGAGAGGTGAGGGAAACAAAGGAGGAAATTCATTTATTACTGTGGTGAGCTGAAGAGTCAAAGAACTCAGAAACTTAAAGCATGTTTATTTAGTCAAATAAGTAAATATTTGACAGGCAAATCAGAAATATTTAATTGGTTAATTAAATTAGGATTTATCTTATTTATTGAAGATGGAGACCAAGACTTAGAGTACCTGGTGAAAGCTGAATCTAAATTCATTGTTCCCAAACATCTTATAATAATCAAGGTATAAGAATAATAAATTTTAAAATGTCTGTTTGCTCTAATTCAGCCAGTTCCCACTTATATATTTGTTCCTTATATTGATTCACAGGGTGGCAAAACTCCTTGGTCACTATAGTACTTGACAGTGAATGGAGGCCTCTTTGCTATTTAAGTCACTGTTTTAAGTGAGTTTTAATATATAGATTGATGCTTAGTGACATACTTGTTGAAGACTCAGTAGAAAGCATGAATATTTCTTATAAATCATGGATTATATGCAAAAAACATTAAAATGTAATGCCTAATGATATTGTAAGGTAAGTGAAAAGTATGGAGGAACTGTCCGTTTTTTTTGTTGTTTGTTTGTTTTTGTTTTTAAGAATCCAGTACAACAAATATAACAGGATTTTTATACTCAATAGGATGTTTCGTGGAAGGAAAAATTTCATATCTCCTCTATGTACTGTGTCTTGATTTTAAATATATTATACATTAAACATTTGTATTACATATTTTTCTTCTCTCCCAATGGTATGGGGTTACTTAAAACAAGGATAATGTCATTCATTATCTTGCCTTTTACCATAATAGAAGACCCTGAAACTTGACAGCTCATACTGAAAAAGGTCACTTACTATTTGTTAAAATAACTACATTCACAGTGGAGTGAACTCCGTAGGCATGAAATGATTCTGTAGACGAAATATTTAAAAGCCAGATGGCAACTTCAATTTCCATTAGAGATATCTTGACTTTGTGGAGACAGATTTTTGTACCAAATAATAGTATTTCAACTTTAAGAGTCTATGTACTTATTGACTTATAAAGTTTCTGATAGAATCAAAATACATATTAAGTTGATTTTTAATTGACTATGCTAACTGTTGTGTTGCTGGGTGGGAAATTATCTACATCCCTGTGCAAATAATTTTGTTGTCACTTCTCATACTTTTATTGAATGCCCTTGTGGCACTTGACTCAGTTCTAGACTGTTTCTACAGTCAGAGCACATTTTCCTGTTTATTTTATAGCTATGGTAAATAAAATTTGGGGGGGAGGGATTTTTTTGTAACATCATGACATGGATTCATTCAAAAATTAGAACAAAAGAGACATTTTAAGTCATGCACATAAATGAAAGCCGCCATTCATTTAACAGTTTACTGAACACCAGCTATTGAATTAGTATATTATGTAGATCCAATCATCTAATATTAATCATATTAATAATAACTGCACGATCAATATTAGATGTGAAATAAGAGTTCTAGCAAGGTTAGGAAACTTGCCCTTAGTCACAGAGCTTATCATGAGCAAATCACAATTTTAAAAGCAATCTTCTTTTATCCTACATCTATGCTACAAAACAAAGAATTTCTCATCGACAATTGAAATTCCCCAATTAACAAAGACTCATGTCAAAGTTAGCTACCTAGTTCATTTGACCTGACTTTGTTTTGCTTGTTGGCAGAGTATTTTATAGTGTGTTGATTTCCAGTAGATAATGGATTGGAACTGTTTTTAATAGTGTTGGTTACTGAAGCATGCTGTTACAATGTAACCTCCAGGTATCCCTCATAAATGTTGTGGAAAATCTCTTGTAGAACAGCAATAAAACAATTTGCCCTTGTTTATTCCCGGGACAGCTGTGCCCATACACTTTGTTCCTATGATGGGATCCTTTAAGAATTGTGCTTTCAAATGTTGATTTTGTAATTGTGGCTTTTTATTGCCACTGCATTTTCTGATCTGAGACATTAAAACAATTGACCTTGCGTATTGTTGTTGGCTTTTGCGTATTGTTGTTGGGAGGGGGCAAGCGTTTTTAAAGACAGACCTTCCCTAAAATGATCACTTCATTTTCTACTTCTCTAACATACACTGTGTGTATTCATTTTCCTATTTTTGTTCTTTTCCAATATATTTCATTGAGTTTTTGGTTTAGTGGCTTGGTTAAGTTTACATATCTTTTGCGGCTCAGTACTTTGTAACTTTTCTTTGTAGCTTCATTATTTTTCATATTCCAAAATTACAGCAAACAAAAAAATGAAAATCTATTGAAATGACCCTGAAGCTCATCCATCATTCTACCACCTAGACAAAACCGCTGTTCATCTTGTGCTGTGCTTTTAGGCCTTTTCCTGTGCGGATGCATACACATGGTCTCTCCCGCACAGACACGTGTACTCAACAAGACCTGTAGGGTTAGCCTCTGTTTTCTACTTAGTAGCATATATTCATGTTCACGGCTATGCAACTACATCCTCAGACAGACACTCGCACGCCCATAAATATATGTAGACATAAATTGATCTGACATCTTTTAATATCATTTGAAATAATTTTCTGTCATCTCAATCTATAAATTACAGATTGTGTATAGCTAAGTACAGTAGAAGAATTTCTCAATTTTTCACATAATCAATCAAAACCAGGTTTTGATTATTTGAGGCATGGCAAAATTACATTTTGGGTATTCTGGTTCGCATTCCCTGAGTTATGAACGTAAAATAAGAGCTGTGAATGTAAAATAGCTGTTCAATTATACTTCAATATGATTTCTTAAAACTAATTTAACTACGAGGATGAAGATTTCTATTCCAAAGTGGACTGCGTAATCACACACCATTTCCATGAAAATTGTGTTATTTGTGACTGCAATCATGCTTCAGTAATTTTGTTTCTGTACATTACTTACTACAATAATAATGTCCATGGACCAGCAAAGGTCTTATAATACACAAGATGCTGTATTTTTATAGGAATGGGGAATTGGATATATAATGTATGTTCCAGGACAAAAATCACAGTAGTATTTAACCATAATATCAAAATGCCTTAACGTTTAATTTTCAAAAGAATTTGGGCTGAGCAGTGTGTATGGTTGTGACATTGTTATGTGGAGTGAAGCATTTATTTCTCCACCAACTTGGGGTGATGTATTCTTGCATCACGTTAGAGAGAGGATTGTGAATGGCCTACAATTTCTGGAACAGCTGTCTCATCTAATTAGTTACCTATGGCTTGCATTTCTTGATACAGGTGACCAAGGCATAGAATAATCAAAGTAAAAAGACTTAAAGTTAGAGCCTCTGACTAGAATTTGAAGCTCATATTTGCAGTGTTCCTAGTACCTTACTTATACGGCCTCAAATACAATGTAAGCACCTGCATTATAATTATCTTTGGGAGCATCTAATCAACCCTTCATCTTCGAAATAAGGAAATGGAGGGAAAGAGAAGTGGTCATGTCTTTTTATTTTGTAGTGGATCCAGTAGTTGTCTTGCTCTGTGTTCATTTCACATTTCCCCATTGTTCATATAAAAGTCAGGAAACTAAGTGTGATATATTTGCTAACGTGGTTTCCTCTTAAGTAATAGATAAATTCCATTTTCTAGCCTTTCCTCTGCAAGTTTTCCCCGCCACCCCCCCCCCCACCCAGCTCCACACATACTTATTTTTCTCATTCTTCAAGAAGGGGAACTTGACATGTTTTAACTTCTTTTTGATTAATTAGTGCCTGTGCGTGTGTGTGCGCGTAAGCTAATTAATTAGAAATTCATGGTTTCTGAAATGTCATATGACAATATGAAAGAAGTTAACACATTTTTTTCCATGATAACAATAATGAAAATAAATTAGAATTACAATTGAAACACATTGTTGATATATAGGGTAATTGCTTTGCACCTGCTTATGCTTTTCCCTTAAATCTAGGTTCCCAATCCCCCTCCTCTGTTGTACTAAGACAGATAATTCCCTTTCAGGCAATACTTTAATTTTACCCACTCTACAAGCTTTATTGAAGCCTTATTGTTCAGTACCCTCTTTCTCTTTTATTTGCTAATATGTAACATATGCTATCTTGTGTTATATTTTTGTTATTTTCTTCACTATCTGGCCTTTTCCATGCTGGACCAAATAACTGAAATACATCTGGAGAAATTAATGAAAGATGGAAAATGGTATTACCATGAATTCATGATCACTGCATCAGCAGGAGTCCACGAATGGGTCCGCAAATGGCCTCAGCTCTCTGGCCGTCCTGCTTTTGCACTCTTACCCCTTTTCATTCCAAATCTTTTCAACTCTTCTGAAACCTCTGATATGCCTGCTCTGTCTTCCCGCCCCTTTGGGTCCCCACCACCACTACCAGAATCAACATAGGTCTTTTTATACGTATTTACTGAGCACCTACAAGCCAGGCCCTGGTATACTGTGAGCAAAACATGCAGAGACCTTTTTCTTACACAGATTGTGGTCCACAAATAAGGAGTCGTTAGTATGCCAGGTGGTGATAAGTCAATGAAAACTAAAACAAGTTATGGGGGGTAGGAAATGACGATTGTTACCGTGCTTTTTGGACAGGAGGGTTAGGGAAAGCACCTGGCACTGAGTCCAGATGTGAGGGAGGGAGGGATCCATGCACGTACCCAGGGAAGGGAGGTTTTTGTGTAGAAGCAGCAGCAAGACTAATACTATGGGACAGCGCCATGCCCGGTTCCTGTGAGGATAGGTATTCTGTTTGATCTGTGAAACAGAATACTAAGTACTTAGTCATCGTTTCATCTCCCACGTTTATGATGTGACTTCACCCACTCTCCTCTTTGCCTCCTGCTGCAGTCACCGAAGAACCCTTCTCCCAGCAGAAGACAACAGCTCCATTATATAGATTATACTTTTTTAAAAAGTATAGAAGTGTGTTGGATGTGAAGGAAGAAATAACCCCCAAGTTGCAGCCTGTTCACTTTCTGAAAAATCATTACGCATCAACCTCAGAGGTTCACAAATATAGCAACAAATTCTAGGTTTGCTAATTTATTACAGGAGGGATGTGTTAGTCACCTAAGAGAATAAACCTGCTTTCTTAGGAGTATGTTTGTATGTGAAAATTAAACATGCTGATGACAAGGTATAGACATAAAAGATAAGTTAGTCAAGTTATTGATAGGCTTCCACGTAGTGAAATGTATTATGGAAAACATATCAACTAAGTGAAGGGGCTATCTTAGTCCTGGAAATGTAAATATGTGCAGGCGAGAGTTAAATTTTGCAGGGAATTAGTCAGATGGAGAGATGGAGAGTGTGGGTTCAAACATGGTGTGGAAGGAACGGGCATCAAAAGAGTGAGAGGCAAGATTTTGTGGAGGATGCAGTTTTTGCTGTCTTGGGGGGATGAATGGAACCTCAGTAAACACAGATGAGGGGAAGAGGACCCCCGGACAATAATTTACAATACAGAGGAAGAAGCAGAAGTGAGAATTCAGACAGAGTGTTTGGGAAGCAGTTGACTGTTTGATTCTAGCTGAGGACTCAGAGTCCATCTTGAGAAACGAAAATTGAGTGGTAAGCAGACCTCTGATTTTCATTTGTCCACGTAATGAACACATCACTTAATGTATTTCACTGGTAAAGTGTAAAATATTTTAAAACAAGAGTGATTGTAAGTCTCCTTACTCACCCATTTTGAAAAGATTAAATGTCTATAATAAAACAAGTATTTAATGTTTTCCCTTTTTTACCCTATAAAATCAGGTATTTTCCTGCTTGTAAAAATGACACGGCACGTGCATGTCATTTCTTTAGAAATTTACTGGAGTTCTGGGTTTTGGTCAGAGGAAGATACTGATTCCTCATTTAATTTACTTTCCATCAGTTTCCATAGACATATGTGAACTTTAAAAACAAATTCTTCCATATTATACCACTCTATAGGAGATGGATTGGATTAGGAGATGGGCGAGTTGATTTTCGTTCTTCTCCATGAAGTAATTTTTGCTAAATTACATAACTTTAAAGATGGTGAATTGCATGCCCCTCTTTAATCACCACTAATTTAACTCTTCAAAATTTCGACAATCTAGTAAGTAATTAAAACACGTTGAAAATTGGCAAGAATGGGCAGAAACAGATTATAGAGTTGATATCTGTCTGGGATAAGTGAACCAGGAAGAAAGAAGTCAAGTTCTCAGAATGAACTGTTACGGGGTGTGGGGGGCAGGCAGGGGGTGTGCTTTACTGCTGGATCAAACTTGGTGACAAGCCAGAGTTTAGGAGCCTGTAGTGAGGAGAGAAGCTGGACTGGAGTGTACTGAAGCCAAAGTTTATTGGATAAGTAATGGGCAATGTTAAGCCCTAAGCAACCCCAGTGAGAATACAGCATTATCACTACTTGGCAAAAATTCTGCCGCTTGGTCATGCCAATCCATGCCATCAAGGATTTGCGTCGACAAAAACTGCTATATGTTGTAGTTGGGAAGCTAAGTTGATGTAACCACTTTGGAAGAAGTTTGGCGTTATCTTGCTTGAGTTTGCATTGCTCAGCGGTCAGCCACCCTAGCATGAGACATCAACTCATACCGACACTCTTGTCCATGTAGACTGAAGACGTGGAAAGACCGTATGAAGTTGCAAAGCACAAGCAATCCAAATGCCCATAAAAGACAGTGGATGAACACATTTTGATACAGACACACAATGGGATATTTTAAATGAATGAAAATGAATAAAGTAGAGCTGCATTAGACACGTCAGTGAATCTTAGAAACATAACATTGAGAGAAAAAAACAAGTCTGAGTACCATACCCAGAATAATTCTGTTCTTACAAATATCAAAGACAAAGTTCCAAACTATATATATATACATACATATACATACACACATACATACACACATGTATGTGTGTGTGTATATATATATGTATATGTATGTGTATATATATAGTTAGTAATGTACTATAGGCATGGGATAAATTGGTGTTTAAAAATCTGAAAGATGGTAAGCATAAAGTTCGGGTTTGTGTTTACTTTGGGGAGAAGGCAGACAAATGGGAGGTGAGCCAAACACCCAGGTGGACATAACAGTATTGACAATGTTCTAGTTCTAAAGTCTGTTGTGGGTTGGCAGGTATTCATTTCAGTATGTGTTTCACAGCTCTCATATAGTTAAATGCATCTAACACTACATTAAAAGTTAGATGAAATATCACATGAGCTTAAAGTAAATATCTATTTAGTGGCCACAATAAATGTCACGAGAGAGACTATGTTATATTTATGAATATGTAACACTTTATATAGGAAAGGAGAATTCCATTTCCTGGGTAATAGTCTTTACCAAAGGGAAGTCATGTTTAAATTTAGGAATTGATTTTTGTTTAAATGACTAATTTTCCTGTCTTAAGAAAGAAATAGAATGAAGCAAGCAATTAGAAAGCTTATTTTGGGATCTATTTTATGCTTCGCTTAGACTGATTGGACTCATTATTTTTGTGTAAAAAATCCTGTTTTGTATACCTTTATTTGCTATTGTGGAATTAGTGAAATGAATAAGTAATTAGTGCCCATGGTTGACTTGCTATTGCATTGCTTCATCTTTCGCATTCTTCACTTGTCTATTTGCGGTGTCACTTACATACTTTCTCAGTATGGAAACAATGCTCGAGTGCAGTCACTTCAATGACAGTGGCCACATGATATGCTGCTTTACAGCAGTGACACCGCGTCTCCAGGAAATGCTGACCTGTGGGACTATCTTCGCAGCTGTTCAAATAAAGAATAAAACTCTCACAGTTTTATTTCACATTTTCACTTATCTAAAAACTAATGACAATGTACTAGACAGTATAGCACTAAACACGGGTAACTAGATTATTCTCAAGTAGTGTATGCAGTTATATTTAGTTTAAAACATTAAAATATGAATCTTAATTTATTCCTTTTTGTAGGCGTGACTATAACAAATTCAAATTTACATTTGGGTAATACGAAAATAATAATTACATGAAGAAAGGAAAAAATAGGAAGATCACATTTTCAGATATCCATTATGTTCTATATTTTGTGCTAAGCAGTCTGCATATGTTATATAATTTAATATTTATGAATCTATAACACACCTGTAGAACCATTGTTAAGAGTCTGATTTACAAAGGGAAGACTTCATATTTAGAGACATTAAATAGGCTATGCCAACAGCACTCATACAGGAGAAAACTAATTTGAATGACATGTTTCCTACTAAAACTAATTAGGATTTGACATCACCATGCCATTGTTGGAGGAGACTGGACCCAGATATCAATCTGGCCGTTTCTATGAGCATGATATGTAGGTTGCTGGAATTCACTTCTGATTAAGGAATTCAGAAATTTGCATTTCTTCAGCATTTTTTTAATGCTTTAGTTACCATCCACCCTACCACAGTAACCATTTGTTACAGCTCAGCATTTCCCAAGGTTGCTGATAAAAGAAAATACTTTATAATTTATCTACAGAGATTTTAATATTAGTGACCAACATTTTCATATCTTCCTTTTGTACGTTGTGAAAATATTGTAGCCGCATAGCATACGTTCCTGAGTCTCTACTTGAGATCAGTTTATGTTTATGTAACACAAGACGACTCCTGCAAAGTCAGACTTAAATGCATCCAATCTCTGTCTCTCCTTTTTCATCAGAAAAGCAATGCCCTATAGCACAGGGCTTTGAATTTGGATTCAGAAAAATCACTTGTTTGTAAAGCAAATGTCAACTTAGAAATTTATTCTTAAAGCAAACGGTGCTACTTTATTAATTGTTTAAAATCAACATTATTTTTAAATGAGCTTACGTCACAGGGAGAGTAGAGACAGACAACCACACAGTATACCTCAGCTTAGGAAAACAATGCATGAAAATCTGTATTCTGAAGAATGCACAGGGCGGCAGACAAGTGATTGCTTTCCATTTTACTTTATTTTTTAATTAAATTTATTGGGGAGACATTGGTTACTACAATTATGTAGGTTTTTAAGTGTACATTCTATAATCCATCATCTGTATATTGCATTGTGCGTTCACCACCCAGAGTCAGTTCTCCTTCTGTCACCATACATTTGATTCCCCTTTGACCCTCACATGTAGGAAAGTCAATGAAGTGTATTTCAGTAAATTGGAGGACTTAAATACAGTCATTACTTTTCTAGTAGTCAAGTGTATTTCCTTCTATTTTTGCTTCTTCATGTCTACCAGTTCTCTCCACTTATTCTGCTATACTCCACCCCTCTATGCTGGAAGCAGCAGTATTAATTTTCTTTCTTTTATGTTTTATGTAACTGGAAAGATTAAGTCGTGGCCCCTCAGTGACTTGGTGCTAAAGGTAAACCATGGGCGTCCACGTAGACTGAAGGACAATTTGTCTTGCTGCTAAATCTCTTAATGCATCTGCATTTGCACACTTTATACTCCCTCTATTGGCAGGTTAGAATTATTGTCTCTGAGAGCAGGAAATCATTTCTTTGGAAAACCAATCCTCAGTAAATTTAAGCTATTGTACAATATAGCTAAATGCATGTAACATTTTCCATACTGTGGTACTATTTTAGAAGTGTGAATTGTACATCTGTAACGCTTTCATAGCTACTTGAGAAGGCGTGCCTATATCCAGAATAATGGAGGGAAATACATGTAAGCGCAAGGAAAAATAGTCTTCAAGTTTGGACTCCGTAAAGTCTGCTTTTTATATGACTACAATAAAAACTGTACATTTGTGTTGTGTATTACCAGTTAATTCATTTTATGCAATAGGCTATACCTACTAGGCTTCCTATCGAAGCTGTATGGATTCCAGTTGGCTGCTTATGGAGGAAAGAATTCCTCCTTCCACGTCTCTAGCCCCAACATTCCATATTTGAATACAATACATAATAGAAGTTTTATTTAGATTTTTTTTTGTTATTTTAAAGTTTTTATTGAAATGGGAAATGTTCTCATGGATTTGATTGAATTCTTGAGACATCTTCAGAGTGAAATGCTAATTGAGTTACGGGGTCCTTCAGTAATGAATGCTGGGACAGCCCTGGATCTTGGCAGAAGTGTCTGACTTCGGGTTTTCTCCTTGACAGTGACCCTCGCCTGCCACTCATCACAGGAAGACAAGACCATATTTTCCATTAGGGGAGGAACACATGACGACAGACCATTTTCCTTTTGCAAACTTCACCTCACTGGACTCAGCCAAGTAACAGAAACATCCCATTGCTTTTTAAGATGTGAAAGTTTGTTTTGTTTTGTTCTGTTTTTAAATCTGGGTTTGAAATATTAGAAAACAAATGTATTACTACTTTATTAATGTTGTAAAACAAATGCATTCTAATGTTAACTTAGAGGAATGTATTAAATTGCCACACAGACATACATAATAAATGCAAATTTGTATTTATTTTCTCAGGACTTTTAAAGTATGAAATAGGTGATTATTTTTCATACGAAATTGTTTTCTATACAAAATTATTCACATTAACATGGAAACAATGGTGATATTATGTTTCAAACTACATTACCTATGGTATTAGAATTTTCTATCTTAGATATAAAATCATACTTTCCTTTGGTAATAAGACAAAACATTACATGTCTTTAAAATGAATTTACAGTAATATTCTTTTATATAGTACTTTCTGAGTGTACGAGTATAATTAAATTTATAGGAATTTGGGGGATATCATTTAGTGTAAAAATTTAGAATGTACCTATAAAATAATCAAGCTATGCTGCCAACAAAATTATTTGAAATCAATAGGAGGCTTTAAATTCATCTTTATACTTTTTTATTCTACCGACTGTATAGTAGCTTTTTTCATATTGAATATTCTGTGTCTGTGATTTTATATGTGCACATATAAAAATAGCATTTTTGTAGAAATGTTATTGTAATTCAAGTTCTCCAAAAGGGTATATAACTTGACACCAACTAACATACCACTTTATGGATCTGAATAGAATTATATGTGCTTTTATATATTCATCCTCTGTGGGACTCTGTAAATTTATTTTTAAATTTCATAAGATGTAAGATCTCTGAACATTTCACTGCAGATACTATTTTTGTGTATTGAGTATATGTCTTATAAAGTAAACATTTTTTTCACTAGATGTTTTTGCTAATGGATCCTGGGGAATTAGTTCTTACTTTTCCAAAGAGCAGCCAAACTGGTATTTAGAAATGTCATCCTAAGAAAGGTAATATTTTCTAATATATTCTAAAATGTATTTCATTCTTTGATTTGCTTCACTTTATTTTCTTTTAATTAAGCTGAGGCAATAAGTTTCCTTGGTTTTGTGATGTGGTTTTAAAAAGCAAAGCTCTGCTCCATGTACTCTCTGGAGTCTCTTGGATTTAGCTCTGAACTCTGCATGGCACCTCACAAATCTGTGTATCTTATGCTTCTTCAGCCTTCTACTTGCAACTATCCACAGAGTGAATGCTCTTGGATGACGTACTAACACCTCAAAATGGCATCCACTTTTTATTTCTATTTCCAGGCGAATCATGATTTTGGGTGGCAGTACTATTCCCCTTTATTTTGTACTCAAAACATTTTAGTTATTATTATACCATCAGTTTATATCACTGCCTATGTTCGAATATTGATTTTTTAATTGATTTCCTGATTATTATTTCATCCATCTTCCAGTCAATCCATTCTCCTAGTCAATGTTTAGTAATTATATATTGACCACTTATGTTTAGGTCCTGGCTAGGCATTGGATATACAGTAGTAAATCCAACAAGACTAGTGCCTTCATAGAGCTTAGAGTCAAGTAAATAAGGGATGCCATTCAAATCTTGTTGATGTTTTCCTTATGAATACGTCTGATATCGTCGCCCAAGTTTCCATTGTTTTGCCATTAGTAATCCTGGCCCATGTACGGTGGCATTCTCTGGGCTGGCTTCCAATGGTTGCTACACACTGCCCTCAGCAGCGGTCTCCCCACCTCCCCCCAAAGACATTGTATGACTCCCTTTTTTCTATTACACAGGAATCTAAACTATTCATTCTATTTTTAAGGCACAGATTCGTTGATTCACTCCTTTATTCACGTGTCCTTATATAGTCACTTGCTACATACATCATGCACTACACTTCCGCAATGTCACGACTGGCAATGATTGAGACTCAGTCTTACCCTCAGGGAGCTCGCAGTCTAGCAGGAAACTCCCAGTCTGGTGTGAGAATGGCCAGTTTGGAAGACGGGAAGAGAGTGCTATGACTTGAACAAGTCAGGAGGTTATGGAGAGCTCCCAAAAGCCAAGCAGTTGTAAATGTAAAGAAACTAGGTGTCCGCCTTACACATTAGAATGGTTTAGAGCAGGGGTGTGCAAACTTTTTTCAACGTTTTTCACCAAGGGCCAAATGCGGTAAAATACACAAACAGCCGGGCCACTCACTTGAGGTGAAGTACGTATTGCCTCACCTGGTTTATTTAAGTAAACTAAATATATTTTTGGAATTTGTTGAGGGCCAATTAACAATGGATTGCGGACCGCGGCTGGCCCGTGGGCCACAGTTTTGATACCCCTGGTTTACAGGGAGACTAAGTAGAGAGAGAGGGATGGGGGAGAGACGGGAGAAGAGGAGGGAAAACAGGAAGCGGGGAGATAGCTTCCTCTTCTTATAAGGCCAACTATCCCATCACTCTAATGACATATTATTTTGTTTGTTTGTTTTCACTTTTTAAAATTTAAACAAAATTACCTTCCAAAGACTTCATCTCCAAATACCAGAACATTCAGGGTTAGAGCTTCAATGTATGATTTTTTGGGGCGGTGCAAATTTTGAGACCACAACAATTGTATATGGAGGAAATGAATATAGCTGACCCGTTTTCCTTTGCTCAGTTGTATCCTGACATTCTTTCTCCATCCTTTTCTTTTTTAAAAACCAAAACCTACCTCTTTATATTTAATGTGACTTCCTTGTAGACAGCATGTACTTGGGACCTGCTTTTCTAACCAGTCTAATAATATTTGTCTTTTAATTCATAAGCAGAGACCATTTACCATGCCTGTTCGGGGCTTCCACTACTTCATTTACTTCAGGAGCATTAATCATGGGTTGGACTGTAATTTGCACAGGACAAAAAATAATGCATTCACCAATAGGGACGTGTAACCTGGAAATAACATTAGTTTCTTCAGGAAAATCGATGCTCCTGTGGACTCCACCTTGACGTACAGTAATCTCATGTTCAGGGACCTGTGAACTTCATGCAAATTCTATTTAATTATCCCAAACTTCTTTTTCAGGTCCTGGAGCTAGGAGTGCATTCACACATCCAGGCACTAAACACCCTTTCACCATGTTTTGGAAAGAGGAATATTGAACAGGCATTTGCATGAGAGGAAACTCGAATCAACACCTGAAAAGATGCCCAACTGTCCTGGTCATCTGGGACGTTCAAATGATATTCAATACCTGTCCACACTTACTACCGTGTTTCCCCGAAAATAAGACCTAGCCAGACAATCAGCTCTAATACATCTTTTGGATCAATAATTAATATAACACCTAGTCTTATGTTAAATAAGACCCGGTCTATAGTAAAATAAGACCGGGTCATATTAATTTTTGCTCCAAAAGACGCATTAGAGCTGATTGACCGACTAGTTCTTATTTTCGGGGAAACGTGGTAGATTAGCAAACATGAAAAGTCAAACAGTACATGTAAGAGAAGAATTTAGAGAAATGGGAACTACCTGATTTGGAGAATAACTGGGCACATCTAGTGAAATCCTCTTATGTATACATAACATAGGCTACTGGCATCACCATTTAATCAGTTCAACTGGTATAGAAACCTCCTTTACATCCTGTACTTTTCTCCATCTATGATAGAACTATCTTACTACGTATTTCCCCTACATACGTTGAGGACCGTATCAGAAAGAATTATGATCTTTGCCTAAATATCAAACATAATTTATAAAACTCAAGAGGAGAAGGAAAGCCTTTGATTTTTACCTTTTATTTTTTTCTTTCTTCATGTTCCAAGATTCCTTCTTTCATTGTCTTTCTTTTTAGAGAACTTCCTTTAGCCAGTGTTTTAGCATAGGTCTGCTGCTGACAAATTCTCAGGTTTCTTTCATATGAAAATGTCTTCATTTTCTATTCATTCCTGAAGGATAATTTTGCTTGATACAGAATTCTGGATTGACATTTTTTCCCCCTCAGTTCTTGGAAAATGTTTAGCCCTATCCTATCGCATTTAATGGCTTCTTATCAGATACCTGCTGTCATCTGATTTTTTTCCCACCTACAGGTAAGTGGTTATTGACTCAGGCTGCTTTTAAGATTTTCTCTTTGTCTTTAATACCAGGAGTTTCTCTATGATGTGTCATGACATGAATTGCTTTGAGGGTATCTTGGTGTTTCCTCACCTTCTTGAATCTATAAGCTGATGACTGTTATTATTCCTTCTAGTGCTTTTTCAGCCCTGATATCTTGCTCCTCTTATACAGGACTCCAATGAGACGAGTGTTAAACACTTTGTACTAGTTCCACAAGTCCCAGAGACTCTTCATATTTTCCAGTCTATTTTCTATGTGTTATTATTCCTTGGGAAATTTCTATTCTTCTTCTTCAAATGCAGTGATTCTCCCTCCGTCACCCCCATCTTCTCTATTCTGCTATCGAGCCCAATCCATTGATTTAAAAAAATATTTTGGTTATTTTACTTTTCACTTCTAAAATTTCTATTTGATGCTTCTTATCTCTTTTATTTCCTTATTGAGAGTTTCTATTTCTTACTGAGAGTTTTCACTTTTGTTTGTTTCAAGTGTTTGTAATTGCTAGTTTGAAGTATTTTTATGATGGTATCTTTAAAATCCCTGTCAGATACACCCAACATCTATGACATCCCAGTACTGATATCTGCTGGTTATCTTTTCTCATTCAAGTTGAGATTTTCCATGTTTGTGGTATAATGAATGGTTTTCTATTGAAATCTGAACTTGGGGTAGTATGTTATGAGACTCTGGAGCTCATTTGAAGCTGTTATTTTACCTGGCTTTTCCTGACACCACCCTAGGAGGTGAAAGGGTACACACCTTGGAACTTTCAGGTTTTGATGAAAGTCCCATTTCCCCACTCAGCCTTTCTAACCCCTGGGTGAGGCTCCTTGGTACTGCTGGGCATGGGGAGGAGTGCAGACCGCCGCTGGGTCTTTCCTGGTATCGTGACACAGAGAGATAGGGGGTTCCTGGTTACTACCCCCACATGGGCTCCACTGATACTTCGGTGTGGTTTTCCACTGTTTGATACTTTCCTGTACCTCTTGGATACTCCGTTCTGTTTTTCCACTTTCTTTTATCTTACTGTTTCAGTTTGGTTAATTTTCAATGACTTATCTTCAGTTTCATAATTCTTTCTGTGACTTGCGCGTCTACTGGTGATCTCTGTCTGACACTTCCTACAACTGTGTCACAGCTGAGTCAGGCTCTGATGGCTGCTTTCTCCCCAGGTTGTCTTCTTGACATTTGATATATCTCATAATCTTTTGTTGAAAGTTGGATAAGTTGCATAGCACAAAAAATACTTTAGATTTATTTATTTATTTATGTTTTTAATGTCTAGAGATGAGCAAGCCTTTCCTTCTGTTAGGCCTTTAGATTGTGGGATCATGTTAATCTTATCAGGTTTGGGGTGGTTTCGGTACTGGTTAATGTCCGAGGGTTCATCTCAATATCTTATTACCGCTTGACTTTAGTTCATCCCTCTGCACTGCTCTGCAGAGACAATGTGTGTCTTGCAGGTCTCCCTGCTGTATTTGACTGTAATTTTATTAGTGTGGGGTTGAGGGGGTGGGAGTCACCTATTCCCTGAGTTTCTGATTGATCATCGATCTTAGGCAGCCACTGTGAATTAGGCATCAGGGAAGTGGCCTGCTCAAGTGTCCTTGCCCTTCCTCAGATATAAATCTGGACGTAGCATGGATCCCTGTCTCTCTCACAGGAGTAGGGTCTTCTTTTGCTTCCACCCCGCCCAATTTCCTATCAGCAACCACTAGTTTTATAAGGTTAATTCCTATGTTTTGTTCATAACTATACAGGACCTAGTACATAGTAGTTGTCCAAATACTATTTGTTGACTCAATAGTGTATCTTAGTTACCACAATATATACAGTGATAAAATATGTGCCACAAAATTCACTTTTTTTCTTTTGGTGTTATTTTTCAGGGTCTTGATTTTTTCCACCATACAGGTTGACAAAAGCTATTCTCAGTACTTTAAACTATAATCTTTTTTTTCTGAATTATCAATTTTTTATGAGACTTTTTTTGATGGTCTTTCCTTTTTAATCTACCAATGTGAGAAGTATATAATCATCAAAAATGTTAGTGCCCCCATTATCAATGGTTATAAAATTACTTAGTTAACCAAGGGTAAAAAAAAAAAAATTGTAACATATACATATTTCTTCTGGTAAGAGCAAATTATATAGCCTTGAAATAGAATTTCATTACTTTTCAGCAAATCTTACATCATGTAAACATCCGTCAGGCTTGGCTATTTTCCTTATTGAATTTGAGAATGAGAAATTTAGGTTCCTTTTAAGCTGTCAGAAAGAGAGAGTTTCATAAAATATACTAGCAAATGAGAAATATTTAGCATATTTATTGCTATGGTAATCATAAACTGACTGTATTTCAATAGTAAACAGAGATGCAATATTAGTAGTAAATCTTTAAAGAGCACTTATTTCTTTATTTTTCAAGTACTTTGGATATCACTTATTGCCTACGGGAAGAATATAACTAGGAATTTATTTTTAGATGAAATAAATCAAAATATAAAGAACAAGAACTTCTATAAATTAGAAGTAGCATAAATATTCATGATTTTTATCTTACATAATTCTTCGTTTAAAGATATTTGTCCATACCTCGTCAGTAACACAGCTGATATTTATGTTTCAGTGCCTAACGGGGAAATGACATGCTTAGAGAATTACCTATTCTTATATTCTTTAAAATTATGTATGTACGTGTATTCCAATTGTCTCATTTACTTTTATTTTTTTCTCCCTAGTCTTCCCACATGTGTGCAGTGTACCTTTGGGAATATTCGACTTGTTTTTACCTCAGTTTCCTCATCTGTAAAATGGCGATATCACAGTTACCAGGATTGTTGACAGAATTAGATGATTTCACCTTTGTTAATAACATAGAAGAGCCTCTAGCACAGAAGCCATTCATAATGTACTGATATTATTATTTTCCAAACGCAATATGCCTTGTCATTCTTTTTTGAATAAAATTGTCTAACCTGAAACACTTTAGTAAGTTAAATACAGCGCGTGTGGAATCTGTAATAATTTTAGTAGGTACTTAGGGTAATGCTTGTATCCTGGATGATAGGTGCAGTGTTGAAAAATGTTTTGCTGTGAATATGACTCTCCAAATTTGACTCAAGGGATAAATAAATTAAAGGTGATTTTATTGTGAGATATCTATCTATCATCTATCTATCTATCTATCTATCTATCTATCTATCTATCTATCTATCATGTTTCCCCAAAAACAAGCCTGGGTCTTATATTAATTTTTGTTCCAAAAGACGCATTAGAACTGATTATCCGACTAGGTCTTATTTTCGGGGAAACACAGGGTGTGTGTGTGTGTGTGTGTGTGTGTGTGTATATACATATATATGTATATATATATGATACATATGATATATATATATATACAATATATATGATATATATCATATATCATATATATTATACATATATGTAGAATATATGTGTAGAATATATATATATACACACATACACACACATATATATATGTATATATATATATGTGTACATATATATATATATATATGACTCTGAAAACAAATATTTGGTTAACTCAACGTAGCAGTGTTCAAGAAAAACACGGTGAAATCTGGAATACAAAAACATTTCTTTCAGGGAGAATACTGTCTTTAGGAATAATAATAACTAATTGAAAAACCTTTTATCAAAATTTATTCTTAATGAGCTTTTAATCAAACTCGTTTTGATTAGCTCCAATTTTTCATACTTAATTCTATTACTGGTCTGTAGAGCTGAAAGTGTGCCTGCAAAAATATTTTCCAAACCATTTTTCCATCTTACTGTTGTTTTATGGGCTTGGTTATCACTCATTGTTACTTTATAGATTTATGTGCAGTTCTACTTCCTTACAATCTCCCTCTTTCACACATTCATCCATGTGGTCTCCCCAGTCTCCAGCAATTATCTAATGAAGTTACATTCACATATACAAAAAATACTTCTATAAAAAAAGTGAAATTTTACTGCTCCCATTATTAAAATATATGTGTATCCACTGTAAAACTGTTTTTCCTTTCACTCTCCTTCTATCTTTCTCCCCTTTTTCTGTCCCCTTCAACATAGCACTGAAAGTGTGCTTGCAACATGTTGTCTCCTGCAAATGTACCTGATAAAAATAAATGTGCAGAGCCCCAGGCCAAGGTGTTACAACATGCATGTAAAGCATGTCTTCAGTCACAAGGTTATAGTCAGTAGAAGTGTTAGAATAATACTTAGGAAGGTATCTCTTTTCTTTAAAAAAAAAAAACAAAAAATCCCAACACTCAATTTTGGAACTGCATCCTGAATTCTTTTCTTCAAAGATGATGTTGGAATCTGGGGCCTGGACTATTGATCCTTGCTTCCTGTTTCCAAGTGAGCTCCTTTGATCACAGAAGCAGGAGGAAGTTATCTGATGGGTATTTTTGGCAACAGGAAGCAGGCATGTGTGTCCCTGCCTCTGTCCTCTGATCTGCAGGCAGGACACACCCCACCTTCTGAGCTCCCAGTTGGGCTCCTGGAGCAGCGTGTCTACACACTTCTCTGAGTGCACTGGACACCTGTGCTTCTGCGTGTCCACCAATTTTACGAATTCCATTACTGCCTTGCAAGTAAACCAGGTTCTCTAACATTTTGATTTCTGTCTGTTCAAATCCGTCTATCTCAACGGGCTCTGAACCGTTGGGAAAAGCTTTGTTATTTCTTAGGGCCCTTAAAATCCCAGTACAGAGTTGATATAATAGATGCTCAGTAAATATTTTTGAACAAATTAATAGCTTTTTAGTAAATTGACCTTTGATTTCAGAAAGATGCATGAAAAAAATTAGATATTAATGACATAATACATATTACTATAAGTTTAACTGAATGTTCATGATGAAGATTTTAGGGATTCTTTAATGATTCTATTCAAATTTAATTAAAAAGTAATGACATGGTGAGGTTTTGCTCTACTTTTTTAAAGCAATTATCTTTCTTCTTTGTGTAGTTTTCTTAGCTCTTTGAACAAAAATGTTTTCTCTTTGTTTCAAGGTTACAGTTAACTTTTAAAGATCTACAGTAGTAAAGGAAAGGAATATGTATTTGCCATTTCATATAGTACATTTATGAATTCATTCCTCATGGGACGCTTTCATTTAGAAAGGATTACATATACAGGCAGCAGATTTCTAATGTTCTTTCAGTGAGATCTGGGTAGGAGGTGGTCTAGTGGTAAAACCTTCACATCCCTGCATCTCCTTCCTGATTTGCATTTTGCTGCAGTGAGCATGGAGTCCTTAATCCTTAAATAGCCAGGCCAGATACATAATGGAATGTTGCAGTAATTTAAGGATTGCATTTTATTTAGTCCCTTGTTTGATCAGCAGAGCTCTTCTAGTGTTTTTATATAATAGCCATGTAATTGAAAACAAACCTATTATTTGAGGCCATGTCTAATTCTGCATACAAAGCAAACTAGAAGGTAAGGTGAAATACAATCCAGGGCAATACATAAATGGTTACGCAGCCACAAAATAGTAAATCGCTTTTGTTTTCTTCACTATGATCATGATATTGTAGGATGTAGTTGTCTGGGGTTAACCCACACTACTCCCAAGGCTGACATATTTGTTCAACAGTGTGTCTGCTTTAGATCTAAGCAGAGAATAATGTACTAAGCTAAGCAACAAAAGGCATGGTATCTGATATCAATCTGGGATGCTTA
Source organism: Rhinolophus ferrumequinum (assembly GCF_004115265.2). Lineage (NCBI taxonomy): Eukaryota > Metazoa > Chordata > Mammalia > Chiroptera > Rhinolophidae > Rhinolophus > Rhinolophus ferrumequinum. The sequence goes on from NC_046302.1 coordinate 53,943,044, forward strand.
AAGCTGATTTTGGCTACCCTATTTAATATACAGTGTCTTTAAACATTTATTTACTATTTTTTAACAACATTAAATTGCTAGCTTTCACAAATATATAATGATTCTTTCAGCCCTTTTATTTTTGCCTAAATAGCATATTTTCTTTCCCAAAGAATATTGTTTCAGAAAGAAGACTTCAAAATTATGGCAAAGGTGCTTATTGTTTGGAACTAGATTTTTAAACGCTGACTAATTTTTTTCCTAACACAAAATAGTCACAGGTTTGCTTTCACTATTGTGCAAAATCCAGAAACATTGAACCCATTGCATTTTTAACTGCTTTAGCCTCAAATCTGTGCAACTGTCGAGCCACTCTCTATACAAATTATATAAAAAAATATTCAAGCTGATATAAAGCAACTAACTATGAATCCTTGGTGATTTTATAAGCAGTTATGTTGGCAGTTTGATTTATATTTAGACATTTTATTAGTGAGGTTTCAAATAAAATTCAACTACTGAACACTTATTTTTTTTAAGAAAAATATTACAGGCCAGCTGTTGGATACCATGTTTTTTTTGGGGAGGGGGACTTTCTCATTTATTTTATCCACAGAAGAAAAAGTGATTCTTTTTGCATATGGTTATTTATATACAGAAAAACCCTTAAACATGCAACAGCTGATTTTCTTGAATGCTTTTTAACCTTGATATTTCATAATTTCTCCATATAATCATGAGATTATACTTCAAATACTAAAACTATAAGTAGACTCTCAGTGAAGAGAAAAGAGAGGTAGAATATGATGCAAGGATAGAGAAAAAAACTCTATGATTTGTGAGAGAAACCATATGACATCTTTACATAAGTGTCTCTTTCCCCCAATCATTATTAAAAGTAAAATTTATTTAAAAAATAACATTTAGCTAGGACTTTTTTAATGCTTGGGAAAATATAAGTCTATCAAAATTATGTCCTTCAATCCTATACTATGTTGAAAATGTTATGAGAAATTTAAGGAACTGTAAAACAACACATACCTCAAGGGACAATTAGTGGAGAATTTAAAACATGTCAACATGATTACATTGCAAGAAGCAACGCCTAAAGTCAAATGGGCAGTATAGGTACCTACCTTAGTCACCAATGTCAACTCCATCTACGCTTACATATACTATGAAATTAAATTTTCAGGATTGACTATTCTAGAAATTTTGCAAGCCTCTTCCTTCTTATGGCTAAAATTTCTAACCACTCTTTTCTCCTGAGCATCCCATAGGTCAAGGGAAAGCAGTTCAATTATTAAACAGTTATTCTTTTTGTCTTAAGAAAACAATAATGAGATTATAGAGCAGTTCATCGTACATGTGAAATCTAACCAAATATTTAAGGAAGGAAGCTGGTTCCTATTGTGCAGTCACAATCATGTTTGAGAATTCTTTGTGAATTAATTTTACCTACAGCCTTTTTTATCATAGATATAGCCAAACTGTTTCTCGTCGTTAGAGGAGTGTCATTTTGGATATTTATTGTATTGACAGAACACTAATGAATGATAAGTTAAGGCTGAATTTGAGGTCCCTGTCCAAGTTGAAGTGTGTGCTGTGAGGATATTTTCTAACTTTGACCCTCTTTCCTATGTCCCATCATTTTTACTTAATATGGTTTCATAATCAGTTGCCTCAAGAATTTGCACTCTTGTCCTGGGTCATTTTACAAGAAATTTCTTTCATATGATCATTCTCTCACCTGTTATGTGCAGAGGAAAAGCACATCCCTTCTCCTAAAATGGTTCTTCTTCTTATTTTTTTTTTTTTAATTTCCCTAAATGATATTGGTAGACCCGTCCCATTGGACCTCAGTCTCTTCAGACCTCTTCACAATCAATAATTTTCCTCTCTCTGGGACATTTCACCTTTATTTGTACATATAGCGATAACTAGTTTCACATTCACAGGATTCAATAGAAATCCAGACACCTTTCAGAGAAGTTTTCTCTGAAGAGACATTACCAGTAGAAAATTCCTTATTCTCAGTAAGAGGACATTATGTCTTCGTTGCTAAATGATATCAAAATTTAAAAAGTATAAAATATTTTGTCTTAGGTTTGGTTTGGGTTTCAAGTAATTGATATTTAGACTCCTATTTGTACATAATCTATACAAAAACAACTGTTCAACGAATGAGATTCAAAATTACACTAAAAATCTAATACACTTTCACAAATATTAAGTGTCAATATTAAAAAATTAGCTAAGTATGTCAAGCATAGTGAAAACAGCTCTTAACGGTCTTTTATACCAAAAATGATGTGAATTCATATGGAAAATTTGGAAAATATCACAAACATTAAAAGAAACATTTTATAAAATAATTAAATTCCGCAAAATCGTTTTTAATGGATACATTACGATTTGTACAGAGTAATGTATTTAACTGAAGCTCAGTAAGTGATATTTAGGTTGTTTTTAGCACATACCTTATTTCTTTTGCAGTCACTAGTTCAAAATTGGGCTCAGTTTCATTATATTTGTGTTGCCAACATTGTCTCAAAAAAAATAGTATCAATTTACTTTCACTAGCAATGAACAACTAACTTATAAATCATATGACTCTTTAGACGTATTTCTGGGTTTTTGCCTTCTTTGAACTCATCTGTTTGTCTCTTTCTGCCATAACACCACCTGGTCTTAGTATTGTAACTTTGCTATATTTTAATTCACAAAGCAAGGACTGCAGTATGTATCTTTTTCAAATTTTCTTAGCTCTGTTATCACACTCATATTAGTAGATAATTTTCCAAATTATTGTTCTGTTTTCCTAAAGAAAAATCCCTTGATATGGATGACATTAAATTTATGAGGTTGGCACTACATATCATTGGTAATTGGTTACACTAGCCACATCTTTTTCACCCCGTTAGAAAGTTTTTTTGTTTTGTTCATACACTTCCTATGAATTTCCTATTCAGTTTATTCGTAGATATTTTATACCTTTTTTGGCTAACATTAATTGGATCTCCTTTTTATTATAGTTCCTTTCAGCTCATTCTGATCTATAAGAAATGCTATGTTTTATATTTACTTATTTTGTAACATTTAACCAGATTGAGACCTAATATGTTTTCATATTTTCCATTTATAATCTTGGGGTGAGATTATTAATACACTTACACAAAGAATGCTGACTTTTATCCTCATATTTTTAATATTTGTGACTTTTAAACATTCTAAAATGTTGACTTAGCCAAAATTTAAATAGCAACACTAAAAAATAGGGTTGCAAACAAGCATCCTAGGCTTTTTCCTGATCTTATAGGCATGGTGTAATATTTTAACAAATATGATAATGAAGATGATGATGTTGACGGTTGATTGATTCTGGAGACTTATATGAGTCTATGAATATCCTGCTCATTCTAATTTACTGAATTTTTATGTTTTAGACTAAGTTTTTAAATTTTAATCAAATATGTTTTGGGCTTATATTAAGAAGACTCGTTTTTTTCCCTTACATTTAGTATTTTACAGGAAGGATTATTATAAAGAACTCCCAAATTCTAATGAAAATTGTAATTTAGAATTGATCAATTTATACTTAATTTGCTTTCATACACAGTTGAAAAGTTTATTTTCATTTCAAATATTTGTTGACTAGCTTAGAAAATGCATTTTGTCATTACATTAACAGCCAAATGTACTCTGGATATAGGAGCATGTATATCACTATATACACTAACCTCTAAATGTACTTGATTACTTTGTGAAAAGGAGAGTTATGCTTCGATTTCATATAAATTAGTGAATCAGTACAATATGGCTTTCTTTAGATTCTGTTATGATTGGCTTCCGGCCTTGGAAACTTATTGGTTTGGGTGAAAACACAGGTGCAGTTAAACTCTGAAATTATGTAACATTCAACATGGGCTTTGAAAGGGTCTTTTCGTTTGTTTATCTAGTGAAAGCACATGTCTTACAGTCTGTCAGTCTTTGTTTTGTCAAGCTCAGCATAAATGGAAATAGTGGAAGCTGTCACCTCGCAGGTACCGACACGTACAAACCTGAGCTGTTAAGTCCCTCACTACGTACAGAAACCCCTGAATTAGTCTACTTTCAGAAGCATAATTGGAGTTAACAATGCAAGCCTTGTCGGACAATGAAGCACACGATGTGACACCAACACCATTACATGTTTAGCAAATAGTTGCTGGTACTAATATTCCTGTTAGTAACTCCTTCTTCAGTTACATTATTCTCACCTCTTCTCTGGAGAGGCCTGAGTACCCCATTGCCTACTGAACTCCCAGGAAGATGGTAACTTTTTCGGATGGTTAAAAAAATCTACTTGCAACTTATTTAATATGACATCAGGCTAACAAACAGTTACTAGTATCTTGTTTCCATATTTTCTAGAGAAATAAATACGCTGTTTCCAACAGAAAATAAAATATGCTGAACAGTGAAACAAATATAAAAGCTAAATTTTAAACTATATTATAAAAGTAATTATTAGTAGCTATAATCCCAGATTAAATTAGCGTATATCAGAAAACTGGAGATGAAAGATTGGGGCATAAAAATGGGCTAAGTCTTTAGATGTTAAAATATGTTGATTTGTGCTTAAAATTGGTAATTATACTCATGTATCAGTGTTTATATTTCAAACTAAGAAGGAGGTTTTTGTATACAAAGGGAATAATCATAAACATAATTGTTTAAAATAAAATCTAAATATAAAATAATTTTCTAGAAATAAATCTCAAAAATTGAAAATTAAATCTCAAATATTTTCAGTCAGAATTATATAGGCCATAATGCAGGAGAATTTAACAACAAATATTTATACAATAAAGTCCATGAAGTAGACATTCATATCATCCTCCTAAATATGTAACTGTATCAAAAAAGAAAATTATTCATCAAATAATTATTCTGAAAGAGATTAAAGTTAGCATTTTTTTTATAATGGCCAAAATCTAGAAATAATAAAAATTTTCATCGGCAATAATAATATTGTTAAATTAGTTGTGTTATTTCTAGGATGAAAAACTATATACCGTGTTTCCCCCCAAATAAGACCTAACCCGAAAATAAGCCCTAGCATGATTTTTCAGGATAACATCCCCTGAACATAAGCCCTAATGCGTCTTTTGGAGCAAAAATTAATACAAGATCCAGTCTTATTTTCAGGGAAACACAGTAGGAATAAAAAAGAACCAAAGCAAAGCACTGAAGAATGTGGATGCACTTCACAGATATCATGTAGAATGAAAGAAACAGATATAAAAGAATATAGTCCATGTGGTTTCATTTAGAGAAATTTACAAACAGGCCTAATTGACCTGCCATGACAGGAGGCAAACCAGTGTTTAATATGGTGAAGAGAAGGGACACAAGTGGCTTCTGCCATGTTGGCGACATTTTATATCTTGATCTGGTTGGTGGGTTCATAGGCATATCCACTTTTTAAAAATTTATTTTTTAAACAGTATAATTAGTATATTTTATGCTATATTTTATAAATAATTTAAAACTGTGTAGAATATGGTCAAAATGCTATGCAGTAGTGGTAATCGTACAATGAATTAGACATGTAGGTTGATATATTTCTGAAGAAAAAAATCATAGCAATATGTGTTGACTTAAGAGTATTGTAATTATTTCTGTGTTAGGTGCCAGATTCATGGCCATGAAAGAAACGCACCAGATCTTTGGCCTCATGGGGTGTTGAATTAATTATTAAGGGACCAATACAGAGATTTCTGAGGTTATATCATAACTTGTTCCTGCTACTAAGGAGACGAGAAATGTACATTTAAAATGGAGCTCTATATTGAGTAGACTCTAGAATCAGTTAGAAAAAAAGTGGGGCAATCAGAAAACAACTTTTCACACAGAAGGAGATTCTTTTGAGGATGAGAAACAAAACCTGTGAGCTAGAGATAATGTGGTGTGAGATATCACATGTACCTTGATAAGATTGCATAGCCTATTCTAAAAAAAATTCCATGCAGAATTTTCTCAGGTTACAATATATGACTCAATTGCTGTAGTCCAATAGTCTCAAAAATGTTATCTTCATTCATCCTTAACAATGTAAAGAAAACAAAGTCCAATATATGAATATTTTTATTCATGATGTATTAGAATTAATAGTTTGTGTATTAGAGTTAATAGATACATATGTCTGTGTGTGTGTGTGTGTGTGTGTGCACACACATAAAGATAGATATATCTTTAAGGAGTACACACACGTATGCCAGGACATATCTAAACACATTAAAATGCGATATTTTTTTCCTCCAACTATAACCGGGCTCACTCATTTTGCGTGCATATCTCTCTTTTAAGACAACAGATATATCTAATTCTCTTTTCCAACAATAAAAATGTAGTTTTCATTTTCTAGTACATTTTAAAATGTTTATTTTTTAAAAGAACTAGGCATTGTATTTTAATTTTATATGAATAACACTGGTAATTAGGTTCCATTTTTTGTTACAAAGCCAGTTTGTTTTTAATCATTGTAGTTTAGTGATTAGAATATGTTATTTTTCCTTCTAGACTATAATCTCCTTCCATAAGAAATGAACAGTTTTTTGGGAGTAATAACTGATGAAAAATATTTTTTAAATGACTAAGAATCTAGGGAAATATTACAGCAACAATTTAATAACAGATTTCTGAATTTTATAAAGTAATGTATAATACATGTCTATTTTCTTTCACAATTGTACATAACTATCCTGTAGATAGAAATTTTTAAATGTATTCACTTTTTTTCTAGTTAGCATCACAAACCACAAACATTTTCACCTAAAATACAGTTTTTAAAGTAAGTACTTTTGTCATCTGATTATATACCTATATTATTCAGTTTCCATTCTTAGTAAATTTTTTATTCTATAATTGGAAGTATTCATTAATTTGAGAGGTATCCTAAGGGGTGACTAAGTAATTTTTAAGTATAATTTATATAATTTGGATGAATATATGAACTCTTTCAGATATTTAGTAAATTTTAGACATTAAATAAATCATTCTTTCACTCCCATAATCTTTCTCTGCATGCCAAAGTGAAGTGGACATTTGGCAAGTGACCAGTTAATTTGATCAATGCAGATGACAAACAATATTATGCAGGAAAAATGTCACTTGGCAGCTTAAGTCAAGTCTTAATGGACCAAATGGTTTGATGCAACTGCAGGGCTAGTTCAGTCACCTTGTATGAACTGACCCTGTAAAATCCACAGAAAAGGGAGCAATTGGACATATGAACTCAAGCAAATCTTTTCAACTTTAATTATTTGCAAGTGTGTGATCAGGTGGATTGGATCCGTCTCAACCACATATGCAACCATATGCGTATTTTTTTTCTGACCTACATATGCCAACAACATACCGTGTTTCCCCGAAAATAAGACCTAACCAGAAAATAAGCCCTAGCATGATTTTTTCAGGATAACATCCCCTGAACATAAGCCCTAATGCATCTTTTGGAGCAAAAATTAATATAAGATCTGGTCTTATTTTGGGGAAACATGGTAATAACAGAGTCTTCTACTATCATGATTTGAAATGAAAAGTCTAAAAACTTTTATTTATGGAGGTATCAGCTAAACTACTCATTACACAGTGTTTGAGTAACATTTATTATTGATGACATTTATTATTGATGAATAACTCAGAGAAAACTATTTCACTGAATTTTATTTTAAGCTGAAGATGAACTTTATCTCATATTAGCAGGTTGAAGTAAATTTAATAACATGTTAGATAATTAGTCATCTGAATTTTAGAAGGTATGAAGCTGATCTTTGCAGTTATTTACTGGGTAATGATTATAGCTGTATGTTTTAAGGAATGAAAAAATTATTCTGGGGAATAACATCAAAATAACAAAATAAATTCCAGTGCTACTGATTTTATAGCTGTTTCAAGAAAAAATTTCCATAGAAAGGAATTTAGAAGGAAATTGCCTTCTTGTTTAACAGAATTGCATTTAACGTTGACTTACTCTTGTATTTGTAAATGCATTTGTGCCCTTGGCAAAAATACGCCATTTTTATGACGGAAGGAACTTTTTCTTGTCATTGCGGTAGACGATTAGACAGTATTGTTGTGTGTAACATCTGGGCTTATGCAGACCGAAATAACCAGTAATATATCTTATTTAAAAATTATGGACAGAATTTCATTAAAATTATGGAATAAATATGTTCAATCCACAATGAATGATCAAGATCGAATCTATTAATATTATATCTACATTGACAAAATATTTTAAGAGAACACATGTTTAAGAGAGGCCAAGTAAACAAGGCAGATAAAGCAGTTTTAATCACTTCTTTCTTCTTGGTCGGGCTCTTGTTCCTCTCATGGCCATTTCTGGACTCCTACACACTATGCTTACTGAGTATTCCTTTTTACTTACTTGGCAATCAATATTTAATCCTTGGAAATCCGTATTGTACCTTATTCCATTCTTCTGAAAGGATTCTTTCACAATTCACTAATGAATGCTTATTTGTCAGAGACAAACTCCATTGTTTGGTTTTTATATTTCTCTACATTTCTGGATTATTGGCAATTACTGACTCCCTTGGAAAGATATACATCTTTGGACAAAAATATGTTGAATTTCTTGCTCTCCTGTAATACTTTAAAAATGAAGATTAACATATAAAAAGTAAAATTAAAAATCACCTCAATTCTAAATTGATAGAAAAAAAACACCAACTGTCTACACTTGGACTGCTTGATTAATCCAACAAGTTGCACCTGGGAAGGAAAGCAGTTATATTTTCTTCATCTGACTGCCTGAAAGAAGTTCTATCCTTCCTTCAAACTTAAAATCTAGGTCTGCATTATTACCAGATGTTAACGTAAGGTCTATTTATGAGTGCCCAAGAAGTCCAGTCCACTGATAATCAAAGTTTCAGTCTCTCATCCGGGTCAAAGCTCCTGCATATGTTGAGTTTGGCCATAGGCAAGAAAGCCTGTAGTGGGAGTGGCAGTGTCTGTGTCTCTCGTTCCCACTTCGCTCTCACACGCCTCCCCCCACCCCACCACTAGGCTGCCTCTAGGTTTTTCAGGGCTGGAGTACATGGCTGGAAAAGAGGAAAGAAAGGAAAAGTCCTAGGCTCTGGCATGGATGTTCAGACCTTGGGAGCTTCAGGGGCTGTTAGATGCTCCAAGGCCGTGTCTGCCGTTGGGATCCTCTCCCCGTTACCCACTGACCACCCCACTGCCTTCTTCTACAGCCCCTTTCACATGGGGTCCTTGGCATCTTCACCCCCAGCCAACTGGTCCTTCAGATGGGGTATTTTTTTTCTCCTTAATGGTGAAGTTCAGCCCCTCTCTGCAGGGCCCACTCATGACTCATCCCAATGACTCCTGCTTATTGGAACAAATTCTGAACATGCAGGCAGTTACCAGTGAGGACCTCCCTGCCCTGTGGCAGCAGGGTGCTTTGACTTTTTCCGGTGTGAGTGAGGCACCCATCTGTCCCACAATACAGCTGACACATGTTATGGTTTCTCTGAACCCCCTTGATTTGGCTTCCCGTGGGGCAGGTAACCTCCCCCTCTTTCCCAAGGAAGAGAAACAGGGCCAAAGGGCTCAGGTATCACGCCTGTTGTCTCAAAAGGCTCAGGAAACAGGCCATTCACCCATTATACACCCCCCAGGTGGGGCAGGGTCTAAGGCCCAGGACCAGATTTCTCCGTATCCCCACCCTTTTATTTTTCTTTCTAGTTATTTTATGTGTTTGTTTTAGGATGAGAGGAAGCTAAAAGTCCTTTGTTTACAGTGTTGATGCCTTAGGTAAAACTGGACAAGAGGAACAACCCTATTTCTTGTATATCTTGTTACTGTGTGTACACATACATACTTGAAATCATTATGCACATAAAATTGTGCAATTTTATTCCTCATTATATTAGCCTCATTATTTTTGTGTCATAAAAATTTTTCCCATATAATTTAAATGCATATAATGTTATACTGAAAGGACTAATTATAATGTATTCAATGAGGGCCTGATTATATAGATTATTTTCAATACTTATTATTATTAGAAGAAGTAACAGTGAATATTTTTGAACCTAAATATACTTTCATATATACCTTGGTATTTTCCTGGAATAATTATGATGATTATAGGATAGATTTTAAGAACTGGTGATACATTTTGGTAAATTATCCTCTCTCCCAAAAAAGTTACGAAAATTTACCTTTTCCTTCAGCAGTGTATGAGACTGTCATTTTTACCATTTCTATATGAATATTCTTATTCATTTAAAAAAATTCTTTGGGTTGTTGTGTTCCCTTTTCCGTGAGTTTTCTTTCTTTGTATATCTTGATCTTAACCTCTGGATTATTTCCTAATTTAATTTTTGTGAACACTTACTATCGTTTTATTTCTATTTGCCTTTCTGACTGCTTCCTTATTCTCTCCTTTATTGGTCTTTCTGCTCTTTCACTTACATAAGTGAAAGTAGAAATTGTTTGGATATTTGGTCTGTAAACTCAGCACACAAGTCTATTCATTTCATTTAAATTATTTATTTCCTAGAACTATGCGCAAAAGCAATAGCCTTATCCATCAGGAGAGTTTGCTGTGGGCAGAACCACTGTCACATAAAAGGTCTGCTAGGGAGGACTCAGGAAGTTCTGATTTATCAAATGAAATTAAGCAATTTCAACAAAAAAGCATTTCCTCTGAACATTTGTAGCTTTGCAATTACAGAGCGCTAAGTGTGGGTAGGGGAGGCTGGGAACTTTAGTTATAGAGTGCTGCTCGGCTAAGTGGGCATGGCTTTAAGAAACACTGTGTAGGAGTAATACATTCCCCGCTGAGAATGAGTCAGTGAGCTCTCTTTCAAGTCCCCATGGGGGCCTGTAAAATAGAAAAGAACTTGTGATTCCATCTACAATTTTAGTGACTAACCATTAAGGGTTTAACTTAATATTTTTATGTTCTTTAGAGAGAGAGAAGGCTGTATGAATACTAAATTATATTTGAAACTTAGAGTTACGGTTTAGCTACAGGGTTAATAGCCATATTTGCAATTCTTTAGAAATCTTTAAATATTACGCAGTCAGGACATGTGTTATAAGAGATGAAATGGTTTGCCTACTGTTGTAGAACTTTGTTACTTGTAGATTTAATTAGTGATTAATGCCTGCTATGAAAACATTAGTTTTATTTAGTCGATCTCATCAGACTAATTTACATCTGTGCATGAGATACATATGAGGTATACTCACTAAGTACATACATAAACACATATATAAATATGAGGTAAACACATATATAAGCTTGCCGATTAGTCCCTGTAATTTTTCTCTTTAATATTTCCAGGTACATTTGAATGCCAGTCTAGAGTTAGAAGACCTTGATCATTTTTCCTTTTACTTTCCTCTTGATTCAGTTCTCTGAAATAACCAATAGTCACTACGTATCAACATCTGAATAATCCATACAAGAGCTTGAAAAAGAAGTCCAGGCCTCCCATGGCGACCCCTTTATATAGAACAGGGTCCGGAATACTTGCATTATGCTCATTCATTGTTGCATTCGTACAGATAATGAGTATCAGCCACTGTCCTTCTACCAATCCAAATAAGATCTGTATTGACAGTGAGTTCAGGGAGAAGGTCAGAGTCACCTCTTAGGCTCAGAAGCCTTGTGGCTGGACTCTGCAGGTCCGTTCCTGCTTCTTCTACTTCTTCTCACTTGGGCCTGGGGACTGCCGTGAGTGTCTTTCTTCACATTTGAGGGACGTTGCCAACCTGCTGTCCAGTGTCCGTGCCCACTTACCTCCTGCAGTGTGCTGCCACACTGCTTCTTAGGTTTTAAATAGATGTTCTTGATGGCTGTGTATTCTCTGAAATACTTTATATAGGAGCCAGATTATAGATTCCTCTAAGGTTTGGGAAAACTTATCTCAAATGTTTTCTGAGCCTTTTTTGTTCAACTTTTTAATGATCATTCATTCTATTTTTCTAATTTTTCTCAGTTCAGTTTTTGATAAAGTATATTAAAAAAACTCCATTTCTTTTGTCTTTGTATATGTTGCCATAATATATTTCTTAGGGTTCTTAAATCATTTATAAATTATCTACTCTATCTCCATCCATTCCTGGTATTACTAATTTGTTCTTCCTGTCATTTTTCAAATCAATCTTCTTAGACTTTTACCTATTTTTATATGTAATTTTAAAAGGAACATATTTTCTCTTCATTTCTTTATTTTTGTTAATTCTTTTTGTTTTACTTTCAGTTTTTAAAAATCTGTTTAACTGTCCCAAGTTGCATGATTTGTAATTTAATTCATTTATTTTCAATCATCATTTTATTTACTAAATGTATCTAATACTATAAATTGGCCTCTAAGCATTGGTCTAGCTGAATCTTGCATAGTTTACGAGGTGTCATCGTAAAATACAGTGAATGTTTAAATTAAAAAAAATTATTACAGTAAAAGACACGTTGCCATTAATCCCTCAAAATACTACCCCTCGCTTAAACACACTTATCCCATTGTTCTTGCCACTTGCTGAAGCAGTTTTGGAAGTCTTGTGGTGTCTTTAGTTGTACTGTCATGGCTGCCTCGATGTCCTGAATCAATTCAAAACGTTTACCTTTCACGGTCATTTTAACTTTGGGGAAGAGCCAGAAGTCACACGGTGCCAGATACAGTGACTAGGTGGGTGAGGACACACCGTGATGTTTTTATTTGACAGAAAGTGCTGTACCAGAAGCGATGTGTGACACGGAGTGTTGTCATGATGGAGGATGAAGTAGAGGCGCTCACAAAAGAGGACTTCCAGAACTGCTTCAGAAAGTGGCAAGAATGATGGGATAAGTGTGTTCAAAGTGAGGGGGAATATTTTGAGGGAGATTAATGGCAATGTGTCTTTTACTGTAATATATTATTTTAATTTAAACATTCACCGTATTTTTTTATCACACCTCATATACATATACATGAATACACACACACACACACACACACACACACACACACACTGTTTGAATTTAGCTGTTCTTTTGGCAGAGATGGGTACATGAAGAACCTATTTCCTCTTATTCCTGGGCACATATGTGTGTGGCTTTCCTAGTCACCCTTCACTTATTGGTGACCATATGTGTAAGTTGTGGCCAAAAGAATGTGGGTGAAAGTGATGGCTGCACTTCAGTGCTGGTCATTGTGGACTTGTGAAGTGAAGTAATATTCTAGTGTACGTGTCAAGTAGACAATGGATATGCAAGTCTGGACTTCAGTATCTGTCTTTTAATTCTTTATCATAGTTGGAGTCTTTTCGTAATTCTTTGCTGTATTCCATATAATCTAATTCTGATCTGTTGGTTAGTTCATTAGTTTCCTCCTCAATAATGTCTAACCTATTTAATCCATCCATTGACTTTTTAATTTCTAGAACTGCATTTGGCTTTTCAAGAAGTTCTACTTGGTTCTTTTCCAAATCTGCTTTCTGTTGTCTCAGTGTATTGTTATTTTCTTATAATTTATATTCCTTTAATCTTTTAATGATATGACTGTTTTATAGCATTTTCAGATTTCTGTAGCTCAAATTCTTGGGATGCTACTTTTCCTATTGTGTTTGTTTATTCCCCTTCACATTGAATCATTACTTGTTATGGTTTGAAACTTTGTTTTTGAGCTAGTTTTGCCCTTAGATTGATTTTTCTGTGGGCCCATGAACACCGGGCTCTTGAGTCATTTGGAGTTTGTTTGTTCCATGTATTCCAAAGGTTTCACTTGGCAATTAGGTTGCGTTTGCAACTTGGTGGTTACTTTAGCTCCTCTATAGCAGGGCTTGCCCAAGTCTTTGAGTTGTGATTTTTTTCTTTTTTATGAGAGTAATTTGTTTATACTCTGTCATGGGAAGAAGCAAGCTTGCTTTTTCACTTGGGTGTAATATCACATCTACTGAACTAACATGAACATTAAAACATATGTACTACATGTTAGGGCTTATATCTTTGTCCTATTTCTTACTTTCTCGGGCTGTAATGATATTTGTATGCATTTGTAGCAAAAAGCATTGTTTAAGTTTTCCATATCATTGGAATTATTAGTGCAATAAATCTTGTTACATTTATAATGTCTATTAGACATCCAAATGTAGATATCAAGTAGATAGTTGGGTATGCAAGTCTAGACCTCAGTATTCAATTGAATTGTGGTGTGTGTGTGTGTGTGTGTGTGTGTGTGTGTGTGTGTGATCATAATCCTTATAAAATAGAGAACACTGTTGAGAGTTCAAGTGGGGTAGAGATATGGTAGGTGAGTGAAGTGTTTGTCTTTCTAGAGGTCATTAGTGACCTTGAGAAAGAAGACTAGTTTTCTGGAATCACATGAATAAGTACTAATGAATAGAATTAAAGAAATGATTGAGGATGGAGACGTGGATAAAACAACTACAGAAAATTCTGTCAGAAAGTTTTACTTTGAAGGGGACTGGAGATATGCTATATCTTGAATTGGTCATAGAATCAAAAAGGTTTCTGTTTGTTTTTTTGTTTGTTTTTCTTTCTTTCTTTTTGATGCAAAGTTCTTGACTAAGTTTTACGATTAGTTAATATCTAAGTCTTTTCAAATCTTTCATGTTTGTCTTATGTTACCTTCAAATGTGCCCCTATCACACAATTCTTGCACTGACTAAACTCTGTTCCTATTAGTTGTTCAGTTGCCTACATCTAAAACTTCATCTATGAGAGTAGAAACAGTGACTGTTTAGTTCACACTAACCACCAGCATCTTGCAGCGTATCAGAATGCTGCACAAGGGCAAATGTGGTTTTTAAAATCACTTTAACAGGTAGATTGTTTAAGGTTGAAGACAAAGAGTATGTATTGTTTTACCGTTGATATGGTACATACGTTTTGGGAACTGTAAAAACGTAATACGTGGAATGGCGTTCTATTTACTCACTACAGAACTTAAACATACATTAATACATTGACTGCTTACTGTGTATGTTCCTCCATGTTCTTCCATGTGCAACCAACGATTAGAGCATAGTGAGGACAGTTTATTCTTGTGATAATAATAAGCAGCAGCTATGAATAAAACACATATTATATATATGTCATATGATATATATATATGTGTGTGTATATATATGTATACACACACACACACACACACACACACACACATATACAACAGTCCTTGGAGGGAGGTGCTATTATTTACTATATTTAATACAGTAGGAACAAATCTTTACTATCATGGATGTCAATTCTCTTGGGGTGAAGTGCTGAAATCTATTGTTCGATTTGAGCTGCATTGACCCTACGCTAGCACAGCCTATATAGGTAATGTTAGTAAGTATTCTGTTAGTGGTCTAATATTATCAGTAGATGTCTAAGCCAATGCCTTGTTCCCAGAGAGCAGCATTACACACAGATGATGAGTCACTGCCCTTGAGTAAACTGTTGTAGACATTATCAGTGTAGTCTTCCCATTTGTTCTCTCATTTCAGTTTGCGATATCAATAGCACCTAGTTATGACATATGGTGAAGTCCCATTGTGCACATAAGGTGATCATGAAATAAACACATTACTACATTAGGACTGAAACAAGACAATTATCCTTATTCTACTGCAAATCCTTGTTTCTGGCCCTATTTCCATAGTCTGAGAACCTGTGATATCAAATTTAATATTTAAATTTGTGAATGGTTGTTTGTGAATAAAGCACAATACTTATTTTTATGTAACTAGAATTGCTGTATCTCCATGTTAATGCTTTTCTTATACTGAACAATCTCCATAATGTCTGGTGATATGTATATATTCAATAGTTTATTTGGACACTAATCCTTTCTACTGCATTTGAGTGTTTTATTATTAAATAAGTTCATGATTATGTGTACCAAGCTCACTCTCCCTCTCTCTCCTTCTCTCTCTACTGTCCAGTCCTCTCCACAGTATACAACAATCTCCGTCACTTCTGGCCTTCACATATGCTCATACTTTGGCCTGGAGACACTTTCTCTCAATCTGTCTTCCTCAGCTAGTAATTTTTACTGAACCATCGAATTTCAGATTCAGTGTTCCTTTGTCTTGGAAATATTGCTTTCTTTCCCCCATGCTGTTAGCTGCTTTATATATCTCCTCTTGAGCATGCCTCTAACACAGTCCTTGCCAAGATGGGTACCTAATTTTTCCAGGTTTAATTTTTTTCTCTGCAAACAATCCTGCAGGTTGATTTTATATCTATGCCCTTGGTGCTTAGAGTATCAAGTACATAGCCGTTTGTTAACAAATATTTGTTGAATGAATGAATGAAATAGAGGGGAGGAAGGAAAGAAGGAAGGAAAGAAGTAAGGAAGTAAATATGAAGAAATGGTATTTTGAATAGCAGGCACTCTTGGTTTCTCAGTGTCTGTCCCCTTGTTCACTGTCCCTTTCTTGATGGAACTCTAATTTTTCATGTATTCTCCCTTCACTATGCTTTGCTGACCTTCACTATGGGGGTGTCTATCTTCAGCCCCATAACCTGAATCTATTTAAGCTCATCCAGTCATGTAGGCTTACCTTTTTTGATCAGTGATGGGTGTAAGCATTAACACATGACACAATTTTAGCCATTTAAATGTGAAATGAAATTCTGGGAAGATACTAGAATTCTTTTTTTCACTGTTGAGAAGCTCCTACAAGAAGGGAATTCCCTTTTTCCTCTTGATGTTGTCATAACTACATGTGATTTCTAGCTCAAGGAAAACCCACACACTAAGAAGAGTATATCATTTAGAACAGGCTGGGTGATGCTACAGTAACAATACGCCTGAAAAATCACAGTGGCTTCAAAGAACACAGTTTATTTCTTGTTCACTCCACATGTCCATCCAATGACACAGTGACTCAGGAACCCAATGGTACAAAGGGTTCATTTCAACACAATTGCAGAGGAATAAGAAAGAGGGCATAGTGAACAGTGCACTTCAAATGCCCGAAGGTAACCAACATCCCTTCTACTTAATTACATTGCCCAAAGAAAGTCACATGGCCATAGCTTAGTTTGTCAGGGGGGATGCATAATCACCCTTTTAGAGAGGAGCATCAAACATTTGTGAAAAATAATACAGGCTACCGAAGTTTGCAACGCAGAAATATGGAAAGAGCCCAGTCCCTAATGAAGTTCTCGAACTGCCAAATTAACCAACTAATGAAGTCACTTCCAGGATTTTTTTTATGTAAGATAAAACATGTTTTGTTTTGTTTCCTGTTAGTTGCAGGAAAGATATTAACTGATTCAGCTTTATTGTAATGTTCTCCTTCTTAGTTTCTCTATTTCTGTCATTCAAGTGAGACAGAAGTTACTTTTCCTTTCAGAAACTCTGTTTCATTCTCTTGATCACTGTTGTCCTTTACTTTCCATGCCCCTCTTCCACCATTTAAAACAAAACTTAGCATTTCAATCTTTGTATACCAGGACTTTAAGATCTTTATCCAGGCTGCCCATATCACCTTGCTCCTCACCCCACCCATTCCTCAATACGTAATGCTCCATTTTTCACTCTGTTAAAAGCTCTCCCACATGCCCATGCCTTCCTCCCTCCGATATGTCGCCTTCATGTCATCTTGCGTTCAATGTTATCTTTCTTTTACTTTCTAATAAAAGTCTGTCCATAAAAAAATATATGAAGTAATATTCCCCCAAGCATGTCTCAACATATATTTTCATGAAGATAGTATTTTAGATCTATCAGATTAACCAGTACACAATAAAAATAAATAGCAGTTGATATATAAGAATAAATAAATCTTATTATGTTCTTATCATTTAGTAGTAATTCAACAATTTATGATGATGTAAGTGGTGTGTACACAAAGGACATATTTTAAACAACAAGATTGTTCTTTTTATTTGTCATTTGAAAAATCCTATCAATTTTCTAAAACCAAAAATATATTTAAAATGTTATTTATATTTTAAACACTGGGAAAGAATAGGTATTTCAGATAATTGTGGACAGTCATGGATTTTAATTTTTTTTTTAGTTAATCCTAAAATTAAGATAATTAAAAATTGATAGAATTAAAATTTAAGAAGAGTTAAGTTTAGTTTAAAAACCTAATAATATTTTAGAAAATAATATTAAATGATGTGTTGGCAAATTGAAAAAGTGATCATCCTTAGAAAAATTGTTTGATGTATTTGGTGCTTGAAAATTAAACGTGTGTACACACACACACACACACACCGTTTATAGGTAAATTGAAGTCACATCTTTTCTGTTTTTAATAGGTTTGACTATCTTTCTAAGGTCTTTACAGTATTTTCAGTATTATTTCTCAAATTCTACAATTAGAGGTCCAATTTCCTACAGACCTGACAACTAGTTAGGTTAATTTTCACATCTCCACACAATTTTAA
This sequence comes from Rhinolophus ferrumequinum, assembly GCF_004115265.2. Classification (NCBI taxonomy): domain Eukaryota; kingdom Metazoa; phylum Chordata; class Mammalia; order Chiroptera; family Rhinolophidae; genus Rhinolophus; species Rhinolophus ferrumequinum. The sequence goes on from NC_046302.1 coordinate 53,961,441, forward strand.
ATTGCTTTTACTTTGCATATATAGGTGCATTAAATGTCTATTGACTACCTAGTAGGAAAATAGAATCTTAAATGCATAAATAGGTATAAATTTCAACATGTGATAAAGGCTATGAAGGAAATGAAAAGTCATATGAAAGGTAATTTTAAAATAATACTATGAATCATTGTTTACATTTGGTTAATCAAGAAAGCATCTCAGAAGAAATTATATTTAAACTAGGACCTGAATGATAATTACAAAAGATTGAAGTTAAGAAATAACATGTGTTATAATACTTTAATATTTCCTGTATGCCATTTTGTTTTTCCTTCGAATAGATACACATATACTTATTTGATTCATTTTTACCAGCCTCTCATTGTATTACTTTAAGTTATAAGAAAATGTAGTTTAGTTCCTTCAGCTTCCTGCAATCAAAATCGTTTAAGGCTCAATACTTTATGTAGCAGCTAAAAAAATTAATTATAGGTAGAAAGCAATATCCTTACTTATAAGAGCATGAACTAATACGTGAGTTTATAAGCCATATACAAAATTTAAAGCCTGCTGTCAAATCTTCTTCATCATTAGAGAATCAATCTATTTGAGAAACTAACATTATCCTATCAAAATATTTGTATATAAACATCGTATATGTTTATTTTCTATATCAAGACCCAATATTATTCACACCCACTTATAAAAGGACTGTGCATCATGTTTACTGTCAGGTTGTATAGCTTTTGATTTACAGAGGATTATACACTGACAGGTAATCTGAAGTACCATGTGTTTTTGAGAATTAAAGAAGAAACCCATCTCTCTCCAGAGAGTAAAATGGGTGAGGTGGTGAGTTAATGAATTAAAACGTTAAAGAACTTGTGAAGTCTTGGGAGATAATGCCTGAAAAGAAGATTAAAGCCAGCTATGGTATATTGTTCTGATAAAATGAAAAGTGTAGCTAGGCTGGCCATAAGCAATTTGTGTAAACAGAAACTGAATCAGGAAAATAGAAAAGACAGTAGAGAGTAGGTGTGTGAAGAATTTAGTGTATAGTAGGTACTTGGCTAATTCCTTTCACTCCAAACTGATTAAAAAAAGAAAAATCTTTGTATTGATAAAATATTTTTTCTCCTAAAGGGATACCCAGTTTTCACCTTTATTAGACTTTCTAGAAAGTAAAGGTATCCTATGAGCATAATTAAAATGTTTGGCTATATATAGATAAAATATGATCTATTTTCTCAAGTAACAAAACATGGCCAGGCCAGGTTAGCAAACCTCGGCTGTAAACAGGACTCCCCAGCTGACCCAGAATCTTGTGCCTCCCTCATCCCATACCCGCCAGCGTATGTATTCCTTGTGTATTTTTAAGTGCTAAAAAAAACTTCTAGACCATCTCCTCCCACTCAGGGAGACTTCTCATATTTCATTGATCAGTTTGATTCCCTTCTACTTTCTTAAAAGACAGTTACTGGCAAGAGTAAAGCTTACTACACTTGGCATATACTAGTGGTCCTCAAATTTTATGCTGAATCAGAGACATTAGGAGGGCTTCTTAAACCCAAAGTTGCTGGGCCCCAAGTAGGTCTTGGATGCAGTTCCCAGGTGATGCTGAAGTCTTGGCAACCACGCACTGAGAGCACACTTTGACTAATACATACCGTGTTTCCCCGAAAATAAGACCTAGCCAGACCATCAGATCTAATGCATCTTTTGGAGCAAAAATTAACATAAGACCCGGTCTTATTTTACTATAATATAAGACCGGGTCTTATATAATATAATATGATATAGTATAGTATAGTATAATGTAATGCAATATAATATAATATAGCATAATTAATATAATATAATATACCAGGTCTTATATTAATTTTTGCTCTAAAAGACACATTAGAACTGGTCCAGCTAGGTCTTATTTTCAGTGAAACACGGTATCCACCTCCTGGGCCTGAGAATAAGGCGACCTTCCCAGAACAATTGGCCAAGCAGTAGAGCATGAATGCTAGGGGGTCTGCCTACAAGGGTGACACAAGGTTTCCTTCCTTCCTACCTCCCTCTTTTCTGTCTGTCTGTCTGTCTTTCTATATATTCACCTCGATGGTTGTTTTTACTTAACTCCATTTAAACCAGTCTAAGACAATTGTACATGCCTACTGACCAAACGCTGACCTTCAGAGAAGTAATTTTGCTAAATCAAAAATGTGTTTAAATAGTTCTAACTAGGTGCATAATTCCTAAGAAAAAGCCATCACTTTGCAAATTTGTTACAACTCGTTCAATAAGTCCTGCCTTTTTTTTTTTTTTTTGGTGGCAAATTATTTTTATGTGACAGATCAAGACAATCTTTAATTAAATGCTCCGTTGTCATTCCAAATAATAGAATTCCGTTGCCTATTAATTTCTCTGTAAAAGAATAAGGTATATATCTTCATCTTTGAAAAACTGTATCCTGAAGAGAAGAAATGAAAAATATGTTCATGTTTCTCACAGTGATTTGCGATGTAATTCTGTAAAGCACTGCAGTGAGCTCGCGTTGCTGTCAGGCCATGGAAGGAACCACGGCAAACCTGCCCCGCCAGATGTGCTGGTTCCCAGCTTCCTTTCATCATTCCTCAGATTTAAACACTGTGGTTGTGATTCTGACTCCTTTGGGGGGCCGGGGTTTGCAGGGCAGCTCCAAGATTCCAGGAAAGTCCCAGTTTTTTGACACTCACATTGTCAGAGGATACTGGGAGGTGCATTCTTTGGATGGTGGGGGCGGTGGTGGTCGGCATGGGAGACCCCCTGGCTTCCTGAGAGCAGAGTGGTGGCCAGCAGCTTCTCACCGGGTCCTGCCCTCCATTCCACACCCCTCTCACCGCCCCAGGATGTCTACCTGTTCTGGTTGGAGTTCTAAGTTTCACAAAGGCCATGAGCTTGCCGGTGACCAATGATGTCTTATCAAAATTCACTATATATCAGCTTTTTTCTTATAGTAACACATGCTTCACACTGGTTTGCATTTTCCTTTACTTAATAGAATATTGTGGAGCTACCGTAACAATATACAGAAATATTATACTTAATGGGAATGGTTCTTTACTTAATCAACTCCTTATGATAGATTAGTATCCAATCATTCCCTATCAACAACAACAACAACAACAACAACAACACTACAGTAAATACCCCGTATATATACAGCATTTTGCACAATTGCATGTGTATTCGGAAATAGAATGTCTGGGTCAGAGTTTATGTGCATTTTTTTTAAATCCATGATACAAGATAAAGTGTAATTTTCTCCATTAGAAACACAATTGTGTCTCTCCCTCATTCCTTAAGTTTGTGTTACCTGGTTATTTGTGTGTCTCTTTCTTTACAGTCAACCTTCTGGCATTAAAATAAATGCCTATGCTCCTTGTCTCTATTTCCTTTCTATATATTTCGCAACTCACTGGACTCAAATCTTTGTCTGGGCTCAACCACTGAAATGTTTTGGTTAGAGCAACAATGATCTAAATGTTAAATTTAACAGATCTATTTTGATTCTTTTCTCTTCACTTAAGCATTTCATACTGTCAGTCATTTCTTCTTTCTTGAATTTCTTATTATATTCCATTTTCTTAAATTTCTTGTTATATTTCACAGTACTCTATGTTTTCTTCCGTCTCTGGAGCAGCCCTCCCTTTGAACAGTGTGGATTCATTTTTCTCTTTCAGTTCCTTTGAGGTTGGTGATCTTGAGATCGTGACCTCAATTCTTTTTACTTTTCAGTGGAATTTTACTGACTTTTATAACTGTAAACTGCAAACTTCACCTCTAACCTGAGTTTTTCCATGTTTCTCTCTGCCTAGCCAGTACAGACTAGAATATTCCGCGACTTACTGAGATGTCCCTGGTGTTCCACAAGCACATACATCTCAGCTTTTGCCAACTGAAAGTGTCTCCTCTCCCAAGCCCCTCCTCTTCCGGTACGTCCTAATTTGGTGAAGCACTCCACCACTACTCAGGGCTGAAGCAGAAATATGAGTTGTTCTTAAATGCATCCCTTTTCTTACCATCCCCATCCTACCAATGGAGAAATTCTGTGGGTTCTTATCCCTTAATAGCTTTGACTGGGTCTCTACCTCTGTATCTCTGCTGCTACTTCCATAGCCTGGCCCTTGACTTTCACCTGACTCATCACAATAGCCTCCTATCTGGTCTAATTTCATTTCCTGTGGCCCTATTGGTCAATCCTTTATGCTTAGTCTTTTTTTTTTTTTAAATCATTGACGTATGACATTATATTAGTTTCAGGTGAATGACATAATATTTCAACATTTGTATATATTGTGAAATGGTTCCACAATAAGTCTAGTTAACATCCATCACCCACAGTTACAATTTTATTTTCTTGTGATGAGAACTTTTAAGATCTACTCGCTTAACAACTTTCAATATATAATACTGTATTATTAACTATAGTCACCATACTGTACATTATACCCCCAGAACTTATTTATTTTATAACTGAAAGTTTGTACTTTTGATCATCTTTACCCATTTCACCCCTATTCTCTATCCCCAACCTCTAGTAACCACCGTCTGTTTTCTTTATGAAGTGTTTTCTGTTTTTATATTCCACATTTAAATGAGATCATACAGATGGCAGATTTTTTTTTTTTAATGGCTGAATATTCCACTGGATACATACATCACAATTTCTTTACTCACTCATCCATCAATGGACACTCAGGTTGTTTCCATATCTTGGCAATGAACATGGGGTGCAGATATCTTTTCGAGTTAGTGTTTCCATTTCATTTGGATAAATACCCAGAAGTGGAATTGCTGGATCATGTGGTAGTTCTATTTTTTATTTTTTGAGGAACATACTCTTTTCCATAATGGCTGCACCGATTTACAGTCCCACATCAGTGCATAAGGGTTCCCTTTTCTCCACACCCTAGTCAATACTTGTGATTGCTGATATTTTTGATAATAGTCATTCTGACAGGTGTGGGGTGATTTCTCCTTGTGGTTTTGATTTGTATTTTTCAGAAAATTAAATATCCTTGGATATTTTTAAAGTATTATTATGAGGAACTAGAAGTGTTTTTCTTTATAGTTTTAATAAAGATGCTTTCTACAATGACAGTACAGTTAATTCGTACAGAAAATTTTAACTAAAAATGAGAAGCAACATTAATAATCTGAGACCAATTAATGTAACCTGTTAATTCGTATCCTGTATGGTGTTAATTATAACAAGAGGATTCAAGAGCCGATCACTTCATGATAAATCTGCTTCTGCACAGGACAGGCCACTCACTCCAAGTCTCTGTACCGCGTCCACATGCTCTCAGAAGGGTGTCAGGAATTGCATGACCGCAACAACACAAAATCTTTTTCTTAGAAGAATAATTAAAAGCAGATAGTCTGCTAACTCTTAATACTTCTGCTGATTTAGCAGATGAACAGCTCTTCTTGCACTTAGTATTATTATATTCTGCATTTGTGGAGATGCAGATGCGATGTCCTCTTTTGGAAAACATACATCAAACTTAAATTTGCATAATATGGAAAATGGATCGTTCACTTAAGAACATAAAGAGTTTGCATTGTGTTTTAGCCACGTACAAATTCATCTTCATTTATAGTTGTATGATAATCATAACAGTTAATTGCAGAAATGCGTGAGTTCCAGATGAAGAGATCCATCGTCTGAATTCTTCCTGAAATGCTTTTCTCCTTTGTCAAAAGAAGTTGCTACTCTTCTGACTTTATGAAGGTAAATTATAAACAATGGAATCCTTGTGTTCTTTTGAAAGGAACTGTTGGACCTTCAACATGCCCACCATGAACTAAGCAGACAGTGCCAGGCGAAAACAGAGCTGACTCATGCAAACAACCGCGGGGATCAAAACGAAGCCGAAGTAAAGAAACTGAGATTTCGAGTGGAAGAACTAAAACAGAGACTCGACCAAAAAGAAGACAAGGTACCTTATAAGACAACCTATGCTAAACAGCTTCAAAATAATTTTTTATAGCATATAGAAAACAAGTTCCTCCTGTATTAACATATATCATTAAGTGGGATCCATTTTAAACACTAATAAAAAAGTATCACTGTCAGGAAAGAGAAAAATGTTACATAGACAATGAATGTGCTCACTTTTGTGGTGCGAACAGTGTATTTTTTCATGCACGTCCTAGAGCTTCTATCAAAGTTTCAGAAATAGCCAAAGTAGAACCAATGAATCACTGAGGTAGGAATTTGTAAAAATTTATCGTGCGCGCACCAAAAAGATAGTTTGCAAACCAGGAGTACTCAAAGCCAACATGGAATGAGGCTCAGGAGTATACAGTTATACAACAGCTTCTAGACCAAGGAGGGGTGGTCTGGCCTGTTTATTCTTTATAGTGATTGGATACAATGTTAGAATTTTCAGTGGTTACCTCATATTGACCTTGGGAAATCAAGTTCTGTCCATGATTTCACATAAGCAAGAAATGACCAAGATTAAGTTAGTCTTGCAAAATAAGCTAAATTAAGCTTTGTTTGTGTGACTAAACTGGTTCTGTCTGCTCAGGGAACCTAATAATATTATATGTCAACTGCAATCGACAAAAAACATATTGAATAAAAAGAAGGAATAAATACAAAATATTTATGAAATCTAACTTGGCAGATGTTGCAAGGGGTTTCTATTCTGCCCGTGGAAAATGCTTCTTTATTTGGCCCAGGTTCTGCTCCCTGAAAATAGCTGTCTGTTCTGTAGTTTCCTGTGGTCCTTGGTTCTACTCCCCAGGAGGTCCTTTATTATATGATTATTATATACCATAGCCATATTTGCATATGGCAGTGGAGGCTGAGAGCATGCTCAGTCACCTACCTGCCATGGCATATATGGAGGAATGAAAGACTATTTCCAATCTTGAGAAACCAGTCTCTTTTATGTCACCTGTAATTTTCACAAAAATGTCGACGTCTTTTTTTCTATTTGATTCCAGTAAATTCCACAGGTCTACTGTCATATCTACAATTCTTTTGGAGACATTCCACTGTCTGAGTTATGTGCATTCCCTTGAATTTATAAGATATTCTGGTAGGGGCACAATCTCATTTTCTTCTCCCTGGTGCTATTTTATTCAGCTTAAAGAATTTACAGGGAAAGACCTTAACAGACACAGAACTTTTAACAGGCTTGATGGCCACACCATAGATTCAGTCCTTGCCAAGAAGCTCAGCTTTAATTGACCGTTGGTGTTCAAAGGTATTCTAAGTTTTATATTTTACCATTTGAAAATGAAAATCAGACCCTAGAACTCACAGCACTGCTTAAATGTCTGTAATACCTTTCATATCTCTTCGAAAACTCGACTATTCTTTTGAGTTATCTTTCTTGTATATACTTGTCAAATGCACCAAGAGCAAGCAGGAAATACCAGCTACATACCTATTGTCCGACAACCCATAACCTCCTTCTGTACGTCATCTGTCTCCCAGGGTATTGTGGGAAACTAATGTGCCAGATGTTTCAAGACTCCATCAAATGGGGTGCCATCATTCCAACCTCCAGTAAGTTTCCTCACCATCTACTTTTGGCACTGGAGCCAATTTCACGTAATTTAAATTTTTGTTGTTGTTTTAATGACCATCACAGATCATTAAGTGTTCCTGTAGTGACAAACAAATTCAAAATGTTTTTTCCTATAGTAGATTTTTTTAATTTAAAACATTCACACCTTGTATATCACATATAATGACAAAATGTAATTGAAACAAATACCATGGTACAGGACCCATTACATATACTCAGATACCCACATTTAAATATCAAAACAACTGACCACTTTAATAAATATGTCTAGTAAATAATATAATGCAGTAAGCAAAGTTGTTAGAACAGATGCAAACTGAACTCACAAGTTTACGTCTGTAGAAGTAAGGTGTATAATATACACAATTACTAGTCTTAGTAATGTGTAAGGGGTGTTCTGCTCTGTAGCACTAGTTTCGGGAAGGCTTAAAGGACAGAATGAGATAAGCTTTGCCAAAGTATCTTTTAAATTTTGTGAAACAATATCACATCACATAAAGAAGGAACAATAAAGGGAAAAATTCAACTATCACCGCACTGTGGTATTATATTACTTCAATATAGTAACTTCCAACACTTAGGTAATTCTATGCATAATTTCCATCATTGTTTGCAAATAATGTACTCTGCTTTGTCAATATAACCAGTTTTCATGTTGCGATGCAGTAATATTTGATTCCTTGGATGTAAATTTATTTAATCAATTAATCCTTCCTCATGGAAAGTCATTTGGATTTTATTTTCCCAACATAACTCCACTATGACTACTTTTATGTAGAGACCCCTTTTCTTATTGGGAAAAAAAAGTTTTGTAAGTGGAATTCTTTGGTTGAAGGATATGAATGTAATATATCTTTTCATATGTACAGTATTACCCATTTTCTATGCTTACTCTTGACTTTTGTCTATTTTTTAGTCATAGCTTCTGTAAATACGTGGACTTTCAAAATTGTGAATAGTTTTGTGTTAAAAGAAATGTAAATCAGGGGTAAAGTAGTGCCCAGCCTGTAATGCGTATAATTCACAAGCCATGCTACAGAGGATGAGAGTTAGCACATAGTAATTGCAAAATAAAAGTTCTATGACAAGGAGAAGAATCACCTACCTTTTAGATGACATTTATGCTTTAAGTAATTCATAGATTTCTTCATTAAACTAGCATTTATTGATTCAGGTGCTAAGTACAATTCTAGATATAAGATAATAAAGATAGATAACATATATTCCCAGTGTAAGGGTTAACGTCTAATACAATGATTTTCTAACCAAGCTGCATATAGAAACACTTTGGAAGATTTTAAAATACTCATATGTAAGTCTCATCTCCAGAATCCGAGTCAATTTGTATGGATGGGGCCTGTATATGAGTATCATTTAAAAGCTTCTGAGATGATTTTAATGCTTAGTCAAATGTCAGAAGCACTGGTCTAATGAGAAAAGGCTACCACCATTACTTTTCAAATCCATAATTTTGGTCTCTACTGAACACACATTTGTGATAACAGATTTTACCAGTAGAAAATACAATGGCTAGCCACTGAGAACCCCATTATAGTTGGTACCTGTTAGAACTGTAATATGCAAAATTAATAGAAGCCTTCTACTTTTGATAGAATTTCAAGAGATGGAAAATGACTTAAACAGAGAGAATAAGATACTCATGGGTGCTGTAAGTTCACATGGAAACTCAGTGTTTTGCTAAATGCATTGCCAGTATGGATTTACACTTAGCAATTATCAGCTTATTATTACAGCTTAGCTAATTCTGGCCTCACATTGTAATGCTTTCTGGTGTCAAAAAGGTGGATCTTTTCAAAAGTCTGATATCATCAGCAATGATGAATGTGAGAGACACTTTGCTTAAACCCACAGAACATTAATTATCTAAATTAGCTTATTTTTAAACAAGTCTTTATTTGGAAGGACCGAGAAATCCTTTCCTAGACCTAAATATATTTTGGTAAAATCTCATTAATTTACACCCTGCTAATTTTAAGAACTGAAGTTCACATTTATCTATGAAAAAGATGTGGTAAGTGTTTCAGGTAAGATTAGAAAGAAACAACAAAGAAAGAGGCCAGATGCAAGTTCACACTGGGACAAGCATTAAACACAGACCCAGAATCTGAACAAAACTGTCAAAACCTCCCAGTTCATTTAATATTTAGGACTTTCTAACCTTTATGTTAGAAAGTATTTGTGTTCTTAAGTGGTTTTTATCGTAGCAGAGGGTATTCAAACACAAATAGATGTAGTTAAACGTAACTAAATGTCAAGATGGTGGTATTCACAAATTGGTTCCCAGAAACAATTTGCCCTGTTTCTTTTCCTTCCGTTGCATGAGGGCCACTTGTAATTACATGTTTGTTTTAATTATTTATTGTCTGACAGCCCAACTGCAGTCGATGAGCAAGGACCAGCTCCGACTGTGCCCCTACAGTGCCAGCGTTCAGTAGAGCTGTCTTGGATGTGTCTAAAATGAAGCCACCATAGGCACAATGGCACGGGAAAAAATCCAGCAACCCAGTGTTTCTGTATTTCTAATTGAAATCATTCTAATAACCTCATTCCACGTTCATGGATAATTTGAAGGCGACCATTTCCCATAATCATGTATCATGGCTTTGTTCTCTCTTCACCTCACCAGCCACCGCCACTGCCCAGCACTTCCGCTCCGCTTCAGAACTTAGGAATAGAACAAACCCATCATGCAGCCATCTTCTCAGCCAAAATGTGTGTAAGTTGTGTGAGTAGAAAATGTGGCCTGAGACAGGAGCTGAGTAAAACCAAGAAGTTTTAAGGCCTGTTATATGGAATGGCTTACTCCACAATATTTTGTGAGCTTTTTCTTGCCTAACTTTTGGCTTTGCTTTCTTTGTAAAAGTGAGAATCCTCTTTGGATTTCTTGCAGTTAGCGAAAACAGGTACTGATGCAGGTCTTTCGTGTGAGAATTTCCCCGGGGAAACAAAGCTGTTACACCACTACAGTAGGTCTTTCCTCAAAGCCAAGTGGTAGAGCAGGATGTAATGGAGGGTCTCAGCTCCTGCTCCCCGCACAAAAACGCAGGATATGGCGAAGCCAAAAAGGAACAACAACGGAGCCATAGAGGGGGGAGTCATACCACTATATTCTCACTGGTGGCTGCTTGAGACACAAATCCAAACATCTGCCAGTACCCCAACGAGGGGTCTTCCTGCACCCAAGTCTTGCTGGTGGCCGGGCGAGGCACAGGAAGTAGGATCCACATGATCCACAATCCTCCATCCACACTTGCTAACCCCACTTGCTAGCCACAATCCACCATCTGCTTCTCTGCCATCCAACCAACCCCCTTGCCAGCGTAGCCACAGCAGTTATATTAGTGGCTAATGGCTAACTGGTAGCAGCTGATGGCACCCAGCCACAGCGAATGGCCATCTAATGACCAAGCCAGCACCTTTCCACGTGAGACTGAGAGCCTGCAAACTGCTCTCTGGGACTCTGTCCCCACACAGGAACTTTCAGAAAGCGGGCCTTATGCCATTTTGGCTTATGAACATTTTCATGGGAATGGTCTAAATTCAGATAGTGGGGGAAACTGTGTGTGTACATACATGTATATTTAAAGATTTTTATATATAAAATGTTTAAAATAAACCAACTCCCTTTCAGCACACATTCCATTGCCGCTATTACAAAATTTTGCTTCTTCACAACCTTCATTCTCTCTCTAATCACACCAGTGATATTCTGACCACCGCCTCTTTATCAAAACAAAAATTGTCAAAGTCACAACTGTACTCCATACTTTTAAAGCCAGCGGTCGATTCTGAGTGTTCATCTTTTTCAACACATCATAGTAATTTGACACAGCCAGTAAGTTCCATTCTGAAAGTAATTTACTCACCAGGCTTTTAGAAGAATCAGCGTTTCTTGGGTTTCACCTTCACCTTCTGGATCTCAATTTCGTTGATTTCTCCTCATGTCTCCAATTCCACCTGTGCGAGTGTCTCCACAGTATCCTTTCACTTACCTGTACCCAGCTAACTCATCCCGGTGGGGATGACGTGAAGCCTCATGGCTTTAGATGCCATCTCTCTGCTGACAACTCCCAAATTTATATCTTTAAACCTGCTCCTCTAGCTATTCCATTGCTCAGGAGACCTTTTGACTCGTCTCTTCCTCCCTCACTCCATATAAGATTAAGCTTCACCTTCTTTGTCTTATATTCCTAATACATCAAAAGTGTGACCACTCGTTTCCACCCTCATGACAGCCAGCCTTGCTCATGTCACCATTATCCTTCGTTCTATGCTAATAAAATACTTGGGGTAGATGAGGTGGGGATGAGGGGTGCAGGGGCACGTGGGAACTCTTTGCTGTCCCTTCAATATTTATTCTCTAGAGTGTTTCACATTTACACAGTCTATTAAAAAGTCTCTTAAATGCCCACATGCTACAAGTCTGTTAAATGTGTAGTCAATTAAACATCTCTAGTGTTGTAGCATTTAATTTCAGTATCCATAGTACCCCCAAAAATTGCATTTCCTTTTAAGTGCTAAGTATACAAAATTAAATATTTTGCAGCATATTGTCTGTTAGAAGAATACAGTCTTCTTTGGGGAGAAAAAAAACTTACATAAAAAATATTCAAAAGGAGTATAATTACATTCCTAAATTTAGGTATATAGTAAGTAGAGTTTTCTTATAAAAGTAGTAACTGGTAGCCTATCATGGTGACAGTTTTTCACAAAATTCCTTGAATAACAGAGTGAACAAGTAACCCTTAGAAATGCAACATTTCTTTGACGGGTACAGTTTCTTTTTTTAAAAATCAGAATTTCCTTTCTATTATATATAATATACTTGGTCATCTTAATATAAAATATTTTAAGATGTTAATAGTTAAATGAGATTACACTTACCCAAATGCAGGAAAAATAGGAACTCCAAGGAGTTGCGTGATCTTTATCTCATCACATAGATGTCCAAAGTCTTTCCCTGACTTTTCTGCATGAAATGGGTTCAATTGCTGGCCTGTGTGGAGGGAAAAAATGGGTGTTGTAAAGGAAAACAGTAATTACCCTGTTGGATGGCCAATAGCATTCACAAATTTTTCCTTCCATTTCTCACTTGGCTCATTTATATGCATTTAAGGCATGTTTGTTTGCTTTCGTTTATTCACTTACCTAATATTTCCTTATTGGGAGGCTAAATGTGCTAGAACTTGTGCAGTATTAGCAAAATAAATCTCTAAAACTATTTACAGATAGTCTTAAATGAGTGAACAGAAATATTCCAAGCTGGTATCTTTTAAAGCATATAGTTATGTGACATTCTAACTGAGAAGCCCTTCATTCTCTACCATGTTGGATGATGCACTTTCCGAATTAAATGTGACTTATATGCAAGGAGATATATGTCGGATAATGTGTTTTTGGGTATGTTTCTAGAAACTTCTAGCCAAATGCAAAGGAAACCAGTCATATCATGAGCTCATCCAGCTTGGAATGCACTCTGTTAAGAAAACATTCTTTAAATCAGAAGTGTTCAATTCTGAAGGTCCCACAGAATCTTTCTGGAGGTCTCTGAGGTCAAAATTACTTTCATAATAATTTTCAGATTTTTTTTGCCATTTTTACCATATGGACTTTGTATTGATATACAAAATAAATGGCAGGTAAACCTGTTTACAGTTGGTTCCAGTGACTGAGATGGTAGGCAACAATTATGTTCAAAGAAAGGTGCAGAGAAATATTTTAAAATGTTGGAATCTGAATGTGGCTCTACTGAAAGAATGCTTACTATCTTCTCAGTTTGAGGATGAGAATGGGATTTCTATGTTAAGGAATGTGCTTTAAATATTGGTTATCTGTCTTTATCCCATCGGCACTAATAAGTCTCCTTCGACTTTTGTAATATCACTAACACTATGACTGGAAGTGATGTGTTAGAATTAAATTAAACTAAAAGTCTGCCAGCTTTCATCTATTTACTGTTTAGTGAAAGAAATGTTTTCTTTATATTTCAATACTGTGTACATTTTGTAAAGCATGACATTTCCATTTACTATTCCCTTCCTGTTATTCAAAGTAGCTTAACTTGATGATAGGGAAGAACCTAAGTTGATCATAAACTTATTTTTACTAGGGAATATGTAAACTAATATATTTAAATATTTTCACCATATTTTAAACACTTAATGTGCAGTTAATTCCTTTTTTTCTCTTATATTAAACAATTCAGTTACTGCTGTAAATGCTGATTATTTCAAATAATAGTCATCAAAATTATTCAGAGGACATTACAGTTTCCTGGTGGAGAGATATCAGGAGATATACGGCCATCAGTCCAGGTACAAAATCACTACTAAAATTATAGTAGACAAACGCAGGAAGTTTGGAACTCAGAAGCTTAAATATAATTCAACATATAATAAGGGACCCATTTCTGTTTCAGAAACATTGTTAGAAACATTGCACTTTTGGAATCCCTTCAGTTTCTTTGAAACTAACCTAAGAATGTGGCCAAAAGCCATGCTTATAGTTTACGTATGCAAAATTCATGCACTAGTCAGTATGTATCTTCTCTTAAAATGGAAGAGTATATTTTTTATTATATACTTTTCTATTTGAACCTTATTCAATGAAATAAGGATTTAGTTTGTTTTGTTCTATGCTCATATCATGTTTCTCCGAAAATAAGATCTAGCCGGACCATCAGCTCTAATGCGTCTTTTGGAGCAAAAATTCACATAAGACCCGGTCTTATGTTAATGTATGTATTATAAGACCGGGTCTCATAATATAATACAATACAATACAATACAATACAATACAACACAGTACAATACAATACAATATAACACAACATAACATAATATGATATACCAGGTATTATATTAATTTTTGCTCCAAAAGATGCGTTACAACTGATTGTCCGGCTAGGTCTTATTTTTGGGGGAAATACGGTAGTCTATCCCAGAGAAGAATCCCACATGAATGCCTATGAACCAACGATCTTCATGAAGGAGAAGGTGCAGGAAAAGTAATTTGCATATATTTTTGTCATTATGGAAATTGTAATTCAGAAAGCTACTTGTATTGTAGAGGGAAACATTTATTCTTGTTATCATGCATTACCCCTCTCATCATTGTAGTCCTTTTTAGAAACTTAGGGGTTCACTTCTATGTTAAAGAAATATTAAATCATAATGTCCTCCCTTTTCTCTGTGAGGAATTAAGTATTTAGTCCTTGGATTTATTAATCAATCATAAATTATCACTTGCTTTCCCTTCACATAGTTTGTGTTTATTGTATTACTTCTCATAATCTGCTTATTTATAGAACAGCTATTTGAAGATTTTTTTGTGTGTTTCTTTTCTACTTATTCTTTTCATGAATTTTATTTTGAAATAACATTGGTTCTCTTTCTAATTTGGAATATCTAATTGTTGTTTTAATGAGAGGTTGAGCCTTAGTTATAATCAATTACCTGAGAGTATTTACTGTTTTTTAAAAATTTCATTTTTGTGGACGATGACTGGTCATGTGGCTCTTAACAAAATTGTCATTTCCTGTGTTTTGTGGAGGCAGATTTCTCTGACTCACTAGTAGACTGTCACCTCCGTAAATGGTCTATGGTGTGGCAGTCACTGGCTTAATAATTGGGCTGAATTGCTAGAATACAGAGCATTGAGGAAGAGTTTCCATATCAAGTTATAATAAGTAAAATAGAGTCGTTTTGTACTTAATTCTCTTGTTAATCTTTAAATTCCTTTAAGAGAGTTTTATAATTTTAATCTCATTTCATCTTTGCATTTCCCTAACTGATGTTTCTGCCATATCCTTTTCTTTTGGTTAAAATGATAAAGAGGAGTAACTGGATTTTTAGACCTATATTCAACACTAGTTGGAGATTAAGCCAGGTGGTTCATGATGTGTGAAAACAGATTGAAATTTGGGACACAAATGCCACTTTTATTTCTTTCACTGAGTTTCATGATGTTGGAATTCATTCCAATATCCAGAGGCAAAGAGGCACCTAGCCCAGTGCTCCTAAAAAGCTTCCTTCTGAAAGCAGACATATGTTGTGTGTTAACTGGGTAAAATAGAGAAGGAAGGATTGTTTGTTCCCTGGGTACTTTATTGGTGTTCTCTGCTATTCAGTTTCTCTAGGAGGAAAGTGGAAATATGTACATCTTGTGATGATCAAACACAAATGCTGTTGTCATTACAATTAATATCATTTGACAATGTTTTGTCTTTCTTTGATGTCAGACAAGGTATTGTTATTTTTTGCACACACGCTTTAGCACATTACACAGGTTAATGCAACTTGAAGTCAGTTTTAATAAAGATCCATATCAAAACCCTGTGAGACACTGGTTACAATTTAATCACCCTTTTGCCACACATCTGATGAGAATATTCTATGCTGTGGAAAGAGATACTCTATAGCTGTCTTTGATTTAGATAAAATTAACACCAATTAATGTTCCTTATCAAGATGCCACCCCATAAACACCGGTAACATTGCTGCCCAGGTGACCGACCCATCAATCTGAAGTGTTCTCTCAGCTACAAATTTGCCACATGATATATCATTGTATCGATTCTGCAGTTGCTATGGTACCCTGAACAAATTCTCAGTATTAGTCCCTCAGGGCACAAATTAAGAGTCACCAGCATTATAGGATGTCAAGCACTTCACTTCCACTGGTCATGATGCTGGTCTAATTTAGTGAGAAGAAAAACAGCTCTGAGCTGGAATAAACTGTTTAATAGAATGCTTTGTATATAAATATCAATAACCATATAAGATTATCTAGGGTAATACATTTTAAAGCAATGCCGATACTGTTTAGACTTACTAAGGCACCAGTGTCCGTTTATCAATTCAATTCTTAAAGAATATTTAAAAGTTCATTATATAGTGATAAAGCAATGAAATATTGATTCAAGTGATGTGATTATTTAAGATAACATTCCTAAGAACTTTGGAATCATCGGATATATTCAATCGACTTAATTTTAGGATATCTACAAAGAATTGGTTTCAATTGGCTTAAGATATGAATATTATAGTAACTGAAATGCATGCCCTGTTTATCTAATTTTAAAAGCATTTTCATATTCCCAAAAAGAAACTATACACTCTTAGCAGTCATTCCTCACTCTCCTTTTACCCCCAGCACTTGACAACCACTAATCTACTTTCTGTCTCTATGGAGTTATCTATTTTGGACATGCCATAGAAACGGAATCATCGAAGATAGGGCCATTTGTGTCTGGCTTCTTTCACTTAGCATAATGTTTTCAAGGTTCTTCCATATTGTATCATGGATCAATATTTCATTCTTTTTATGGCCAAATAATATACTATTGTATGGATATACCACATTTTTTCTTCATTCTTCAGTTGGTTGTTATTTGGGTCGCTTCCACTTTTTGGCTGTAAGGCTACTACCGTGTTTCCCCGAAAATAAGACCTAGCAGGACAGTCAGCTCCAATGCATCTTTTGGAACAAAAATTAACATAAGATGATATTAATATAACATAACATAATAAATATCTCAGTCTTATGTTAATTTTTGCTCCAAAAGTTGCATTAGAGCTGATTGTCCGGCTAGGTCTCATTTTCAAGGAAACATAATATGAACATTCATATACAAGTTTTTGTGTAGAATGTTTTTAATTCCCTTGGAATTTCTGGATTATATGGTAACTCCATGTTTCCATTTCTAAGGATGCCAAACTTGTTTTTAAAGTGGCTGTATCATTTTACATTCTCACAAGCAATGTCTGAGAGGTCCAATTTCCCCATATTCTCAGCAGGACTTGTTAGAGTCCATCTTTTGATTATTGCCATCCTCATGGGGGGGAAGTGGTATTTCATTGAGGTTTTAATTGGAATTAATGACTTATGGTGCTAATCATGTTTTCATGTACTAATTGGCCACTTGTATGTTTGCTTGGTATAAGTATATATTCAGATCTTCTGCCCATTTTTCAATTGGGACTTTTTTTTTTTAAGGTTTGTCTTTTGTGTGTTCTAAATCCCATCTGAGATGCATGATTTGAAAATATTTTCTCTCATTATGTAGATCATCTTTTCAATTTATGGACAGTTTTATTTGGAGCATAAAGCTTTAAAAAATAATTTTGATGAAGTCCAATTTGTTTATTTTGTTGCTTGTGGTTTCAGTGTTGTATATAAAGAACATTGTCTGATTCAGTGACATGAAGATTTACTTCTGATGTTTTCCTCTAAGAGTTTTATCCTTTTAGTTCTTATATTTAGATCTCTGGTCCATTTTGGGTTGATTTTTATAGATGAAGCAAGGCAGGGGTTCAGCTTCAATCTTTTGCTGGTGGATATCTATTATAGATGGCCCAAAACTATTTGTTAAAAAGGTTATTCTTTTTCCCATTGCAATATATTGGCACCCAAACCAAAATCCCATTGATCATAAATGTAATAGTTTATTTCTGGACTCTGGACAGTTTTATTCCATTGATCTAAATATGTATCCTTATGCCAGTAAAACATTGTCTTTATTACTCTAATTTTTAAGTAAGCATTGAAATCAGAAAGTATCATTTCTCCAAATTTATTTTTTCTAATTCTTTTATTCCTGTTTTTATACTTTTTTTGGTTAAGAATGTTGAGCTTTATCACAGAGTTACCCGCATGTATTCCCAAAGAGAAAGAAACACTAGCACTACCGCATAGCCACTTGAAAAATTATTCTGGTTTTTGGTTACTAAGATGACAGTAAAGAATTTGGGAAATAATTGGTTCAAGTCATTGGGAATGTAACTGTCATCATTCCATTCATTCCAGGTTTCCAAAAATATAGTTTCATCAAAAAGAGAATCTCTCAAATCTGAACCTCTGTCATTCTATATAGAATTACTAATTAAACCAATTCAATTGTAAGCGAACATTATATCTTCTGTTCTAAAGAATTTAACTCACAGATGGAGTTATTTACCTAAGCCACGCTCATTACTTTCATTAACCCTATACCAACAGCAATTGCATTGCTACCTCAGCTCATTAGAAAATTAGAGTTTATAGACCTCAAAAAGTCAATAACTCATTTCAGCAATTCATGTATCCAGTGCTTGCTTCTTTAATGTTTCTTAAACATTTTAACAGTTGTCCAGTAGACAATAAAGCTACTTACTTTAAATGGAAAGTACTTGGTAGAAATCTGATAGTCAGTTTCACAAAAGCTTGAAAGTCTTGTGACATCCAATGATATATATACATAAAAGGAGGCCAGTAAGGAAACTAATAAATAATTCTGGTAAATCACATGTGTCACCAAGGGTTACAAGACCCACAAAACATTTCATATCTTGTCAAAATGAGATCACATTTTAATTTTGAATATCTATGTAATAATTAGTTGGAGCCACTAAATTTAAATCATCCAATAATTTCCACATAGGGAGTAGTAAGAGATTATAAAGACTTGAAATGATTCTGACATTGAAAACTAAATAGATTAGAAATCATGTAAAGCAAACTGTATAGTTAGCAAATTTCTCAAAAGGCTACCACTTTCCATCAGAGATCACCAAGAAGTTTTAGGAAAATGTTCGTACTGACTTTGCTGATTTTTTTTCCAGGTGAAGAGCATGTTGTGGTATAATCCTTCATAAAATTGTTTAGAATATTTCAGTGTCAATGATAAATAGCTGTACAAATATTATTCTTAATTATTTGAAGTTGGCAAGTTGTCACGCCCACTCATTTCTTCTAAAGGCTCTGCACTAGGTTGGGTTACAAGAGCTGGGTTTAGGAAATGGATGAACAGGAAACTCACCTGACTCGGTGCCATCATTCCTCATTAGCCTAATCACATTCCAAGCTGGAAAGATTACAGACACTGGGCAGCAGATGCCCTGCAGCAGACTGGCCAGAAGGACTTGCCAGAGTACCCACCGCTCAATATGTCACTTCAATTTCTGTGACAGGAATTGGTTCTGTTCAATGGCTAATGGAAAGTTGTACCAAAACTGATTATCAAGTGTTTCCAGTTAGATTGCGATAGATTTATAATACAAATCAAAATGAAATTTATGTGCTGTTGTCTGCCGCTCTACAAGGCCTTTCTTTTCATTTTATTTTCCTTTTTTTTTTTCCCCCAATGATAGGAATTGATATTTTCCAGGAATCTCAGCTCCTTTTCAGTTGAAGTCATTGTCTCTGTATCACCAATGCTTAAGTTATAGCTGGGACTTCGTCATGTTGCCAGTTTTATCAGATTATAAGTTAATGTCTTGAATATATTTTTCTTGAATTACAAAATTTTGGGAACCTTCATAGATTTTTAGTCAGATTCCTTGGGGCCTTACCAGAATACCAATAGGGACAAAGCATTTATTCTGTATTCACAGTAAATATTGACATGGATTTATCTGGCATATATATGTTTTAGGATACTAATAATACAGAACTTTACAAATTACGTCTACTTTTTTGGTGAAGATTTTTAACAAAAGTGGAAGGGCAGCTGTTGCCTTAGCTGATGCAGCGTCTGTTTCTTTCTCTCTCATTTTTTTTTAACATGCAATCACTCTTCCAAGCACTTGAAATACGTACATGAATAAAAGAAATATCCCTTAAGCAAGAGACCAAGACAGTTCATACATAAATCACATAACTCATAGAAAAAAATACATATATCAGTGTTCTTGCTTTGGGTACAGGTTGCAGTACTAGATATGGTGTCTGGCCTCAGATGTGAGTCACTACATTAAAGATGTTCAAGAAAATGAATCATTTACATAGCTGGTGAGAGATACAGACCGAAAATGACTATCATTTAGTTGGATAGATTGGTAAAGGTAAGCAGCAGTACCTAATGGAGAACCTAAGGGAAGCTCCATCATTCGGGCCTTGTAACTGTGCTGACTTCTACTCAGTGTGTTCCAAGGACCAGCAGCGTCACTGTCACCCAGAAACTTGGTGAAATGCAAAAGCCTCGAGCCCCCTCCGAGACAAACTGAATCATTATTTGCACCTTGGGCACTTTGCATTGCACTTAACCCACCCTTAAAGTTAAAAGTTCGTTTATTTTTTATTGTAAAGTTCATAAAAGCTTGTCACCGATTTAGAAAATATCAAGCCATCTAAATACCTCCACCAGTATTTGGGCAGTTTTGGTTTTGCTTTTTCTCTTTATAATCTTACATAAGAAATATTATGCACTACTTACAATGTTGTAAGGATTTTTTGTTAATAACATCAGAAAGCATTATTAAAAGCTAAATAAAGATTTTAATGTCTGCAGAATGTTCTATCAGAGTGATGGACAAAAATTAAATATAATACTCTTAGTAACCATTCAGGTCAACTCGACTTTTTCATGGTCATAATAAAAAATATTTGTACAGAAAGGGCTAGTACGTGTTTCTGATTGTTTTTTCAGACATTTCAATACATGATGAATAAAAATATATGAATGTTAAGAATTTTGGTATATATCTCCAAGATGCATTACAAAATTTATATACTTTGATTACTCCAATTTTGATTATATTAAAATAACATTTATTTATTTTCAGTATCATATTCTATTTAAACTCTAATGTTTTTCATATAATTAGACGAGACTATTACTTAAATATCTAATAGTCTATGATTAAGCTTTCCAAATCTTTATTATATATTCCATGCTGGTATATTAAAATCCAAAATGGTAGAAAAACTGAAAATGTATAAATTGAAAAATATTTAAAAGATAACATTATTAAGAATTAAACATTTACGAACTGACACTAATGCCAAATAAATGTTTTGTTTTGTATTGTTTTGTTTTGTTTTTAAGGAAGATATTTGGGAAAGAAGATGAAAATGTGTAATAATCTGAGGTTCTAGAATAATATTAGTCAAACATTATTAACCCATTACTTTATTCTAATATTTACCTTGATCATATAGAATAGGATTATAATATTTCTGAAAATTAATCTTTAATGAGACATAAATGTTAAGTATTCTGACTCTTCCCAAAATAAAGAAAATATCTAAGACTATATACAAGAAGCAAAAAATAATCTGTATCTTCAGCCTAAAATTTTATAAAATATTTTATGAATATATAAGATATAATTGTACACTAATAAATAATTCGGTAACATTCATCTAATAGCTGACACTACTCTATTAATAGATTTGAATAACTTCAAGTGAAATGTGATTAAAATGAAAGCTAAGCCTAATATATTAACAAATGTAGAAAATTAGAACTAGAGGAATGTAGACAATCTGGTTTTTTTTTTTTTTAATTCAACATTTACTTATATAAGGAGGAAACAGAAAAGTGAGGCCTACAAAGACCTGCACAAGTTTGAGAAGGGAGAAGTTTTATACTAAGAAAGTAAACTTGGACTATATATATAAAATTAATCTATTAGGTGTATATGAATAAAAATTGTGGCTACCAAAATGTGGGTATTACTAAAAATGTCCAAATATTAGAAATTCAGAAATCAATTCATATTTGGGTGTCAATTTTGATAGACTTTAATAAATTGTTCATTTCCTAGGCACAGTTGATGAGAAGGGTTTATAGAGACGTATTACTCCATGGGTGTATGAAGAAAAATAACTTTTTTTCTCCCTGGAAAATAATGGCAGCAACTTAACTCTATCAAGTTGTTTCTAATATTTAAAGTGATTTAACTTTATAATACTGGCCTAGGGATCAGGGAACTGGAATTGGGTGTCATCTTTAGCAGCAGTTTGACTTTGTATATAGTAAGGAAGATTTCATTATCCTTATAGTTTTGTTAAATATTGAAATTACTGATTTTATTTTACTGTAGTGCCATAGGCACTGTAATAAAATAATCTGTTGGAGAGGCAAGATTTTTGTCTTGAGGCTGTCATTTCCAAAATTATGGATATTACTGTAAGATTTTGAAATATTCAGCTAGAGGAATATGGTTGCTAGAAATTGTGAGGAAGAGAGTAAAACTATTCTACCCCATGTATCCTCTACCGAGGCTGAGAAGAAAATTGTGAGGAAGAGAGTAAAAATTGTGAGTGAGGAGAGTAAAACTCTCCTACCCGATGGAACCTCTTTTAAAAGAAGAAAATACTTTTAAAAACATTTAATGGTTAAGTTAAAATAATACAATTAATAATTCTTGAGGAAGATAATTTTTCCGAAGTAGGGGCGTTCAACGCCACGACCTCCGCTTGTTCAGAGTGTGCCAGGGTCCATTGCTTACACTGGCATTTCCAGAAACATGATACCGTCTAGGAACCACGAGGTGAAGGAGCACCTCGCAGATAGGTATGTGCTAGTCCAACTCACTAGGCTTGCAACATTTCAACTTGTTAATATAGAGAGAAAATAGCATTTCAGTAAGATTAGACCTTCATGTGCACCACACTTGTTGGAAACATCTAACTTTTGATTCTGTTACATTTTAGTTACCACCTTAGATGAAGTCAGTTGTTGCCCTTTTTACTTTTGCTGAATAATCTATCTTTTAAGTGACTTCCACATTGCAGGTGTATGTGCTCATTGGGTTGTATCAGCATTCCTCGTCGTGATGGTACCTTCACTGTGAAGCGTCACCCATCATCACAGTACCAAGAGTCACCCTAGACTTTAATTCTCATTATCCTTCTAATAAAACAAGTTTCGTTAACATATATTGGCTACTCACTACATATCGAGTGCCACACAGTATGCTCTATGTGTATTATCTTATCTCATCTTTTCAACAAGCCTGTAAAATAAATGCTGGAATTACAACTATTTTAAAGGTCAGGGATTTGAGACTGTGGATAAGAAACTTGCTCTAAGACACAAATTGAAAAACTGCAAAATGGACCCTAATTGTTTGATTTCAAAACTTAAAGTCACACTTCAAAATAAAATAGAACTTATTTTAAAATAACTACTTACGTCAACAAAAAGGACAATACAGAGTAATTTTTAGGAATACAAGGAGTATTTAGGAAGACATAAGTTTTATAGAATAATAGTTCAATTAATAAGAATCTAATTACTATCCATAAATAAAATTTAGAAAAACAACTATAAAATTTCCCTTTTAATACCATAAATATAAAAATCCAAAAAAAATCAAATGAAATATAGTGTAAAACTTCTAATGAATTAAGTAATATACTTGTGACTTTAGGAATGACCTGCAAAATTAAAAATATACCATATTCATGGACAAAAACATTAAACATCAAAATGATGTCAAATATACTTTATTATAGAATTAATGAAATTTGAGGCTAAATACAAATAGGCTTCTTTGTGGGATTTACGATGCTATTTCTAAAATTATGAATAAACAAGAATATCCTTAATATTTCTGAGAAAAAAGACCTGGGGGGAATGGAGCTTGCCTATGTTATATCAAGCTTTATGATTAAAGCTCTAGTAATTCAGTATGAAGAGTCAAATAAATTAACCCCCAAAGTAGTCTTTATAAAAGAAACTATGCATAGAATATATGGAATTTTAATATATGACAGATTGATGTGTCAGATCAATAGGGAAAACAATTTATTCAATATATGCATCTATTAAAATGTTTTTATATAGAAAAAATAAAATTGGCATTAATCTCACATCGTATGTAAAAACTATCTCCAGCTTGTTTGAGGACTTAAATGACAAATGCAACACTAACAAATTTTAGTTGAAAATACAAATTAATATTTCTCTAAACTTTGAGCAGAGAAGTATTTTTTAGCATTATTAAATACATCCTAAATATTGATATTGATATAAAATATTGATAAATTGTATTTAATAATTATTCATCCAAAGTTCTCTTAAATGGAAAATAAGTTATGAACTTGATATATACTTGGTGAAGATACCTTGAACACTTATAACTGACAAAGAATTATTATCAAGATTGTCACAAAAAAATTACAGATGAAAAATGAAAGCTCCAAAAAGAAGAATGAAGAGAAGACCTGAATAGGCACAAAAGAAGAAAAACATTACACCAATAAAAATATAAAGAGGTACCAAACAACGTTATTGCTCAGAGATTGGCAAAGTTTAGTATCTCACGGCATCAGTGTTGGCACACAGGACCCCTTCTAACTGCCTTTCGGAGGTTAAGTTAGTAACCCATTTGGGGGAGACATTTAGCATTGTCTTGTAAAATTCAACATTAAAAAGGAGTAACGTGGCAGTTCTCCTAGGTATGTCTCAAGAGAACATTTTGTACATATGCATCGGGGGGCAAGTACAAGGATGCTCGGAGCAGCATAAGGGTGCAAACACTTTAATACTCAAGGGCAGAAGGTAGTGTAATGTCACGGCTTGTTTATGTAATGCTGTAATGGAAAACAGAACTAACACACCGCAGTGAGACGCCAGTACAGATGTATCTTAGCAATTGAGTTTAAAAAGCTAGTGTTAGCATATACCCATTTGTTTTCTTTAAGTAAAAAAAACAAAGAAAACCATACATTTAAAAAATATTTGCACCAATCTACTATCTATCTATCTATCTATCTATCTATCTATCTATCTATCTATCTATCTATCTACACACTTGGCATATGTATATGTATATATACACATATACTCGTATCTTATGCTTAAATATTTACATGCATTTACATGTATATATTAAAACAATATTTTCAAAGTCATGGGAATGATAAGCACAGGATCAGTATGTCATTCACATAGGGAGGGGAGGCAGGGGTAGAATTGGGGGAAGGGGCCTAGATAGAAAAGATTTTGTCAACTATTCTAGAGTCTATGTAGATGTGTATTTTATTTTGAATATATGCATTAAGTCTATTGTTGAAAACAAATGATTATTCTCATATGTGTGTATACACACACACACACACACACACACGGTGCCAAAAAATTGTACATGCATTTTAAGAAAGGAAAAATGAAATTAAAATTGTGATAATATATACTGATAACAAAAGACGAACAGAAGTCACGGGTATACATTTTTTGGCACTCCGTATATGAAACTAACACACGATAAGAATGTACCATGCAAAAAATAGAGCTTGTTTTACAAAGGATTTTCTCATCATAATCATTTTAACTCAAGCATTTTTCTACTTTGCTTTCAGCTTGATGATTTCCTGAATCAGATCCATAAACTCCAAAGATGTCTGGATGAACAGAAAGAAGCAAATGAAAATTTGGAAATTGAACTCAGGCACTTACAAAATCGGTAATTATTTCACAAAATATGTTGAATTCAAGATTGGGACCTTAGATTAAAAAATCTTTATATCTTGTTTCATATTTTCTTAAATATCAGTAACATTTTTGTTAACTAGAAATATTAATGAAAGGAACTTACAGATACTCAATACTTGAATCAATGGACTTCTTAGCTTTTATTATTTTTTGCTTAATAGATGTCGTACGTTATGGTAAAGGCAATTTAAATGTCATTTAAGAAACAACTTTAGTTATAAAAGGTATGGAATTTCTGAAAGGCAAAAAAAGCTTCCAGAATACATTTCACATAAAGCTGAAAGAATTATATTATCTGTGAGGAAAACTTGTAAACCATACAATTTGCTGGGTAGTTGATAAAGAGAACCACTGTATTTAAGTGAAAGTAATGGTTTGTTTAAGTAATTGATAGATAGTGCATATGTGTTTTTTATCTACGCGGTGGGGATGACATGTTGTGTGAAAAACGTTTTCACCCTAAAGAGGTAACAATAAACATGATGTAATTCTTGATATAAGACAAACGTGGGCAGAGGTATCAAATAATGTGATTTGTATTGTAAGGAGACTGAAAAGGCAAGCCAAGATTTCACTCTAATTTATACAAATATTCTCAGAAAAGTAAGTAGATTGTGATTAAAGCTAAGGAAAAGCACTAAGCACCTGTGGAAAACTAAAAGGGCTTTCGAGTTTTATCTGGGTAGACAGTTGGCAGTAAACCATTGGAAAGTGGTATCGAGATACAAATCAGGCTGAAATAAAGCTGTGATTTCCCTCTTAGTGGTATGAACAAAGTATTAAATTGTACTTAGAGGAATATTTCCTTGAGACATTTGGTATAATATACTGCATCATATTTTAGTTATTAAGAAAGAAATTTACTTTTAAAAAGACACTATATAAATGTACATAGCTATTTCCAAATGAAGTCAGGTATGTCATTACTGACATACCTGGTTTTCCTCATCCCCCGCTGATTAGTGGGAAAAGTGAAAGCTTACTAATTGAGTAGTGAATAAAGCTTCCTTTTATATGATAAATAAGCTTGCCTTTCTAAAAGTCTTTGTCATTCACTGAGCACTCCCATTGCCTGTTTCTTTCTCTAACTTGGAAGAAGTTCTGCCTAATAGGTATTGGAGGACTGGGGGAAAGTGGCCAGCTGCTGGCCTTAGGCTGGCCCTTGAGTACGCACTGCTGAGTGTCTACGAGTCTGTATAACGTCTAGTCCATGTTGTCACTGCGTACTCGGCTGTGTTCCCACAATGAAAGGTGCACACGCTTCTTTTTGCTTCACCTTCCTCTTGA
This sequence comes from Rhinolophus ferrumequinum, assembly GCF_004115265.2. NCBI lineage: Eukaryota > Metazoa > Chordata > Mammalia > Chiroptera > Rhinolophidae > Rhinolophus > Rhinolophus ferrumequinum. The sequence goes on from NC_046302.1 coordinate 53,988,507, forward strand.
TAAATTGGCTCTTTCTGGTGTAGCCTCAATTGTCTCCCTTCCCATCCCCTACAAACCAACTGACTGAGAGAGTCCACCTGCCGAGACCTTCAGTGTGGACCCCAGGAGGGGCTCTCATCTCAGCCACAAATGAGAACTGAGTGTAGCTTCGAGAAACTCAATATTAGCACCTCCCTCTGCCCGCCCATGTTCCTCCGCTTTTCAGTGGCTCTGCCCCACAGATCTTCCTCCCAAGATCCCAAATACAGTGGAAAACAATCTGCCTGCCCCATCCCTCAACACCTGACTTACCGTCTGTAGAAATTCCTTGTACACAACCCATCTCCAGACCGAGACACATAAAGGGGAAATGAAAACTCTTCTGGAATGTTTGCTCTTCCCGCAATCCCAGAGCCAAAAAGGAGCGACCTCTGATATTCTTATTATGTCGTGTCCGCTCTAGAGTTTCACTATTGTGAAGGCAGATGGGGTAGCTCCCTCTAAGATCTCCACACAGACTCTTGTTGACAGCTGCCACTTACGGGGCTACAAATGCAAAGCATTCTTCTAGGTGCTTCACATATATTTACTCATTTAATCCTCATGAGACATGTGATGTGGCCTACTGCTACCCTCCAAAACCAAAAGAGGAAATCGAGGCAGTGGGTTAAACAGACAGGATTGTGGAAGAAAGCTCTAGAATAGGGTTAATCAATCCTCTTGCCGGAATGGAATTTACTTAAGCAGACATTTGGTTTATACAGGTAACGGTTTAACACTGTTACTTGCTTCAATGACTACCCAATCAAATGTCGGGAACAAAAACGCTGCTTCAGTTATAGCTTGCTGTGCAGCAAATTATGCCCAAACTTAGTGGCTGAAAGAACAATGATTTTTACTATTCAAGATCCTGTGGGTTGACTGTGCTTGAGAAATTGGTTCTGCTGTGTGTGATATTGGCTGGGCCACTCTTGAGATTACATCAAACTGGGAGAGTGACTGGGGCCGGGATGTCCAAGATGGTTTTACTGAGAGATCTGGATGGGTTGGGATGTCTGTGTCCTGGGCCTTTTCTCCATGTAGTTAGTTTCTCATTACGCACTAGGGCAGCCCATGCTACTTTAACGTCAGCTGGTTCCCAAGAGTGTAAATAAAATGAATTTTAGCTTTACCCTCTGGATCCCTGCTTGTCACTCTTCCTTCAAAATAATAGTCATATACCCAAACCAGACAATGACACTACAAAAAATAATTATAGGCCAATATCCTGATGAACACAGATGCAAAAATCCTCAACAAAATATTAGCAAACCAAATCTAGCAATACATTAGAAAAATCGTATATCATGATCAAGTGGGATTTATTCCTGGGATACAAGTTTGTTTCAATATCCACAAGTCGATTAACATGGTACATAAACAAAATGAATGACAAAAACCATGTGATCATCTCAATAGATGCAGAAAACGCACTTGACAAAGTCCAACATCCATTTATGATAAAATAACTCTTAGTAAAGTGGGGTACAGGGTACATACCTCAACATAATAAAAGTCCAGATATTGTACTCATATGACAAATCCACAACTAATATCATACTCAGTGGGGAAAAGCTGAACGCTTTTTCTATAAGATCAGGAATAAGAAAAAGATGTCTCCTTTCACCACTCTTGTTCAACATTGTATTGCAAGTCTTAGCAATAGCAGTCAAATAAGAAAAATAAAAAGCATCCAAATTGGAAAGGAGGAAGTAAAATTTTATTTGCAAATGGCATGATACTATATGGAGAGAATGCTAAACATTACACACACCCACACACACACACACACACACACACAAGTATTAGAACTAATAATTCAGGAAGGAGGCAGGATATAAAATTAGTATTCAGATACCATTTGCATTTTTACACCAATAACAAACTATCAGAAAGAGAAATTAAGAAAAGAATCTCATTTACAATTTTATCAAAAAGAATAAAATACCCAGAAATAAACTTAACCAAGGAAGTAAAAGACTTGTACTTGGAAAATTATGACACTGAAGAAAGAAATTGAAGAAGATACAAATAAATGTAAGGATACATCATGCTCATGGATTGGAAGAATATAATTAAAATGTTCTTACTACTTAAAGCAATCTACAGATTTAGTGTAATCCCTATCAAAATACCAATGGCACTTTTCACAGAAATATAACAAATAATCTTGAAATTTATATGGAATCAAAAAAGACCTCGAATAGCCAAAGAAATATTGAGAAAAAAGAACAAATTTTGAGATATCACACTACTTGATATCAAACTATATTACAAGGCTAAAGTAATCAAAAGAGCATGATATTGGCATAAAAACAGACACACAGATCAATTGAACAGAATATAGAGTCCAGCAATAAACCTACATCCATCTGGTCGACTAACCTATGACAAAGGAGGAAAAAGTATACAATGGGGTAAAGACGGTCTCTTCAATAAACGGTGTTGGGAAAACTGGATAGGTACCTGCCAAAAAAATGAAACTAGACCACATTCTCACACCATATACAAGAATAAACTCAAAATGGATTAAGGACTAAAACGTAAAACCTGAAACCATAAACCTCCTAGAAGAAAACATAGGCAGTAAACTCTTTGACATTGCTCTTACCAATATTTTTGGATATGTCTCCTCAGGCAAGAGAAACAAAAGGAAAAAAAAACAACAACAACAAATGGAACTACATCAAAGTAAAAAGTTTGCAGACTGAAGGAAATCATCAAAACAAGAAGACAACCTACTAAATAGGAGGAGCTATTTACCAGTGATACATCTGATAAAGGGTTAATATCCAAAATATATAAGGAACTCACATAACTTAACACTTGAAGAAACAAAGACTCCAATTTAAAAATGGGCAGAGGACCTGAATAGACGTTTCTCCAAAGAGGACATACAGACGGCCAATGGACATATGAAATGATGCTGAATGTCACTAATCATCAGGGAAATGCAAATTAAAACCACAGTGAGATATCACCTCACACCTGTCAGAATGACCATCATCAATAAATCGACAAACAAGTGCTGGTGAGGATGTGGAGAAAAGGGAACCCTCGTGCACTGTTGGTGGGATTGTAAATTGGTGCAGCCACTATGGAAAATGGTTTGGAGGTTTCTCAAAAAACTAAAAACAGAACTACCTTATGACCCAGCAATTCTACTTCTGTGTGTTTATCTGAAGAAATCCAAAACACCAATTTTAAAAGATATATGCACCTCTATGTTCAGTGCAGTGTTTTTTTTACAATAGTCAAGATACAGAAGCAACCCAAATGTTTATCAATAGACGATTGGATAAAGAATATGTGGTACATATACGAGTGCACAATGGAATTTTACTGGACTATTAAAAAAATGAAATCTTACCATTTGTAACAACATGAATGGATCTAGAGGGTATTATGCTAAGTGAAATAAGTCAGACTGAGAAAGACAAATACCATATGATCTTATTTATATGTGGAATCTAAAGAATAAACAAAATAGACTCATAGATACAGAGAACTGATGGTTACCAGATGGGAAGGTGTTCGAGGGGTGGGTGAAAAAGGTACAGGGATTCAGAAGTAGAAATTTGTAGTTGCAAAATAGTCACATGGATGTAGGTAGAGTACTGCACAGAGAATATAGTCAATAATGTTTTAACAACTATGTATGGTGCCAGGTAGCTACTAGACTTAGGGATATCCCTGCATAATATATACATGTCTAATCACTATGCTGTACACCTGAAACTAAAATAATATTGAACGTCAAAAACAGAATATTAGACTTCATCAAAAGACTGCATTCAATATTTGCCAATTAATCACAAGAAAGCTGAATTTTTTTTTTTTAAATGGCCATACTGGTTGTCAGTTAGCTCTCTTCTCCCACATCTCAGCCATAGAATAATGGGGAAAAAGAGGCCTGTTTTCAGTTTTAACTCAGTTAATTTAGTGCACACTATTGGAGATTTTCCTGGTAGAACTTTCTTTAAATCTTTGAGAGTTTTGTATGAATCTTACCGGAATGTACTACCCTGTTTCCCCAAAAATAAGACCTAGCTGGACAATCAGCTCAAACACGTCTTTTGGAGCAAAAATTAATATAAGACCCAGTATATTTTATATTATATACTATATTATATTACATATTATATGACCTGGTCTTATAGTAAAATAAGACCGTCTATTTAATTATATTATATTACATTACATTACATTATATTATATTGTATTATATTATATTATATACGACTCTGTCTTATAATAAAATAAGACCGGGTTTTATATTAATTTTTGCTCCAAAAGATGCAGTAGAGCTGATTGTCCGGCTAGGTCTTAGTTTCGGGGAAGCACGGTACATCCGTGACCCACAAATCACATCTATATTCCTTTAAAGCAGACATCTTTTTTCTTTGTGCTTATCAGGTTAGTATGCATAATACTCTTAATATTTTTATATTCTTTCTCTACCTATGAACTGCTTTTAAGCCCTGTCTCAATTCTTTCTTAGTTGTGTTATGGCCAATTTGATTTTATCTTTACCTGGAGACAACTTTACTTTCTCTATTTCCCCTAAAATGTGCTTGAAAATTGAATAATATTTCAAGTTAGTTTTCTCTTACAATTGCTTGTCATCCATAACTAAAAGAAGACATTTGACACTTTGACATTCTGCTTGGACATCTTCGTTAGATGCACAGGTTTATTCCATACTTATGTTTTCCATATTCTCACCAGTGACACTACTGCTAATTGTTGACCCAGGTCCGATGTGAGTCTCCCTTTCTCCATCCTCCACTAACTATCTCCTCACTCTCTTACAGCCAGACTGACAGTCTCTTCAGCGCTTCCAGCGTCTGCTTCTCCAGGGTCCCTAAACCTGCACCACCTATGTTAGGGTTTTGTTATGGCAGCACCTCACTTCCAGGTACCAGTGTATGTTTGAGATATCTATGACTACAAGATGAATTACCCAAATACTTAATTGTCTAAAACATTTACAAATGGCTCATCACAGTTCTCTGGGTTTCTTGGGTGTTCATTCTACTTTAAATGGAAGTGGCCGAGGTTACTCTTGCAGACACATTCCACAGAGAGGTCACTGCGCTGGAATGTATGTCCCAGACGAGCTCCCTCACATCTCTGCACCTCAGCTGGGCTGAGAATGGCCATCACGGGCTGGGCTTCTCCTTTGGGCCGTGTAACCATTGAGTGGTCAGTCTGGAGTTTCTTCACGTGGGTGGTGGCTTTACAGAGGATTTCTGGGGACTCCCACAGCCCCTTTCTCCATATGTTACTGGTCGAAGTAGCTCTTTCTTTTATGGAAAGAGCCATGTGCATGTGTAGGAATATCCCAGATGTTGTCGCCCTCCCTCTTTGCAGACAATTCACCCCCAAAACTAACTTTTGATTGGCCTTTACTCGTGCCCATATCCCTCCAGCTAAATCAGAAGATGGGCTTTGCTATGTATCAGCTCTGTGACTTTGAGCGTGTTGCTTATAATAGAACTCCATATACTCCCTCAAAAATTGGATGAAATAATGAAACATCTGACACAGCACCTGACATGAATAAACATGCAACAAATATTAGTTTATCTCACTCTACTTTTTAGAGATCATTTTCTGCAGAGCAAATACATTTAGAAGGTAAATTTTCTGTGGAAAAAGCAAAGTGCACTTTTAAAGAAATCTTGGAAATGCCCTACAGATAATTTTAAGACTAATTATGCCCTCAATTTCAACTACTTAAACCTGTATTCTCTTGCTGGGTATGTGTTCTTCCCTCTTGAAATCTCTTGATAAAATTATTCACATTTCTGCTAAACAATTTCATAATAATAATGTTGACATCACGCACCTGAAACTCTTGTATATTAAACTAAAAAAAAAATTATATCAGGGACACAATATTTTGATGGGAAAATATAGGGATTTACCAGTAAACGAAAAAAATCTGAAGTTTTCTCTTTAAATGTTATTATTTGTCATTTTAAGGACAGTTTTTTAATTATAAATACTTGAAAAATCTCAGAAAAAAAGAAAATTGAAATCTAAATATTTTCCTTAAATTAGAATTAAAACTCATAGCTACATTAAGGAAGAAACACCAATGTTCTAAAAATATCCCCTATGCATTATTTGGTAAATCAACTGAGTTCAAATATAAACATTTAAAAATAGAAACGTAGTCACTTTAGCGTAGTTTATATTGAACAACCTAAAGAAAAAGATTGCAATAGGGAAAGTTAATATTTTATTGCAAAGTGCCACAGATTTATGTAAAATGTGAAACAATATACGCAGAAAATAGTTTTCCTTTCTTTATTCTTGTTTTCAATAATGGCTGCCTGTCTTATGACATGGCTGGTATAGAGGTTAATAAAAATATATGAAAGAAAGGAGCTGTTAAGACAGTTGATTTGAAGTCAGGCTGTTGAACACACAGGTTTGTCTCCACACGCCAGGAGGGGCTGTTACACAGACTTTATCCATCAGTGCAGGCCTGTCATACATTCTGCACATTGTCCTCCAAAATGCAAAATCCTTCTGGTCCTGGCCTGGCCTGGCCCTTGCTCATTTCTAGGAATGAACATGTAGACGGTCATTGACATGGGGAACTAAATAATCTCCAGAGCATTCTCGCCCCCGTAGCTGTGCAGCTCTCCTCGTCGTGGCAGAACTTTAGGGACATCACACCAGGTAGAGAGGAAAGCGTGAGAATAGTTATTTCTGTTTTCATACATTTTTCTCTCTCAACACGATCCATTTCTAAATCATGGACATCATTGCCTCTCATTTTTATTTTCTTCTTTAATTTTCTATGCGCCCATTTAATTATTTTTTTTCCTTCAGACTACTTTCATTACTCTATAAATTAATTCTACATGAACAATGATATGTGATAAAGTAATCAGGAGAGATCCCTATTTTGGCACCGCTCATCACCTTGGAATATCTATTTTCCAATATTCCTAAATTCTTTGTCCTTAGCTTTTGTGCTTACTTCCCTATTTATTGTAGTATATCACTCATAATGTAATAAAAATGACATGATTCAAGGTAAAAATTTTAGTCCTTTAATTTTAAGCCTGTTTGTTTTTGGAAAAGTAGCTGTGTATTACAGATGCAATGTCCTTTTTGACATCTTTGAAGATAATAGGTAAATATGTACTTTCATTCTGGTTTGTTGTTGTTGTTGTTTTCTTGTTTCTTCCCCAGTACAATTGTCTTGTTTGTTGGTTTCAACATTTACTATTCTCATGCCTCTGGCTTCACCCAGGATTGGAGCTGCCCTCGGGTGCATCTCAGCATTCTCTGAGGCTGTCATCTCTTATTTGTGGTATTACCGGTCCTTGTTCTCTAGTGGGATTGTGGGAGACTCTTCTTTTCAGGAACTTTTGGCTCCCAAATAGCCTCAGAATTTACCACTGTCTTGGAAAGCTGGCCTTCGAGACTCGAGTTTGTATCTTCAGTACTTGTGGTCCCTAAAAGGATTGCACATTTCCTGCCCCTCCCCGACCCTAACAGTGGTTCTCTGCCTGAGCCAAGCCATCCTTGGAACTGGCGTCTTCTCCAGGAAAACAAAACAATAAAAAAGGACTGGTGGCATCTAGTTCTGTTTCATCTAAACATTTCAGATGGCTTTAAAAATATGATTTTGCAATTTGGCCATTTTTCTTCTAGCTGTTGGCAGTAGCATTGGCCTGGGGCCATCGATTTTCTGTTGTTTTGAAGTGGAGGTCCCCATGAATTAAATCAAAAAGGACACTATGATGTCACTTTTGTTAGTTACAAAACATAATTTCCATACTCTGATTTCATCCCCATAGGATTATTCTGTCGACTGATCCAAGTACTATTGTGGATCATCATTTTGGCTATGATTTTTTGGTTCCCTCAGTAGCTATTCTTTTGAGGATGTGAGTCCCTCAGCTGGTCCCTCAGCTGCAGCAAACCAGATGGCCTTGGATTGCCCCCCAGTTTCTGCTCTCACAGTGTGTCACGTCGGAGATGCGGGGACACTGGTACTGCTGAGTTGCAGGGAGAAAGCTCTCTGCTCTCGTGCCCCGTGTATCCAGTGGTACCTCTCTCCCCACCATGGAGAGTTGGAGACGGGCACACCACCAGTGCCACGCCCTAAACTCAGCAGAACCTCAGGGTTACAGAGGGCTCTCTGGCCTCAGAACCACAGTGCGGGACACAGTGTCCGCTAAGAGACACATGGGTGGCTGAGCGGGGCTTCCTACCGGGAACTAAAGGCCCCCCCCCCCCCCCCGCCCCCCGGAGGCAGGTCTGCATCTTTTCCCGCTGCGCCCACAGCAGTTCCATCGACCTGGTGTTCCCTCCCACAATTCCGGTAGAAATCACAGCTTGAGGAGCACCCCCTCAGAGCGGCCCCCTGTTTCCACGATGCTGGGTGATTGCAGAGAGGGGTGCGCTTCTGAGGAGGAGAGCAGACGTAGGGCAGGGACCGGGCGCCAGGGGTCCATGCGCAGCCTGCCAGCTTCCCTTGTTCCAGATGCACTCTTTTACACAGACTAGCAATGGGTGTCACTTTAAGGCAACCTGAGAGTTTTGTCTTTTATAAAAAGGCTTTAAAATGTTAACAGGACAATGTCATAAATAAAACATGAGTGTGCCGCCTTCCCTCATTGCTCGTGCGCGCTGGATGTTGCCGGTTCACTCCTGTTTTCCTGCAGGGCTTCTGCTGCACTTCCTCTACACTTGGTTTCGGGGCCACATACCGGTTTTGTTGCTACTAAGAATCATTTCAGTTATTTTTACAATCATGAATCTCTGAATTACATCTCTGTAATTAATGTTAAGAATACAACTACATTTTAAATATCCCCCATGTGAAAAAAATGTTCTTGTTCTTCTTGCCCTTCTAAAAACTAGGCAAGTAAAAGTAGATGAGCTGGAGATATAAATTCACAGTTTTATTAAGTAAATTTTATTTGACCCTGACTCGGTTTGTAACTGGTACACTTCAGACTGAAAACAATGATAAATCATTTTTTGATGTAAATAAACAGGCAACCTATACTACAATGTCCGTATTCTTGAATCCCTAAATTTATGTCACTGTTCCGGTGATTGAAGTCTATTTGTGTGTGCATGTGGGTGGGGACAGTTCTGTGAGTACTTTTTTATCCTTACCCTCCCGCTGAATAGTCATAATTTTATATACATTTAAACTTCTAATAAGGCTCATACTCCTAATTCACATTTATTAACTTAGACCCAGATTAGACCGATTAGTATTTTTTGACATACATATTTTTGCAATGTTTTTCGTATTTTTAATTGTAAAATGAAAGCATATTTAAATATTTTGAATTCTTAGTTTTAAAGCTTTATTGACACTTTTGAGCTAACTCTCCCTGCTTTTGACCACTTTGTTTTAGTTCCTCCCTTAGTAATTGGGTATGCATACATCAGTAATTTTCTCCATGAATTGTAAACAAGCACTGTTGCTTTTACCAGGGAAGAACATGGATTGCAGACAATTCTTAACACGTTTGCCATCAACAAACACCGTTCTATTATCTTGATATTACAGAAGAGGTATCTATCATCGGTTTAATGTTTTCCCCTTGAAAGTATACTTTTTTCCTACCAAAGTGCTAAAATTTATCTTATTCTTGAACTTTTTACACAGAAAAATTCTAATGTAAGTATGTAGTTAGTAACTTGAATATAATTAGAAAAAGTATATTCAGTCGGTATGCTCAAGTCTTTATATTTCAGCTCAGGAAGATTTTAGATGAATTATTATTTATTTATGTCTTTTTACTTTTCTGTATTTTCTTCCCACCTCATGATCATGAATTATTCTTTCAGCAATGCCAATATATGTTTGTACTCCCTTTTTTTCTGTATCAATTAACATTCTCTCCAATAATTTTAAACTCTTAGATTTTTTTCTTCCCTCTGAATTGTGAAAGAGCTTTCCAAGTTTGTTCCATTTTTATTGCTGCTAGTACTCTGATTCAAGACAATTATGAAGTCTGTTTTACAGGTTTTCTTTTACGTTCCTCTTAAATTAGCTTTTTTTTTTCTTTTAGTCTTTTTTGTTTCATTTAAACATAGCCTCTCCTTATAAGGCCTCATGCCTCCATCACAAAGGCCATTTCTCATTGCATCTTGTAGGAGATGCTAACAGACTTAGACATACACAATTTCAAAATTTACATTTTCTTTGAATGTTCTGGCTTCCTTTCCTAGTCTCATATTTTTCTTTGATCAAATGTCCTTGCTGTTAATTTTTTCCTGTTAATTGTTTTGTCGATTTAATCTTTCTTATATCAGGATATATTTACTCAGGTCAAATTACGTACTGAATTTTTTGTAGAATTCATGATATGTGATCCTAATAGAATAGAGAAAACATGACTAGCTCAAACTTATAAGAAAAATGACAGTTAGCCTGACAGTTTAGACAGTGAGTCATAGGGACTAGAGATAAGAATAAAATTTGTTCCAGCTGTTGATTTTCAAGCAACGAGGTCTAGAGCAATGTGGCAGTTAGTCATATTTGAAATGCTCCGACACCTTCCTATTAAAATACCTATTAAACAGTGCCAAAATCTTAAAACGTTTCAGCAGCAGTGGAAAATAGTATGCTATAATTGTGTGGTATGGAGAATGCACAGAATTCCTGTCAGGAAGTGCCAGGACCTGACTTCCCATCTTTAGCTTCACCTGGGTCTTTGTTTCCTTCTCTCTAGTTCTGTCCCACATACATCCCTACTTTGTCCGCTTTCTGTCCTACTTTCATTTCTCTTTGACCTTTAGTTCAGAAGAATGTGCATTTTGCTGGCACCTCTTGTATCACTAAATGAATGGTTTCCACTTTTCTATAATACCTTTGCTCTCTACCATTTTCTGCCAAATTCTCTCCTCCTGTTCCACCAGGAACTCTTGGCAGAGAAGAAAAAGAGTAAGAATATAAACTACTTTAGGATATATGGCATAAATAGCTGACTTCAGACACTATGTGTTAAAAGTTTTCTGCTTGGCCTTGATTGTGGTATGTTTTATACCACAATTTCTATACTATTCATTATAATCCAAGTTCTGTACTTTGTGTCTTGTATAGCCACAAATTCATAAAGTTTTGCAGAGATAGGTAACTGCTAACATATTTTCTCAATTGTTCATGGTCTGGAATTGTGCTGTAGTTGTTATAGGTCATTTAAATGTTACCTGCGATTTAATATAGTGTATAACAAATAGAGAATAATTGATGATAAAACAATGTAATACGTTATCTTCAAAATAAATACAGAAAAATTATTTAATGTACAGAATAATCTTTCATTTCTAAAATTTTCCCTGTGGCTTCTACAGTGGATTAGATCAGCATATTTGTATTACTCCAGAATATGAAGGGCTTTCTAAACAGGGAGCTGACCAGAAGAAATATTCACTCTCTCTTCTACTCATTTTCCAGCTTTGAAAATTAAAGTTTCAAACAGCATTGATTCACAGAAATACAATGTGAGGCAGATATAAGGCACATTAAAAAAAAAGAATAAAAGAAGTTGATGAAATTAACTATAATAATATAATTTAGCTCAACATTTCTGACATGCAAGATAAACAAATAAATGGAATGATACTCCATGCTTTTGGATGGAAAAATTAATATTGTTAAAATATCCATATGACTCAAAGCAATCTATAGATTCAGTACAACTCCAGTCAAAATTCCAATGGCATTTTTCACAGAAATGGAAATAAAAACACCCTAACATCTTTATGGAACCACAAAAGGCAAAGCATTCTTAAGAAAAATCAAAGCTGGAGGCTACACATTCCTGATTTCAAACTATATTACAATGCTATAATAATCAAAATAGCAGGATATTGGAGTCAAAACAGACACACAGATCAGTGGAATAGAATAAAGAGCCCAGAAATAAACCCACACATATATGGTCAATTAATTTACAACAAAGGAGCCAAGAATATGAGTATAATTGAGGAAATGACAGTCTCTTCAATTAATGGTGTTGGGAAAATTGGACATGCAAAAGAATGAACTGGACCGCTATCTTATACCACAAACAAAAATGAACTCAAAATGGCTGAAAGATTTGAATGTAAGTTCTGAAACCATGAAACTCCTAAAAGAAAACATAGCTGGTAAACTCCTTGATATTGGTTTTGGTGCTGAATTTTTGGATCTGACTCCCAAAGCAAAAGCAACAATAGCAAAAATAAATGAATGGGACTATATCTAACTAAAAAATTTCTGCCCAGAAAGAATATCAACAACAAATGAAAAGGTAACCTACTGAATGGGAGAGAATATTTGCAAATCATATAATGGGTTAATATCCAAAATACTGGGGGTGCCAAATAAATGTATACACATTACTTGTATTCATCTTTTTTTTTTGGTATATATTGAGTATTACAGTCTTGTTACAGTTTTTTTTTTTTCCTTTCTTAAAATGTGTATCATTTTTTGGCACCCTCTGTATATAAAGTAAACTCAAACAACTCAATAGCAAAAACAAACAAACAATCCAACTAAAAATCTGAATAGACCTGTTTCCAAAGAATATATACCCTTGGCTGACAGACACATGAAAAGATGCTCAACATCACTAATAATCAGGGAAAATGTAAATCAAAATAACAATGAGATATGACCCCACACAAGTTAGAATGGTTGCTATCAAAAAGACAAGAAATAAGTGTTGGAGAGGATATAGAGGAAAGGGAAACCTTGTGCACTGTTGGTGGGAATGTAAATTGGTGCAACCACCATGGAAAACAGTATGGAGAATCCTCCAAACATATAAAATAGAACTATCATATGATCCAGCAATTCCACATCTGGGTATTTATCCAAAGGAAATGATAACACTAATTTGAAAAGTTATTTGCCACCCCATGTTCATTGGAACATTATTGACAATAGCCAAGACATGGAAAACAACCTGTCTATTGATAGATGAATGGATAAAGAAAATGTCAGACACACACATACATACACACCATGAGCTAAATTTAGTCATAAAAAAAAATAAAATCTTGCCTTTTGTGACAACATGGATGTAGTGTAATGGCATTATGCTAAGTGAAATAAATCAGAGAAAGACAAATACCATATGATCTCACTTAGATGTGCAATCTTAAAAATAAACAAGCTGATAGATACGGAAAACAAACTGGTGGTTGCCAGAGGTGGAGGGTGGTTGGTAGAGGGTGGGCAAAATGGGTGAAGGGGGTCAAAAGGTACCCACTTTGTTATGAAGTCAGTAAGTCATGGGGATATAATGTGCAGCATGGTGACCATAGTTAATAATGCTGTTTTGCATATTTGAAAGTTGCTAAAAGAGTAAATCTTAAAAGTTCTCAACACAAGAAAAAAGTTTTTTGTAACTGTACACCGTGACGAGTGTTAACTAGACTTATACAGTGATCATTTTGCAACATATACAAATAGTGAATCATTATGTTGTACACCTGAAACTAATGTCATGGCAATTACACCTCAATAAAAAGGAAATATTCTTTTAAATTTGTATTTATTTTATACTTCGTGCAGCACATCTCTGTTTGTACTAGCCACACTGCTCAGTGGCCATATGTGGCTAACGGCTACCATCTTGGAAAGTACAGAAGTGAGCTGTGAGGTACATAATATTTAAATTCTTTCCTTTACAGTAATAAAAATTGGGGGAAAAGCAAGGTTTATTTTTATACTAACTCTAATACTTTCCATATAAAGTTATCTATTTAAAATATTATAATTTACAAAAGAGAACAGTAAAAAATGCAGTCATTGTCTATTCTAAATAAACTCAATTAACTAAATGGTGTTCTGACATATTGCAGGCATATCTAATAGGTAAACACACATATTTAAATCTCATGTATGTATAATTAATTGACATAAATAGTTGACTTATAACCCTTTGAAATAACTTTATTTTATCTTCCTTTATACATGGCAGGCTCTATTGGTGGAATCTCAGTTTAATTTCAATTTTAATTCTATCAGTTACCATTATTAGATCTTGGAAAAATTACTTTAAAAAATGTAATACTAGTGATTTTATGGTTGTTATGGAGGTTGGAAAAAATATATCCAAAAGCATTGGCATAATCCCTAGCACTTACTTTATAATTAACATAATAACAAGTTCCTCTTACATCACAAAACCTTACATAAAGAATAGACAATATCAAAATGCAACTTGACAAATGGCTTATTGTCACAAGGGAGTCTCTGGGAAAATATAATAAAGGAAGTGATAGAAATTACTTATTGTTAATTATTGAACCAGTGAAACAATGTCTTCACATATATTAACTTTTATAACCTCCACAATTTAAATTCTTTAAAGCATTATTTCCGTTTAGAAATAATTTATGAAATACATTTATGCTTCCTTCTTTTTATGTTTTATTTATGTGGAGTGAAAGTCTTTAGGTCAATAATTACTGAACCTAACAGGAATATATCTTTGGATATCATGTTATAGATTTTTACCTTGATTATTTCCTGTTGACAATGCATTTGCACTAATATTAAATGGACATTGCTAAGATATAAAGTGAAAATATATTATTCCTGTTGAATTATTTCTATGATTCAACTGACCTTTGTCTTAAGAACTGGGGGAGTAAAAGATGGAGGCCCACAACCTGGCAATTTGATCATTTGTATTTGGGGAGATTATTGGCTATGACAACCTTCTAAAATTTTATGTTCCTTTATTATTTATTTTTTAAATTAAATGTATTGGAGGTAACATTGATTAATTATGTTATATAAGTTTCAGATGTATCATTCTATAATACACCATTTGTATATTGCGTTGTATGCTCGCCGCCCAGTCTAGTCTCCTGCCATCACCATACATGTTCCTTTTATTATTATTATTATTATTATTATTGTTATTATTATTGTTTTGGCTTCATCTGGACCACTTACAATGGTCATTTTTACCTCAAGCCAGAAGTTAAGAATCTCCACCACTGTTCTCCTATGCTTTGTCTTTACTGTTCTCTGTCTAAAATGTGAGCACGTAAATGAATTCTGTGATTACTTACATTTATATTGAAAAATAGTATCAGTCATCACGCTGTTCTAATTGTTTTCTTGTTGCCAGTTACTTTCTGGAGTATAAATTTTTTTCAGAATAAAAGAAATATGTTGTGTGGAAAAGGAAAGTATCCATGTCAATAGCATTTTACATTACGTTGATTACAAATCTTAAAAGAATGACCATTTAAATCTGAGTTACGCAAATTTAACTGTATTTCGCATTTCATCATTTTGTTGTGCACCTCTCAAATTTTATTACATTCACACATTATGAGCCAATTTGGAAAGTTATACCATGCATAAGTTTTAGAAGTACCTTAAAATTTCCGATTTGCAAGACAATATGCACTCTTTTGTGATTAATTGTATTGGTACACACCTCTTAAAAGTCTACATCATCCAGTGGATTTTTTTTTTTAGAGTCATTAGAAGCATTTGTGAAATAATATATTCTGAAAACCATATATTACATATATATTCATATATCTGAAAAGCATATTACTCTCAAATTTTATTTTTTAATCAAAGTTAAATATGCACATATTTTAAAGAATTAACTATTCCTACAAGTTTGTTGACATAAACGGTATTTCCGACTATTGGCATATTATTTGCTTCTTTTGATCTTTTCTTCTAAGCTCTAACTGACATGGTTTCCACCCCCATGCTTTATGGTATCTGTTGACTTCTCACTATGGAAGATACAATTTAATTCTTTCTTCTCCACCAGACACACACATGCACTTTTTCCTCCGTGAATACCACAGCCTCCTCTCAATGCAGTTTCACTGACAATTTGGATATTTCATTATCCACACTTCATATTAACATGACTATCTATGTGAGTCAGACTTGAGCCACGTTCTCAGCCACAACTATGAGTATTTTCCTTTCCTGTACATCTTGAATTTCTGATCTTGCTTTTTCATTTGCTCTGTTTCTCCATGTAGTGAGACCAGTGTTTGCCATCTGGCTCTATTTTTCTGGGCAGCATTTTGAAAAACTCCCCCAGTGAGAAATCCTGGGTTAGTATGGGTCTCTCTTCATGTATTTTCCTTCTCTTAAAATTTGTAACAGTCCAACGCTTTCAAATGTGTTTTTATACGTTTTGCCTCACTTTAATAATTATTTAAGGCAGTTGAATAAATCTGATACGAGTTATTTTTTCTTGTTTAGAAACTCGAGTTTTTATCATCTACTTCATCCACTCCCTAATGAATCTGAAAATGTGTTTAAATCTTCTTTTCACTTTACACCTTCTTCCGGGCTACTATTCTGGTCTAGATTACCATGGTCTTTTCTCTGGATTCCTACACGAGCTTTCTACTCACATCTCCAGTTCCAGTGCATATTCTACATTAAAGAGGTTTTCCGTAAATACAATTTATATTATGTCATTCTCCAGGTGAAAACTTTTTAATAGCTTCTCATTAAACTTAAAATAAATATTTGAACTCCTTACAATGACCTATAAAATGTGGGATGATGTAAGCCTGCTAAATGGTTTTCTATGCTCATCTCTGTTCCTTCTTTATGCTTCAGCAGCATTTTTTTTTTTTAATTTCCTGAAACTGCAAAGTTCTACCCACAACTCTACTTGAGCACCATCTGTGTTTATGGGCATGACATTATGTTCATCGTTCTTCCCCTGACTTCTTTCTCTTGTTTTAAGTGACAGCTTCAATGTTACTTGCTCAGTGGGCATTCCCTGATCACATAGAACTTGACCCTTAATCTCACAGCACCTGATGTTCTAGTTCATGTCACATCCCGAAATACGACCTCCTACTGGTATACCAGTACATGCTTTTGTCTAACGTCCGTATTTTCTACTGCTGTAAGCATCGTGAAGACAGGAGTCACGTCTTTATTTTATTTACCACTCTATGCCTAGCGCTTCCACATGGTATGTGGCAATATCATAGTTGTTAAACTAATATTCATTGAATTTCTGAGAAAATAAAGGAGTTTTAAAAGTCAACATTTGGAGGCTTCATAGAGAATCAAAATTTGCAAAGCATCTTAGGGAACTAGAACTGGAAGAAACCTTGAAGGCACCAATCTGTTGATCACATGTTGTAATAATCCCTCTGATACCATCGCCTGCACTTAAATCATTCCAGTGGTAGGGAACTCACTACCTCACAAAGAATTTTATTCTGTTTTCATAAACTTCCGATTATTTAAAAAAACTGTCATTTTTATATTGGATTGTTTTACCTGTAATCGTATACCAATAGTTCTCTCACTTTTCCAACACAATTCTGAAAACAATCATACATACATTTTCTTTCCTTTTGCAGTTCCTTCTGAAATTAAACCACTCAAAAATACAATTAAAAACAAAAGTTATTCTTATATTGTAATAAATGTTAAGGAATGACATTCCATTTTGGAATGCTTTATCATCATTGGAATTATCTAAGCTATATATTGGATGTTTTTATTTATCCCTATGCTTATTAATGACTCACATTTGCATGCACTACAAATAAGAAATTTTGATTTACAGCCAAGTGAAAATAACAGATTAAAAACCAAATTCATATAAACAAAGAAGTCTTCTATTTTAGCTAACGTTAAAAAAGATGTGTCAAAAAATTAAATCTTTATAGTGTTAATTTTCCCATTATCTTATTATCAAAAAGGAAAGGAAAATTTTGAGTGTATAAGTATGCATGAGAGTAAATACAGTAACTCTTTTGAATTACTAGACTCATATGTCACATGGAAAATTCACTCACCCACTTTATCTCAGTGTGTGTGTGTGTGTGTGTGTGTGTGTGTGTGCGCGCGCGCGATTTAGAAACACCTGTACTTTATCTCGGGTTGTAACATGATAAAAGGAGAAAATATATTTGG
Organism: Rhinolophus ferrumequinum; assembly: GCF_004115265.2. Classification (NCBI taxonomy): domain Eukaryota; kingdom Metazoa; phylum Chordata; class Mammalia; order Chiroptera; family Rhinolophidae; genus Rhinolophus; species Rhinolophus ferrumequinum. Next base: position 54,006,451 of record NC_046302.1, read on the forward strand.
AAGCTTTTTAAAAATCTTTAAGCAAAGTGTTCTAATACTGCCCATTGTAATAAATAATTGTAAAGAACTGGTATACATTTTTTGAAATAAATAAAATGAGATACCACTCACAGACACAGCTATTTGCTTTTATATGCATGAAGCAATGTGCAAAATTGAATTATTTTGTTATTGTGGTTCTTTGGTCCCTATTCCTGAATCATTTTTATCACCACTATTCTTTGGGATATAGAGGTCTGCTTGCACAGTGACCCACTTTCTCTTAGCTATTCTTTGTGACTATTCTAGACACCTCTAAAATTGCATTAACTTTTATGGGTCACTCAGATCCCATGAAATGAGTTATTGTTTCAGCACAATAAATTACTGTTTCTAAATTGCTGCCTATAGAGCACATTAATCTAGGAAAATGGAAGTGTTTGGGGTCTAATTATATATCTGATCCTTTTAAGATTCTGGCTGAATAAAAACATAAACCAAATGTGATTTAATGGTATTTTAGACATTACACTAACATCTTATTGGGAAAATCATTTTTACATTCATATATAAAATGATTGTTGACATAAGACGATGTAAGCAATCCTTGTCAAGAAAATAGCGTAGGATTATGCATTATTTATCTGCTCTAAACATAGCAATGAGAAGTAAAACCTACTTCTAAAAAGTCACTAAGAAACACAGCAAGGTTTAGTGGTACAAATAAGACTCTCCATTAGCCAGAAGAAACACAAAACAACAGTGTAGCTGCAGCCAGGGTTTTGCCTGACTCTGCATCCAAATCTGGGCCATGAGGAGTGAAAGTATGACGCTCTTAGAAATCCAAATCCCCTCTTAGAAAGCAGAGGGAGGGAGGAGAGAAAAGACACTCAAGACGACCACAGAATCCCCCAAATTTCTCATCAAATCAAAAGTGTGTTATCAAAATTGATCACTAAAAAAAGAGGAAACATACCAAAGTAACTTTAAAAACATTTGAAAATAGAACATAACTACCGTTATAGTTGACATTTAAAAAAATACAGTTAAAGATTATGGAAAACTTTAACTCCCTAAAATTATAAATTTAGATATTTAAAATTTTCTAGAAGATAATTTTCCATATTCAAAATAAAAGAGTAACATAAAAAATAAAAGAGTAACCTCATAATTATTATTAAATACTTTGATCATACATCAAATTCCTTATTCTTCCTTGAAACAGATAAACCAAGTTTTTTTATAGCTGAGTTTTATAGGTGAGTTTCATCAAAGTCTTAAGAAACAGATTTAAGACTATAAGAATGCTATTAAAATTGTAGCTACATTGTAACTGTGTGAGTTATTTGGCTATACTGTAACATAGAAAGTAGGTACGAGTTATTAAAACAAACAATGTGGTTATTCATTTAGTAATGTGCGTATATATATATATGTATATATACATATATATACATATATACACACACGTATACTCAATGGAATATTACTCAGCCACAAAAAAAGATTGAACTCTTGCCATTTGCAAAAACATGAATGGACCTACAGAGTGTTATGAGAAGTGAAATAAGTCCGACAGAGAAGGAGAAATATCACACGATTTCATTTATAGGTGAAATCTAAAAAACAAATAAAAGAGAAACAGACTTGTAGATAAAGAGAACAAACTGATGGTTGCCAGACGGGAGAGAGATAGAGGACGGACAAAAAAAGTAAAGGGGAATACGAAGAACACAGTTCCAGTTATAAAATAAATAAGTCATGGGGATATAATGTACAGCGTAGCAAATATAATCAATAATATAATAACGTTATACAGTGATAGATGGTTGTTAATTTTTGTGATCACATCCTGAGGTCCCTAAATATTGAATAACTAGGCTGTACACCTGAAACTAATATAATATTTATTGTATGTTAACTATACTTTCATGAAAAGAGACAATACAAAAATGTAATCACCTCATAAATAGATAACCACATTGTTTATTAAATCTTATACAATTTCTATGTTATAGTATAGCGAGATAACTCACAGAGTTACAACACAGCTACACTTTTTAATAACAGCATTCTTATAGTCTTCTAATATATAAAATTAAATAGTATTTGGTGAAAAGAATTAAAGGATAAGAGGCAGGTAAAATGTATATTTCTGTAGAAGGATAAATATAATTTATCATTTGGATTATTGCCTTATATGATATTCCTTTTAACTTATGTCCTCTAAATACTGTACTAATATCAGTTCTTCAAGTAATATCTTAGTTCATTGCTAGGTTTTTACATAGAAATATGTTTTAGACAAAAAGTCATAGATATAAACAATAGTTCAGTTGTTTGCCAGAGGGTAGGGGGTGGGGGTGGTAGATGAGGGGAAAGGGGGTCAAATACATGGTGATGGAAGGAGAACTGACTCTGGGTGGTGAACACACAATGTGATATATAGATGATGTCTTACAGAAGTGTACACCTGAAACCTATGTCACTTTACTAACCATTGTCACACCAATAAACTTTAACTAAAAAAAAAGAAATATATTTTAGAAAGTGAAAGCAGGGAGTATGATCTATTTAAAGGAATACCGTCCCATTGTTTTAGCCACAATGATTTCCAAAGATTAGAGAATTAGCCTTGAATGTAAGGGTCTCTAGCTCTTCACAGTAACCAGATTAAGCTAATTGAAAATTATGCATGGTAATGAAACATTGATTTTGTATTGCTTTTCAGCTCTAATGTAAAATAAACAATTTATACCCAAATATATTGGACCATTCTTTAAGGAATATAGAATGTGAGTTATTAAATTGTAATCTGTTATAGTGTATAATATTTGTGAACTTCTTTTAATTACAGTGTGTTGTGTTAAAATTAAGCTGAAATTCCATAAATTTTTATAAGATATTTTCCTACCATATCTATGACTGTTCAATAACTTCAATTACAATTAGCTGTCTTTACTACAATTGTCCCTAATTCTCCCGATTAGACATATATATATATATATATATATATATATATATATATATATATGATCATTTCTACAGCAGCTCCCTTTAGACTAGTGCCTGCTGCACTGGAGCTTCACAGCAGACCCAGGTCGTTGCCACTAAAGAGCCCGCTCCCCCCGGTATTATTACTTGAAGCCGTTAGCATTCTCTGCAGAGCCTCCCTTTCTTAGTGATCACCTTACTTCTGATTTCAGAGTCTATAAAGCCATCAATTCTTGAATTGGTACATTCTTTGTTTTTTTAAAGAAAACTTTCTATATACCTATATCCAGCCCTACCTTCCCTACTCCAGGGTCATACAAAAGATTTTCCTCCTTAAAACAAAGTTATTCTATTTTGCTCTGATATTATTTTACCCAGCTTATCTAGAATCTGGACTTGGCCATAATACTTATTTTCACTTTCTGTGGATTTCCTAGCTTTCCCTTTTTGTGGGCTTTTCCAATGTTGCCTATCAAATATACTTAAGGCTTAGAAAGAAATATAGAATCCAAATGTGGCTAAACTGATATTACCTTCTCTTACAACCCTAATTTTTTTCTATAACTTCTTTTCTTGCAAATCTCTTGGGTTGAATGTTCTTTAATTACTAATAAAAGTAATTAATTACTAATAATTATCCAATCCCTCAACTACCATTTATATTAATTTAATAAACCCTCCTGCAGGGCATACTGTGTGCTGAGCACTGTTTTAAGCGCTACTGTGTTTTTAAGACAGTATTATATTTTAAACATATGCATTATATGTGACTCAATCCATCTGTTCTTATACACCATGCAAAATATTTTGGTTTCTCATTATAAAAGCAATATTTGCTCATTCTAGAAAAACTTAGAAAATAGAAAAACATGTAAAGTAAAACTCAAACGGTATCCAAAAGCCAAAACTACTCACTGAAAGCATTTTGCTCAATTTTACATAGTTTTGTGAATGTTTGTGTATGTACCTGGGTCCATTTTGTGTACATATAACGTGTGTATATTTAGATGATCATAATAGCTAAGAATTGTATGTGACTCTTTGTTATGCATTGTTTCAAGCAAATACTCATATAATCCTAATATCAATTCTATTTTTATTTTCCCTATTTCACAAAGGAGGAAACTGAGGGAAAGAGGGTAATTTGCTTGTTACATGGCAAATCTCATTACGTGGGATTCACATTCAGGCAGCCTGACTGATAATGTCTCTTCTATACAGCACATACACACACACACACACACACACACACACACACACTCACACACTCATACATACGCACACATACACACAATCTGACACACACGCACTCTCCCTCTCTCCGTCTCATACATATACTAAATATATACCTATATGCTAAGTACAAGACTCTATTTATATTTATAACCACAGTTATGATGTTTATGCAGATTTGAGCCCACTTTTCCACCAAAATTATATTTGGAATATTTTTCTATTTAAAAATATTTTTCAAACACCATTTTAATGGATTCGTAATATTCTAAGGTATGAATATACTATTATCTGAAGTCATTCCCCTATTGTGAAACTCTTTTCTGCTTTCAAATCTTTACATATTATACATATTATTGCAGTAAATATCTATGCATATAAATTTCTGTTCTTAAATTTATTAACTTAAGAGAAACTCCTTAAAAATAGAAACTCTGAGTTGAAGGGTGAAGCAGCTGATACATTATGACGTGTTACCTATAGTCCTTCATGAAAAGGTATCTCAAGGGCTGTTTGGGCATTCACCCCCCATCTATCATGTGGCCATTCATCAAATAAACAAATATATAATTGGCACCTAGCCAGGTGTAGACACTGTACTCTGTCTGGGGACACATTTGACAGACATGGTTATTGCTGTTTGGGTGTGACTGTGTACGTGTGGACATCAGGGCAACAGCACACGGATGCAAATACGATTAAAATGACGTACAATGTTGCGTGCTCAACAGGAAATGTCAGGATACTGCATAGATAATAATAGTGAGATGGTCGGGGCTACTTTATGGTTTATAGCATTTGTAATAACTTTATAAAGACTATCATGGCTGAGAATATAATTTGACCAGGACATCTAATGACCTCTTAAATATTCCCACGGGCTTCTAAAAACTGCTTCCAATGACCTATGTTTGAAAAGGAGAAATCCCCATTCATACAAGTAATTTGATAAATGCAAACTTCTCATTCACATCAACTTGTCTCACTGCTAATTTTGATTTCTTCTGTGAATCACCTGGTTTCACGGAGGTCAAACCTATACTCCATAGATACTATGTAACCTCTCTTCCCTTTAAGACAGTGTATTTCTTCCCCTTCACTGCCTTACTAGGTGTGGGGTTCTTGCTAAAATACTCTACTGCTTTTCATTGCTGAATCTTTCCGAGGCCATGGACTGTTTATTCACTTGCGGTTTTCCTCCAAATGGTCACTGAAGGAAGACTGCTGAGGGCAAGCAGAGCTAGAGGCCAACCTGAGTTTTGTGGCTTGCTGCATTCTTACTTCTTCCATGTACTGCCTCAGGGCCAAATGGATTTGTAGTGATATACTTATATAATCCTGATTTAATTTTTCTTAAGGGAAATTATGCATGTTCAGGAGCTCTACAGCCTTTTACTGAAATAATTATTTTCAAATCCCCTGAAAGTGGTTACATAATTTAAGAGAAGTAAAACATTCATTGAAGGACTAGTAAAACATTCACCACAAAAATTTTTTTTGAAAAGTGATGGTTTTTACTTAATATGCTTCTTCTTCTGTGAAGGGAAACATGGTGTTATGTTCAGAATTATGTAGAATTACCACAGACTGGGGGGCTTATAAACAACAAGAAACAATGCCTGATACTTATATCCTAAGCTGGGAAAAGATACATATGCTTTATCCATTTCCTTAAGTATATTATTGCAGTTAGACATTCTGACAGCTTTTTATTACAGGTGAGAATCTGCTGAATGTGTTTTAATTTCTTCAGATGACAAGCTCCCATCTGTAAGGAAATTACATTGTGTCATGACTGAACCTACAGAAATTATTTTTCAGAGAGGCAGCAACAGGGAGGAGGAGGGAAGGAGAGAGGGAGACAGAAAGAGAAGGGAGAGGGAGACAGGGGGAGAGGGAGGCCGCTACAGAGGCCTCCTGGGCCAAACCAGAGGAAGCAACAGCTTGTGGACATCCCAGGAGAACCCAGGATCGCATTGTTTGTGTTTATAAACTCACGCACTCAGCCTTCCACGATCAGTCGCGTTACTATTGAGCCCTTTCCCAGGTGTATTTTCTTTGTCTAAAATACAGAGCCTTAACATCAGAAATACCTGTACATTTTAACATTTCTTGTATCAAAAGATACTCTTTACTTAGAGGGTTAAAAAAATCCTAGTGACAATACGGATTTTCCTTTAATCAAAAGTAAAGATTAGTAAAGAAAAAAGGTGAACACTGATAAAACATTAGTATCATTAAAAATATACCATTTTTCCTTTTCCTTGATTTTGTTTGTTTCTATCCTGGGGCAGGCAGGGGTTATGGGGAGGGACCAGCTAGCACAAATTATATCCCATCTCATTTTCCTTCTGCTTTCATTCCTAAAAGTAAGTTCAATCCCACCTCTATTTCCCTCTTAGCCTTTTCAGATATACAAATTACCTATAACAAATTACCACAGACTGGGTGGCTTATAAACAACAAGAAAACCAGTTATTTGTCACAGTTCTAGTGTCTGGGAGTCTGAGATCAGCCTGCCAGCATAACCAGGTGAGGATTCTCTTTTGATGGCTGACTTCTCTTTGTATCTTCACAGGGTGGCAGCACCTGGGAAGCTCTGTGGGGTCTTTTCTGAGGGCACTAATCCCACTTATGAGGGCTCCACCCTTGTGACCTAATCACCTCCCAAGCACCCCACCTTCTAACAGTACCACACTGGGCCCAGGATTCTCATGTGAGTTTCTAGGGACACACAGACACTGAGACCCCAGCAAAATCCTCCTTGCACCTCTCCTTCTTTGTTCTACTGCTGTCTCACCTTGTGGCACCAGCATTAAGCAGAGCGGTTTCTAAAAGGCCCCAAATGTCATTGAAGGGTTAAGTAAAATAGGACTATCACTGAGGTGCCAAATGGACATGCGTACTTGTAGCTGAGCAGACTCCCGCCATGCTCCCACACGACTGCCCCTGCATGTAGCATCGTTCTAGCAAAGCCGCCAGAAGCCTCTGCTGCTGACAGAGGCCCAGGCCCAGGTTCTAATAGCTTTACTCCTGTCTTTACGAGAAAAAAAAACAGTTCAGCGAGTCTGTTTGTACGTGGAGGTAAGATTATGTTCTGGTCTGACACATGATTTCAGAGAGAGTTAACAGCCAACGTTAGATACAGTTATTTACAAACCATATACCTTGTTTCCCCGAAAATAAGACCTAGCCGGCCCATCCGCTCTAATGCGTCTTTTGGAGGAAAAATTCATATAAGACCTGGTCTTATTTTACTATAAGACCGGGTATTATCTAACATAATATAATATAAAGCCAGGTCTTATATGAATTTTTGCTCCAAAAGACGCATTAGATCTGATTGTCCAGCTAGGTCTTTATTTTCGGGGAAACATGGTAATTGTGAATTAACATATTCAGCAACGTCTCCATGTCTCAGGTTATTTGTGTAAGATTCTCAGTCGGGTGATATTTTCTAGATCGGGGTAATAGTTGGTCCTGTGAGCATATGTATGCTAAAGCTCCAGTAAAATTCACTTTTACTCTGACTCATAAAGGCAATAAAGGGAAGAGATGACGTTTCCGTCCATTTTATTGCTCATATCTTGGCTTCTTACATGTCTTTATGTTCATTTTTTCTTTCTCTTATTCTAGATGATGACTTTGGTTACGAGACTGTCATCCTGCGAAGTTTAAAAACGGAATAGAAAGCTGGGAGACTGTTCATTCTGTGATTGTAGCTGGTTATCATCTGCCCGATGGCATTGCCACCTTTCCAACATCACTGTTTGTAGTTCATGAGTGTCGAATAATGTCATTCTTTCACACAAAGGTTTTCCTCTCCTCACACAGCCTAAGGATTTAGGTCATATTGTGATCAATTACATGTTGAGTTTTTTCTGTGTGTTTAACGGTTTACATTAGTGTCTCAATAATGAACTTTATTGTTATTATTTTATCTCACTTTTCTATCTTATTTTATCTAAGGTACCATAGTATTATCATATTTAATTGCTTTATACTCAATTTATTCTGCTTGGGAAAGGAGATATTCTGTCCTGTGTCATGTGGCATATCACATTTATATAATATTTAAATAATTTTAAACCTGTTCTTATATTGCTTTAGAAACAGACTATGGTTGACTCTGTGTTTGATTGTGAGTGTGTGTATATATATGGCTTAATCAGTGGATAATCATGGATTCCATTTCTCCACATTCCCACTGGATCATTTGATGCTGAGTTGAGCTGACCCAGAGATGTTTCTGGAAGTTGTCTCCACCTACATATGTCAAATATCAGCATAAAGTTCTCTGTATACTTATAATATTCTACTCGAAAGCCTCACAAAAACCTTATTTATATGGTAAGGCTTGGAAACAGGACTTCTTACTAAGAACTTGCAGGGACACCAGCTCCGTCCTCTGTATGCTTCACACCTGACATAGGTATGATGTCCGTATGCGGCAAGGAGACCTCATCACACAACCATGCCACTATGCAGTGAATCATTATTATTTTTTTTAAATAGCCACCACATTTAATTCCTCCTGTGTGCTGTCCACAGTAGGCGGTGGGTTTCATGGGGAGAGGTTCCTATTGGTTACTATTGGTGGACAGATAAATCCATTTCCACACGTGTTATGTAATTTGTCCAGTTGCAGATGGGTGGTAGGACAAGGTGGGTCTGACTTTCAAGCCCATTATGCCCAGCTCCCATAGCCCATTTCCCATCCACTTGTTACACTACCACTCTGGGCCCTGGCACAAGGATGTTGCCATAGCTGAAGGAGAATAGTGGGACGTCGGATGTTCCATTTTATTTCCATGAGAGGTGCCCCTGTGACATGGTAACCACTGAATTAAGGAAATCTAATTTTGATTCAGAATATTTTGTAATTATTGCAAACATCTTGTCATAGAAGTGACCCTCCATTAGAATTAGACTTGGATCCTTAACCTAGGATTTTGGTTTTTATTTTGCTTTTAAAACTACAAAATTTACATTCAATATTTAAACATACCAAATCCATGCACTCTTTCAACACTAAAACTGAAAAATGATTTTCTGGCTTAAAATTTTAACCATTACAATATAAACAGCATAGACTTCATTTTTATGACTAGTATTTTTAATAAATGGCATTTTATTATTCTCTACATTGTTAATCTTTGGTGTGCTGCATTAACTTATACTAAATTTCATTTTATTTTTAAAACTTCATATTCCTTATTATTTTTATATATGATCTGTTTAAAAGCATAGGATTTTAACAAAGGGAGTTTGTTAATTAAAGGTAGTTTATTAAATAAAGGTAATTTTTTAAATAGAACTTAGCAAAAACTGTGAAATTATATTCCAGTTACATTCAGCTGATATACACCCTCTCTTTGCTATAGAAAAGTGACCTGCTGTTTCCGATACTAACGTGAACCCCTCTTAATGTTCTCCACACCCTCACAGTCATTCAAAATAAACAGAAAAAAACAGTAAATAAATAAATTTTAAAAATAAAAAAACTAAAGATTATTCTAATAGTCAAATAACTGTACTACATTTTCGCTGCTAAACTAAGGACATAACGTAGTATAGATTTGGGAGCTTAACTCACGTGGTTTCTTACTTACACGATGTGTGATTTTGAAAAGTTAATCTTAACCTCCACTTCCATTATCTCTAATAAGGATATCATATCTACTACATCAAATTATTTTGATAGTGAAATATGCTTAAAATGTACAAATTTGGGCATAATTTCTAGGACACTGCAGAAACTCAATCAATTTTAGTTTGCTATTGATTATTTTGGGGACAATTACCGCTCATATTTCAGCCAAGAGCTGATAAAAATCTTTGAAACATTTTATGTAGTTACGCTAGATGATGTTCTTTTTAAGGTCTTGACTTCTAGAATATGCCTATCTATATATTTTAAAGCATTCATGGTCTCTTATTGAATTTAATCCTATATTTATAAAACTGTTTCTATTTTTAAAATAAACTACCTATAATGACCTGGCTAAATCATTGATTCATATGTGCAGGTTTAATTTTTAATTCTTAATTTTAATTCTACAAATGGAAGAACTTATATAGGGAGATAATTAAAATAAAACAGAGGTCTTATGACTTATATAGCCAAGATATATGTTATGTAAAGCTTCAAATCTACAACACAATCAACGTAGGTGATATAATACTATAAGGAATTAAAATCTAATTTGCATGAGCCTTCTGTCTTCAGCTACTCTGTGACCCATTGCAGCTTTTCACAGCAGAAAACCTAAAAGTATGTATAAAACAAAATCAACTCAGTTTGCCAGGTGCATTTTTAGCTGAATCAGCTACTTGTTATTATGCCAAATTCTGCTTTTTCTCACTAAGGGAATATATCCCTGAATAAAATGTTAGTAATATTTAAAGGGAAATAACAACCTTAATCCAAATTGGAAAGCTGACAGATTTTGCCACAAGAATAAAGAGAACAGAAAAATAAGAAAAGAAAAATGTGAACTTTAAAGAAACATATAATTTTGAATTTACAGGGTCATGTTTAACCCAAAGACATTATTATAAAATTACTATATGCTGATAATAGAAAAATAAATAAAGCAAGGTTTTTTGTTTTGTTTTGTTTTGTTTTGTTTTTTTTTCCAGAGGAAGTATTCAGGAAAAACTCCATAATGAAAATGATACCTGGTTAGTCATTTGGGGATGAAGAGACAATCGCTAGGTAAGCGAGGTTGGCAGAAGCATCAGAGAGATAGGAAGTACAGTACATCAGTTTGTTGGAAAAATTGCACAGATCATGGAAAGATCTCAATAGGGAAGTCACAGTATGCACATTCGTTAACTATGTGATGACTTAGTTTCCTCCTCCATAAAACTGGGTTCACAATAGTTTTTCATGTTACCAGTAAGTAAAAGCCAAGATTGTAAAAATTATCTTGAATTTTAGAGGCTATATCAGATGCGTTTTCATCTCATGCAATGTCATAATTTTGAGTAAACAGATTTAGTGGATTAAAGTATTAATGGGAAACCTGGTGCCCTGTTTTCTACCGATCAACATACTTATTCCCTAGATAACTATTTTCAAGAAGAAGCAAATTGGAGGAAGTCTGGCCTGGGTTTGAGTCCTGACTCTTCCTTTACTTGTGTGACTTGGAGAAATGACGTAAAACTTCATTAAGCTTCAGATTCCTCACCCTAAAAATGAGGAATAGTTTGGCCCATTGTCTCTTTTCAATAAATGTTAGCTCTTACTGTTAATATTTAAAGAAGTGTATTGTCTTAGTGTGTAACTAACAGACAAGCATCGATTCTGTCCCTATATTAACTATGAGAACTTACACCTGACTCTCCCATGAGACTCACATGCAAAACATAAATAACGAAGTTGGCTTATCAAAAAGGTTTGGAAATTTGTTGTCTGGAATCACTATCAGTGCTGTCACATTCTCTGGACACTTATTTGAAGCATCCCAGGAGTTTCGTTGATAATAGAGGAGATCCACTGATGTGTAAGTTTCCATCACATGGCAGCTGCTCTGCCACGAGACAGAAAGAGAAGAGCTACCACAGAGACATAGTTGCATGTCACATACATAGAATGGATGTCATAGGAGTTCCAAACAGGATAATCTATGTAGGATGAACAGTTCCAGAAGGGATGAAGGGAGGATGTGAGCTTGAGCTGTGCACTTCAGCAGCAATAAGCTTTGGATAAAAAGATGAGACCAGGAGCAAAGAAATGAGGAGAGAATGCACAAGGCATGACCAGGGGACAAAAGGCAGTCACAGTGTGATGTTGGGAAAATAGTCAGCCACGCTTTTGGATGGACAGGAAATTGAAGGCAGGTGCTGGAGGTCCCAGGTCATTCGGCTTCTAAGTTTGATCCAGGCATCTGTCCACAGGCTTGTAGGAAGGGAAGGAGGGCTGCCTCCTCTGAAAATAGGCAGGCTGGAATGGTTTGTAGTTGGACCCAGCCTAGTCCTAGAATGTTATAATGCTCGTCATCTGTCCCAGATGACTCCTTTCAGACTTGGGGCTATTCTGCCATCCAACTCCTTTCAGACTTGGGGCTATTCTGCCTACCCCCAAGAGGTGCTCTAGGTGTCACCAGAAGCTACTTTCCCGTCTGTTCAAATCACAGGCTGTTCAGCTGCAAAAACGCATCCCCTGTTATCCCTCTTAGAAAATGAAAACATTGCACCAATCTGAACTTAGAATTCAAAAGGAAAACATAACATAAAATGATTTTGCAATAAAATGTAGCTCAAACGAATGCTAAGAAATAACTAATTTTTATGGCTTGAGAAAATGATACCAATTTAAAATATAAAATATTTAAGAAATTCGTACATTTTTGTCGAACCTGACCAAAATAACAATTCTCAGATTTGTTTTTCATGATCGGGCCCATGGAAAGTGAAAAGAGCATATGACAAAGAAATGGCCTTCAGTTTTTGCTTTGTTTTGTTTTGTTTTGTTTCTCATTGAATGGGATGGATAGAAAAAAGACTGCAAGGTCTGTCCCAAAGGAACAATTCAGGTGTCACTTTACTAATCCGGTTGTAAGACAGGGAGACTGTTAGATATTTGAGAACAAGGACCCATGATCTTGTTCATCACACTTCATCTAATGGTAAGCATGATGCTCGGCCCGGAAGGAAGCAACAATAAATGGAGGGAATAGCACAACTGGAAGAGAAGTCACCGTCTCAAGCTGATCTCTCAAGATAGTGTTTCATTTCTCCAAAGAGAACATACAGATGTCCAGTAGACATATGAAAAGATGCTCAACATCACTAACCATCAGAAAAATGCAAATAACAACCACAATGAGATATCACCTCACCCCAGTTAGAATGGCTGCGGTATCATCAAAACAAATAGTAACAAGTGTTGGAGAGGCTGTGGAGAAAAAGGAACCTTCATACACTGTTGGTGGGAATGCAGACTGGTGCAGCCATTATGGAAGGCAGTGTGGAGGTTCCTCAAAAAATTAATAATAGAATTACCAGATGACCCAGCAATCCTTCTCCTGGGTATCTACCCCAAAAATCTAAAAATATATATCCATAAAGATAAATGTGCTCCAATGTTTATTGCAGCTTTATTTACAGTGGCCAAGACATGGAAACCAAAATGTCCTTTGATAGATGAATGGATAAAGAAGTTTGGTATATATGCACAATGGAATGCTATTCGACGGTAAGAAAAGATGAAATAGGACCATTTGTGACAACATGGATGGATCTTGAGATTGTTACGCTAAGCAAAATAAGTCAGACAGAAAAAGTCCAGAACCATATGATTTTACTGATATGTGTGATATAAAGTAACAAAGGAACAAGACAAACAAACAAAGAAACAAAAACTCATAGACACAGACAATAGTTTAGTGGTTACCAGAGGGTAAGGGGTAAGGGGGGTGGTAGATGAGGGCAAATGGGATCAAATATATGGTGACGGAAGAACTCACTCTGGGTGGTAAACACACAATGTGATATATAGATGATGTAATTACAGAATTGTACACCTGAAACCTATGTAACTTTATTAACCATTGTCACCCCAAGGAACTTTAATTAAAAAAAAATCTGAAGAAAAAAAGATATAGTGTCTCTATTGAATATGGAGTTTTCCCATCAGACTGACCAGGTTAAGTTCCCTTTTTCATACAAAAATCAAAAACAAAAAATCCCTGCAAAGCAGAAGAACTATGTTGAGTAAGACTCATGAGAACTTCTCCCCTAAGTGTTTTGTTGTACATGTGTTTAGATACTTAGGAAGATTAAATGATTTCCTAAACTCATGAATTAAATATCTATTATGTGTTTAGAGGGATACCTGTCCCAGCGGGGAAGCCCTCCAAACTATTATCTTAAAAAAGTCATTCTGTAGAGCTAGGAGTTTGGGCTCTGATTTGTGTCAGTGTTCTTCCATTCATCACTGCTGTCTCCTTCACGGGAGCTCCCCTACCTCCACCCAGAAAGCAAATATGATGACATCACTGAACACAAAATGCTCTGGCTGTAAGACTTCAAAATTAAGTATCACATTTACAAAGCCAATGAATGATGTTTTCACCTTCGAGTGTTCTAATTAGCACGTTTCATTGCTAGGAACACAGAACACACACACACACACACACACACACACACACACACACACACTGTATTTTACAGTCATCATCTGAATTGTTTGGACAGATTCGCCAGGATTAGGGCAACATGACCTGTGGACAGGTATTCTACAGCATCTGATGCCTGGGCATATTCAGTTACCTCATGCTTTTTGACACCAGGGGACCAAAAAAAAAAAAAAAGTATTATGTTCTTTCATTTTTAAACAATATAAAGTAAGAGTTTGGTATTCTAAAATAATAAGTTCTATTTTTATAAAAGTGTCACCTTTTTGTTGAAAGTGTCCACGCATAATTTTCCTACTCGCTATAAATGTGGTGTCCTAATTGATAGCCTTTTTTCGTGTTTTTTTTTTTTTATTGAAGTTAAATATGGGTCCAATAGAGACTCAAAGAGTCTGTTATCACCAGGCAATTACATTTGGTTAATAACCTGTCTGTATTTTCTCTTCACATAGAACAGCTTTATAAAAAAGCCCTCACGTCAATGGATTTTATTCCAGTGACAAAGAAAACATTAAAATTGCAATACAATTTCCTTTATCTTCTCTTACCTACAGGGGGAAGGCATCTGTATCATGGCATTAACCCACTCACAGAAGAGGAAGTTAAACCACTAGTGTTTCTACAGGATGACCTTTGCGTTACAGTACTTGCTTGGTGCAGAATCATAATTTGGCTGCAGATATTTTGTTTAGAATATGTGGAGCTGGAAATGAGTAGGAAATCCAATTTTTGATCATATACAATAAAACTTGTACGATCTTCTGTTCCTTATTTTAATCTCTAATATGAATCAAAATTATGGAAATATATATTTCTCTATATATTTCCATAATTTTCTACATACATACTGTCTATTCTCCCGACTGAAGTAAATGAGTTAAAAAAAAAAAGCAAACCGGTAAAGCAAAATTTAAAAACATATGTATGTATATATAAATTCTTTCAACACCTAAAATCTTCTTTAAAAAACATTTGTGAACTGTCAATTTTAATCGTCATGCATTCCAAATTAGAGATTAAAATGAACGAATTGATGGCACAAAGGGAATAAGTAATAGATATCAAACTCAATAGCACCAGTAATAATGTACATGTACTAAAAATATACATTGTTACTGTAAAATTTTCCCAAGAAATTCAAATTAACATTAAATTAAATAAGTAAACAATTAAACTAAATTAAAGCTGTGCTTTGATGTCCTGCTCAGTATTTTCTAATCAACCTGGGAGTCTTCAATTTTGGATACAAGTGTCAGTCAACTCAAATAACGTTTATTGGACACTTAATGTGTGGGAACCAAATGGATTACAAATAAATCACGATACACTTCATTCATTCATTCAGCCTTCCTTCCTTCTTTGGTGATTTATTGTGTGACTACGATAAGCCAAATATTTTTCTAGACACAAGGGAATGAACAGTGAACAAATAGTGACACATTTTGGCGCGTTAGAACTTCTAGTGAAAGAAGAAGATAGATATAAACTTAAATTTTCAGTAAACGTGACAGAAATCTGCACAGAATACTATGGGCCTGAATTGTGTGTTTTCAGTTGCACACAAGATGTTTGTATGTACTCCATACCTTTTCCATTAGGAAGTTCTTTCTCCACACCCAGGTCTGTATAAACTGCTTACTGAAAGAGAAAATTCCTCCCCAGAGATTTAATTCAACAAAATAATCATGTTATAAGCATCACCATATATTTGGACGTAAGTGGAATCAACAAATGAAGTACCTTAAGGAATTTTGTTTTATCCTTTGTGTTTAAATATAATTAACTCAAGTTAAGGAGCAAAAGCCAGTGACAGGAGTTCATAAAATATTACACATATAGGTACACTTGGCAGAAGATGTAATCAATGATTTGGGGATTATTTTCCTCAGGTTTTGAATTCCTTTCTCTAACAATAAGCACAAATTAGTAATAATTACAATATCAATGGTATCTTTTCTTTTTAAAGATGTTTCATTATTTTATTATAATAGATGCTCTATCCTTTGCTGTGGTGCAACATGTCTGATAATATTTAAACTCATGTGAATTTAAATCACTTTGCTCAAATAGTAATTGTAGTTTAAACTATTATTTTAACATTTAATACTCGTGTAACACATGATTTTTATCTGTAGATGAACTTTATGAATTCACCTAATATTCTTTGGGAGTAAAACAATGTATGTGAAGGAATTGAGGAACACTGTAAATATTTCCATTATTTGCACTCATTATCATGTTCCCAGATATCCCCAAGTAGGATATATTTTCCCTAGTTCTTCATAGTTTTCAGAATTATATACCTGATCAACACCAGATTCCAACCTTATACGAGGCATGACAATTAAGTTCAAGAACTTGATGCAACGATGTTGTTAACCTTTTTCAATATCAAAGGGATTATTTATTACGAATTTGTACCAATTGGACAAACAGTTAATCAAGTTTACTGTTTCAAAGTGCTGAAAAAGCTGCATGAAAAAGTTAGACGACCTGAACTTTTCGCCCACAATTCATGGCTCTTGCATCACGACAATGCACCAGCTCACACAGCACTGTCTGTGAGGGAGTTTTTAGCCAGTAAACAAATAACTGTATTGGAACACCCTCCCTACTCACCTGATCTGGCCCCCAATGATTTCTTTCTGTACCTGAAGACAAAGGAAATATTGAAAGGGAGACATTTTGATGATATTCAAGACATCAAGGGTAATACGAGGACAGCTCTGATGGCCATTTCTGAAAAAAGAGTTCTGAAATTGCTTTGCAAGGTGGACGAGACACTGGCATCGGTGCATAGCTTCCCAAGGGGCGTACTTCAAAAGTGACCATAGTGATATTCAGCAATGAGATATGTAGCAATTTTTCTAGGATGAGTTCACAAACTTAATTGTCTGACCTCATATTGCAATGCCCATTAAGCAAACATATGTGTCTCTGATTAAATATACATAATGTTCTAAATCAACCCTTTTTCACATGGCTGTATTATATCTTCAATAATGACAAACAATTTATCTCCATATCACTGACGTGATTTGGTTATAAGAAGTTATCCAATCTCTAGACTTTGGTCCCAGGAGTACAACATAAAGTTTATAGAAGGAAAATAGGTAATTCTTGTGTGGCTGGAAGTCATCCCTGCTATAATTAATTTAGATGGCTTAATTAAAAAACATTATACTTGTTTGTATCTGCTACCTCCATCAATAAATTCTGACTCAAATGATTTCAAAAAACTCTAACATGACAACACTGAGCAATGTATCAAATTGACTTTAACCTATATTTTAGGCCAGTTAAACATCCAAGACACATTTTGATTTTCATTTGACTTCCTGTGCACCCTCGAAATTGGAAAAATGTGATACAGTCTAGGCTACACCAGACTGAGGACGGGAAAAATTTAGCATTATGAGGGTTTCAGGAAAGTAGGGGAACTTAAAGCTAGGGACGCATTTACCAGACAGTTACAGGACTCCAGGTGAGAGATGGTCAGGTTTTAGAAACAGGGTCCAGAAAATATTTAGGGTTTGAATTGCCCTGAACTCTATTACCACTGAATTTAGAGAGAGTGATGAGAACCAGAGGGAGAAGTGTTCATTAGGTATAATTCACCCATTTCACAATTGTACTATGTGTGTGCGCGCGCGCGCGCGCGCGCGCGCGCGCGCGTGTGTGTGTGTGTGTGTGTAAAGGAAGTAGAGCAAGTTTTATGTGGAGAGTGGACAAATATATAATGACTTTATATCAAAAATGTCAATTTGTGCTATCTACAAATATTACCAGCATTCAATTGGAAGTATATATAGGACCCCAGAGCAGAGAGGAGATTATTTGGGGACGCGATGTAGTCCACTTTATGAGCTGTATATTTTCTGCAGGCATACCCCACATGTTTTCTCAGAGTGCAGGAGAGGTATTAGGTTTTTAATTTTTTTTACAAGTCCATAAAGTGATAGGTTTTGTCGCCATAAATGGTACATGAACTTGAAGCTGCAAAGCTCAAGCTGGAGATCACTACTGTTTTCTGATCCAAAACACAGAAATTGCCAACAAAATGTGTACACATTTTAAGAAAGGAAAACTGTATTGAAAATGTAATACTCGATATTTACTAACAACAAAAGATGAATACAAGTCACGTTTGACTTCTGCAATTACAAGAGGTGCTCATAGTGGTTCCCATCAGTGTCCAGAAACTTCTCAGTACAGTGAACTACTGCTTGAGCAACATTGACCAAAGTGCCCACTTGTATACATTTTTTGGCACCCTCGGTATATTTTATTAGGAAAAAGAAACCAGATGTTTATAGCGCCTTTTCCAAGTTTCCAAACTTGTAGCAGCAGGCTTGAGATATACTGCCATGGCTGCCATGGCCACCGGAAAATCACACTGCAACTGTGCGTGATCAGTGGGTACTATGCCATGATGGCAGCCAGTAAATATTTTGTGTTTGTTTTCTTTATTGGTTGGTTTAGATTTCCAATATCTAACATAACTAAACTTGGTTTTATGTGATTTTTTTTTTGGTAAAAAGTAAAATAACATGTTGCTTTGATATGTTTGTTTATATAGCACTTAACACGTATCAAAAGCAGTTCAAAATATTACTCTAAGTTTGGTTGTGTTTAGAAAAGGTAATAGATTTCTGTATAATAGGATGCTTTGAGGAATCTCTCTGATGAGAATGTTCTGGAAATTGTTTAAATGCTCAGAATTCATTACAGGGCACAGAAGGTCTTTGCCTTGTTTACATAGAGACAATTACCTCTATGCTTGTCTTCTTCTACGGCTATTCTTCAGATGCATGTACTATAATAACTACTGACACACAGCAGTTTGTCTCTCTGTAATGCACTTATAATGCCTGTGGCAGTAGCTACGTATAGATTACTGTGTGAAAACAAACAAACAAAAAAAAATATCTCATTGGCTACGGTAAAGATAGCATCTCCCATCATAGTGTCTCTGAATGTCAGTATGGGAATCAAAGGGTCTGTTCGTCCTGAGTTTGTAGCTTAGTTGTGTGGTAGAGCCTGCTCAACGCTTTGCACAATAATGGTTACCATATATGAACCAAATAGAGCCCAGTTCCTTGGGGGACAATGTGACATATAACATTATCCCTAGACTTAAAAAGCTTGTGATCTAGTCTGATAAGTAAAAAGCAGTACTTTTTCGAAAGCTAAAAATAATTGTAAGAAGTGTGAGGGGATGGTAAATTGTTACGGACTGATGTATTCAGACAAGGATCAATAAAGAGTAAATAATTTAACTGGTGCTGAAACACAGAGTGAGCCTCGGACAAGTGGATTGGAACAAGGAAGCTACCCCATGGGTTCCTATTTTTATTATGAAACTGTGGTCACCATTCTTAAGTGTGGTTTAAATGAGTCCATGAGATTGAGTTACAGATTTCTGTATTAATTTAGTAACTGACTTTAAAAGAAAGCCTAGTGATCTAATTCTACAGACATCTTAGTTAAAGAGTATATATATATATATACACACACTGTGATAATTAATGGCCGTATATTTAAAATGAGAGTTTTCTACTTCATTTGATATGCATAACTTTTACTTGATAATTTCTAATCTAAGAGGATAAATTAAACATGATGGATATTTCTGTCAGAAAACCTTGTCATAGAAAACTCATTTTATATGGCTTACTGGTTTTATTACAACAAATATGTGGAAGGTTGTCTGTTATGAATAAATTATCTGCTCCAGTACAAAATCTGGGGTGATTAAGAAGTATAAGGACTGAGTTAGAATGTCATGGGTTGTTTTAGAATAGATGGAGAGTTGAGTGCCTACAATGAATGTCATTGCTGCATCTAGAATGATCTGCATGGTCTGCTGTCAGTGTCTTTACTTCCAACTAAAGCAAACGGCACATGGAGAAATAACTACGGGGCTGGGAGATATCACGTAGTAAATGTGAAGCTCACCGTGTGGCACACAGAGGACAATCTACGGCGTACAGAAAACTCGTACATCAGTTAACTACCAAATTTTACCCTGGGAACAGTACTGGAAATGGTGTCACCTTGGTTTTCTCTGAAAAGTTGAGTATTTACTTTACAATGATGTTTATCTTTGCAATTAAAGGTATTAGAAACATAGGTAATGATTAAATTCTATGGTGAATTTAAATGGTGAATTTAGTTTTCTTATAAATTTAAATTAATGAGATATCAAAATTTCTTTCATTTTCTTTTACATTGTCCAAACAGCTGTTATTTCTATGGCTATATTGCATAAACATTTAGCATTTCTAAATTCCCTGTTCAAATACTGGTATGGTTTTTTTGTCTCTTGATGGACTCTAACAGATAGATAGATAGATAGATAGATAGATAGATAGATAGATAGATAGATAGATAGATGGATAGATGGCAGGGCCCTTGAAATAAATTCTCATAGTAACAAAAGAAAAATTAAATTCTCACATAATATCTAAATTATTAATGGGCTTATTTCAAAATAAAAACTATATTTTAGTGCGAGTATTATGTTAGTACTATTTATTACTGTCATTACTCAGCAAAATGAACTCTAGAGGTACTACAAATGTACCTGCTTTGAAACTTGTCTTTGGCAAAATATGGATCTGCTAAAATGTCTTGATATCGATTATATGTGTGTATATGTCATTTTAAAAAGCTGAAGTCAACACTACACTTAGTGCTCTATCTATAGGTGCTGTCCATTCTGGCACAAATTCCTTATCTTGTTGAAGGACCAGCACCCATTTGGAGGCCATAATTTGAATAGCGCTTTCAGAGAATCTAAGAAGTACGAATCGCACTGGTATTTATTGCAGACTTCAGACTCCCCTGTGTGAGTCTCCTGAAGCCTCTCTTCCCACTAATCCGAGGAGGCCTCTGATGACATCATTCACTGCTTATGGAATTCTGGCTTTAACTAGTTTGAATTCCTTTTGAATCTTCAAAATTTCTCCTGTAATGAACAGAATGTTTTCTTTGAAAGAATTTTCCACTTGTAGACTACTACCGAATCCCTTTCATGAGTTCTCATAAAGCCGTTGCTTTCTCTCCCCTTCTCCTGTAGAATGTGGGATCGTTGGCCACATCTTCGTAAGATGGAGTCCAGTTTTCAGTGGCCATTATCCTATAGAATCTGTTTGCTGTCTGTCACTGCTGTATTCCTTCCCACTTTTAATTAGCATTGCCTGGTTTGATCAGCCTTTGCAGCTGTTACTGAAAATGAGGTGGCTCTGTCTCATTGCACTTTATCATCCTATTGTAATGGGCAGGCATTTTTGGTAACTAGATTATTGTTTACCTCAAAACCTGAAGCTGAGCAGTCACTGTCAATGCTCAGAAGTGTCAGTATGAATCCACGCAGTACCTGCCATCTGTTCCTTTCATGAGGTCCTAACAGATCATTTCTGAAATTTAGCTGCTTTTCTATCATTTCCCTGAATGGTATATAAGAACATCCAATAATAACCATCAGGCAATACACTCACATTTCCTTCATTTGTATACCTGTCTAATTAAATGCTAAAAAGCTTCAAGCCTGTAATTGATGTCAGCCTCATAAGCAATCACATAGACGTGGTTTCCCTAAGTTAGGAAGCATGAGGGCTGCTTTCACACAGAGCTCTCTCTACACTCACCGTCGCTGTGAGAAATCTGAAAACAAAGAATACAATCTCTGCCTCAGTTCTCCTCAGAGGTTCATTCAGTTCACATTTTAATATAGGAATGTCTAAATAATCTATGATATACATTGAAATTTATAAGTTCAAATTCAGAAGGTGTGCAATTTATTTTTATCTTTCATACAAATTTGATTTTTGGTCTAAGAAACCATTTTCTTGCTATACAAACTGCACTACAAACCAAAAAGTACACATTTTAGTCAGAGAAACCTGCTTGCTTAGGTCCAGCTGGTAAAGATAGTCTTTTGAAATCCTTTCTGTGCTTTCACTTTCAATCAAGTCACTCCATCCTTCCTTTCTTAGGAATACAGTCTTTTGTGGTTGCTTTCTGCCACTACTTTGTGTTCAAACAACCAGCCTAACCCTACAGCACCTTCCTTTATTCTTCCTTTTCTATGCTCTGACATCTTTTTTCCACATAGACAGTCTAGGTCAACTGTCTGAAGGTTATTTTTCCCGTTACACCCAGTCTTTCTTCTCAAGATTTGCTCTGTGACTCAACCCATATCAAAGCAGTCCATTTTGTTTTTCCTCTAACTACTTACACTTCTAATTCTCTTTGCGATTTCCCTGCCCAGTCTAGCCAAGATGGCAGGCACATAAATATCTTCTGATTCTATTTATAATCACATTTAAATGAAACAGATACATTCATCTGTTTGAAAATTAACAACCATAGCAAAAATTGTCCTCATACAATTGAGGAAGAGGCTATTTGTAACATTCTATTTAAATTCCTTATATATCTATTCAGTTTATGTTTTATGCAACAGGTTGAAATAGAGGTGATCCAAATAGTGTACGACACACATGGACAGAGCCTATACATTCAAATTTAGAAGATGAAGTGTTAATTTATTTTTATCTACTATAAAGAGAATAAATGACAAGCAGAAAAACTGGGTAAGAGTGGAAGTGTTAGAATTCTGTAAAAGAGCCTGTTTAATAACTAGTGTTTGGAGGCAGCTGCTTGTCAATTTATATTCTTGAAGATTCACATCATTTAAACGCTGCTTAGAATTTCACCAGGTGCACAAAACCCTCTCAAGTATAATCAATTAAAAGTACATGAATGCCATTTAATTTATCAACATCCATGGAGTCTCACTGAAAGAAGAAACCAGAAGAGAAACTGCTCAGAAAAGATACTTATTCATCCCCATTATAATGTGATCATCTAAAAGCAGTGACGTTTAATTAAATTATGCTACTATTCAGTATTTTAAGATTTTTGGTTTAACTTTATTATATAAAACTAAATGTACTGTTCTAAAATGGGAATATGATGTTAAATCACAGAAAATCAGTATTTTCCTATTTTTGTCTATGTAAATTTATTATGCTTTAAGGTGTGTGTAATTTTTTGGGTTTCAATGTTTGTTTCGCTTTAGCCTGTGTGGTGTTCTTTGAGCTTCCTGGATCTGTGGTTTGGTGTCTGACATCAATTTGGAGAAATTCTCAGTCATCATTGTCTCCTACATTTCTTCTATTTTTTTCTCTTTTTCTTCTCCTTCTGGTATGCCCATTACTCTTAATTTACACATTTTATAGCTATCCCTCAGTCCTTGGACATTCTATTCTAATTTGTTTTGTTTTGTTTTTGTTTTCATTTTTTTCAGTCTTTGTTCTCTTTGTTTTTTGGTTTACGAGGATTCATTTGACATCATCTCTAGCTCAGAGATTCTTTCCTCAATGGTGTCCAGTCTACTAATCTATTTATCAAAGGCATTCTTCATTTCTGTTAGTTTCTTTTTATTATTATGTCTAGCATTTATTTTTGGTTCTTTCTTAGAATTCTCATCTCTCTGATCACACAACCTCTCTTCTTGGATGCTGTCTACTTTATCCATTAGAATCCACACTATATCAATCACAGTTGTTTTAAATCACCTGATGCTTGTTCTGTCTTTTCAAATTGTGTTTTTGCCTTTTGGTATGCCTTGTAATTTCTTTCTTGACAGCCATGCATGATGTACTGGTAAAAGGAACTGCTGTAAAGAGCCTTGGAGTGATGTGGTGAGGGGTGAGAGAGGGGAAGTGCTCTGTAGTCCTGAGATTAGGTCTCAGTCACTAGTGAGCCTGTGCCTCCGGACTGTGAACTTCATAACGTTTCTCAGGGTCATTTTCCTCCCCTTAATGGGGAGAAGGCGGCCAGCGTGAGCTGGAGTTTGCCTGTAGTTCTTCCCCAGGTCACTTAGGCTCCGGATAAGTTGTTTCCTCTGAGGCCAGAATCTATGGTTCCTTTTTTTCCTTTCCCTGCTAGAAGGTCAAGGGGAATTTTCTCCAATATTTCCTGTGGGAACTTGATTAAGCTCCTGGAGATAAATCTCAGAATCTTGTTGGAACTCTCCAGTGACTTGGATTTCCTTGAGTTTGTAACTCTCAGAGTTAGTTACCTGCACTGAGCGTCCAACAATTCATCAGTTACAGTTCTGGTTTTCCTACCCCATCACTGGTGAACACTGACTCTTTCTTCAATCTTGGGGACAATGGTTTGACCTGTGTCCTTCTTTACAGATGCAAGAAGAGTTACTGAATTTTCAGTCTGTGCAGGTTTTCACTTGTGAGGATAGAGTGGCAGCTTCCGAGCTTCTTACATGAGGAACTGGAAATCGAAGCCCATCATTTGATTGTTCATTTTTAAAATTTTAATCTTTAAATGAAACTTATTTGCTAACTTTTTTATAATGAATTTTTTTTAAAGTTGGCATCATTAACTGAAATAATATTTCCAATTATATAGAAATGTTGATGGATCCGGTGAGAATTACTTCCTGTCTCTCCAGGACTATACTTTGCTTTAACAAGTCTTCCGACCATCTAGCTCCCTTGCTGGCTTATTATTTCTATCTATTTGGGTTGGCACATAAAATCAGATTGTGGAAATGATTGCATGACTCTATACATTTACTAAATATAATTGAATTGTTTTTCTTCAAATAGGAAAATTTATGGTATGTAAATTTTACTTCAATAATATTGTTGAAGAAAGTAAAGAACCAGATAAATTTAGTTGGATATACAATCAGTGTATATTTTTATTCTCTTTAAATATTATGCTTCACTGGTTTGGAAAGTCAGTATTTAATTTTATGTAACAATTATCTTTTTTTCCCTAAATGTAGATATGCATTCATAATCACTGGAATGGCCAGAAATAAATCTTTGAAAGTTAAGGAATTTAGATTTTCACTTGGCAAAATTTAAAAATTAACTTTATTTTCAAGAGCCACAGAACAAATATTATGCCTATTACCCCATCATTGTTTTTTCTAGAAAGTTTACTTTAGTTCAACTGTAAACATAAACATCCAGTAATATAAAGATACAGATTGAATGTGTGTGTGTATGTCTTTAAGTAGTTTTAAATCCTTTGAATTGGTATTGGGGGGATAAAAAAAAAGCTAATCTAGTTTTAGAATGGAAATTATTATACAGTAGATCTAATGCATAAGAACATGAAAAGTATTCAACTGTCTTTTATTAAGACAAATCAATTTGAAATTAATGTCAAGAGGAACAGCTAATAGTTTGCTGATAAGCCATAATTTCCATTTAATAATTATCTTTTAAGAAAGTCATATTTTATTAAAATGATTACAGGTATACCTCATTTTATTGTGTTTCACAGGTGTTGCGTTTTTTTCTTTACAAATGGAAGGCAAGATCCTCCACCAGCAAAAAGATTACTACTTGCTTTATTGTGGTGGTCTGTAAGCCAACTCGCAGTATCTCTGAGGTATGCCAGTAAATACTCCCCTGTCCTACTTTCCTAATAGCACAGAAGCCATGGTAATTGAAAGGAGATAACAAGAGTTTTAGAAAAAGCAATACTTGCGTGGTGATAATGTCAATTAAATGTAAATATGCACCCACAATTCAGCTGGTCCCCGACTTACAACGGTTAGACTTCTTTTTGATTTTGCAATGGTACAAAAGCAATCACTACACATTCAGTAGAAACTGTACTTCAAATTTGGAATTTTGATCTTTCCCTGGACTGACACGCAGTACGGTACTGTCTCCTGAGGCCGGGCAGTGGCTGGGAGCTGCAGCTCCCAGCCAGCCAGGATCACGATGGTAAACAAGTGGTACTCTACAGTGTGGTATTAAATGCCTTTTCAGCTTATGATGTTGGCAATTGACGATGGGTTTCCTGGTACGTATCCCCATTGTAAGTCAAGGAGCATCTGTATTGTTCTCCTTTGTAGAACCAGCAAAGGTAACAATTTTCTGTGCTAGGTATTAAAAAAACCTCAGTGATGATGGTTAATGTACTATATAATACAGGAAGATTTCATTTTAATCAAACATGAAAGTTCCCTTTTATCTTTTGCTTTGAACTAAAACAAATTTCAAGCAAAATAGGTCTCTAACAGGAGCAGGTAAATTGCATATAACTACATAAATCACTCAGCCAATCCCATTTGCTTCAAAGCTATATTTTTTTACATTGTATCTTATGTCTCATGATTATATGGACTGTGCAGGCATAAAAATAACACTGCCGAGAGTTTTCTCACAAGATTCATCATGTTTTGTTAATCTCAGTTATGTAAATAAATGGTATTTTGTTCTACATGAGACCCAAAGATGCGATCTGTACCTAGAGGGAATGACAATTCTCTCTTTCTGTAGGAATTTGCTACTGACAATTAAATGAAATTATCAGTGGTATGGAGACTAGGGTTTTTTAGTACATTCAAGAAGTCCTAGTTATGATAACTTGTGTTTACCTGCTAGAGTGAATCCACTTAACACCACAAATTAGGATTTGGGTTGCATCCCCCTTCTGATAAGTCTCTTCCCCAAGGAAACAGAGTCTGTACATTTTATTATGTTTTCATAAATGTATGCATACGCCAATTCCCCATAGTGACTAAATTTGGAATTTGAATATATGAGGTATATCCTAACTGTAAAATTCTGAGGTTCCATAAAAATATAGATTGTTACCACGTTATCCTTAAGCTTCTATGGTGTTGTTAGAGAATCATTACCGTGAGCAAAGTGTTGTTTTATCTTTTCAGATATAAACAATAACACCTAATTAGGATATGTCTGCCTGCAGAGAGAGAGACAAGAAAAAGCTCCTTAAACAAGAAAGAACTGTAATTTGTGCTACAATGAAAAGGAATCTCTAGTGACGCAGTCCAGGCCTGATAAGTGGTTTCCTGTTGTTGGCAGGAACCCAGGTTTCTAAATTTCTGCATCTTTGTACTCTCTGATAAGTGCTCGGCACTGAGCTGTGTGTCGTATATCTGCTGTACAGGGAGAGGGGTTGGAAGCCCAAGAAGAAGGTGCCCATTCTAAGGTGACATCCCGGAAGTGAAGCTGACAAAATGGACAACTGACAAAACTGCAGGTATGTCATTGGCCAGATTTGAGGCACAGGGCCACGTGTAGCAACAAAGGAGCTTCTAAGTCTTCATTAAGTGACAAAGTACAGCAATAAAAATTGGGATATTATTAGTGAGAAGAGAGTGAAAATGGATATTGAGAGGTAGCAGCAGTCTCTGATATATCCAAACGTGTATCCCCTTTGATTACATAGTGTTGTTCATCTTTATCAAATCTCCAAAGGCATATTTTTTTCCACTTGGACACATTTAAAATTAATATTAAAGTACACCAATTACAAGTAACATTTTATATTGTTCCTAATTTTGCCAGATCACAAAGAATCCACATTTTGTTATTACCAAAGAATTTCACTGCCCCTCATAAATGACTTCCCCACTGTCCTCCTCAGCAAGGGAATGCCATGTCTTTGTCACCATCTTTCTGGATACCTTTCTCTAGCAGCCAGGCTATGCCCTGTATGCTTTTCCAGGTCTCCTCCTCCCTCTGGATGTTTCAGCAAGAGAAGGTAATTGACTTTGGGGACATAGCAAGGTTGACATTTTTCAGTGCTTTTTCTTGCCCTTTCCTCTGGAAATGAATGGATCCAGAACCATCTTGCCTGTCTCTCTCTACAGCCAGGGATGGATTTCCTGATTCCTTCAGATCTGTGCTGCTGGCGTGATAATAGAACCGAGAGTATTTTGCATTGCTATGCTCAGTTTTAATAGAACAAAACAGAACAGGTGAACAGGGCTTCACTTGTTTTATTTTCACTCTCAGCACTGAAGTCCAGGGAATCCATTGTGTGTCCTTCTTGTGTGGGGAAGACAGTGCCACAGGGTCTGTGGGATGTCCAAGCAGGTAAAGTAAACCTACGTAAGCCGAGTAACACCTCAGAGCACGTGTAGCTCTGCCATGAGGCTACAGCATAAGTCAGTAGAAGAGACTGTAAATATCTATGTGAGTTTAATTTAAGCATTTAAGAATATGTACCTTGATATAGAGAGCTGTTTGCTTTCATCAAGCATTTTTATTACTCTTCTTCATAGTTGATTCATAACTATGAATGCATTCATGTGTATATGCGTATACACACAGGCACAGGTACGTTATATATAATGTATATTTAATATGTATTCATCTCAAGGGTATATTATGTCAGCTTATACTTGCAGGTGACTTAGATGTTTCTGTCAAAGACACTCTGCGGGTAAATATTAAAAGTATAAGTCAAATGTGTCTTTTAGAAAATAGGTGAATAGTAAAGAGATAAATATATAATCCTGTAAGCATAATTAGATATATTTAATGTATTTATTAAATGGGGAACTAAAACTATAGATGTAGATAAAATATGTAGCAAGTAGGTAAAAAAAGCAGATGAAACATGGAAAAAATACCCAAGGAGAAGAGTCCATGTATGAGTGTGTGTTGTGTGTATGTGTGAGTGTGTGTGTGAGTGTGAGTGTAAGTGTGGTGTGTGTGTGCAGGGACTGCACTAGCAAGGTCTCTGGACAAGTTCTAACCCACACTCCTGGAACAAGCTGTCTACGGCAGTTGCTGTTACGGCTTGGAGCCTGTTTTCCAGTTTTCACAATGAGGGAGACTGGCTTACTACGGATGATTTCAAAACGTTCTTGATGTCTTATTGAGATAGCCACCTAAATTCAGAAAGTGAGTACAGACTAGGATTTTAATTGAGAACCTGTTATAATTGTTCATAAAATAACTCTTCACTATGTATATTGAACTCAGACAAAGTCCATTTCCATTTGAAACAGAGTGTCACTAGATGGAATTATAGCACATCTTCAGCACCTACTTCCTCTAAGGACGTGTCAACTGTTAAAAACACCATCATTTCAGTTAAACAAAAAAAAGTACTTCTCGTGATTTTGTTGTTTCTGCAGACACACTGGATTGATATACAAAATCTCTAAAATTTATCTACATTGTACATCCTTTTTGGAGAATCAGGTTTACACTTCTTTATATTTTGAATATAATAGGTCTTGAAACAAATGAGCCAATAATAAGAATGCTTTTCAATCTGTGACATTGACACAATAGGGAATGTGGATGGTCTGAAAATTATGTACACAAATGTGAAGATTTGTATTAAAAAAAAGCCTTATCCAGACAAATAAACAATGCTATTCTAACTCAGAGATAGAATTCTATCCTTCTATCAACTCCAGGCCCTCATTTCTCATAATGGTAAGCAATCTTTTTGAAAGCAATAAAAAAACACCCTGGATATCTTCCGGCATCATCACTGAGGTGCTCTGACCCTGATCAGAATGATCACAAGGAAAGAAGAGGACCCCAGGAATTCAGAGAACTCTCCGGGCACACTAGGCTAAAATGCAGGGGAGACATCACAGCTGGTATCAATGGCATGATACATGCAACACAATCAGGCACTTTTGGGTATTCTAGCTGAATGGGACCTCAGAGACTATTTGTTTCTCACTGTCTAAGGTTTATCAGTAAGAAAGCAAAGGCCAGGGCAAATGAAATGACCTGTGCAGATTTCATGAATGCCACTTTGTTTCAACTGGACTCTGGTGCTCTTTCACTCTCTCTTAATTATCGACATTAGGAGTCATCTAACTTCTCATTGAAAATGAAACAAAACTGAAAACATGTGTATGAGACCATTTTCCCATGACTCATCTATTCTACAATATAGATCGACTTCGACAGACATAAGACACCCTGGATAAAGAAAATGGCTCACCTCTCCGAGACTTAGAAAACTTAATCGAATTAGGGGATGGCTTTTTAAAATTGTATTTCAAAAACACAGAAAAGCAAAGATAGAATGTAAAATCATCCATGGTTCCACAGGTTTAAAAAAATACCGTGTGAACTCAGAAGTGAAAGCCCTCCGTGCAGTCTCAGGCATCAAAGGTGACGGCCATTAGCCCTTTAAAATCCCACATCTTAATGAAACCACACTGTTCACATGAGCATAGTAAAGGTGTTTTAACGATTCAGAGTTTCTCATGTTTATTTTGGTTTTGTTGTTCTATTGCAATCATTTGATTACGGGAATGAAGGATTTTGAAAAGAGGGTGAGACAAAAGTATAGACAAAATTGAGTGTGTTTTTGTGCCGTGCGCATCAGCCCTTGAAATGACCCTATGAAATTACACTTGTTGAAGGAAATTTCATTCTTTCTAGTTTTGATCTTTACATCTTGCACCTATGAGTATCAACACATGTATGTGCGCACATGTGTGTGTAAAGACGTAAGTAGATGGTAATTAAGGAAGATAAATTTACTTTACACAAATAAGCTAGCATTTGTCTTACTCCTTGCTATATACCTTCATAATACAGAAGAGGTAAACAAATCTAAAAGTCACGTTCAATTTTTCTATTACGGCTTTCTACCCTAGTTTGATATTTCCATTTCAGTGCTTCATTTTTACCTCCATGTAATTGTGCTGACCTAAATGACCATGTAGCTACAAATCCCCAAACTTTTTACAAGACAAAGGAGAAGCATAAGTAAAAGCTACATTAATTCCAATGAGTACTGATTTCATTCTTGCATTCTGTTAATAAATCATTGATTCTGTAACATTTTCTTGGGAAAGTTATTAGAACCAGGACATCATTAATGGCTTTAAACTAGCTTTCAGGGTTCTGCTTTCAGGGGGAAAATACTTAATGCAATCAAAAGTGAATGAATTTGTATCATGAACTCTTCTGTTCATCCATGGGCAGGGTGAGAGAATGAATTCTCTGAAAGTCGTTATGTTTCTGCTTTGTTTCAGTGCACTTGAAAAGTACAAAATAATAAATCTCATCTGGTGGAAAGGATACTGGCTATTCAACCTTGCTTAAGATTCTTCTTTTTTTTTCATATTTGATAAAATTGTTCTGTCAGGTCTAACTATATTATTGCCATATCTCACATAGGTGAAAGCAAGGAGAGTGCCGGAATTTGACTTTTACTCAAAGGTAAGTGAGGAGCTACTGTGGGTGTTTTCACAGACATAGATGGAGGACGAAGAGAAAGAATTTACACAGATTTAGATGTGTTAAAAATTGGGGTCTTTGTAATCCATCAGCACTTGCAATATTTCTTTATTGTTTCCCCATTAATAGCCCCTTCTTTTTCCTGCCATGACTTAATACCCATACAACAGAGCACTTATGAGGTTATTATTTATTTTGTGTGTGAAATGAACTCATACAATGTGTGTGAATGCTGTACACCTTAAATTTACACAGTTATTTGTCAAATATGTTTTAATAAAAAAGAAAAAATACAGAATTGTTTATAAATCTAAAACTCCCTTAAACAAATACAATGTAAGTTGACATATAGATGCACATTTGGACATTGCATGTGTACACATTACTGTTTTAGTAAAACTGACTCAAATTACCCAAGTCTGTGATATTTAATTTAGAATGTCAGAGGCCATATAACACATTAGAAATAGTTCATATATGCAAATTAAAAGTAAAAAAACTGTATTCATGTAACAGTTCTGACACTTCACTGATAATTGTATTTAAATAAGCATCCCTTTTCTAACTTGTAGTATTTGTGTAACAGAATTTCACTTTTAGGTGAAATTTGTTCTTAACAAATTGTCTGAAGATATTAACTTATATAAACTCTTATTCTTTTATCAAGGCATATAATTGATGTTATCATTTTTTAAATTGTGCAAATGCACATGTGTCTACATTTAAGCTTTGTTTTAGTTGCAGTGCCTTTGCAATTTTTGAATTTTTAAGCTTCCGTGTCCTTTTGGCCCTTCCCAGACATTATTGCTTATTTCGTTTGAGATACAAATCAACCAAAGAGTGTTGGCACATGCGTACTTTGAAGTGACCAGGATGTAGACTGAACATCCTTTTCTACATCCTTTTCTGAACATCACCTGGAGTTAAGACCATCCACTGTGTAGAAAAGGTGAAGTCCGGGTCAGGTGAAAATGACAGGCATGTCTGGCTTCAGAGACAAATTCTTGCTACATGTGTCTCGCTCATTTTTATGGGAATTTATCACCGAAGATCAGGAGATACGCCCATCTAGTTTGCACAAATTAATTGATATATAGATTTTAAGTCAACGAATAAAAAAGGCAGAAAGGCAGGAGTTACAGGACGATTTCTGAATAAATTGCCATTATGTTCTGTTACATCTCCTGACTTCTTGGGCCTCTGCTTTCCTTGAAATGTTTGGAAAATTTTCTGGCAGAATTTGGCGCTCCCCACCCATTCTTCCACACAAGTTCTATTAGGAGGGAGTGACAGAAATGCATTCCTCTCCCTGTGTGTGATCTAATCACAGCTTTCGGCTCTCAAAATAACTTGCCTCTCTCTTTTAACTCAAGAAGATTGTCAGTGATGTCATGCAATTACTTTTGCTTTTTCAGTGGAGTGAAAGAGCACATGTTACAAAGACTGAAAAATATTTCATGTCTTTGTTCCCTTGTTTTCTGTAATTAGAGATGAATTTTTCTCCTAGCAATATATGATAGCTTGAAAAGATTCTACAAAATCTCTGACCCACCCTTCGTAAAGAGGTGGAGTCACTCCGCACCCTCCCCGCCCCTAGAATATGGGACAGCCTAAGTACCTCACTTTTAACAAAGACAAAGCATTGGAAGTGATTGTGTATGGCTGGTATACCAGGTTAGAAAAGGTGATACAGGTTCCACTCTTTTGCAACATATGACCTGGAGCCCTGAGTTACTATACAAGGTATCTGGCTAGCCTGAAGCCATCTTGTTGGAGAGATCATAAGACTACACTAAATAAGGAAAGATGCCCAAACAGCCCAGCTTCCAGCCATTTCAGTCTTCCCAGCATCAACTGCCAGACACCAAATACCTGAGTGAGTGAGCTTTTAGATGATCCCATGGCTTAGTTTCATGACTTTCAGTGAGCCCCTGGACACTGTGAGGCACAGACAACCCATTCTATTGAATCCTCCTTGAATGTCTAACCAATGGACTCTGAGCAAAATGAGTGGCTGTTTTATGAAACTAATTTGGGAAACTCACGCCATAATACCATGTTTTAATGACAGTTGAACATCCATTGGGATGGGTTCACTGATGTGACTATGGTAATCATTTCAGAGTACATACATGAATCAAATCATCACATTGTCCACCTTAAACTTCCACAATATTATATGTCAATTATATCTCATCAAAGCAAGAAAAATATATTTAAATAAATGAAACCATTGTTTCTAAATGGAGGAGAGGTTATCACGTGATCAGTCATTTCCTACCACACAGCCATCATCACTGGGTTCCTAGGCACTGCTGGCTGTACAATGGAGATCATACAGCCTTTAGTGATATATAACGTTGTTGCTCGGTATTTTAGGAGCCACTGCAGTCCCTTATTTAAACACAGTGCTTACTTGCTAACATATTACTTTTTGAATTTTGTGCCCAAATTTGTTTACTTACTCATTAGAATTAATACTAAAAATCAAAAGTTTTTATTGCCTAGGCAAGTGTTTCTTTGCAGTAAGAAAAATAATCAATATTTTTGGAAATCACTTTGATAGTTTTTTTCATTTGCTTTGTTTTGTTTTTTTTTTACTATTGAGAAGTATAAAAATGATATGGCAGTATAAAACGAAATGTTCACAACTGTACTAATTTATTTTTTAAGAAATACCAACTTTGCTAATATTGAGTCAAAATATCTTGGCTGTAAACAACAGATGCCTGAATCCCTATGTGCAGACACAAACCACAGGTAGCAACATTCATTTGAGTTGACTTCTTAGCAGCACTGATGAAAAAAATGAAATATATTATTGCTTATTTTATTATCCAATAGTCTTTTCTAAATTGATTTAAAGGAATTAATTCTTCCACTCCTTTCAAATTGGTAGCCACAGATTATCGAAAATTCACTTTGTCATTCATCTTCATTACTAGATAACAATAGATACCAGAATGGTTGAATTCAAGTTTGATCTGCTTTTTCTTCTGTGTATCAGATACTGTAAAGTGCTCCCTCACCTCCCCTCAACTCCACAATGAGCATATAGCCCCTTGGTGTAAGTTTCACTGAACACATTTTAACTATGGCACCATTAAATGTTACCGAGGAAACTAGTAGAAATGGGGCAGAGGTGGTCTGAGTCTTAGACGACACACTGATGACAAGGCACCCACACACAACTCTTGCTTCACGTTCCTGTTACATTTTATTTATGTCAGGATATGGTTGAGTGGCACAGGGGTACCTCTCTGATGACAGCGCCTGGTTTTCTCACCACATTGGCTAATAGGTGGTGCCCAAGGACGTCTGACAAGCTTCCTGATGATTTCTCCCTAAACAGCTATTCTAGATGTCTTACGCAGGGATGGAATCTCTCAACAGATCATCTGATAACCTTTAACCAAGCAGCCTGCACATTCTAACTAGACACAATATATTGTAATATGTGTATATTTGGGGATAGGCATCCCTTTGGGATTTACAGACTATAATTTCCTTCTAATGAACCTAACTACCACACTACTACCCTAGTGATACTCTATATCACCAAAGATTGTTCAATCATTATATTGGGAAAGCCCCAAAGCTTAATACACACCAACAGATAAATAAACAAATATCTAACAAGCAAGCAAATGATTGAATGAATGAATGATGCATTTACAGAAGCACAAGCATGTGTGATATGAAACATTTAGTCAGAGAATCAAGTTCTAGCTCTCTTAATTCCTGGCGCGCTGTTTGGACAAGTAACTTAATCTGACTGACTCCAGGATCCTCATCAGAAAAGAAAAAAAGAATGAAGTGCATATGTCTGTTATGGATATTAAATCGGAACACCCGTGTTAACAAGCACACTGACCTCTAGTCTAATGACCTATACACAATGTGTTCCACACTAAATCGCGCATTAAGGCCCTACGATCCTGAACTATCAGAGGTCCCAGACTCGTGTCCGTTCGGAAAACTGGGAGGCCACCTCCCTGTTGTTAGCCTGTGAGTGCTTGAACCAAGAGGTCACTTTTGGTTTTCTCGTGAAGAGTGCCATGAATAACTGGATTTAAGTCCTGCCCAAACTGAGCGTCCGCCATGCAAATCTACAGAAGTTACGCTTGCCTGTGATAAGCTCAAAGACGGCATTCTTTCAAATGCCATTAAGGTGGAGGATAGTACGTAATGTTTCAAGTATTCCTAGTTACTCTCCGGAGAAGGCTGCTGTTGATCCCAGTGGTGTTCTGTCTATGCACCAGGAAGACCTAAGAGATAAATGAAAAGCACTGATGGGGCATCTGCTAGACCTCCTATGATCCCAAATGCATCTTCCTGAAAATTCAGCAAAATTAGCACATAAGGGTACACAATCTGCCTTTATAAGCCATAAAACCTACATCTAACTTCCATGTTTCATACTGTGTCATCTGTACCAACTTACTACATTACAGTTTGTAATAAAATGGGGAAATATCACTATACTTCGCATTTACTTGTGTATTCATAGTACACCTATAAAACTACGACCACGGATAATTTTCTTCTTTATGAATTGGCCAAAGAAGAGCTGAGTATGGCAGGCCTAGCCTGGGTCCACCCAACAGGCCTTCTCGCTTTGGCACCTTGTTATTAAAATGTGGTCCCCGAACCAGCGGCATCATAGCACCTCAGAGCTTGTGAGAACGGCAATCCCACCCCAGACCCACTGAAGCACTCTAACAAAATCACCCAGTGATTCATAGGTTTAGGAAGCACAGCTCTAGGCTTGCTTCAGCTCAGGAGGTCTTCCTGATTCCTGAGATTATAGCGACACCAGTGCTCCTTCACACTCATCATTAACTAAACAGACACTAGCGAGTCCCCAAGAAGTGCATTCAGATGGTTTCAGCTACTGATGGTCTACATTACTGTGTGTACGTGCTTGGGTTTATCTAGCCACTGAAAGTATGAACTATAAAAATTAATTTTTCTAATTAAGATGAACATCCCAAGAGTGAAATTGAAAGAAAATAAATGACCTGAAGACACATTATTGACGGTTGATGTGTACAAAATCTCTAGTCTTAGGCTTTCTGGACTAAATTCTGCTTTTAGCCCTATAACTGAACATTTTTAAAGCAATCAGAAGAGTGCTGATTACATGTAGACAGAGATACACACGTGTTTGTATGCAATTAAAATAAACACTGTTCTAAAAGATAAATAGAGGTTAACAGTGAATGGTACTAAGCAGGGTGATTTTTACTTATGCCATCTGCATATCTGAAGTTACATTTTACAATCAGAAAAAAACATAATAAAATAATAAATGTACTTTTTCTTTTGAAACATACATTTGATCCTTGATTTATTTTTATTATTGTCCATATATTGAATACCTAAAATCTAAGGAAACTCATGTAGCATTTTACTTGGTTAAAGGTTAAAATATAAAATCCATAAAGAGATAAACTCTGATTTTATTCACCTAAACTAGAATAAGGGTACCTTCAGCATTTTAAAACAATTTTTAAATGAGAAATAAATTAACATGCAACATTTTTATAATCAACTTATTTATTGAAATCCTAAACTTTACTAACATTTGTCACCCCAATAAACTTTAATGAAAAAAAAAAGAAAGAAATCCTAACCAAGTGCTTGCAAAACATACTGCAGTAGTGATTCAATGCAATAATTGATTCAATGGACAAAGGTGAAAAGGGCAATAAGAAAAAATACATTTCAATGTATATTATTAAAAAAAATCCCAAATTGCAACTTATGATTTTGAAGAGTTGATTAATGTGTCTTAAAATTTAAAAGTAAACAATGAATTAAAGAAAAAATTAGTATTATAAACATTATGCATCCCATATATTTTACTAGTAGAAGAAAATAGCCAAAAAAAATCAGATTCCATTCATATGAATGAAGTTTGTCATTCACATGCATCAGCAGTCTAAACTAAAATCACAATCCCAGCTCAGAAGTAAAGCTTATACAACAAATACTT
This sequence comes from Rhinolophus ferrumequinum, assembly GCF_004115265.2. Lineage (NCBI taxonomy): Eukaryota > Metazoa > Chordata > Mammalia > Chiroptera > Rhinolophidae > Rhinolophus > Rhinolophus ferrumequinum. The sequence goes on from NC_046302.1 coordinate 54,043,827, forward strand.
TTCCAGTAGCTAATACATATCTAACATAGTTGAGAAATAACTTCCATTACGCCATAAATATGAAGCGTTAGGATAAAGCTAACAGTGTATACCTGGTTGACTGCCTCCTTCAATGTCTCTGGGCTTCCTCACAACGTCCAAGGTAGGTTGGTAATTGCTGTTCACAGGGGGACAGACGGCTGTGGGAAGCCCTGAAGGAGCCGTCCTCATGCATTGTTATCAAGGGCTGACTACCAGTATGAAAATGCGGGACACATATTCAAATGATTGAAGGGAAGACACGGATTATTCAAGACTTCCAGCTACCAAAAAGACAAGCTGCTCTATCATGAGCTCTGTGAAGGCTTTTAGCACCAGATGGAGTGTCAAAATGCATCACCTAAGAATGGAGTAGGCGACCGTATGAAAACAAGACAGGGTAGATATTAGAGTAAGTGACATTCAACCACAGATTCCTCTAGGGGTCGGATCACAAGTCAAACTGTCCTAAAATAAACCTACAAGGAAATGCTTGGAACAAAGTCCAACTGACTATTCATTATATAAACACAAACACATCCATCCATCCATCCAAACCCCCACACAAACACAGTTTCTCTTTCTTCTTAAGTGGGAGATCTTTTATAGCAGATTAATGTAGTAAGAGAGAACACGTCATGAATCTCAAACAGAAACATGAAAAGTATGGGAAGAAACGCCATCTGGTAGTCAATGCTCATTCACACTTTATGTTTCTGCATCTGGACAAGCCACACGGCGGAGGACCAGCTGCTGGCACTGAGGACAATGAGAAGGAATGTGGTTCTGATTTGCCTTGGTGGCACTTCCATAGCCGGACGTTTTAGGGTGTTGTGATTATTTTTGAATCAGTTTTCATTCTTTATACATTTTAACAAATAGCCATGCAAAAGAAAGGGTAAATATGACTTTGCATTTCTTTTTGCCGAACTATGACCCAAATAATAAATCAATTTGAATTAGTGTTTATGCAGAACTCGTTCAGTTCAAGCCGTGACACTCTCACCGAGGGCTATGCAAAGGCGTTCCTTCAGCTTGCCTCTGTGCTGTTCAGTCTGGCAGCAGCTTCTTGTAAGTGGAAACATCCTTTAGGAATTGATTTCACGACTGATGCCTCTTCTTGCTATCCCTTCAGACTTTACCATACTGCTTATTAAGACTGAATGGATATTTTCCCCCAAAAAAATCTGCTTTACAAAGCAGATAGATGTGTGTGTGTGTGTGTGTGTGTCTGTATGTGTGTGCATGTGCACGCAATTATAATAACGATAGAGTGGCTTATATCTTTTACTAAGTGACTGTGAACATTTTAGTCCTTTATATTCCAAGTATTCTGAGAAGAGAAGATTTAGGGCATAAGAAATGTGCTCCTTCAAATATTGTAAGAGCCGTGACGTTGATGGGTAGCAAATCTGTGTCGTGTAGCTCCAAAACTCAGAACAAGAACAGACAGGTGCAAATATCAGAGAATCTGCTTAATACAAAACCTTCTCACAACATTGCTCAAATTGTGGAGAGCTCAGAATCATAAGTATTCAGGTGGAGCTGAAACAGCAAGGACAATTTTCTCCCCGTCATTTCTGCCTGCTCAAGAGGGCGTAGGGGCAATCCTACTAGACCCTTTCACTCACAAGTGTGACCTTCCCATATATGTTGTATTAGTTTCCTGTGGCTGCCGTGTCAGTTCTCGGTTACTTTCATATGTCATACCACGAGGAGAAAAAGTCAAAGTACCAAACCCCAATGGCTTCAAACAACAGGATGGTGTTGTCTCCCCATTCTGGAGGCTAGCAGCCTGAAATAAGAACGTCAGCGGGGTTGGTTCCTTCTCTGATGGCTCTGGGAAAGGCTCCTCCTTGCCTCCCCCTGGCTCCCGGTAGTCACTGCCATCCCCATCGTCCCTGGCCTGTACGTGCCTCTACTCTCTGTCTCCATCTTCACATGCTCAGCTCCCCTGAGTCTGCCTCTCTTCTCACAGGGATACCAGCCATATCAGGTTAAGAGTAGCAATGAAGGACTTTGGATAATTATTGAAGAACCAAAACAAAACAATAGGATAAATGTGAGCACCACCTCACATCCATTTTGCTATATTAAAAAAAACTCTTCTCTTTAGGTGCAAGCTTTTTGCATTTATTACCTTGGTAGCGTTAATGGCCATGATTTTGAAAGAATATACAAGCATGGAAAAAATAAAGAACCCCATTCATGTCTTTTTAGGAGTCAAAAGGCAAGCTACCGATTGGGAGGAAATGTTTGCAATTAGTAATATGTTAACAAATTAAAAAAAAAAACAACACCCACATACCAATAAGAAAATGATATGAAAAATTAGGAAAATGGGCAGACTTGAAATTACATTTCATAAAATTATAAAATATATAAAAATGTGCTCAATCCCATCAGTAAACTGGGAAATCCAACTATACCATAATGAGAGAGCACCACAAAAACCCCAGGACGGCTAACACTGAAAAGATTGCAAGACTTCGTGCAGAGGCAGAGAGTAATAGGAACTGTCCTTCGGTGAGTTGGAAAACTGTTGGGCTTCATTTTCCAGTGTTAAATAACCATACCGCTGACCCTGCTGCCTCCTCCTTGTTACACATCCAACAGAAATGTGTGAGTTCATGGACCAAGTACTTCCTCACTCTAGACCAAGGTAAGCATCCCTCTTACAATTTCACTGCTCCTGGGATGTGCCATGCAGGTAATGAGGGGGCTCTATCCTCTAAGTGTGATGTCTCACACGGGGACATCCTTTCATCTCCACTGAAACATCTCGGAATTGACTCAAGGCAAATTCTTTCTTTCCCTTCATACAAATTAACTTTTAGGAGTTGCTGTTGTATTAGGCAGTTTAAATGATACCTTGAAATGTCTCTTCTTGTTTTCTCTTAATTGTTGTACTAAAGACAGGGGGATTGTTTTTTTCAAGTGGAAATAAAAATGCTATTTTTGTTTTGGGAACAATCTTCATTCAACACAGGGATGGAAACATCTTTTTTTCCTGATCATTTCTTATTTCTTATGTTTGTGGATGAAACTAGAAAAAAGTGTCCCACGTGAACCTTTCTCAAAATGTGTTCAGAGTTCATTTTTATCCTGAGAGTTGTAGCAATAGCCAAACAGACTTAACTGGCTTCTTTAGTCATTAATTTGAGGTTGGGTTTTTTTGTTGTTTTTTGTTTTGTTTTGTTTTGTTTGTTTTTTTATGTCCATACTAATGATATAATCAAATACCTTTAAAAGGAATTAATATATTGAATTTAGATTATTTAATTCACTTAAAAATTCTTACCCCAAAGTCCCACCTAAATGAATAGCTAGTGAAATATACTAGAGGTTGGAGGAATAACCTGAAATGCGTAAGTATAAACACTGTGTTTACCTCACTGTCTTTTACAAATCCTACAGGAGTTCATTATGGCTTCCAATCATAAGGCAATGACATGGACCAGAGTCAGCCAAGGAAAGCGTGCCCTACTCTTCGACTCTAAACAGGAGATAATCATTAATTTTTAAAATATTTAATGTCTAAATTGTCACAAACCATTGCTTCTACGTTTTCCTTCTAAGATGTTGAGCTATTTTGATATCAATAATAATTCATAACATATGCAACAAAAATATCAGTCCAACCCAAGAACTAATTAAATGAACCAAGAACTTCTACCGTAAATTAGATCTACAAAGTATGTATACATTTGGAAATGCAAGCTACAGTGTTCTTTATTAATCAGTCATGTGATCTAATGTAATAGTGTCTGTTAAAAGTTATAATTATTGAAAAAACATTTGAAAACAAATATAAACATTTTGAGAAATTCCACTTTAGCTCCTAGAAAACTGATGTTAAGTCAACAAGCTTTTACAAATATTGATCAACATTTGCTTAAATTTAAGCTTCTTTGACTTGGGGTTCAAATTATAATTAGAGATCCTTATCTTACAAAAATCATTTCTACTGTCGCCCATAATTCCAGTCTGGCACATACATCTCATATACGCAGCATAATGATTCTGTTTTCTATCAGTTCTTTAGCTATAATTTTGACTTTTCAATTCCATTTTAAAGATCAGCCAGAAATGGAATAGGAAGAGCATTAGAGTACTTTTCCTGTTCTTTAAAATTAAACATAACTGTAAATTTTATCTAAGTATCGCTATGCTATTTATCTATTTACTTATTTGTATAGGGGGTGGGGGTACAAAGCGTATGCCAACTCACAAACGCTAACCCACGAAATAGGTGATATTTCCCCTGAATGAACAGCTTCCTGGACTGCCTTGCTGGGGCAGGGCCTGGAGGCTGGCTGTGTGTTTTTGTTTTTGTTTTTTTAATTTTTATTCAATTGATTTAAACCTAAAAAAAAAAAAGTACACTCATTTCTCCCACTTCTCAAAATCGTCAATCTGTTTTCTGCATCTATAAGCTTGTTTTTTTTTTTTTTAATTTTTAATCAAAATACTCTAACTTGCAATCAACATTTTTATCTTTCTTTTGCTTCTGCATTTATTTGAATTTTTATACTAAGGCAATCTTTTGTTACTATTAAATTTATAATTGGGCAAATACCATGAACAGAGGAAAACAAAGTACAAATGTACAGCTTAACCAATTAGTACAGAGAACGTCATTACCACAGGACCCAAGCCCAGTACTACATACAGTTTCCCTTCCAGAACATTACAGCCTGCCCCTGCTGAGTACAATCACCCTCCTAAGCCTTTACAGAGATCACTTGCTGGATTCTTCTTATATTTTTATCACTTAAGTATGTACCCCCGGCCTTGCATTTCATATCTTTCGAGCTTCATATAAACATGAATGAAACACTACATATTCATTGGAGTTATTTCTTCTGTTCACTATTTCTATAAGAATGAACCAGCACTGTATGTAGCTGGAATTCTTTCATTGATTTTGCTAGAGAGCATCCCATGTATAACGATATCACAATTTATTTATATATTCTACAGTTGATGCTTTTTTGATTTGCTCCCAGTCTGGACTTCTGGAATAATTGGGCTACGAGAGTTCTCATACAGTTCCCTTGGTCCATGAGCGCACACGTTTCTGTTGGATGTATAGCAAGGAGGAGACAGCAGGGTCAGCGGTATGGATATTTAATACTGGAAAATGAAGCCCAACGGTTTTCCAACTCACCGAAGGACAGTTTCTATTACTCTCTGACTCTGCATGAAGTCCTGCAATCTTTTTAGTGTTAGCCGTCCTGGGGTTTTTGTGGTGCTCTCTCCTTATGGTACACTTTGATTTCCCAGTTTACTGATGGGATTGAGCACATTTTTGTATATTTTATAATTTTTATGAAATGTAATTTCAAGTCTTCTGCCCATTTTCCTAATTTTTCGAATCGCTTTCTTATTGGTATGTGGGTGTTTTTTATTTTTTAACATATTACTAAATTGCAAACATTTTCTCCCAATCTGTAGCTTGCCTTTTGACTCTGTCAGTGGTGCTTTTGGATAAAGAGAAGTTTTAATTTGATATTATAACAGTTATCAATCTCTTTTGGTACAGATAGTGCTTTTTTTCCTCCTAAGAATTACTTTCCTAATCTAAGGCCGTGAAAATAGTTTCTTACATTATCTTTTAAGAGCTTTATTGTTTCTCATTGAAGTTTAGATCTGTAATTCAATTGGAATTTAAACTTGTGTATGGTGTGAAGTCAAAGTCAAGAGTTATTTTCCCAGAAAAACAAGCAGCTGTAATAGTATAACTTATTGACAAGAACATACTTTCATCAGTGTTCTACCATGCCTCCTATGTCACTGTCAAACATGTGTACATACACACACACACGTGCGTGTGACTGTTTCTGGGACCTCGGTTACCTTGGCCGAGTTAGTCTTCCTCACACAATTACCATTTCATCAAGAAATACAAGGTTTGCCTTAGACTTGAAGATGTCCTTTAGAAGTTGCATTTGAATCCTAGTTCGCTCTAAATTCTATTGGGAATGACTACTGGATTTGATCAAATGCCTTTTCAGTATATATTAAAGTGTTAATTTTTTTCTCCTTTAATCTCTTAATATAGTGAATTCCTTTGATTACAGTAAGAATGGTAAACCAACCTTGTCTGCTTAGAACAAATCCAGCTTGTCATGATGTATTATTCTTTTTACATATTGTTGAAATTGATATTATTTTAAATATGAACTTTTATACTTTGCTATCATTTGAAACTTACAGATAACTTGTATGTATAGTTAAAGGAACTCTTACATACACATTAACAGAATTCATCAGTTATTTCTATTGTGTTCATTATTCTCTCTATATGCACACTATCAATATACATAAATCCAAACATATATAATATATACATATTAAATGTCTATAGTATCAAATGAGAGTAAATTGCAGGCATCATGCCTCTTTACTCATATATACAAAGGTTGCCAAAGATATGTATACACATTTTAGGAAAGGAAAAAACTGTATTAAAATTGTAATACTCAATAGATACCGATAACAAACGATGAATACTAGTCATGTATATACATTTTTTGGCACCCCTGGTATATTATTACAAATTAAAAATGACTGAAAAGTGACTATGAAAGATAGTATTACAACAACTGATGGAATTTAAATATGGACTGTGAGGTGCAAGTAATTGTATCAATGTTACGTTTGCTGAAATTGATAACTGCATTGTGGTCATGGCATGGGATATCCTTTTTCTTGTGAGATGTACGTTCTCTGCTTCAACAACAGTCATTTTTCCTGGCTCAGGATCCAACTCACATCCAACACTGTATTTAATTGACATGTCTCTATAGGTTCTTGTATGAAATTGTTCTTAAGCATTTTTTTGTGCTTATTGATATTTTTCAGATTATAGTAATTTATAAAGTATCCCAAAATTAAAATGATTATATTCATATAATCAAGTTACGCTTTTTTGACAGAAATAATTCTGAAATTATATTGTGTCCTTCCTAATACATAATGTCTGGAGATACGGTCACATGCAGAAGAATGAAACTGGACCAATATCTTACCCCATACAACGAACTCAAAATCGATTGAAGACTTGAACATAAGACCTTAAACCATAAAACTCAGAAGAAAACAGAGGCAGTAAGCTTCTTGACGTCAGTCTTGGGGATAATTTTTTTGGATTTCAGACCAAAAGCAATGGCAATGGATATCTAAATATCAAATGTATCTCAGAGATAACTCAAATGCCTTCTCTGTAAAGTGTAATGGGGGAGGCCCCAATGTTCCCTTCCTTGTGCAGCCTGAGAGAGTTTCATTCAAGGGGATTCCGAGGATAGTTTTATAACTTAGGGATGCTCTGTTCTGACAACTCCATTTTTAAGGCTGAGGATGACGAAAGGGCCCCAAAATTCAATAACGATGAAACTAATACTGAAATCTAGACTAAAGGTTGAAATGAACTTTGGCGAAACGCTTTGTAAAAGACTCGAGAATATAATGTACCATGTAAAAACTGAAATGATGAAGTTTCTCTTTTTTCCATTTTCAAAATAGATTTCTTTTTTTTCTATAACCACTGGCATCACAGAAAATTTTGATTATTATCCTTTACGAAAAAGGCTTTTGTTTTTATTCTAAGTCCCTCTCCTTCAGTTGTTTCACTGACCTTTACAAGTGGAAATTTCTGGAGATTGTATAGATGCGCTGAACCTATTTTTATTCACAAAAGAGACAATGGAAGATAATTATACCTTACTGCAAATGCCTAATGTAGGCAAGGTATTTTTCATGTGCTATATTTCTATTCTTGGGATCAAATACATGTCAAGAAGCCTTAGGATGAGTTTATAAAAATGTGAGTTACAGGCCTATACAATGGGAGCCATAAACTCCAGATGATCGTGTCATTTCTCTGTTGAGAGTTAGGACATCAGATAAAAAAGAATATTGCTATTGTGATTGACAACAAACTTATGCATATTCAGGTTGAAACGAAGCATGGCAATTAGTTACTAGGAAATAAAGATTTCCTTTTCCATATATATTAGGTACAAATTTCATCTGCATGTACCATCAGACCTAGTCCTTTGTAATGAGAAACTGATATAAAAAACAGTATTTTACACACCTTTTGCTAGTGTCGGCGTGTCTGTGCATTTCCTATGCATTATTCATGGTCGAAGTGCTTTACACAAGGGTCAAAGTGACAGAATATTCAAGCAATGTCTTCAATCCCTCAGTAGAAAGCAACACCGAGATGAAGAATTATAATGCATCCCATGATGCCTTCCCCCAAATTGGGAAGGAAACAAAATAGAGATGGACAGAGATGCAGCTTTAAAGGACACGTGTGGGTCTCTCTCCAACTCAGCTGTGCTTGTCAGCATCAAGGCTATCTGTCAACACTTGAGTCATGAGAATGGCGAGATACTTTCATTGTGTCAGTTATGGAGGAAAGTGGGAAACAGTAGGGGAGAATGAGCACCCAGAAATAATAGCATCAGTAACAAATAATGGCAGAAGGGAGAAGAAAAGCATCATTTAAGAAAGAAGTTATTTTTACCTCTAAAATACTTAAAAAAACAAAAAGCGAAGTCAGAAAGCAACTCATCTAGATACAGAAAAAACAAAATCTGTACTATGTATGTACCCATAGAACTTGACATGTAGGTAAGCGCCACACATTTGAAATTACTTTCCAGTCAGGATTTGAGAAAGTGGTGCTGGCATCAACAGGTCAGGAGGCAAAGGACGTGAAAAGGGATCCATGCATCCTATTTGTTAGTTATTCAGTAACCCTTTTACACAGTACTTTCTATGTACCAAGAGCACTTTATGTGTTTTGCAACTATGAGCTCATTTAAGCTACAGAGCAAACCTATGAGGTGGCCACTGTCATCTTGCATATCTTACAGATGAGGAAACTGAGGCAGAGGTACAATGAGCTTCCCAAGATCACACAGCCAGTAACCACCGGAGACAGGATTTGAAATCAGGCACTGTGTCTCCACTGTCCACAGCCTTAACTTCTGCCATGCTACTGCTACAGAGTCACTGGCTAAATTGTGCCAGATTATAGCTTTGCTTGCTCTTTCAAGAATGAGCAAATGAGAAAACCTCATGTGGAATAATTAACACATACCGCTAACATATTCATGGCTAAAGGTTACACCGCCAGCAAATACCAAGCTAGGATTTGTGCCTAGTGAGTTAGAATGTTTCTTATAATGTAGACTTAACTATTTGACTGCACTGCCTTCAAAACAAACTCTTCCACATAGGAAAATATTTTCTTAAAATATAGAATAAAAGCTTTCTGAAGTAAAAAAAGAAAATACTCATTATAATAACTGAGCAAAAGCAAAGTCACACATAAACACAGAAAAGTATAAACATACTTCAAAGCAATAGATGCAAATTTACTAAATTCATTATTAGCAAATAAATTCAGTTGTACATTCAAATAATATGGCTTGAGCACAGAGGGCTTATTCAAAAAATTATTTAAAATTATTCAATTTTAAAATGTTAGAGTATATTGAGAATTAAGGGAAAAGCCATTTAATCAACCCAATAGATGCTCTTGTCTCCACAAAATTGATAAAATTTATAATTTAGGGGGGAAGGGCATTTTATAACCTAGGAACAGGGCAGAACTCTGAAGGCCAGATAAACATGTATATTCTGTCAAAGGATTTTTAAGAAAATATAAATATTTTCTACCAACCAATTTAAAAAGAGCAAAATAAATAAACCTATACAATTTCAGGCACGAAACACGAAACAACTTTTTACAGACGAAAAAACAGAAATCGCCCACTCAGAAGCATAATATCAAGTACAGTAAAATGTGTCTCAGAAGATAAATATGTTATGTTTCCCAGTTTTATGGAGTTTAAAACACACAACACTTGATAGAGCTCTAATTGGTGATGCATAATTGGATAACAAAAAAAGATAGAAAATGTAGGAAGTCATCGGTATAGGTTCCAAGATGGTGATTTGGGAAGGAGGGGGGAAAAAAAGATGTCAAAGAGTGGGTTCTGGAAACGGCACTTCATGTTCTACGTCTTGATTGGGTGGTAGGTATACAGCTGTTTGATTGTTGCTCTTTATCTCTATTTCATGTGTTGTACACTTGTTATATTTCACAATAAATTTAAAATGATTGTAAACAGAACAGTGATAATAGATTAATTCTGTACTAACTGCCACTTAGGGTACTGACAGGAGAATATATGGGTGCAGTGCCAGGTGGGGATACAAGTAACGAACAGGATGCTATTGCAAAGTCGTAATAAGGGTTTGTATAGTTAAGACCAGGAGAATCACAGTGAGGTCTAAGAGACGTGGATGGATGAGGGAGGCACACAGGATTTAGTAATTCACAAAATAAAGCTGGGGATGAGCAGGGTAAGGAGGAGAGTGGTAGGTTAAAGGTGGCACACAGGTTTCTATGTTGAATCACATGACGTACACCAATGTCCTTTGCTCAATCAGGAAAATGAGCAGGTTGGGTAAAGATCTTCACCAATAAGTGCAAAGGCCATACTCTCTGTTGTGGACACGCTCATTTACACTTGACCCTTCTGCCTAGGTGGAGGTATGACAAACCTAGATATAAAGACTGGGGGTCAGGGGGGAGAACTGGGGGGTCGGGTGGATTTTGGAGGGTCATCAGTATTTAGATATTAAATGTATTTGTGGCTAAAAGATTGCATAGGGTAGCGTAAAGTAAGAATACAAATTCTGAAGAGGCAAATATAGAAAGGAGGTCTGAAAAACAACACAGAAGGCATGTTACAGAATTGAAAAGAAACAAACCTAATGAGGTGTGTCAATGATAAGGAAACAATAAAAATTGCCATGTATCACCAGAAGTCGCTTTTACTTATTAAAGATTAAGTTGGTTTAAAAAAATTAAGATCCATGTGATCCTAAGCCTGATACAAGCCAGTGGTTGAAAAAAAGAAGCATTTCATCACATTTTTTTTAAAATAAAGAACCCTGTCACTGACAATTTAAAACGAAAATCTATAGTCAGTTTATCAATATATAATACTAAGCATCAGCTATGCTTGACTAGTCAAGAATTTTAAGGGTGTGAGTAAACATTGATTGCATAGAACTTTATAAATCCTCTAAGTTCAGACAAATATCCACAGATGTGTTTAAATTTATAGTGTTTCCATGGCAGACTTAAAATAAATTATAGAATTTTATAGAAAGCCCCCAATTTTCAACATATCGAGTCTGTCACTGACATTGTAGAAAGATACAGTTGTTTTCCTTTCAACCTATCCCCAAATATTTGAAAGTGAACAAGAGGTGGCCTGAAGAATCAGAGAAAATAAGTGGCAATTAGAAAACTAACCCATCAACTAACGTCATAATATTATTCTGTACCAGATATCCCTTCTTTAAAATTTTTGAAAATTCTGTATGTGGAGATATTCTGATATTTTAGATACGGCTAATGAGGCTCAGGTGATTTAAATAAATTTGTGAAGGTCATAAACCTATAAATAGCCATTTAGAACCATGATGGTCTGACTACAGGTTCATGACAAATTGAAGTGAAATAATGTTGGTTTTGGAAGCAGGATTCACCCAAATGTTCTTAAAACATAAAATTCCATTGCATTCATAATTTTAATCTATTGCTCTCAACTCAGTTTTCCTTTTTGTTTACACACTGATTTCTTAGAAAAATAACTTGTGCAGCATATCCAAAAGCTGTCTACCATATTATTCATAGAATGAATATGAATTCCTTTGTGTAATATTTTGTATTATTCATTCATGATATTAGAGCTCACTTCTGTACAAACAATGAATCATGGATTTCAATTTTGAAACAATATTAATCATTAATGGTATCTAAATCTGTCTTCCTTATGGGCATGCACAGATTTTTACAAGACGAGAATGTTACATGGTAAGGCAAAAATAAGCGAAATAAATCTAATCATTCAGAAACATAAAATGTGTTCTATATTGTTTAGAAATCTTAACAGGTTTTAATTATTATGATAACGTTTGTAATCAATGTTATCTACCACTACATCAAAATTCATATATTTATTTCATAAATAACAGAGCCCCATCTCCTTACTAATGACATTTAAGTCTTTTTCCCAATTTAGCTTGAATCTTCTTCTACAATCTTTTCTTTCATTCCTCCCTTCCATTTATTCTATGCCCTAGAAATGTTGGTTTCATCAGAAGTTCTTATGGATTAACATATTTGCAGGCCTATGTTTCTTTTCATGGCAGTTATCACTACTCTGCCACCTAATATCTAGGATTTAGATGCTTGCACCTCTCTCAACCTCAATTCATTTTTATCTACTAAACAAACTGTACAATTATTCTTCCATGTTGAATTCGAACACGCAGACTTCCATGAAGCACCTTCTTCAGACTTGCGTGACCCACTATGTTGCTTGAATTAAATAATCTTCCCTCAGTACTTTTAAATAAGAAATAGTATTCAAACTCAGTCATTGGGTAAGTTAAATTCATAACAAAATACCAGTATGCAACCCAAAGAATGACTAAATTAAAAAGACAGGATCTATGTGTCATTTCGGGCGTAGGTAATGGAAATCACGTGCACTGCTATTGAAATGTAAATTCCTGTATCCATTTTAGGAAGCTGTCAGCCATATCTTCTAAACCTGAACTAACACATACCCTATGACCCAGCAATTGTACTCCTGGTCCCAAATGCACACACATATATGTTATATGTACCAAAAGACATAACTGAATGAGAACACTATAAAGCAAGAGCAGAACACACTACCAATTCCTTTCAAAGTAGAATGGGTAAATACATTTTGGTAGATTCATAAAACAGAATAATAACAATAAAAATGAAATAAACTGCTACAAGCAACAACAACATGATGTCTCAAGCAGTATTCCATATAAGATGACAGATATGAGAGAGGAAACATGTATGACATATGCAAAATTCAAAAATCAGCAAAATTCATCCCTGGTGTTAGAAATCAGGATGGTGGTTACCTTTATTGAAGAGAAAAGTGGCAATTGAAAGAAAGTGTGGGGGATGGTCCATGATGCTGAAAATACTCTCTTCCTTGATCCAGATGGTGTTTTCATGGCTAAAATTGTTTGAGCTATACAGCCATCATGTCTGCTCTTGTGTCTATATATGTATATCACATCTCTAAGAAAAGATTATTAAAATATGAGGCTATGAAGTGCTTGGCATTCTGTATCTCAGAGGAAAATAGGATTGGTCTTCAGAATTTATATATAAGAGCTCTTTTAAAATTCCTTTAAATCAATTAACTAGAAAAGACAATCGAACTAATGGTATAATTAGGTCAAACAGTACAGAAGAAAAAAAGTTGTAGTTTCTGTACGGAGACCTCTATGTGTTCAAAATATTATTTATTTCAATGTCGTGGAAGTTGGTTTGAAACATGAGACAGTACATTTGTTATAGTGGGAAAAACACGTGTAGGTAATCGTCTTTTGGTACATTTCATCAAATTTCTATGGATTTATTCTCAGTTATACTGAAGTGAGCTTTTGTTAAATGGAATTCGATTTTTCAAACGAAAGCTAGTTTTTCTATTAAGGATGGAGATGAGCTGTAAATATTTCATCTATATGTTTATTTTTCTTTGATGAGGCAAAGTCAGATAATCCAGGATAATCTCCCTCTATGGAAGGCTTAACATGATTTCATCTGCAAAGTCCCTTTTGCAGGTAAGAAATCACTAGTTACAGAGATTAGGATATAGGCATTTTGGGGGTGGGGTGGTGGGCATCATTCTGTCCATCACCACAAGAAATCTTTTTAACGTCCTATTCTAGAATCACAGATTTTTGAAGATAGATAAATTCATCATGCATATATTTCCAAATACTCATGTGAAGGCAGTATCTACGGAAAAGCTGTGAGTTGTCAAAGATGATAACCAGGTCTCTCTTAACGTGGGGTACAATGAACAGGAAATATAATTTGTGTCATCGTTTGGGGGAAAGCCCTGAGGTTTCCATTGTTTAGAATCCATTCACTGGTGATGTGTACTGTTTGCTGTCCATCATGTAAACTCCTTTCATAGATGTGGTTATCTCATATCAGGCAGACTTAGTGACAAAAGAGTTTTCCACTTGCTTTTTCTGCCATGAACTGTAACACCTCTCTCTCTTCCCCTGGTGGCCAGGCTGTGTCAACGTCATCTACACTCTGCAGTCAAAGGTACTCATGTCCGAAGCCCATTGGCCACGTCCACCAGGAGTGCCACCGGGCCAGCATGCCAACACTAGTGCCCTCAGATGTTTCCTGAAGCCAGAGATGAATGTGGCTCTGTATCCCAGTGTCCCTTGTTTGTTTGCTTTTCCCCAATTTCTGAACATGATTTTCCAGCTTTCTGCTGATTTTGTGAGCGTCCTGATACCCTCAACATAAATTCTATCTGCTTACAATAGCCAAAATAGGGATCGGATATTTACAACCAAGAATCAGAGCTGAGTCTATTTATTCTTACCCCAAAATCCAAGGAAGTAAATATTTAGCAGGAAAATGTAAGACTTGGATCTACTAACATATTTTAGCTAGTCTTGAATATATATTCCATGATGCAAATAACTACACATCTGGTGAAGATAGCTTCTAGAATACAGAGTGAGAAATGAAAAATAGCTGTGATTCAGAGGTCATGTATGCATGATTTTTATAAAGGCAAAATCATAAGTTCAGATACTAAAACACTTTGCATTGTGGTGCATTTAATTAAAATATGTGCACTGGTTTCACTTTGAAATCTATTAATGAAAGTAAGTCCATTTGAAAGTCAGATTGCTGTATTTTAGGCACCCAGAAGAATGGAGTCACTGTAATACTGATATTCTCAGCACAGCGCAGCCTAAGAAATTCTCTCGGTGAGGGATGCCATTTAAACAATAGCATTTTCAAATATCATCCTAGAAAGAATCAGGGAAGGGTGTTTTTTCGTTGTTCATTTGCTCTGAAAAAAAAAAAAGGGCTTTTACTTATTTTTTTGACCCCGCCTTGTACTTCTTAAAAGCTTCCACGCAGCCTAAATGCACCAGCACCCCAACCAAGAACCCCTATTCTGTCGCACCAGGTCTCTCGCTCTAAAAAATGCTTTTGAAGGAAAATGGTGAAGGGGGTGTGTTGGGAGAACACCATGTTTGAATCTATAAAATATGGCAAGTTTGAAAAAAATAAAAAAGCTTCCATTGTGTGTTTATGTTGTTAATGCAAATGAGAAACACATTGACACTTAGAGCCATCAACACTGGCCATATCGAAGCAGCGTGAGCTTCTTCTCCAGGCTGATAGCTGTGCAGCCAAATGGCTGGATCCAAGGGACAGAAGAACAGCCTGGGAGTCAAACTGTGGTTCTGCTCCTTAGGAAAGCCAACAAACGAAGGTGCTAAAAGAAGCAGATGTGCAAGTATAGAGAGGAGTCAAATTAGAAAGATTCAGGAGAAGAGACTGACCTTTGCAACATGGTGGAGAGCAGGAGGTCCCCAAGGACGTGCGTGTATGTGTGAGCAAAGAGCACAACTCAGTCGGTCGGGTTAAAACTACAGAGCAGCTAGTATTTACAACAGGGATGGAATGGACAATATTCTGGAAGGTGCGGATTTTAGAATTAAGTGTTCTAAAATTAAAAAGAAGCATTCTATTTCAAAAGGTGGGAAGGAGGCAATTAACCATTGTATGGTCAATAGTACTAATAGAAGCTGGCTTGCTCTCAATTAGTTTTCTCATTAATGTTTGATCATGAACCCATTTAAAAGTGGGTCATTTTCTGCATCACAGTACAATGACTCTCAAGCTGTCACCAGCCACTTAATTGAAAGCAAGTTTCATTAGACCAGACATGCAACCGAATCGTTGGCACAGTCTGAACTGAAATACAGAATGAGGAGGGTAACATGACTGAAAAAAACACACACACACACAAAAAAATGGACTTTCCTGTTTTATCAATTTAATGACACAGGGGTATCCCTCCCGAACATCATCTTTGTGAAGTCTCAGAATACTGAATGCCCCCAGTTTCTTCTTAGAGGACCAAGAAAAACAGATCAATTTGGTGTATTATTCTTATGCCTAACGAAGACAATTATATATGCCTTTCTCCTGTTAGGAACAAGGATATTTTAGTATGTTTGCATACATTAAGCACTTCAAACATTTATTGATGCCTACCATTTCAGTAGGGCTGTCTTTAGTTGCCTCTCTTTTTAAAAAGCTTTCCTCAGTTGGTCTTTAGGACTGAAAGTGTCCATCAATGAATTCCATTCCAATTTTGCTAGGTTATTATGGCTGTGGAGATGCCGTCTTAAAATTGCTCTTGCCTGTTTCTTGCTCTTCTTCCTCAGGAGAGACACTGATGGAGATCCGACTGGATTTAATGCCTTCCTGTACTTACGGACTGAGCTAGGCTTTGCAGATCTGTGCTCCCTAAAACCAGTTCTGAAAAGGATGTCCACACTTCATTCTGCCCAACAACTCATGAGGCGGCAGCTGATATTACAGTCGCCTCTTCTCAAAATTGATTGAGGTAATGCACTCTCTGTTGCATTTGGGTTAAAAAGTGGAGCAAAGTTGTACTTTCCAAAGGTTATGCTTTGTTTTTAAGCTTGGTTTAGGATCACTTTTCTTGAGGATTCATCTTAGTGGAAGGTACATACTCTAGTTTTCAGAAAACATGTAACCCAATATTGAAGTACCTAGTGACTAACACTCATCCAAAAGAACCTCTGATCCACATGTAAGTTTATATATCATTTACCACTTGTCATTTCCATGTTGTGATGCAATTACTTCTAGAGAGAAAAAAAGCCTTTAGTCCTGCGAAAGGCATTCAGCTACATTATTTAGATTTAGTTTTTGGGTTTACAAAAGGTTCTTCTATTATTTTTCCATGATTAAGCCAGAAATCAGATTTTTTTGTTATGTCACTGTTTCTTACTAAATACTGATGAACAAAAAAATGTGCTCGTACACTTTTGTTTTTAACCATTTTTCTCTTTTTCTTTTTAGCTGCATTTACCTTAAGTTAAAGGACTCTAGAAAATGGATGCAATGTGTTTTTCTCTCCTGACATCTAACTCATTTCAAGTTTATGAAAACTATATTTAGGTTAGAGGAATATAAATATCTTTCCTTTTGTTTGATTTTGTCATTAAGGGGAAAAAATCCTCAATATTCAATAGATATGCAAAAGGGTATATCATTATTAACTAAGATACCTGAAATAATGAGATCATATGTTGCTGGGTCGGCAAGCAATTTCCTTGTCAAAGAGGCCCTATTTTAGTAAAATGTCCAAGATTTTATTTCATAATAAATTAACATGCAGATGCCCACACTAAGAAGAAAGAAAGAGGCAATTTTACAGCAAGGAAAACTGTCGGCATGTTTGAGTTCTAATTAAGAAAAGAAGCATGTGAGCTGGAGAGATAGCTAAGCCAGGTGGGAGGCTGAGTGGCATTGAGCCCACACAGCACATTTCTATACAAAAAAAAAAAAGTTGCAACTGTCATCTGTCTTGTTCCAATTACTGTATATCAAATAAAAGGTTTGATTCCATGGTAGGCTACAGAAAAATGTAAAGAAGGCCAGTTTACCATTTTGAAAACACAATTATACTTGTCAGAATGTGAACCTAACCTGGAAGTCAGTGATTTCGTCAAGTTAAAAAAAAAAAGTGATTCACCAAGTCAGTCCATGTCAGAAGTGCCAAACGCAATGATAATTCCAAGGCTACAATCACAAGGAGGGCAGGTTTTATCGGTTAGACAGATGCTATACTTGAAAGTCCTTTTTCCGTTTGAGACTTCTTTGTTACCAAATGATGGCAAATAAAAGATAATAGTATTTGTAGTTTCCATGAATATGAAAATCAAGGAGTCACGTAGAAGAAGAATGGGCATGGAAATAACACCTGTACTCAAGGTCTGCATATACAGAATAAAAACATGAGGCACATAGGTTTCTCTTATGTTTCACAAAGGTAGGCTCTTTTGATGGACAGTGTAGATAAAGCAGCATGATCACATCATCTTTACCTCATGTCCTTACAATTCTTCTCGGGATCTTACTGGGTGACATGTGGATAGAGTTTGACATTTGTTCTTTGAAATCATGTCCTGGACTGTATATTATAAGTCATAGGTATAAGTCATAAGGTAGTTCTATTTCCAGTTTTTTGAGGAACCGCCATACTGTTTTCCATTGTGGCTGCACCAATCTGCAATCCCACCAACAGTGCACGAAGGTTTCCTTTTCTCCACATCCTCGCCAGCACTTGTTGTTTGTTGATTTAGTAATGATAGCCATTCTGACTGGGGTGAGGTGGTATCTCATTGATGTCAGAGGAATAATACACTGGGGGGTGTAGCTTATCACTTTGTGAGGGGTGTAAATGTCTAACTATCACGTTGTTGTATACACCTGAAACTAATTTAAAACAAAAGTCATAGGTAATATCTGTAGAGCCTTTCTATAATGTTGATTTTGAATGTTCTGTCTACTGAAAGATTTAGAAGGATTTACTTTTCATTGCCCTCTTATCAAAAACCTAATGGGAATGGGAGAAAAATATTTCGTTTCCCCAAATATTTCTACATGTATACATATAAATGTATGGGTTGATGTAAGAGAAAAGCATTAGAATTCTGCTCAGTCACATAAATTCAGAGTACCAACTACCAAGTAGATAGAATGGTGTTGTGTGTGTGTGTGTGTGTGAGATAACAATTTTTTATGATAACCCTGAAAATGAAAAAATTAAATGAAAATATCAATATAAGCAAATTATCAGGGACTATGGAAATAAATATCAAATGAAAGAGCTAAGAAATTGAAACAGTTGTTTCTGGAAAGTACAAACTAGAAATGGGAAGGCTGAAACAGGAAACAGCTTTGAAATATGAAAATATCAATTCAAACACATTGTAAAATTCAGTTAAAGTTAGTAATAAAAATAAATGACCCCCAAATTAATATAGGTAAATAAATGAATATATATCCATAAAATGTAAAACCATTAAAAATGAATAAAGTAGATCTAGATTGTTCGGAATTGTAAAGATCTTCCCGATGTTATTAATTTAAACATTGGTAATGGATGTTATGCACATTCTAGACACTGAGGCAACTGCCGTGAACAAAAGAGAAACTGTTTGGATTCTTCAAAAAATTCTCTACGTGTTAGTAAGGGATGACATGAAACACACACACACATATACATAATAGTTCAAATGCTAATCAGTTCTATAGAGAAAACCAAAACAAACAGGGGTATACAGTGGACGAGGGTATGGTGTTAGCAGTAGGTGTTTCCTTTCCTGAGCCTTTGGAGAGACCAAGTCACGTGGGTAAGTGAGGTTTTGGAAACGTATTACCTATTTACTAGTTTATGTCATCAATAGTCACCTAAGTTATACCTTCAAGAAGTTAGTTAGTCATCCCCGTTAGTAAAAATGAAATACAGTTGTTGCTCCTTATCTGCAGGGGACACATTCCAAAAACCCCAGTGGGGTTCAAAAATTGAATTCAAATTTTTGAATGCCTGAATGCCAGTGGATGCCTGAAACCTTAGAGAGTACCAAACCTACATGTACTATGGTTTTTTTTTCTCCTATATATACATACCTTTTCACTTAAATGAAGCACTTTATGGTTTCTCTTTGGCGAATCTGAATTGCCAGCATCACTGATAACCGACAGCTACTAAGTGACTAACAGGCAGGTAGTGTCTATAATGTGTATAAGCTGTATAAAGGGATGATTCACGTCCAGGGTGGAATGGAGCATGATGGCACGAGATTTCATCAAGCTACTCCAGAATGGCATGCGATTCAAATTTTTGAATTGTTTATTTCTGGGATTTTCCATTTCACATTTTTGGAACACAGTTGAGTGTTGGTAACTGAAACTGAGGAAAGCAAAACAATGGATGGTGGACAGTGACTGCACAGAAAAAGATTTTGCTAAGTTAATTCTCATCTCTTTTGAGATATTAAAATATAACTGGTATCTGTGACAAATCAACAGATATATTGATATATATTCTTTATATAACATCCTCATAAAAAGAATGCATTCTGCATATTAGTAATTTAAAAGCAAACTCTCTCCAATGACCTGGGCTTTCATTCATACATTCATTCATTTATTCAATCACAAACTCATTTATGTTGAGGTGAATCTTAATTTCTATACAGAGTGTACTACTGAACATTGCTGTGCAAGAATTGCCTTAAAAATGTAACATTTTAAAGAACTCAAACATTTATTACTTCATTCAGTTAATGAGGCTGAGGAATCTAGATGGAGATTATCAGACTAAGGACCTCTCAGGAGGTTGCAAACTGTAGGTCTGAGCTGCAGTCTCAACACCTCAGAGTTTGCTAATGAAGTTCTGCTTCCAAGATCAATTAAGTAACTGTTAGCCAGATGCTTCATTTCCTTGCCATGTGGATCTTTCCTGCAGAGTACACGGGCTCCCTCTGAGTTAGTGATCCCAGAGAAAGAATGAGAGAGGGAGAGGGGGCACTCAAGGTGAAAGCCACAGTCTATTTATAACCTAATCTCAGGAGTGACATCCTATCATTTTTGCTTTTTCTACTTATAAGTCACTAAGTACAGTCTACACTTAAGAATAAAGAAATTATCCCCCTCTTGAAGGGAGATGTGTCAAAGAATTTGTTAATATCTTAAAAACCATCACCAAGAGTAAATTATTTTCAAATTACTTTTTATTTCAATTACCAGAAATAGTGCAACATTACTGTACATAGTGCGTTTTGTTTTCTGCAATTATTTTTTAAAATATCTGTAATATATAAATGGTATAGCAGAAGATAGGATAGCAGAAATTTCATGACCTTTATAAATAAGAATGTTTGAAATTGAATCTCAGCTCTTCCACTTAGTAAATGTAACCATGGACAACTTACTTCCGTTTTTTACTTCTGCAAGTCTAGGGCAATAATGATACTCTTGAAAATTGTGTTTACAGATTTAAAGCAATTGTAATACTGAGCAACACTTAGAGAAAATTCAATAAATATTAGCTATTTTGATTACTTTTAAAGTTTTTCAATTTATGAATGTCTATATTCATATCCCTTAAAATGATTTTATGATAGTGATCAGTAATGAAGTAATTTGAGAGTTCACTTGAACACTAAGTCCATATTTACACATTCACAAGTGGCAATAAAAATGTATCAGTGGTTTTAGCTTATGAGAACACTGAGATTCACAGTTAGGCAGCAAATGTGCCATTTTACACCTGGACGCTGTATGGTTGCACCTTATCTCTCTTCTAATGACCTCATAGTACCTGAATATTGGAAGACATCTGATATTTTGCCTCATTGGTGGTGCTCTTTCATCCTGAACTTGTTTAACAATTAATTACTATTAATCTTCTGCCAGCTTTAATAGGAAAATGTAACTAGAAACTCTTTCTCTACACAAAGACTTACTCCTGGCCATTTTACATGCTGTTCTTTGATTGGCATCAATTTGTGGCAGGAATTCTGTTCTGTTTACTTTGCATTTCCTTCTAAGCAGTTACTAAAAATATAGTCTTTTGGCAGGAATGCAATTTTAAAACTAGAAGATAAAAGCTACTTAGTTCTTTAATTGCTGCCCACGCCACATTATATTATAATATAAAGCCCTCTCTTTAATCCTTGTATTCCAAGACGTAAAGTACTAAAAGAAGTTCTTAAGTATTACTAATCTGAACAAATATTCTTTTACAAAGTATTCAGAATGCATGAATTAACGGGACTCAGAAATTACCATCCTGTTATTTGCAAGAGTGGGGAGGAGATTTTAGACCCAGACAGGATCTTCTTGAACCTGTCTTTGCCTCATGAGACTGAGGAGGAAGAGAAGGAGATATGCCATAATTTGTCATGTGGGCACAGGATGAACAAGTGACAGGCTGCTTCTTTCTTAACTCACTGTTTGGTAAATAAGCGCCATTTTCAATGTCTAGTTTGGGAGTCCAATGCCAGTGGGACTGAGAATGCAGGCTAAAACAAACAAACAAACAAACAAACAAACAACCGGTTCTAAGAATGGCTTCTGAGAGTAAGACCACCAAGAGGTCCTATTTTACCAACTTGCAAAACTGAACAAGAAAGATTCTAAGAAACTTAGAGGAGGGCCCAAAGATGGAGATTTATTAGACACCTGAGTCTCCTAAATTTGTTAGACACCCGAATCTCCTGTGGTGGCGTGGCTGCTGTGAGAACACAGCGCCTACGGTTGGGGTGTTGTTGCCATGGCAGGGGCTGCCCCCAGAGCAGCCTAGCGCCACCAGGATGCTAATAGTCCAGAAGCACTCAAAGGCCACCACAGGAAAAAAGCTAAAACAAAAACAAAGCAGGAAGAAGAAAAGAAAGATTTTGCTACCTCCTTCCGCCCACAGTCTCACCAGAGGACCCCTAGAGGCAGACACAAGGAGCCAGCAGGCGAAGGAAAGACTGAGTTTGCAGAATCCAGGCCCCGTGTCACTAAGTAGGACAGAGAAGTGGGGGTTGAAGCTGAGAGGAACAAATAACTGGCAAATCAAACTTGTCCAGACACGAGTTGTTCCATTTGGCAATATTGTGTGACTGCTGTTGCACGTCGTCGTTGGTATTCATGACTGCACGACTGCTCATTGTCCCACGTGTTTTGGTTTTGCCAACCTTGTAGTTTGTAATCTGTTAAATCTTTACTACCTGTTTCTTTGTATGTTAAATTTTATTTAATGGAAAACTTCAAAAGTATGTTCCACAATCTCAAAACCTCAAGGAGACCACACTAACTGGTGGCCAGAATGGCCAATGCTGCAGAGCCATCTTTCACATCAATAATTGTGGTATCACATATATGTGCCATAATGAGAGAGGCAAATATGTCCCCAGCCCTAATAGTCCAAAATAGCTCTTATTATATAACTCCATTTAGCCACCTTTTAGCTGCTACTTTTTTCTACTGTCAGTAGGTCTTCTGCTATATTATTTTGAAATAAAATCAATCCTTATTACATATTTACTTGAGACAAGAGGAAATACAAACTAGAAGATGCTATGATGTAATAAGCCAAACACTTAGGGATCCATTTTGAAGACGGCCTATGGCCCTGATACAGAGCCGTCACACAATAAATACAATATTGCAATCATTTTATTACTCTTAGTTTTGTTTTCAATACTACAATAAAGTGGTATCTTATCCCTATTTAAGGGATTATAGTCTTGTTAGGAAACCAAAACATAATCAGACAAAGGACAAAGCCAGAGCATATTTAAGTAACAACTGAAAAAAAAAAAAAAAACAGTAAAAGTTTTCATGAGTGGGGATAATATTAATGATGAAATATTAATTAAAGATGATGTGATTTCAGAGAGACTGAGAAAACACTTGATAGACTGAATAAAGGAACAAGGTGAGAATCGCTGCATAGGTTTTCCAGACAGTTACAGTGAGCACGAAATTTCAGGCAGCAAAATATTTTCAAGGACAACAATTAGCCACCTGGAGGAAACGTTTTGGAAAGTAGGAGTTTGGTCAGCATATTTATAGAGCCTTACCTGTCTGCCTGATCCTCTCCTGGATGCTGGCAAGTATATGTGTGTTTGGGGTGGAAGGAGAGGGTGAAAAAGACAAACCCAGCTTCTGCCTTTAAAAGCCTCATTCTAGTAAATGAAATCATTTCTGATGGTGTTAAGTGCTTTACAGGAGGAGACACAGGTAACAGGTTAGAAAGGAGAGTAGTCAGAGGACAGGGAGGGTAATGAGATTTTGAAAGATCTTAAAGACCAGAATAACAAAGTTGGGATTTTAGTCTGAGCATCAAAGAAAGGAGCTAAATATTTTTTTTAACAAAGGTATATTAAGAAAAAATATTTTTAGAAAGGCAAGTTTTGTGTGCACCTACAGCATGGACTAGGGTGGTGGCATGAGGAATGATACTTGGTGTCTAGAAGCATTTTGTTTTGTAGTGTCAGCAAAAAAACCAGGTAAGTTATGACTTATATCCCTCCCACAATCTTGCTTACCGGACTGTAAACGCCACGAAAGCAGAGTGTGTCTGTTTTTGCTGAATAACAAAAACCATCATTGGCCCAGACTCAGCATTTAATAAACATTTTTGAATGACTAAATAAGTAAATGAATCATGCGTACACTGTGTATATGAGTATGTGTGCCCACAACTCTCTGGAAGAGGTGTGGGTGTTTTTATAAAGAGTATTTTTTATGATAATGGCCCTGTCTCATCTTGTTAAAAGGGACAGAAAACTTACTCCTGCATATTCAATGCATTACACGATTAATTACCCCCAAACAAAATAAAATGGATTATCTCAGAACTACTTTCCAACATAATTCCTAATTTTTATTTATTTGTTTTCATATAACTGAATGTCATAGTTTAATTACCTATAACTGCTACACATTTAAAGACTTTCAAGAATAATGGTTCTTAAAATGCAACATATGTCATTTTCAGGAATTTAAGAGCTCCATACTGAAACCTGACTAAGACTAATTTGTGTCTCTACTAATCAGAGACACTAAATATGTTTATCTCCCCTCCGCCCCCTGCGAGGACCTATTAACTTAAAATGAGATTTTAAACCAGAAAGACCTAACAATTGTGTAAAATGCCTGAGTGTTAACACTAAATCAGAATTGTCGTTGAGAGAGAATGGCAATTGCTTGGAAATACATGGATTACCTGTACCCCAAGAAGAACATTGTCTAGGACTTGGGGTATATCATGTTTTTCTTTTGTGTTCTCTTTTCTTGTTGTTGTATTGGGGTATACCATTTTTTATGCAGTTTTCAGTTGGCTGTTATCCTTTTAACTCCATGACTTTTTGCATCTCTTGGACAAAGGGGAAGAGGATGGCTGGTGCTATGTATCTGGGATTTTGTTGTTTTGGAGGCTGAGCTCTGATGCCTTTGAAATTAATTTCCATATCAGCACGTGCCATTGACTGGTACCGGTTCAAATATTAATGGAATGCAAACTAAAGCTTTCATATAGTTTTCTAGGACATATTTTCGTGACTTTGCTAGATGTCTTAATTAAACACATTAACTATGATTCGTACTGAATTATAGAAATCAGTCTTTTAGGGACCGATCCTGTATAATTTGCAAATCAGCTCTACTCATTTTTAAAATGTATTACTAGGAAACATATATAAATTCTAATAATTCTAATAGATTTTTAAAAATTTAATGGTTTTAGGATACCACTTTATCTAATTTTTAATTAAAATAGGTTTATATATTTAAATTCTTAACTAAATGAAGTTATTCATTCTTTTCCTAGACATTTTTTGGACAACTATTAAATCTTGGGCATAAAAAGTACATGCTCAGGAATAACTCACAGCCTAGAAGGAAAGATAAATTTACAGTGAGTAGGTCCATGTCATTTGTCTGCACGTGAACAGGCACACACACAGTAACAATGCAGAAGAGGAAATGAGGGGTAGCTAAGGGCCAGCTTTAGAGACAATATAGCTTATGGTTTTAAAATGTTTAAATGTCACTCTGGCATGACAGAGGAAACAAGGTTTTATTTCAGAATTCATCTACATAACATGGGAAAACCGTCCAGTGCCTAGAAGTGCACTGAACCACAGAGTACTCTGAACATGTATTTGCTTAATGAATGAACAAAACCAACAACAACCACAATGAAAAACAGGTTGAGTTGTGACATCACAGTGCTTTATTCAATCTGCATAACACTGACCATCCTGGGAGCTGATAAGGTGTCCCATTAACACAGGAATGGTTTCACAGACTATAGTACACAGACAGCAGTCTCTTCCATGAAGACCTTAGGTAAGACCTCAGGGAACCGAGCGTGGTGAAGAGGAAACAGTCCTTGAAAAGCATCCCAAGTCTGAGCCATTTGAAAAAAAAAAAAAATGGGAATCTGGTTATGCGATAATTCTGGAGAATTTCAACACTCTAAACCAGGGGTGTCCAAACATTTTTCAACGTTTTTCACCAAGGGCCACATGCGGTAAAATACACAAACAGCCGGGCCACTCACTCGAGGTGAAGTACGTATTGCCTCACCTGGTTTATTTAAGTAAATGAAATATATTTTTGGAATTTGCTGCGGGCCAATTAACAATGGATTGCGGGCCGCAGTTGGCCCACAAGCTGCAGTTTGGATGAAGCTCCTGCCTAAACAATGAAGCTCCTTTATGAGCTCAATGTGACCGTTGTGGTGATCTGCCACTTCTATGAAATGACACTGATTAGGGGATGTGTAAGTGTGGGAGAGACAGAATGACACCCGTCAGCCTATATTAACTGAAGCCCTGGACTGTTTCCTCGATTGTACGGACAATAATGAAAACCTTCTCAGCAGGTGGAAATGACTGGAAATATCCAGTCATGTACATGGTTGGAAGCTTTTGCCTGAAACATAATTCTCATTCAAATAGTACTTAATTCTTCAAGCACAAAGTGTCCTTACCTATTTGGATTACTTTAGAGCATTTTGGTTTTGTTCTAGATTTTAGCATTTAGTCTTAGTCACATTTTCCCTCCTTTTTTGAGATCAGAAAAGTATCAAAAATTTCTGTTTGAAGCTAAGTACCAAAATCACCAGTATGGATTCTACAGAAGCAGAAAATGAAAAAGAATAGTTGTCCAAAATCAGTCCATAGGACATCTGCAGAGGGTGTGTGTGTGTGTGTGTGTGTGTGTGTGTGTGTGTATGAGAAGCAGAGAAACATATCTGAGAAGAGCAACCTGGGATAACTAAAGTACACCTCAGAGTTAGACTGAGCATAAAAAATGATCAATTCTTGGGAAATTCACACGGAATTTTCATGCTTATAGATGAACAATGTGATCTGTCAAGTGTGACATGTGAATGTTATTTTCTTAAAACAAATCTTAATTTCAACCTAGCACCCATTTTTATTTTCTAAAAGAAAAAAAAAAGCAACACACACACACAAAAAAACAAAGTTGTGAAGATGAAATGTGTTATTTAAGAGGAAAATAACTGGATTTTAAAGTTTGTGCCTACGGCAAAAGCAACACTTCAGTTTTGCTGTTAACCCTGCTCAAATTGTTTGTGTGATACAAGTTGTCTCTGTAAGCGTCTACGATACCATAAACATGCTAACAGTGAATAACAGTTATGGGTGAATAGAAATATCCTCCAAATTTTTCAACCATGAAAGTAAAATGAACTTTTAGAGTATGCTAAAAATCAGTGTTGGCAACATGATGTGTGGTTAAAAGTGATCTTTTGGGTGGGGAGGCACAAAAGATTTTGTGAAAGTACAGACCACAGTTTACCCCATGATTGGATTATACTGAAATTGGCAACACTCTTTTCTCCTTTCTCATTTAGCATGTAGTTTTCCTAGTTGCCTACACTTATGATTGTAATAATTTTAAACCTCTGAATTACCTGCCGTTTTTGCCACTGAACTTGTATGGTCCATTATTTTCCTAATTTGCCTCCTACATAATATTGAAGAGATAAACATTCACAAAGCCCATTGCACAAGACTCATCATCATCTTTTGCAAGCACGCTTTTTTAAAAATATAGCTGAACTTATGAGACTTGAAGGCAAATTAAATGTTTCTCTCACTTCTTGAGTTGGAGTGTTATCTCCATCTAGCAAAAAATCTAGTGAATACCTCCTCTTTACTAGGAGTGGGAAGCTCCCACAGACCAGAAAATAGCATTCTTCTTCCTTGGTTCTGAACACATTAAGAAATAAAAAAGATCAGCACGTGATGGCTAACACTTTGCTCTATAACTTAATAATAGAGAAAGCTCTGTAATAATAATCAAAGCTCTGTCAGAGATTGTGATTTAGTGGGGTGGCCGGTGGACTGCCACGTAAAGCCTCACAGGAGGCTCTGACCCACTGACAAGGCAGAGAAAGGCTCTCGCTAACACTGCAATAGGATGTCCCATTGCTGGGAGCAAGGGAACATTTCTCAGTACCAGAGCTGATACAGACAGTGCCCGTTTATCTCTTCTCCAACATTTAGTGTCTTTTCCCTTTTAGGAAACTAGTTTTCCTTCTTTCACACACCTTAGAGAATGTTAACAAAGGTTGCTACTTCAATACATGGAGGTGTTTTTTTTTGGGGGGAGAGGATGTAGTGCCGAGGGTGGGGCAGAAATAGCCTACATTTCCTGCACCCCTTTCACTGTCAGTCTTCCTGGAAACTAAAAAATACTCAGTCTGAGAACTGAGTTTCTCTGCTTAGAATATGAACACCCTTCAGTTCACCCATATCAGAACTACCAGAATCAGCTTTCTGAAACTCAAAGCTGAGTTACATGTAACTGCACAGCTCAGAATCCTTCAACCCTTCTTCCCAAGTCACAATATAAATTCCAATTTTCAATATGGCAGGCAACATTTTTAAAGTGAAAAAGGAGCCTTGCCTCCCCTCTCCATTCCTGTGTGCCCAGTGTCGGGAGTCAGGCTGAAATGACATTTGCCCTGGGTCAGACACAGTTAATGAAGTGATGACCCTGTCCGCTTCCAGTCTTATCTCCCATCGCCTGTTCCCATCCCTGTGCTCCTTTCCCAAACCATTGACACATCACCAATTCACAGTCTCTCATGAAGAGAACTTACTTGTTCTCTCTTCTCTCTTTTTCCAGAACACTGTTTTGTCTGCCATCTTTATATTCTTCTTTAACCTTCACATAGCATTTTCACGTCTTGCTAACTCCACCCACTTTTCAAGACTACTAAAAGGTTACTTCCCCTGTGAAGTTTTCCTTGATTTCCACCTGTAATAAAATATTCCCATAGCAATTCTACCAAATTTAATTATAGCACTTTCCTCATTGCCCTTATTATATTTTTACATGTTGCTCTCTCTCACAAAAGCTTTTGACAGCCTTAAAAGTAGAGAATGTGTTATCAATCTTTGTATTCTCAACCACTAGCACAAATCTTGGCATAAAACTATTTTCACATTAAAGCTTTTATAAATTGTTATTAAACACAATGAAAGAACAGTCTTTTCAAGACTCTTCTGTGATTGTTTCTGACGGCCAAAGTCTTTTTTAAATACTTTTCTAAGATGATAATTTGACATGGGAACTTTTATTCCCTTGTTATATAAAAGCTATCCGCATTAATAACACAGAAATCGTTTTTTTTAATGGAGCTTTATTGTTCCTTTATTCCATTATTTCTCTTTGCCCTGGTGTTCCAGAATGAACACACACTTCGGGCTTTTTTGCTCTCACATTCCCTTCCAAATAGCTATGTCCATGGACTTATGTGGACTTCAGTTTCCTTGCCTGTATATCAAAGACATGACCAGGTATGATTGAGATTCCATCCAAATCTAATATTCCAGTCTAAAAGTTAAGGTAGAGCACATTGTAAGTACTTCATAAAAACTGTGTGTGATTATGAATTTCCTGGTAGGTTTTTACTAAATATTCTCTAACTGCAAAACTATTCCATAGAAATGGGTCAAAGAAGCTGGGAAAATCCAATTATTGGTTTATTGTCCATTTATTTTCTCTCCATTTCTCCATTCTATTATTCTAATCTGGTGAATCATTTTGTTTACACGGAAAATACAAATAAATTATGATTAATAAATTAATCCCAGTGGTAGAATAGCCACATTAATAAAATTTCTAAGTAATTTCTCTTATCTACAAAGAGAATGCCTATTTCTTTTCCAATGATTGCATCTTCTGGATGATAACTTGAGCTGCCTACTCTATTTGATAGTGGTAAAAAAACAAACATAAAGCCAGCTTTGGGAATCTGTGAACAATTTCACTTTGCTTATTGTGAATATCTTCTGAAAATGACACTTCTTTATTCTGCACAGAATCACGCCTCATTATGTGACCTGATTTGAGATTATATTATTAAATGTGACATGAGAGATAAGTATGATGTGGAACTTATATGGTTTCTAACTGCCTTTCCAATAAGGGCAGCAGGGAGCTCTTAGGTAATCCCATTTTCAACGTATATGTTTGCAGGAGAAATAAGGCTGCAAGTCTCATTCTCTATAGGCAACACTACACAGGCAAGCTGATTTTATTAGTTCCATTATTGTTGGTTTTCTTCTTCCAATTTATAGAATTTCACTCTCTTATGGGAACTCACCGGGCTCTAAATAGCTCTTCTTCATTGAAAACATTTCCTTTGGACTGTGTTTATAAGAATAACATTACACTGTTTTTGAATATACTTATGATTTTTGAGTTTTAAGTAAGGATACATATCAGATTAAATATTAACGTGCACCTGAAAGTATTATTGAATCACAGATGCACACTGATCACTATTTTGTCATTATCATTCAGCACAACGTACTCGGTTCATGTCATAAAGTATAACGCTTAGACTGAGATTTTTCAGGGAATCTCTGTACAATCCATAGCTCTTCTTTTTAGACGGTTTAGGGGGTTCTGATAGATAACAAAATTATTTCTTTCGGGGAGGAAGGCAGAGTTGATTTAAAATAAAACAGAGTTGCCTGTTGCTGATTTCCTTTGTGAAAGACGTAATTTGACGCAAATGTCTCTAATTAGTAGCTATGACTCTCCTTCCCCAAAGAGACTTCTGCAAAGATGAAAAATGTACAGAGATTAATATAGCAGAAACCCATATAATGACTACCCAGATCCAGCTACTATAATGTGTATTCTCATATATTTTTCCTCTGTTATAAAAACCTTTACGGATATACTGCAGAAATTCTAACCCCACCTCCTTCACACTCCCTGCCATCTTTCTCCAGAGAAGCCCAGTGAACATGTTTCGTCCATTCGTGGTCATGCACGTGCATATATATATATATACATATATATATATATATATATATATATATATATATATATATATATGTATATATATACACAATATATATATATATTGTGTTTGGATGATCTATCCATAGCTGTCAGTGATGTATTTAGGTCCCCTAGTATAATTGTGTTTTGGTCAATTTCTCCCTTTAGTTCTGTTATAGTATAATTGTGTTTTGGTCAATTTCTCCCTTTAGTTCTGTTATTAGTTGCTTGGTATATTTCGGTGCTCCCTGATTGGAGTCATAAATATTGATGACTGTTATGTCTTTTTGTTGTATAGTCCCCTTTACCATTATGAAATGTCCATCTTTGTCTCTTGTTATCTTTTTCACCCTGAAGTCTGTTTCATCTGTTATCATTATGGCTACACCTGATTTTCTCTGGGTACCATTTGCTTGGAGTGTCAATTTCCACCCTTTCACTTTGAGTCTATGCTTGTCCTTGTAGCTGAGATGTGTCTCTTGGAGACGGCATACGGTTGGGTTTAGTTTTTTGATCCAATCTGCTACTCTGTGCCTTTTTATTGGTGAGTTCAGTCTATTTACATTTAGGGTGATTATTGATATGTGAGGATTTCCTGTCATTCTGGCTTTAGTTTTCAGGTAAGGCTGTGTCTCCATTGTTTCTTTGCCTTTTTGTTGTTGTCTATTATTTCTGTGTGGTGGTATTCTATGATATTTCCCTCTGTTTCTTCTTTTATTACAGTATATACTTTAGTCTGGATTTTTTTTGAGTGGTTACCCTTAAGTTTATGTAAAAGAAAGTTTGATATTTAGAGTATTCCATTTTCTTCAGCACCCTTACTTTCTCCATTCCCATATTCCGGTTCAGGCTTTTACTCTCCCCCTTTTTATGTTTCGCTTGCCATAAATTGTCCCTGTTGATGGTGGTCGAATAGCCTCCTTTAGTATTTCTTGTAGCGCAGGTCGTATATTAGAAAATTCCCTCAGCTTCTGTATGTCTGGAAAGGTCTTTATTCCTCCTTCATATCTAAAGGATATCTTTGCTGGATATATTATTCTTGGCTCATAATTTCTCTTTTTCAATAGTTTGAATATTTAGTTCCACTCCCTCCTGGCTTGTAGAGTTTCTGCTGAAAAATCTGGTGATAATCTAATGGGCTTTCCTTTGTAGATTACCGTCTTCTTTTCCCTGTCTGCCTTGAGGATTCTTTCTTTGTCGTTGATTTTAGACGGCTTCAATACAATGTGCCTTGGAGAAGGTCTGTTGGGATTGAGGTAATTAGATGTTCTATTTGCTTCTTGGATTCGAGGATCCAGTTCTGTCCACAAGTTTGGGAAGTTCTCATCAACAATTTGTTTGAATATATTCTCTGTTCCCTTCTCTCTTTCTTCTCCTTCTGCTATGCCCATTATTCTTATATTGCTCTTTCTGATGGAATCAGAAAATTCTTGTAGAGTTCTTTCATTTCTTTTCAGTCTCAAGTCTCTTTCTTCTTCCACCTGTGTAATTTCCAGGTTTCTATCTTCGATGTCACTGATTCTTTCCTCCATCTGGTCAACTCTACTACCTAAGCTGGTTATTTCATTCTTAGTTTCTTCTATTGAGTTCTTAATCTCCAGAAATTCTATTTGGTTCTTTTTAAAAATTTCATCTCTTTCTTAAAATGCCCATGTTGTTCTTTGATTGTGTTTCTGAGTTCATTAAACTGCCTTTCTGTGTTTTCTTGCATCTCGTTGAGTTTTTTCAGAACTGCAATCTTGAATTCTCTGTCATTTAGGTCACATATTTCCATACCTTTAAGTTCCTTTTCTGGAAACTTTTCACTTTCTTTCTGAGCTGTCTTGTTGCCTTGGTTATTCATGGCAATTACTGATTTATTATTTCTCTTCCTAGAGATCTACAGGAGTGGTTTGTGCAACAGGTTGATAGGAAGAGGTCTTTCGTTTGTTTTCTAGTACTTGTTGGTAGAATGTTTTATTTTCTCTCCGACTGCAGCCTTTTTATTTCTCTCACACAATAGTGTTATGATTTCTCTGCACTACTCCAGCTTCTCACACAATGGGGGGATTCCCCAGAAGGCAGGCTTCTCCTCTGTTAATAGTTTGCCTGGGTCATAGGGCACCATGTCCGTGTGGGTATGCAGAGAGCTTTTGAAGTTCCAAAGCTCTTCCTGCACCAGATTCAGAGCCCGTATGTTTCAGCAGTTCTGTTTACTCCTGCAGGGATCCTCCCAGATAGGTGGGGCCAGGGGCGGGGTGAGTTGTGAGAGGTGGCCCAGAGCAATGGCGGGGACCACCACCAAAGCCTGTCCTGCTTCCACAGCTCCCTCCCCTTTGCCGGAACTAGTTGGGCTGCGAATCTGTGTCTGTGGTCCACAGTTCTCAGAACAGCAAATATTCTGTTCTTTTGATCTGACACTGCACTGTTCCGCTTCTAGCACCGGGCAGGTGGGGGCGGGGTGAGCTCTGGGAGGGTAGGGAGGGGGCGGCTAGTCTCAGTGCCTAAGTCTTCCATTCTCTGCTTGGCAATGAGGGCTTAAACCACCGTTTTCAGCCTTCTTCCCTCAGTCTTTGCTCCGAGGTCCCTGCCGTGAGCGTTGGGTTCAGCCGTGTTATATGCTCCCCCCTCAGCCCTGTGGGCCATAAGCGGAGCCCTAGCAGTCCGAGTTCTTCCCTCTCCCGCAGCTGCAGTAGTTCTGGGATGCAGCGAGCTCGGAGCACTGAGCCAGGTCTGCGTCCTGTGCCCGCAGTGCACTGTCTCTGCCCTTCTCCCTTCCCTCCTCCCCCGGCTCACGCGATTCACCCACCTTTAGGTGAATTCAGTAGTGGGCCTCTTCGTCTTGCCTGTCTGCTAAGCAGGGAGTCCTTTGTGGAGTTATCGTTGTTCGATTAGTTGTAAATTCCAGGGGAGCTTTACAGAGGCTCACCTCACGCCACCATTTTGATGATGTCTCTGTATTTTTATGTGTTTCTACAAACAATATATACTGTCAGTAATTTTTACATAAGTTATATAGCACTAAACCGTCTGATCATTTTGCAAGATGCTTTGATGCTTTTTATTAAAATTATTTATTGGAAGTTGATAGATGTACCCTTTATTTATTTTAGTTTAATCCATTGTTTAACTATACTAAATTCACCCATTCTTCAGTGGATGGATATTCGGATTGTTTCCAGATTTTTACTACTAAAAACAATGCTGGTTGGAGATCTTTATGCAGCTCTCCTAAAATGGGTGAACAGAGTTTTCTCAAGGGTGCATTTTCTCTAGTTGACGAATTCCTGGGTCATTACTTTCTGCTTCTAAAGCTTCTAAATGTGTGTGATATACAAAATGGGGCATGCACATTGTATCTTCATAATATGTTCTCTTCTGTGTCATTGCCAAGTGAATAATTAATTTCACATAACTAGTTGGGAGATAGTAAATTTTTCTGAGGCACATTGTATAGCATTCCTCTCTGTGGTTGCAGTAAAGGTTGTTTCTCCTTTAAATGTCCTTTACTTTTGCCTCATAAATGAATAAAAAGCAGTGAGGTTTTTCCAAGTGTAATGGACCCAACCTGCAATCCTGCTAATGAGAATTTCTTCACTGCTTTTTAGAACTGCAAGGTTCCTAATGCCTCCTCCTCCAGTAGCACAAGACTCTTACAAACAGTTGCTTCACTCCACTCATCTTACATGTGTAAAGGATGAAAGACATGCAAAGAGGAGAAGGAGAAAATAGCTCATCTAAGATTAGCATTCTCTCTGATAAAAACATTTAGCACTATAACCTGGACATGTCAGTGAGATGACATGAGTGAAAGAGCTACAATGTGTTTAACACCTCCAATAATTGGTGTTTTAAGCTATAAAATTTAAAAGGGTAAAATGTAAATAACTGATTGGAAAATTATATATATTTGAAGATTCAAATCTTAAAAATGTATTGAATACATATTCACATGAGCTAATTCCCATAACAAATACATATATATATATATATATATATATATATATATATATATATATACACACACACACATATATATGTATGTGTGTATATATATATATATATATATATATATATATAGAGAGAGAGAGAGAGAGAGAGAGAGAGAGAGAAAACTATATATACACATTTTAAGAAAGGAAATAACTGTATTAAAATTGTAATACTCAATATACACCTATAACAAAAGATGAATACAAGTCACATTTGACTTCTACAATTACAAGAGGTGCTCAAAGTGATTACCATCAATGTAATTTTAATACAGTTTTTTCCCTTCTTAAAATGTGTGTACATTTTTTTGGCACCCTCTGTATATCTCCTATGGGTCTGTTTCTCTGGAGAGCTCTAACTAATGTGGATTATACCATTGACACTGTGAACGATATATTATAGAGACCTGGATAACGTTATTTTCTTCTGAAGGAAATACTTTTCAAAGTACTTTTAAAATATTAGCCTGCAATTAACTTATAAAATTTTCATTAAGTTTATTAAAATTTTCATTAGCTTCAACTTTTAAATTTTTGATGTTTTGATTATTTTGGACTTCTTGCATTTTGATTTTTTAAATTATGCTGAATGCTAGTACAGCCAAACATTAATGCTATGTCCAGTTCGTCCTATTGATGCTGAAGGACTTCAATACTATGACCCCGAAGGTGAATATTCCAATATGGGCTGAATCTCTGTTCAGAGTAATATTTCTGCAGCTGCCACACCTGCTTCTCTTATAGGCACTGACACATATAATGTCCTGAAGATGCTATCACTTTTCCCCACAGACAGAGGAATATGTAGCTAGATCATATATGGTACCACATTATTTAAGTTCTCTCCTTATCAATGAACACACTTAGTACCTTTCTTAGCCTTACAGGAAACAACTAACCCCTCCATTCTAATTTCTTTCCCCAATTAAAAACTTTTAAAAAATGGAAAATTGTATGTTTTAACTGACATCATGAAAAAATTCTACTCCAACCTAAGAGATACGCATATTTCCTATATTCTCAATAAAGAAACCAGTTAACCCTAAGGTTATTTATAGTCATCATTTTAAAAATTAAATCTTAAATACAACGCCCAAATGTTCACTTTTTAAAATTAGTTGCAATACTATGGCATTAACTCTTATTCCCTCTCTTCCACCATTTTTCTAGATTTGTCCACCACTATAATTTCCACTCTTTAAAACTGGTTATGAAAAAAATATGTCGTCTACTTATACATTAATATATACATTAACTATTTTGCTAATTTATTCATTGCTCAATCTATTATTTATGTAGTCATATACTAGTCTTTGAATCTATTTCTTTTTTAAATTATTTTTTCCCAGCTACTAGGAAGTGCAAATTTGGCAACAGACTGCCAAAAAATCATCTCCCTTTCTACTTACTATATTTTTTGTGACAGGAAAAACGACATCTCTGGACCTCTATTTCCTTGGATTAAACTTGGTAATAATAGAATCATCTTTTACATTTCTATAGAAAATTAAATAAGATAATGACATAAGGGATAACATAAGATACATAGTGAGTCGTGAATACAAATTTATTTTCTTCTGATTATAGATAACATGTAACTATTCTATTTGAAATTTTGCCATGGTTGTTTTTACTGACCTACTGTGACTCTTCCTCTGCCATTACTTGTATTATCCAGAGAGTATTTAGATTGATAAATTTATCTTTTGAAACCTGTGGGTAAAGTGTTGTATGCCATTGACTAAATTTTGACCTTCATATTGTAGCCAGGTTAATTACTAGTTAATGAAAACCATTTATTTTGCCTACTATAAAGTGCTCAGGAGGAATTTTTCACCTAATTAATAGTGACATGTTATATGAACCTCAACTGGCATTTCACACCCAATTCAAGGCAATTTCAGAGACTCATAATCCACAATATATTTGAATATGTCTTTGCCAGTCATGATAACAATTCATGGTATAGAATATTTTATAAATAAACAGTACATGGTGATTACTCAAAGTGATTTTAATTTCCTCATAGACAGTAAAAATAAATTGAATAATACTTCTTTGTCTCAAGAGTAGATATGAAAGTCCTTGTTTAAAAATTAAACCATGTTCTAGACCTCAGTGGAACTCCTCTGAACATTTTAAATATTAATATTTAATTACTGATCTAATTATTTTCCAAATGAAGATATAAAACATCCATTAAATGGAAGAAAAACAGTCTAGTTCACTTTTGCAAAATTAGATAGTCATTAAAGATCTGTCTATGATTGTTAAAAGAATTAAATCAAAGGAATTTATACACAAAATAATTAAAAACTGCATTTAATGGATAAATTCTTTGATGAGTTTTAAAATTGTGATTCAAGGAGAACTCATCCTTTAAGTGGAACTATTTATGCTGGGGGAGTCCATTAAAATATATTAACTTTGGAAACCTTTCAACCTTTCATCACAGGAAAATACAGCTTTGTAACTCTACTTTGTTATAAATGGTACAAATCAGAGAATTAGAAGGGTTAATAGGCAAAATGTTTTAAACATTCTAAAAACCCTGACAACCCATAAGCTTTACTGAGGATTCTCTATTCATATTAATTTCTACTTTAATAATCTCAGGTCAGCTAATTTTTGGTAGCGATGGGTAAAGAGGCAGAGCGGCAGGATTCAGGAATACTAATACATTCACCATATTTCTAAAATAACAGAAATTTCAAGTAGTCTTATTCACTCTCCCATAAATTATTAAAGTATCTTGAAAATGCCAGCACTTCCTCCTCCAAATCACATCTCCCAAATTTATTAATGAACTTGGAGCTGGGAAAACGAGATTACCTCAAGTATGAGTATGAGGCAGCTCAGTGGTCAAGAGAAGAGGCCTTGGAGTCGGGGCACAGCAGTGAGTGTCCTGAGGAGCCCAATTTAACATCATTGAGGAAACTCAAACTTGATCCCCTTCAATCTTTTGCTTAAACCTGGATGTGAGTTTACCTGCATTACATGTGTTGTTGTAATGCTGCATTTCCCTACAGGTCAGAGAAACAAAATTACCACAGTCTGCCTTCCTGGCCTGCTTTCATTTTCACGCACTTTAGATTCCATGAGTTATAAGCGCTTCATGAGAAGAATTTTTACAGAAAACACTGATAAAACCAGAAACATGTTGTAAAGGCCAAAAATGGAGATGGAGAAGCAAAGAGGGAAGAAGCAACCACAAACTGTGGTTTTATTATTGTACCCTAACATGCTTCTCTGAACCCTTACTTGGACCCTCTCACTCACTTCAGGATAAAACTAAGTGATGTAAGGTTGCTGTAAGATTATTCACACTACAGATGAAAATAACACAGCACTAGAAAATTCACTCTAAACAAACAGAGGACCCTAAGTATGCTCTCTATTTAAACATTCCTCTTCATATATCTGTGGTGTAAGGCCTAAAATTGATGTTCCATATTATGTGTTGTCATCTGGTACAGTCAGAAGGGCATCTGATGGCCTAATGGCAAGGTCCCCTCCCCATTCTACACTCAAGGAAAAGGTCCCCCAGCCAAACAACCCTCCTTAACGAATGTAGCAGGTACAGTTCCTGCCTATCCTGGAGAGTGGGTGTCAGTTCCTTGGCAGTTCATGGAATTATTCAACAAGCCAATTAAATCTGGTGGGACCCAGCGGGTGGGAACCGCACCCTCTTGACACTGCAGAATTTACCTCCCACAGTCCCGGTGCTCCCTTTGTTCCCAGTGGCCCTGCATAGGGTGGTCCTCCTCCTCCTCAGCTGTGTTTGGCCATCATCCCCATAACCCTAGGGTGGGAATTACTTCCTTAACAACAGGCTGAAGAGGAAGCAATTAAAAGTGTATATAAATGACAATACGATTTTCTTTGCTTTAATCTGCAATGTGGCAAATTGCATTAATTAATTTTAATACATTCCTTGTGTTCACCCAAGTGGGTCATGATGAATTACCGTTCACTTTACTCTCTAATATTTTGCCAAAGATTTTTGTATGAACATATCGTAAAATTTATTGGCTTTGGGATTTTCTCTTATTTTGCTGTCCTTGGTAAGTTTTGTTTCAAGGTGCTGATTAGCCTTATAAAATATTTAGAGGAAATTTTACTCTTTTTTTTTTAATGCTAAATCTGAGAGTTTGTATATGATTTTTGATTACTTTTATGCAGATGTCTGATAGAATTCATCAGTGAATCCAGCTGTGTTGGAAGTTTTCTATATGGAAAGACTGTTGACTATTAATTGACTCTGACTTTAGTTATCATTCAGATTTCCTTCTTCTCCTTTCATAACTTTTACTAACTAATATTCTACCAGTAATCTTTAATTTTCCTTTACATTGCTATAAAGTGGCTCAAACTATGCTCTTAAAACTTTTGTAATATCATATTCCTCTTGCTCTATTGGCTCTCTTGGGTTGTTCATGCTCTCTTGTCAACTTGTGCATGATTTTTTAATTAAGCTGCAGACATTGCCAAAGAAAAACTGTATAAAAACAATTGTTAGGGCCTAAATCATGTTTCATTCTACATTAGAGGCCAGCGACCCTGGTTACCCTGAATCAGCTTAATTCACACAACTATTAAGAAGATTCTAAGTTGGATTTAACCCTTTGAGCCATGTATATTCCTATTACAGTGATAATCTTTAGACGAGTCATTCCCAGCCAAAATTCTAGGAGTTTTAACAAGATTTTCCACTTATGCGTAGGTATGCTGTGATGTTGAATTTTTATCATCTTGCTCCATGGATATTTAGATGAAATTTTTTCATATGGCTTTTCTTTATATCTAATAACATTTTTTGTTGTTGTTTTATAGTCGATTTTATCTAGTATGAGTATTGCCACTCTAGTTTCCTGTGGTTTCTTGCTTGCATAATTTTATATCATTTTACTTTCAATCCATTTGTATTTTCAATTTCACAGTGTGTCTCCTGTAGACAGCATATAATCAGATATTGTTAATTTTAACTATACTGGCAAACTCTGCCTTTGGATTAGATCATTTAATTTATTCACATTTAATATTATTAGATATGTAGTTGGTTTTATGGCTTGTAGTTTAGTTTGTGTTTGGCAAACCTTTCCTGTCATCTATTCTCCTCTGTCGTTAACTGCTTTTTTTTGCAATAAGTAAATATTTTCTAGCCTTATACAACATTTTAATTCCTTTAATAAGTACTATAACAGGGAATAGAAAAGGAGAAGGAGAAGAAGAGAAAGAGGAGAAGAAACACTCCACCTCTTGGAGTGATGTTTAATTTTCATTTAATTTTGCTCATTGTTCTACCTCTGATTATCCACTTTGTTTAGACCTAAAGGATTCAACATTAATATATTTTATCCTTAAAATAGTTCAAGTGAATCATATACGCAAAGTAAGTGAGCCAATTAATTTTAAAAAACTGGAATTGTTGAAAACACATAGTTTCACTGGCTCCAAGATGTCCTAAGGAATAAATCTAAGCAGGCTTACAGAAGAATATTCCAGAGACATTGACTCTGTATGTTTCGACTTGCAGAAGAGGAGATCTCAATGCAATTGACCAAGAAAGCAGTAAAAGTAAATAGTTCATGGGGCCTGTCCAATATTTTTGAAGGATCAGCAGACCTTATAGAGTCGCGATGGGCATTTGGTTGCCAAGAAGCCTCTTTTGGTCTCCCAGAGAAGCTATGGACCTGAGGTTATCAGTGCATTGGCTCAGAAGCTCAACTCCTAATGCGTTACGCTAAAGAGCAACTTAGAAGAAGTAAACTCTTATCCATGGCCAATTTCAAGCTAATATTGATTCTGTTGCATTTTTTCTCTTTGATGCTTAATGCTAGTTTTAAATTTAAACTAACTTTCAAATGCAAATATTTTCAAATTTTCAATACTCATATTTAAACTAAACTTGTTTCAAATAACATGCATCACAGCTCTGATTTAACAGTAATATAAATATTGTATTTAGAGAAAATATATTAAAAGAAATGTGTAAAAAATTTTTAGACATATACAGCAGTTAAATTTTATATTTCTCGTATTCTTTAAAGGGAAAGCTTTCAATTAGATTGCAGTCATGATCTGAATGGGTTACCAAGGATTGGAAAATACAAAGCAAATATTGGCAAATAACATAACTGATCTTTGCTTCGTTTAATAATATTACATACACTAGGATGATAAAAATCAATCTTATAATGAATCAGCCACAAGGTTAGTACTAATTAATTCAGTCTCTTGTGAAAGAACATAAATGAAACATAATTCATTTTAATCTTCATTTACTCTCCTCTACCCCTTAAAAATGTGAAGAAGCTTATATTTTAACCTTCTTAGCTCAGTGTTTTAATTCAATGACAGTGACAATATGGAAATGGATTAAATACCCTTTTAGATTTTTAAATAAGCATTGGCTCTAACCTGAGTATTTACTTCATGACATTAACGCAGTTTATCCAATCAAAACCTACCTTAAATTCTGTATCTTCGCTGAATTTACCAATTAAATTCCTTTCCAGGTCACTAGTCTCTCCCCGAAATGTTATTACTAAATTACCTTAATCAGGTGATATTTAAATTTCTCTGTGGTACTTCCTAAAGTTTTGAGACTTATTTTTATTCAGACTTGTATCATCTTCCATCAGACTATGTTCCTGAGAATTTGTTCTAGCAAATACACACACACACACACACACACACACACACACACACAAATTCAGAGTGTTGTAGGCTTTGCAATATTTCACATAGATACACTTAGAGACAGAGATAGTTGGCATTAGCGAAAATGGGGAGCCATTTCCCACTAAAATTACTATAAACAAATTTTAAAAATAAGCAAGCAAGCACAAACAGTGTTCCCCAGATATAGCTTCAATACAATGAAAAGTAATACCAACATAAATTCTAATAGCTGTAAGAAATTTACACTAAAAGAAGGCACACAATTTACACAGAATTTATATAACAGGGTACTTAGTGAGATCTGCTTCATATGACTCAGTCTGTAGCACAATAATAACATTGTTTTTACCTTCCCAATTCTTGACTTAGAAACCGAGGTTCTTGAACTACTAAATATTGAATAGGCCTGAAGAAGCCTCTTTGTGAAGTAGCCAGTAATGTCAAATTCCTGTCATACTCTCTTGGTCCCATTGTTGCCACAATTTTACAATATTAATTATTATCAGCAAGTCCCCGAAAAACAACTAGGTTAGAAGTAAAGGGCAGGATGAATGAAAGTGGTACATTATTCTTTGGGAAGTTTACACACTCTAGCAGACTGAGAATGTGGAGTAGGTCTGAGGGAAATATTCCCCATAGCGTGATGAATACAGTAGCACGTGGTGATGCCGATGATTACAGAAACCTTGTGGGATTAGAAAAGAATTTCATAAACAAGACGTAAACATGACTGACCATAAGGGAAAAATGATAAATGGAGCTGCACTAAGATGAACAACTTCTCATCAAAAGACCTTGTTAAGAGATTGAAAGGGGAAGCCACAGACCACATTTAATACATGTGTCTATTAAAGACGCATAAAGAATTTTCAGAAATCAGAAGTAAAAGCCAGGCAAGCTAATGAAACAATGGCAAACGACTTACACAGACATTTCATACAGGAAGATATTTAAATAACTATCGTGTGAAAAAAAGTTGCTAAAACTCATTAGCCATTTATTAAATCTAAATACATCCATTTCCTATCACTCTGTAAGTTGACTCGTCAGAATATAGCCAAAAGAAAAGCAAACAAATCTACCTAGTTATACATGACTCAGAT
Organism: Rhinolophus ferrumequinum; assembly: GCF_004115265.2. NCBI lineage: Eukaryota > Metazoa > Chordata > Mammalia > Chiroptera > Rhinolophidae > Rhinolophus > Rhinolophus ferrumequinum. The sequence goes on from NC_046302.1 coordinate 54,086,462, forward strand.
TTCCATCAACAGAAAAATAGATTAATAAATAATTGCATTGTCTTATTCAGCCTGGGCTACTATCACCAAAATGCCATAGACTAAAGGGCTTGGTTAACAGAAATTAATGACTCACAGTTCGGGAGGCTGGAAGTCCAAGATCAGGGTCTGGTGAGAACCCGCTGCCTGATTCACAAACAGCCATCTTCTAGTGTATCCTCCTGGCTGGCAGAGAGAGAGCTCTGATCCCCTTATCCTCTTATAAGGGCACCAATCCCATCAGAGGGGTTCCATCCCCATGTCCTCATTTACTTCCCAAAAGTCCCACCTCCAAATATCATCACATTAGGGGTAAGGAACAGGACATATGAAATTTTCAGGACACAAACATTCAGTCCATAACAGATATATTCATGCAATGGAATACTACACTGTAATGACAATAAATGAAATGTACCTGCATGCAACTCCTCACAACTACAATTTGGAGCAAAGGAACACAGACATAAAAACATATACTATAATATTCCATATATATAAAGTTCAAAATTAGGCAAAAGTTTTCTATGGCATTATAAGTCAGGTATTTTTTACTGGGGGGATTAGGGACCAGAAAAGGCAAAAAGGGAGGCTTCTAGGGTTGACCATTGTTTCTGTTTTTATTCCCTTGTTATGTTTACGGGTATCTTTACTAAAAAAAATTAAGCTTTCCACCTATAGTTTGGACAAATTTTGAGGGTTTGTTACAATACAAAGAAAGACGACTGTTAAAATATTTAAGGAATGAGGCCAAGAGAAAATACGATCACGGTCAAGGAGAAGTGTCCTTGGCTAAGCTGACAAATAATTTGATATTAGATTGTAAAATGAGTTTTTAAAAAGTTCAAAAACCTCTCCTTCAGCAGTATAAATCAAAGAGAGTTATTGTCAGTTGGCAGACGATATTCTTAACATACCTCAATTGTTCAAGAATTGGAAACAAGAAAAAATATTAACATTGGCTTCTGGGTGAAGAAAACTGCGCAATAATTGAAAGTAAATGATTACCTTTAAGAATTAAAGAAAAGTTTCTCTAAAAATTATGTTCTAAAAAATCCAGAAGAAAACTTCAGGAAGTTATTTGGAATCCTTGAAAAAGCATATACAAGGGGTGTTCTCCTTGCAGCTAACGAAGAAAGCCAAGTGAGCACAGATTGAGATGAAAACGCATGGATTGAATAAAAGCAATGGGGTAAGATAAGACAATATTGCAAGGAAACTAAAAGTTCAGAAAGCAGAATTAAAGTTCAACTGATAGCTATAAGATTATAAAAACAGAAAAACTGGACTCAACATTGGGGAAGATTAAATTTATTACAAACACGAACAAGAACAAACAGATGCAACTGATGAGAAAGTAATAAATGTTAAAGTCAGGGAACAAAATGTCAACATATATATAATTTATATTCCCAATGCATAGACTAGATCAAATAAAGCAAAACAAATCATCTCAGACATGTCTGCAGAAAAGTTCTATGTAAAAAAAAGCTATCTCTAAGCAAAATGAGAGGATGACCCTTCGATGATCAAAATTAGATGTAAAGGTTTCATCTCAAGATATCATCAATAATTATGAGTTGTATGTGAGTTTGAAAGAATCCTGTAAACATTCTGCTAAATGCATTATTCATCAAAGTTGGGAAGGAAGCTTAGGTATACTGGCTTCAAAGATCTCCATGCAAAACTAAATGCCAGAAGTCAATAGATCTATGTACTCAGTATTTGAAGAGGAATAATATCACGAATGAAGAATATAAAATTCTGACAAACTTTCATATATATTGATGACAAAGAGACACTCTCCGATACCTACAGTGATCAAAAAGTGGAACACACATACCATCTTCACAGGGGAAGAAGAATCATTAAAACTTACCATCAGCAGTGAGGAAAAAAGGCGATATTAATCATCAAAATAGGGAAAACATTGTGTAGAAAACTAATTTTGAGCACAGAAAACACTTAAAATTAGAAAAGCCTGAACAAGTAATATAAGCCTAGCTTTGACAGTAACTGCAAATGTTAAAACAAATTCTTAAATGAAAAGAAACATAAGAAATAATATGCACAATGATAAACTAAACCAAAAACAAAAGTTTAGTTGTATTGAAAAATAAAGGAAAGCCATGTTGGGTAGGAATTGACACTTAAGTGAGACAAATTCCCCTATGCTCTAGTAAGATTCTTTATATGAAATATAAAATTGATAAATGAGGAAATGGCAGCAGGGTATTTTCTTTAGAAATATATGATTAGACTAGACATAATTATATATACGTGATATATATGTAATTTATATTCTCATTGATGTGACCATATCAAATATAAGAAAGTGAACCATCTAAGACTCATCTGAAGGAAAGTACTTATATGATAAAGGAAGCTATCTCTCAGCAAAATGAAAGGATGGCCCTTCTGTGATCAAAATTATGTAAAAGTTGCATCTAAAGGCTCAAAGATTTGCCTATTTAAAAAAAAATCTCACTACTTATTTCTACCTATTAAAATCTTACTTAGGAAATAAAATGTTCATTTTCTCATAAATATGTTGTAAGGTTGGAAGAATCCACCATTTACTTGTAGATTTCCCTGGGAGGATTCTGAGGAATGAGTGCTATCAGCGAGCAATTAATGTGAAGGACATGGCAGCTACTTAAGAACAATATCTAGTGGGAATGAGACGCATCCCTGATGCTTTTGAATGCGTGTGTGTGTTTCGTGGGTGTGTATATACATGACCTTGTTCGTGTGTACACACCTAAATGAGTGTGGCATGGGAAACAAAACTGTCATCTTAATTAGACCTAGACTGGGTATTTTGTTATGCATGCCTTTATTTCTGTCTTTTCTCCATGGAAGAAGAGATAAAGGAAGACATAATATTCTCTTTCCATATGAACATAAGATATAATAAAATGTGATTTATATTCTAATTAATGCTTGTCACTGGTTCCTGAACAACACGGAAAACTTAAATAATGATTTAATCTTACAAAATATGCATAAACTCTGTTGTTCTGTTTTACAGTATTTTTTTTTATATTTTCAAAATTTTCCTAAATAAAAAATAATGTACAATGATTCTATATGGTTATATAGCATATTACATAGTTATACAATTATATTAACGTTTAATATTTTATTTTAAAATAAATGAAAAATTATTTGTTTTTTATATGTAAAGAGATATTGTAGGCTTTAAAAAGGTAGAGAAGAAAATCTGCTTTCTCAGTCCAAAAGCACTGTTTAACATCTAAAGATGCTGAAAAAGAAATTGGCATATCAGAGTTCTCTGACTCACGGAAGTGAAGAATTTACTCAAAAAAAAAAAGAAAAGAAAAAGAAAAAAGAACAAAACTGAATAAGAAACAGAAGTACAACAAAATCTATTTTCCCCAGGCTTTATGGATCTTAAAATTTAACTTATTGTGTTATACAACATAACATTTCTTGACTTGAAATTTAGATTGCTAAATTGAGTCTTTTCTAAAAGAAATATTTAATGACATAAATTTCATTTAAAACACTGCTTTTAGCTGCATCCTACAAATAATACGTTGCTTTTATTTTTGCCAATTCAAAAGATTTTCTAATACCTCTTTTAACTTCTTTAACTTGTAAGTTATTTAATACTGTTTTGTTTAATTTCCAAATATTTGGAAATTTTTAATATATCTTTCTATTTTTGAGTTCTAGTTTAATTTTTTTATGGTTAGAGAATATACCTTTATAATTTCAGTTCCTTTAAAAATTGTTTAGGTTACTTTTATGGCCCAGAATGTGCTCTAAATTATAAAATATTCCTTGTGCATTTGAAACAAATGGATGCTTTGCTCATGGTAGGTGGTTTCTACCCACATGGCAAGGTCTGTTACATAATTTCAGTCCGGCAGCTTTTTCTTGGTGTACCAAAGTATATTCTCAAATTCATATTCAATTAAAAATATGCAATTCATGATACCTTAGTCTCCTAAATCAGTTCATGCTGCACAAGTGGGCCTGAGTATGTAACAGCATCTGTGTATAAATAACTGAAAGCAATGTTCCTAGTTTATTTCTAAGGAACATGGATCCAGGGTTACCTCCAAGAACGCAGATGTTTTGATCTTGAAAATGCTGATACCTGGAACTGCTAACCTTAGGGATGTACTACAGTGAGATTTAATGCATCTCATTCATTTATTCATTTTTAATAAAATCATGGCTTGCAGATGAAAAGAATTATTGTTAAAGTGACACGTTTATAATAATTTTGAATGGTTTTATAGTCAAATATCAGCTCATAAGTAATAGCTTTCCTGACTACACCTAAAAAAGTATTCTATAGAAATCTCTACCCTTCTACCTGGCTTTACTTTTATTCATTGTACTTACATTATTAATAATAATAATTACATATATATATAAATACATATTACATACATATTACATAATTACATACATATATATATATGTAATAAACTATAATAGAATACAAGCTCCCATCCCTGAAAGGTAAGCTTCATGAAATCAAGCATATGCTTTTTATAGCTATATCCACAGTGACTGAAACAGTAGCTGGGGTATAAAAGCTAATAAATAAATGTTCCAAATAGATGAATGAGCTTTCTGGATTAAATTTTTAAGAGCGGTTTCTGGTTCTCAGCAAAATCGGGAGAAAGTATACAGGGATTTCTCATTCCCCCCCCACACACACACATGCACAGCCTGTCCCGTTATCAACATCACTCACCAGAATGAGACATGTGTCACAACTGCTGGGCTACAATGACACATCATTATCACTCAAAGTAATTATTTTAGCTTAAGGTTCCATTCTTGACATTGTACACTCTATGGGTCAGGTTAATTTTTATATCTTTTTTTTTGTATTATACAAAAATTATTACATTGGGGCCAGAGTAATGACTATTAGTCAACTGTACATTTTGTACATTTTAATTTGCTAGATTTTAATTTTACTGAAATGCAGTATTTTTGAATGACAAACAGAAAGATTTATTGCTGGAAAATCTCCTATTGGTAATCACATCGTCTTACATTAGTCATCCCTAAATTTAGCTACATTTAAATAACCCAGAAAGATTTTAAGTAAAGCAATGACTTCGCAGTTCAGACCGATTAAATCAGCATCTCCAGAGGCATGGTTGAGACATAGGTATATATTAAATCCTCCCAGTTTCTTTTAAAGTGTATCTGTGATTGAGAACAACTGGCCTAAATAATCTTTTTATCCCCTTTACTGCTCCTTCTATGTTTAGTAGAAATAGACCACATTCAAACTGAACCTGACTGTCAGATTTCATCAGGGTTGGTCATCTGTGATCTTCCCTCTCCCTCCCTGCATTTTCCATACCACAGTTTGGGGTGGTCCAGGATGTTTAAAATAAATAGCCCCAACATTTCTTAGTCCCTTAAGGTTTCGGTTTTCTTATCAGCTTCCTAAATCATTTGCTTCCATTTTTAATGTATGGAATGAGGTAGGGTTCTAAATTTATTATTTTCATATTCAATTGCTCCCATTTAGTGAAAAGTTCATCTTTCCCAAATGATTTTGAACGCCTTCTTATTCCGGAATCTGTTTTCTGTTTCACAATGCCCTATTTTTCTATTCTAACACAGACACCGCATTTTTTTTCCTTTGGTCTATATTATAATTACTGTATGCTTGGATAACAGGTAGAGCAATTGCTCCTCATTGAAAGAGAAAGATGGTGAGACAAGAAATTGTTTGGAAAATAAGTAACTTCTTTGGGGTTTAGAAATTTAAAAAGAAAATGCATCGGGTTTAAGAAAGCTGTTAAAATGATACAGTTTCTGCTCATGCAGAAAGACTTACTAATTAAATTTAAGTGCCTTGAAACTATCATTTAAGAGATTTATTTAAAAGACGTTAAATTCCTAAGACAGCCAAATTTAAATTTTTATCCTTTGGTGATTGTGGAAGCAAGAGTATCATTCATTCATTAGTCCAAAAACATTTTCAGCAATGATTCTAAACAAACCAGCAAATAAATATACATATACCCACTTACACCTGCTCAGAGTTGTTTTATGGCATCGTTACCTGCAATTCCTTTCTGTTTCTACTGGCGAATTAATTAGCATTCTCAGGTAGATACTCATCAATCTTGATTTGGGACAGGCATAAGGATAAAAACAACAGAAGACAAATATTTGCATGTAAAATGTCTGCTTTATCAGCACTAGGATTCCAGCTCCATTCATTTAGCAATAACATCGCCAACAGAGGTTCTTTCAGAATGGTTTATATATGGAGGTTAATGCCCTTGCAAATGAGTTTACATTTACATATTCTACACTGTGGGAGTCTTTAAACCATTCTTTAAGAAATATTAGGTATGGATAGCTAACATGATTGCATAACATTTGAATTAAAATTATATAAAATGTTATACCAATCATTATGATAAAGTTGTATTTCATCACAGTAGAACAGTGAGCAAAAGGCTGGATAATAGAAGTCATGAATAATATACCTGGCCAGAATTTATTTATATGTTGACAGGATTCTGTAAAGGGTGCTGCTTGCCTGTTCTTATTCATGCTAGAAATAAGAAAGTTGGCCATAATATGAAAATTAATTCTACCTCTAGCGTGCCTTCATGCCCATGTTCAGATCCTACAGAGGTAGGATTTATTTAACCCATGACTGTGTACCACGATTATGATAAAATGATATTCCAATAATTGAAACCAAATTTTGGAAAGAGGTCTATGTACAATTTAATTCAGACTACATTCAGCGTAAATACAAATAAGTGCAACTAATACTATAACAGAAGAATTCTGATTAACATTTTCCATTAATCATCCCCACAAAGCTGGTATTACTATTACTTATTGTGATGGAGACAATTATTATTTTATGGTCCTCACTCCACTCTCCAATTTTCCTGGTCTGCTAACCCGTGATATAATTTGCATTAGGATGTTTATTCTTGTTTCAAATCCTTTATGAGTCACATAATATCTTTATAGTTTGGTAACAGACATATTCAAAATATAAGCATTAAATATATCTTTTGTTTTCTACTGAAAGCCATCCTTCCCTTCAAAGTACTCTGCCTAATGTACACTATTTGTTTTGTAATACAAATACGTTTTTTAACAGAACATGTCAGTGTTCCACATTGTATTTTTCTCTAATGTTATTGTAGACAGACAGAACAGGGCACTGGGCCACAGCCAGAGAGGGCAGAGGAAAGAAAGGAGGAAAGCAGGAGACAGGGAAGGGAGGAGATCATTCTTACTAAGAAAAGGTGCCGCTCCAGCTAATTTTACTGGATTAATACTGTTAGCACTGTGGGCAGGGAAAAGTCTCCACCCCCTGTGTCACTAGGACAGTTCCCACAAGGGAATCCCACCTCCTGATCAGAAGGAGTGGTCAGCAAAGAACCACCCTGGGAAGGCCTGCGAGAAGAAACCCTGAATATTTTGCACCCTCATTCAAATACAACTCTAAGTTTCTTTGTTCTTCCAAGCAGTTGCCTTTTTTCCTGGCCTGCCTGTGCCCACAGTTTGGGAGCGTATGTTCTCTTTCTTTCTTTTAATAAACCCTGGGCTTGCTCGACTTGCGTGGCTCTCTTTGCATGGCTTATGTTCCTACATTCTGGGATTCCTTCCCGTGACATTCACCACGAACCCCCAGCTCTTCGTCAACACTCTTGCTTGGCGTTGCTTTCTCTTGTACATAATGATGGTTAGTTTCTGAAATTTGCTTTCTTCTCAGGATGTTATCTCCTCAGTGAACTGACAACGAAACTAAAAGCTGGTATCGTGTATGGCACAGTGCCACCTTCCCGTCTCTGTGTGACAATGCCTTCATTCAGTGTAGGTGCCACTAGAAGCCACACTTAGTCCAGACCTGAGGACACAACACTGAAGAAACAGCAAGATCCCTGCCCCAGCACATGGTCGGTAGCAACTGAGCATTATTCTGGCAGTGGAATTGTTTGGAGCACAATTGTCAAGATACTTTGGCAACACATCGCAGATATTCAAGAAAGTTCTTAATCATGCGTAAATCAAATTTTAAATTGTGGGATTAGGTTGTATATTCTAATTTCATGCTTGAGACCACGAACATGAGCATTATATCTGTGGATTCAAAGAAAGAGAATGAAATTCCTCCCTTGACTTCAAAAAAAGACAATATAAAGTTCATGTTTTTATCATTTTTTATACAAGATTCTACTCTAGTGCCCTCCAAATATACCGTGTATTCATTCTTCCTGTAATACTTATTCACTTACACTCAACTTCTTTGGTAATGTTTTCCCTTGTGCTTATATGGACCACCAGGAAGGAGAGTTCTTGTGTCCAGTTCTTTGATTATGTGGAGAGGGTGCCAAAAAAATCTAGACACATTTTAAGAAAGGAAAAAGCTATTAAAATTGTGCTACTCAATATATACCGATAACAAAAGATGAATACAAGTCACGTTTGATTTCCCCAATTACAAGAGGTGTGCAATGTGGTGACCATCAGCGCTGGTTTTTCCCTTTCTTAAAACGTGTACACACTTTTTTTTTTTTGGCACCCACAGTATCTGCCAGAGGAATCTCAGAAAGAACATCATATTAGTCTTCTTTGTATGTGTCAAAGAATTAGGTCACAATAGACATCTCCAAGGCCTAGAATAAAAGCCAATAGGTTCAGTCCATGCAGAAAAGATGATCTGGGGAAGAAAGTCGTTTTCTTTTTGCTTCTTGAATTTTTGTTGCTATTTTGCACACTAAGAATATTTCCATTTGTTTACCCATGGAACTTAGAACTTGTTTTCTTCATATTTATAATTACAGATGCTCTAATGTTACATTTGCAAGTGTTCGCTGACACCTTTAAATTAATTTAAGAAGTATACCTGTCATTTTATTTTTAATCATCTTCTCCAGAAGCTCTGTGTGTAGCTAAATCTAATGATATTAATGTTTGGCATGTGAAAAAGGTTAAAAAGAGTCCTCCAAAGTAAATTGCTGTTCTTAAAATAAGGTTATCTTATTCCCATATACCATTCCTTTGTCAAAGAGGCTGCACAGATTTTACTTGGATTTTCATAAACCAGTAGGCTTCATTGAAATAGCTGGAACAACTTAGAGCAATTGTTCTAAGGCAATTTCATTTATTTTATTGATTTTGAGCAAACAGCAATTTGGGTGACTTCTATATTCAATAATATGTTAGAGAAGATACAATGTTTATTTTGCACCTTCAGCTTTATATTAATATTCACTGATAAGAGAGTAGATAACTGTTACTAAGAGATAACATAGCTAAATGAAAGTGAGAATTAATGCTGAAACTCTTATATGCAAACATATTGATTAAAAAAAGCAAATATCCAATACATAATAGAAAAGAAAAAAATCAGGATGATTCAGAATGTCAAACACAAAAAGAGTTAAGAATATCATAGGCATTCTTTAGAAAGTTTAGCACCAAATGTGCTTTACTGGATAAAAATTGAGAGAAAATACTTGGTTTTGTATCCTAAACTATAATCTTTCTGTGAATTAGAAAATCAATGTGTGTGTGTGTGTATGTGTGTGTGTATGTGTGTATATTATTTATAGATATCAACAGTAATGGAGTAGTTATTTATGATTTCTCAAATGCTACCAAAACCTGCAAGTCAATCACATATGTTTTCTTTCGCTTCCTGGGGCTTTGGTGTCCAGAAGGTATGACAAGCCAAATAAGAAATGTGACAAGGGGAAAAATCATTTATGAAAACATATTGAGTAATAAATATGTCCAAAGGAAAGAGAAAGGGAGTGTTTTCAAGAAACCTCTAATCCAATAAAAACAACCTACTGATAGAGCTGGAGAACTATAAATGAATAGGTTAAATGATGGATAGAAAGTACCATCCATGGTATGGAGAACAAGACATTTTATGAGCCGGAAATTAGAGAGGGCTACCAGCGGAAGTGTATTGTTAAATGACCTTGAATGGGGGAATAATCAGTATGTAAAAATAGGAGAGGCCTATGGGACCATGTGAGACGGTCCGCAAGGTATAAGAACATGCGATGCAGTAAAATAGCATACAGTACAATTTGGCTAAAATAGATGATTTTTAAAGAGAAATCATAGAATAAAAAGTTGAAATGGACAACATGAATATTCAAAAGAAAGCATAGAATGTTAAACTAACTACCAGGTTAAAAAGTTTGTATTGAAAAAAAGAAAAAGTTGAAGACATTTGAAGAAATTTTCAAGGAGAGTATTCTTCTAGCAGTAGAGTACAAAATGGATTGAAAAGGGGAATAGACCAGAATAAAAGAGACCTGTTCGGGAATAGCTATGTAAAAGGAGATTTGATAAAGTGGTTATGTAGTTTTCAAATACTTTCCCTTTGAAAGTATGGCTACATACTTTATATTGAAGGTAACAGGGAAAAAAAGAAAATGTATGGTATCAGCCCTAGTCTTAGAATGTAAAAAACAGTACTGTAAAAATCACTGTCACTTATCTATAAATAGCAAACTTCAAACCAATTGTGTTTTTTCAAATATAAAACTAATAAACAAAAGAAGTTTGTGTAGTCTGAATGGCTTCATGCTTTCTAGAAATACTTTATTCCAGTTAAGATATTGGGAATATGGAAATGTTTTCAGTTATTTAAAAACTAAAAGTACGTTTAAATTAACTGTAGCATTATGATTCCTCAATTTAAGAGAATGTACAATTTAAAGTGGATATAAAACCACCATTATTAACTAACAATATTTTATTTTCAATTTTAATTAATTTTCCTATTTATTAATTTTGAAGGGAAAAAGCTTTGACAGGTTTTAGCCAATACATGTTTCTGGAAAGTTAGTAATTTGTGAGGTTGGAGAATGGAAATCAATAAAATTGAGAGGTTCCAGCAGCACCAATCTTTATTAAATCTTAAGCTAGATGATGTTTGTTTTAATGTATCTTCCAAAATTGAAGATACTTTCTTGACAACTTCTAATTTCAGAATTATATTTAATTATTCTTAATCATTCAAAAGCATAAAACAAATGTCATCTATTAATTTATTAGATGAATGGCAAAAGTACACGAGGAGCTATTTTTGTCATATTCTGCCCAAATACAGAAGTGACTAAGTGATTGGTATAGGCCAGATAAAATGTAACTTATTTGAATAATTATTTTAGCCAGTGGAAAATTTCTTCAACAATTTGAAACTATTGGGAACATGCAAGTTACTAACTAGCTCGAAATCAGCTGACACAGTCAAAAGACCATATGCCTTTGTGTTCACATAGTATTTAAAACTTTACAAAGCCAGCTGGCTTTATTTCATTACATAATTACATATAAAATTTTTCAGCTAACTATTGCTACGCTTGCCAAAAATTACTTTAAGTATTTTCATCCTCTTTAAACTCCGTTACTGAATTTGCATGCTTTATAACTCTTATTTTTACACTTCTTTGTTGTCCAATATTAGTCCTTTAATAAAATATCATTTACTTCACCTATTTCCGTCTGCCTAACACATTAGTGTAGATGTTATGTGAATGATAAAGCAAAATAATTTTCTGAGGGTAGACTATATATACATATGAAGTAAGGAAAGAGAGGAAGTTCCATATTCCAACATATGCCATTATGATCTAAAGATATAATATTTATTCAAAACCAGCAACAACAAAATTCTTATTTGACAATGAGGGAGGTACGCACATATTAATGGAATGCGTACAACAGAATTTTATCCTATTCATGCATATTCTCTTCTCAGCACTGCATTTTGGATGAAAGGAGGTACTCTTGTTTGATAGATGTACCTCTGGTATCTAATCTTTCTTTTCTTTTAGTTATAATTCTTTCAGTAAAATATGTCCCATTTCTTAAAATTTGTAAGTATCAACATTTTCTGCCCATATACTATGATTTTATGATTTTTTAAAATTACCTTTGGCCATGGAAGACAAATGTATTGCTTAATAGCAAAATGAATAGTTGTCTTTGTTTTATTCTCTTAAATATTTAAAAACATTTTTATTTTTTCACAAAATTATAGTTTAAAAAACTCTGAATCCTTAATATCTTTACACCATAGGAAGAGAATTGCTTTTATACACTGACGTTATGCATAATTCATTTATGCTAGAGAAAAGGATCATGAACTGCATTTATAAAATAAATGGAAAAGCTTTAATTGGTACATAAAAATGTTTATACAAAACAAAGTTATAATTTTATATTTTCATGATTTTAAGATTGTTCACTTTAAAAAATCAACTATGAAAACTTGAGAAGGAAATTCTTTTTGGAGCTATTATCTATATACATTTTTGTGTTTCTTTTTTTATATCTCTTATCGTTTTTTTTCTTTGTCCATATTTTTTTTAGAATCTGAAATTGCATATTTTAATTTATGGTGTCAATGTACAATTTCAGACTTTAGAGAAAGATGCCCACTCTGCCTTTCTAGAATACTTTTCTAAAGTCTTGACTCTACTTTAACTACCTGGATATTTGAAACCAAACAGTGGTCTATTACTAAAAGTACTGTTCTATGGTCAGCCAATTAAGATAGGTCCATGGTTTAAAAACTGGCTTTTTTTTTTAATTTATTGGGGTGACAATTGTTAGCAAAATTACATAGATTTCAGGTGTACAATTCTGTATTACATCATCTATAAATCCCATTGTGTGTTCACCACCCGGAGTCAGTTCTCCTTCTAAAAACTGGCTTTTAAACCATCTCTCCATTATTCAGCTTTTCCAATCCTCAAGTACCATGTTTCCCCAAAAATAAGACCTAGCTGGAACATCAGCTATAACCTGTCTTTTGGAGCAAAAGTTAATATAAGATCTGGTATTATATTTATTATATTATATTATATTATATTATATTATATTATATTATATTATATTATATTACATTACATTACATTACATTTTATTAAACCCGGTATATTATATTATATTATATTATATTATATTATATTATATTACATTACATTACATTACATTACATTATATTATATAAGACCCGGTCTTATATTAAAATTTTTGCTCCAAAAGACGCATTAGAGCTGATGGTCCGGCTAGATCTTATTTTCGGGGAAAGACGGTATGGCCCATCTGGGCTATTCAGCATCTTACCATATCCCTGTGCTTTTCCTTCTATATTTTTTTTTCCACACCCAGAAGTCTCTTCTTGTTTCCAAAAGATTGTGTGTCCTTTTAAACCCAGTTCAAACCATTTCTCTTCAATAAAGCATTAATGCTATTTCCCCTCCATAAATCTCTCTGTTCTTTGAATCCATCTGTTTTGGTCTCTACCGCTCATTTGGGAATGTGTTCCTTTCTGTTTGTCATTGTTTGAACTAGATGTTATTTACCCGACTGCACATCCTAGAACACAGGAGCCATGTCTAATGCTGGCTTCTTCTATCTGCCACGCTGATGTGATGCACGCACAGTACAATTTTGTTACCTGATTGCTGGATCTAAATTTTGGTGGATAGCTTTAGTGTTTCAATTATACTTAAGTGTGTATATTTCCCTACTTAGATTTCAGGGTCCTTAAATGTAGGAAGAGTAGTTTATCTTTTCCATGTTACCTATGATTTCAATATTCATGATACTGTCTCTTCGGAAATGGCACCCACATTATATTCCAGTGAACCATTGCAGGAAACTTTTGGCCTTATTCTCCATAACCAATTTTAAAAGATGATTAATTCTATAAAAGGATTATCTGTTAAATTGAGATATAATGTATTACTAACATAATATGTATACTGTATATATGTATCGATAGATGATAGATACATACATACATACATACATACATACATACATAACCTGCAGGCACAGCCATATTTATTGGGAAATGAGCTTGGATAGGAAAATCAAACTCATTTGGTGGATTTCAGAACATGCAGGAAAATGTTTCATTCTTTTTTGAATCTTAATCTAAGCAGCTTTGCTCCTTGAAATATTGTAAAACAAAACTCAAATAAATTTGATAAGAATACAACATGTAATAATATTTTAAACTGTAGAGCACTATAAAATATTGGTTATTATTGTCTACTTATCTTCTGTCTAAGCTTTAAGTTGGATAGAATGATGATATCACTACAATCTAAGGTAGGAACAATGTGTTCTGTAACAAAAAGAGGTACTCAAAATATTCACGATGTCTATTTTCTTTTTACAAATCACTTTATCCTCACATGATTTAGTTATGACTAAGAGATTTAGGGAGACAAGCTCAGGATCAGAGAAAATGAGTGATAGTTTCAAATTCTAATATCACTCCTTGATTTAATAAACCATCTGAATCTCTGTCTTTTCATCTAGAAAATGTAAGTAAAACTGCCTGGCATGGTTGTATATAAAAATACCTGGCACTGTGTGTGTTTCTTAAGAGAGACTGAACAAGTGGAAACTATTAATATGGTTTCCATTATCTTTTGAAAATGAAAATATTAATTTGCCCCTCTATGATTTATAATGCCAAATATTATCTACTATATAATTTTCCCTTATCTTATCCACTATCCATGACTAAATCTAATTCATCAACATGTCAATTTGATCTCTGGAAATCTTTCACATTGTGGTATTTCAAACTATATTCTATAAATTACACCTTTCTAAATCAAATGCTCTATATACTAATTTAGCATATTGCAATTACATATAAAAGTGATAATAAAATAGCTTATTCAGGGATTATAGGACAATAACTGATTTACTATTTCATTCAGCTTCCAAATGCTAATATTTGTTATATGTCAGGCCCTTTGGTAGGCAATGGGGCCATAGGCATGAAAACCTCTAAACTCTTGACTTTGGGCACACCTCAGTTATATTGGGAAGAAAGGGAATCATATATAGAGTAATGTATAAATACCATCTTAAAAGTGTGGCCACTATACGAGCATCATGAGGACCCAAAGGAGGGAAGAAGCACATAGCACCACATGCCATGGCTTGCGGGGAGGACACGGTTGTCAGCTGGGCAAAGAGAAGCACAAACATTTGAAGCACAGCTCTAAACCAGCACTAATAGGACTTCAATCAGATGCTGTAGCAAAGAAATTGAAATGACCGTGTAAAACTGAAAGTAATAAGGCACTCTGAAAACAGAGATAGCATTCTCTTCTAGCATCTCATTCAGGGTTAACTTGACTTAGGTTGAGAAAGACCTGACATTAATTGAGTGCATAGCATGAAATATTATCTTTACCTTTATTTCCCCAACCTGGTATAAGAAAAAATTATAAATCTAAATGAGCTCCTTTTACAACTAACGTGACATTAGTACTTGTTAGTATGGTGCTAGCACTTGATAAGTGATCGAAATACGTCTTTCTAAGAAACAAAGTCTTATAGTATATGTGTGAGTACACAAATATATTTTCATATTCATACCTAAATTAAAGCCATTCTAAAAACAAATTTTCTATATACAAAATTACCCTCACAGAGGAAAGCGTGTCACCCACACACAACATATACAATTTGTTTCTTCCAATCCTTTTTCCTCTTTTGTGAATGTGCGCATACCATGTATTCTCCATCTTCTATGCTACGAGCATAGCCAACCATTTGCACTATTTTGCATCCATTCGCCAGATATTAATGTTTATCAAACACCTACTAATTAACGTGCAAGACATTGACTTAGACGTTGGGGGAGGCAAAGATGGATGATTCAACATGAAGGGTTTAAAGCAGTTGCCTAAAAATTATGTAGCAAATTAGAAAGTTGCAAGTAGAATAAAGAAAGCTGAGGTGGGTTTAGAGGATGACACTATCATTTGGAATGAAGTGGTACTTTTTGCCTTTTTTATTTTTATTGCAAAGATTTGACATAAATAAATGAAAAACATGAGGATGAAGTTATTTTTAATCTAGGTTTTTCCTCCCTTCATAATTCTGCAAAAACCTAGATGTAGCCACTAACTATCCATTCCACGTTACAGGTTTGACTGGCGGCCCTGGTTTGATTCCATCCTATCAGGGATTTGGAGACCAGACAGGTGTATGGGATTCACCCCTTTGGCTTGGCAGCTGTTGTCGTCGAAGTGAGAGGTGCCCTTCCAACAAGCTCAACCAAAACACCTTTCTCTGCTGAGCAGATGGCAAAGCTTATCTACTATACTGACAGTTTGCAGAAAAATGGAAGCCTTACTTGGCTAATCCATGCACTGCTGGAAATCAGGAAAAGAGAAAAAATACAGAAAAAATTATGAGTTGGCAAAAGAACAAAGACAGTTCATATTTAGAACTAGTGTAAGACCTTGTCTATGAGTGTTGATGAAGTCTAGCTCAAGACTTCAAGCAGCAAAGCAGTGTCACCAGGAATCCAACAGACTTTTCCAGAACAGTGAGATTTTAAAACATCGAAACAGATTCAGCTAAACAGATTTTAGAAATGCAAATCAAACGGTTATAATTTATTTTAAATTGAAAATAGATTTTTCGTAGGTATGTATTTTTTTCATTTCACAGGAAAAAATTGGGGGAAAGGCCTACTTTCTTTCAGCTCTTGATGTGTTGAAGTTTGCATTTATTGGAGTTATTTAAAAAGTCATAATTTTGCTTTTGTAATTTTGCAATGTTGGTAATATTTCAAGTCCACAGAGGGGATGCAGTCACATTTTTTCCTTCCTTTATTATCTTGAGATTTTTTTTTTTTAATAAAGAAGGGTTTTGTATTACCATAAGCTAAGGCCTTTCATTGTCTTCCCTCTCACCATTCCATAATTGTAAAGGTGTTACATTGTTCAATTATTTTCATAATCTCAACTTCTTTTCAATCACACAAATTCCCTAAGAACATTGACTACCTAAAAGAATTTTGTAGAATTCTACACTGAGTAGAAGGTAGACTCCAAGAGAGAAGGAGTGATGCCTTTTTCATTTCCCTTTTACTAGCTCCTGACAGGTCTTACAGGTATAGACATTCCCCCTCCTCCTCCTTCTTGAAATAAAGTATTAATATCAAGCTATGTCTATAGTGTCTGAATGGATTCTGATGTTCATGTGAAAACTAAGTCTATAATTCTAAATCCCATCTCCATGTATTTGTTTATAAAGCGCCCATGTGAGATGCTTGCATTTCTTTTATTTTTCAAACCTTTTTTAGGCAGGGAAGGATTAATGAACCTAGCCCTTCTCTCTCACACAAGGGTGAAATGGACTATTAAAATCATAGTGGGAACCTGTCTGATTTATGAGAGAGAGGAAAATGTACTGCATTAAAGGCACAAGACTTCAGAATGATCTGTCCAGAACTATGTCACCTGTGGGTTACCCATCGCATGCAGACCTGGGAGGAGCGGACATTACTGAGATGATTGACAGGGGCTTCTTCTCCCCTGGCCTTGTTGTGAACATGAACACAGAGCTTCTGTCAACAAGGTACAATGTGATGGAAGTGCAAAGGTCCTCCTGACCAAAACTAACTATCAAAATCCTGCTTTGATTTCCCGAATTCCAACATCATGAACACTTTTAGTGCCCTTAAGCACTCTTTAGATAGCTGAAGACATTAAGTTTAAAAGGGCAATGAATTCTCCACCAGGTTGGTTGAGATCAGTTTATCCAAGTATCTATTGCTACCCTCTGCAGAAGAACCTTGGAGAAATAAGATAAATACTAAGGTAGTGTAGGTGATAGAGTAAGAAAAGAAGTTTCTGAGAGTACTGAATTTTATCGGACAAGGTAAATATTCTCATATCGAACCAGGGGAAAGTTTAGGTGAGAAAGTAAGATTAGAAGTATTTCTGAGTGATGGATGACCTTCATGGAGAGGGCTAGGTGCATTGGTCCTCCAGCGACAGCTTAGGGTTCGGCATACTTTTTAGGAAGAGGTGAGTGAATACAACTGTCTCTACCACAGCCTGTACTTCTTGGAAGAAGGGAGAAGATTCCACATATGTTCAAAGTGAGGAAAACTGAAGTCCTTAAGCACCCCTCACCACATACCCACATTATTTTACAAATATCACCCTTATATGGCAAGGGATGCTCTATTGCCTAGTGCAACTGGACTTGACTAACCCACAGACCTGGGGGTGGGCAGAAGGGAGCAAAGGAAATGCTGGCTGGAAAGAATAAGGAGTTGAACCATAAGATTCACATTTTAAGAGCATAAAGGCCAACCCTCCTTAAATATATACAACTTTATCCTTTTTTCTAATCCATAGCATTGACGGGGAAGTTAGCTTCTAGAAGAATTACACCTTGCTCTTTACTCTGCACGCACTGATTATGTACGTAGTGTTAAATCATGTAAGATAGTGCAGTAATACATTTACTTTCATGAGAACTGAAAAGAATTACTTGTTTAACCAAAGGAATGATTTCTGGGGGGAAAAAATGGTAGTGGTTTTCTTAAACTAGATTCTCTGTTTGCTGAGCAGAACTTTAATTATTTTTTAGTCAGTATTCTTTCATCCATATTTTAAAGCATAGTTTAAAGATAACAGTATACTTATCTCACGGTGGTGGCATTTTGAGAAGCTTAGCTTTGTGCACTCAAGATTTTAGGCTAGATTTAAATATAAGGCAGTTTTCAGGAGAAAACATGAGCGTTCCCAGTTCATCTTCATTCAAGGGGGTTTACTCCTGCATGGCGTTGTTACATTGACCCGAAGAGCTGGTGTTCCACTCCCCTCGCTGAATGAAGAACTCAATAAATATGTGGCGTTACATGTGTCATTATTATTATATTTTTAATTTCACCCAACACTCATTCAGACAGGCATTGTACTAGGGGTTGAAAGGATTAAAATAAATAAAAGTGCCTCTGCCCTTGAATAGCCTCCCATTCTAGAAGGAATAATGGGCGTGAAAATATGTAATTTTAAACCAATAATGTAAGTGAATTATTTGCAAAATGATAGAATTGCTAAGGAAATGAAAAGGCTAAATCTGCCTAAGAAAGACAACACAAAAGGCATGTAATGTCTATTTTCTGGGCCTATTTGAGAGAAGTTTGTTTGTCATGGTTGGAATATCAACAGAGACAGAAGTGTGAAATTCGTTCAACAAAAGGGCCTACGACTAAAGTAGAAAAATAACTGGTGAACTAGAAACGTAGGAATAGTGGGACGAAGTCACCACGGCAGAGACCGCCATAACATAGTAGGAGACACAGACATAGCAGCAGAAGCATGAAATTTAAAGAAAGCAGATTTAACTGTTTGGAGAAAAACAGCTTCCACCAAATGTCCTCAGCTCAGTCTCGTTGGATGGGTCAGCCAAGGGAGGGCCGTGAGTGAGGCCGTCACACTGCATGCAGGGGACTGGGGCCTGGGGTAGGACAGAGCAGTGTGTGGAGAACCATTAGCAGTCTAGGAACACAGTCCAGTATCAAGTGAAGCCGACGATGTCGGGAAAAGTGGCGGGAAACGTTTGCAGGAGGGTCCTGATTGAGAAGTTGTGAAATAAATACCTTGATGCCGCGACCCAGACCTGTCCCTCCCCGTAACGGGCAATGAGCCACCGTGGAGTAGGCTCAGGCAGGCTGTAACAAGTCTGATTTGCATTTAAGGTTGACCACTCCGAGGCAAGTGTGCTCTGAAAGGGGATCTAATGCAAAGAAGCACTCTAAGAGAAAGTGGGTTGCTGAAGTTTGATTTTAGAAACATTGTTAAAGATTTTTGTCAAGGGAAAGCTTTGCCTTAGGGAATGTGCACATTCCCAGGAGTTCCTCAACACTTGTGTTTGTCACTTTATTGGTGCTGTTTTGTTCCCATTGGAATCATACCATGTACATATGACCTAGAAAGTGCTTATGAAACGTTGATCCATCATTACATACCCCGTCTTGGTGTGTCCTTTAAGAGAAGGATGTCTAAAGATCCCAGACTGGTCAAAAGCACAGGATCATGTGTATGTGGAAGAGGATTCATCAGATAATAAGAAAAGAACAGAGATACCAGAGGTAGGAGCATTTGCACACTGACGCATTCCTGTAGGGGAACAGGAAGTCAATGGAGAGGCAAGAGTTCCTGCTTATGTCCTGGTTTCTAACTAGACTGAGTGGTTAGACAAAAACGGTGGTAACAATTTGCGTTGATATTGTTATTGCCATTTGTATACATAATATCAATAGCTTCATCACTGAATTCTTATTTTGGGCAAAGTCCTATGTCCCCCTCTCATAGAATGTTTATTTAATATTTCTAGTAGTTCAGCGGATTACTTCACATTTCAGTAATTCATGTGGGTATATTCATTAATTCCCATTTTGCAAATAAGGTTTTAAAGTTCAGAGAATCAGCCAGATAGCAGAGGCTGAACCATCCGTCGGACTCTCCAGTCTGTGCGTCAATGGTGATGATGGTGACATTAATTCAGATGGAAATACAGAACACCTTCAGGGGTGCCAATGGCTTCTGTTGACAGGGAGTGCAGGGTTTGCAGTGCTCGAAGACCACTGAGCGGCCTAGTGGAGGAGAAAGGAGATTGTAAGAGACTGAAGCCCAGGGAAAAGGGTTTATCTCTGACTTTAAGTTTCAGTGACACTGAAGTGCTTGTTCTTATGGGAAAGTTTGGTGTCACGTGTCTGAGCCTTTGCACACATTTCAGCCTTTCCAGTTCTCATTCCCTATAGCTCATCCCAGCTCCTTCATCTTGAATTGTTGTCACTCACAAGAGGCCTTGATTCTTTGAGTCACTTCTTCGTCTTCCACAATTAGTCAGGCTGGGTGGCGTTCCTATTCTATGGAGTCATTCTACTCTGCCCCTTCATTTACCACTGTCTTTCCCACCCTTTAATCAAATTAGTTTGCTCGTGTGTCTGTCTGCCTTTCCTAGTGGATTGGGAACATCTTGAGGGCAGAAACTCTGCCTAGGGTATCTGTGAAGTTCCAGGGTTTGCCTGGGCCATGCTGTGACTTATACACATCTGGTCTTCATCACAGCTCCTGGCCCACAGCTCCTCAAACCCTTGAAACTTCCTAAGTGTTGGAAGTGATACATGGGTCTTTTGTTATGTTACTGAAGGTGACTTTTGATCTCCACCTAAGCACAGGGCTCATTGCCAGGACAATCAAGGAGGTGACAGAGGACTGGAACTTCAAATCTAATCCTCTGACCTCTGGGGAGAGGGCAAGGGCTGGTGATTGAGTACAATTTCCAACAGCCAATGAGTGTGCCAACCATGACTATGGAGGGAGCTTCCATGGATGCACAGGAGAGCAACAGCAACGTGGTTCTTTTCTGGCAACTTTCCATGTGTCCCTGGTGCCAGGTCCCAAAGTCCATGAACACAGAAGCTCCTTTGTTCAGGGACAATGCCCTATGTATTTCTTCATCAAATAATTTGTATCCTTTAATATCATTTTATAACAAACAATAATCTAGGAAGTGAAATGTTTCTCTGAGCTCTGTGAGCCTTTCTTGCAAATTAATTGCATCCCAGCGGCGGGTTGTGGGAACATCTGTTTTATAGCCCGTCGGTCAGCAATACAAGTACGAACCTGGTCTTGCCATTGGCATTCTGAGGTGGAGGGGGATGTTAGAATCTCCACTCTATGGTCAGAAGCACAGGCAAGAGCCTGGGCTCGCAGCTGGCTCCTGAAATGTGTGTAGGGGGCAGGGGCCTTGTGGGACACATGTGGAACCCAATGTTATCTCCCCATAGATAGTGTCAGAATTGAGTTGAATTCTTGGACACCCTATTGCTCTCTGAGACTTGTTTGTTGGTGTGGGGGGAACCCCACACATACATGTGGAGACTGGGTCTTGGAAATCCTTTTAGCCTGT
The DNA here is from genome assembly GCF_004115265.2 of Rhinolophus ferrumequinum. Lineage (NCBI taxonomy): Eukaryota > Metazoa > Chordata > Mammalia > Chiroptera > Rhinolophidae > Rhinolophus > Rhinolophus ferrumequinum. The sequence continues at coordinate 54,108,254 of NC_046302.1, forward strand.
CTTGATCACCTAGTAGAGTTCACATAAACTTTTCTTGATACAAAGGATGATGAAGCCCAGATAACTGTGTTGTAGAGATGATTTTTGACACAGGCTAGACTAAGATCCCTACTGTATGTTTTTAAACTACTGATAGACTTCAATTCATACAAGAAAAATATTCTGATATATATATGTATATAATGTACATATTACATACATATATAATATTATATATATATATGTATATACCAGCGTGCCAAAAAAATGTATACACATGACTTGTATTCATCTTCTGTTGTCAGTATATATTGAGTATAACAATTTTAATAGTTATTTTCCTTTATTAAGTTGTGTATACATTTTTTTGGTACTCTCTGTATATAAAGACACACACATATATATGACTGTATAGACATATTTATCATAGTGAAATGGAATATTTTAGACATAATTATGGACAGTCTTAATGACCAATTATCACAGATTTTTTTTTTTTAAGATTTTTATTGGGGAAGGGAAACAGGACTTTATTGGGGAACAGTGTGTACTTCCAGGCCTTTTTTCCAAGTCAAGTTGTTGTCCTTTCAATCTTAGTTGTGGAGGGTGCCGTTCAGCTTCAAGTTGTTGTCCTTTCAGTCTTAGTTGTGGAGGGCGCAGCTCAGCTCAAGGTCCAGTTACCGTTTTCTAGTTGCAGGGGGCACAGCCCACCATCCCTTGCGGGAGTCGAGGAATCGAACTGGCAACCTTGTGGTTGAGAGGATGCGCTCCAACCAACTGAGCCATCTGGGAGGCAGCTCAACTCAAGGTGCCATGTTCAATCTTAGTTGCAGGGGGCGCTGCCCACCATCTCTTGCGGGACTTCAGGAGTTGAACTGGCAACCTTGTGGTTTTGAGCCCACTGGCCCATGTGGGAATCGAACCGGCAGCCTTCGGAGTTAGGAGCATGGAGCTCTAACCGCCTGAGCCACCGGGCTGGCCCCAATTATCACAGATTTCGAGAAAGAGATTACTTCATTACTTCATTGGGTGTAACACTGCTAAATTATATTACCTCTAATGTCTCTTCTATTTCATAAAATATCCTGTAATCCTATGTTGGTTTGAATGGGTTGAGAGCAGATCTTTGCAGATGTACATTTCTAAGAATTTCCTTAGCTAACACAGAGATACGGCCTCTGTGTCATATCAATAAACCCATGGAGTCTGGCATGACAGTAGGATTTGTAGTCGGGCATATGGTGGCTTGGCTCCGTGAATGATGACGGTCAAGTGTAGGGCAGATGTGAAAGGGGAGGGGACACGTTTATCTTTATGATTGTACAAAGTGTCTGCCCTGAATATGTTCAACAAAACCAGGGATAATTAATAGTACCTCAACAATGATCAGAACGGAACCCACATATTTCTGTAACAACCTTTTCCAGAAAGGGAATTTTCCAAAAATAATTTAGTGACCGAATTGATCACAAACAGAATGGAAAGAGTGGTTCCCATGAAATTCTACAAACACCAGGCAGCTTTGTTGCTTGGTTAGCACGAATGACCTGGATAACTTAAAAGGGTTAAAGACCCAGATCAAGAAAGATCCTGTGAGAAACCCCAGAAATAAAAATTTGTGGCATGTGGAAAGAAGTCCTGGTAGTACTGAAAGCTGATGTAGACTACCTGGCCTTGCCACTGTTTCATATCTAGGGCAATATCTTGTGTGCCAGCAGGCTCACATCCTGGCCCCTTCACCTGCTACATAAGTCTCAGTAACAGGAGCAGTCACGATGCTGTCAGTCACGATGACACCAGTGACTTAACCTGTGTAGTACCCTTCAGACTCTGCTCAGCTCTCTGTGTGCTGTCACATTCACTCCTCCCAACCATCTTCAATTAATAAAGAACATTATCCACATATTATCAGTGAAGAAATTGAGCATTCAAGAGACTAAGGACACACAACTACAATTATTGTCTCTAATTTGAAAACCCCAAAGTTCACATGCTTAATCACGACACTCACATGTTTCTCTACAATTTGAATTGAAAAAGACATATTTAAAATGCTGTTATAGCAGACACAGCAGCGACTACATCAAACATATTCAACAGCAGGTATTGATGACCATTGGTTCAGCAAGACCCCACCACCCCTGCCAAAGGCCTTGTCTCCCCCAGTGAATTCCCTCTAGGACTGTAAGGGACCTAGGGGGTCGGCAGTGATGGGTGCTGCTCCAAAGGAGCACTGGTAGTATCTTGGTGAGGTTTATGGTGGCCAGTGACATCGCCTACTGGGGCTTCCAGGGCTGGATGGAGGAAGTAGGTGTCCCTCCAAAGTCCCCAGGGAAAGCCAACAGAAGGACCACCTGAGAAGGGTGATTTTCCTGGATCTGACTGACATAAACAATGACCAATCAGAAGAGTAGCCGGCTAGGCGTTGGACCTCGTTGGGCAAAGGGGGGGGGGGATGGAGTAACAAGGAAGCAGGTGGCACTGACGCACTCAGTAGCGATTTATCCATCAGTAACTATTTGAACAACCAGTACAGCTGCCCCGGCCGGTGTTGGCTGTCCCTCAAGTATGTAAGTTGCAGAGTGGAGGTCAAGCAGAAATGTCTAGTTCTTCTTCACCAAGGAACATGTTGAATCCCCTGGCCGGTCTGTGTTCTGGTAGAATCAAGATTTACTTGCCCCTACGTTTGACTGTTCTGCATCCTTCCCTGGGACAGGCTGACACCAGTTCTTTTGGTGCTGTTCCCGAGTTCTGCTTTTATACTTCCCCACAGTGTGGATTTGACCACACATTTGCTAAGGAGGCATTCCTGTAAGTTGTACTAACCGCCGCCTTCTTTCTATACGTATTCCTGAGGAATGACTCCGCTCTCTTCCAATTGGAACTGTACTTTCTATTTATACACACTTAGCTGGCACCCTTCATGGCTGCACATGTAGGGAGAATTAAATCCTGCCGCTTCTGCAGGCTGGGGTAGAATTAGATTGGGGGAAGGGTGGCTTCTTATTTACAGCACAATCTAAAACCAGATTTCCTCATTGTTCAGAAACGTGGCCACTAGACACTTCCTGTATCACAGCATTAACACCTCCTGATCCACCATTAGCAGTAATTCGGAGCTTTTTCCATTCAGATTAGTCACTGGGCATGGACTGCTGTGTGCCGTATGCCAGGGTGGATGTATGATGGGGTGGCACCACCCTCTCGCAGCAGTCAGAGAATATGAGTTTGTTTTCCTTCTCAGTCATCCACCGTAATTCCACAGTCTGTCTCTGCACTGAACTGTTTCTAATCCTCACTGGGTTGATAGGATTTTAATTTTCTTGCTTTAATAATAAGTGCTCTTTCTGGCCTCTGATATAAATAGCCAACTCGTTTTGGTTTCATCTTTTGATTAGCCAGTTTTACCTCCCCTTTCGTCTTACGTTCTTCTGCTATCATTGGTTTCTAACTACAAGTCTCTCCTCTCATTTTCTTCACCTTGCATCTTCCTCATTAGAACTGGCTTTTGAATCCTCTTTCTCCCTTTTTATTATATTTTTTATGTGTTTTTAATATTTCTCTTTTTGGAACTGCACCTGCTGACATTTCATTGCAAGCTTCACTTGCAGGAATCCAAAGTCTGACTTTATTAACTCTATCTTACTTAAGAATATATTTAAGATTCTCCATTGATATTTTCACAGAGGCACACCCAGCTTTTTAATCTGGGGTTAGGCCACACAATTCATTTGGGAGAGGATGTGTTTTTACCAAGACTTGATTGAACAAGTCTAATTTTTGGGGGGGAAGTTTGGCCACATTAAGGGTCAACCTTAGAATTACTGACAGTAGCACCTCTGGATATCCCCTCTGGCATTGAGACATGGCCGTGTAGGAGGTTCTGTGGGAGGGACCTGAAAGACACCACAGGAATGGCTGTCACCTTCACACATGAAAATGCCTTCTAAGTTTTAGAAGCATTTAGGTTTTCTAGAACACTCACAGAGTCAGCAAGTTATACAATACTCAGTGTGACATCTGGCCTTCACTTTGACCAAAGAGGATAGAAAAAGACAGGTTGATCTCATAAAGACAGCTCTTTGGCCAGCAGGACAGAAATCTCTTTCCCACTCCTGTTTTGCTGACTATAATAAATGTTACAGTAGTCACAGCCTCCCAAATGGCTGATGACAGATGAGAAGCTAGGCAGCAACAAAGAGCAAAAAGTCCTTGCATGCCTGCTATTGCCCCAATGTGTCATATGATGGTTCTCGCTCAGCCAGGGGACATGAATCAGGACCCAATGGTGGCAGAACTGAATGAGGTAAACTAAATAATACTCAGCTTTCAGCATTTGAGTCCCTGTCTGCTTTTCCCTGAGCCCCTGGGGTTGACAACCAGGGCCTCAGTAGTGCTTAATGCAGTCATCTCAGCTGAGGAACTATGTCTGACCTAAGATAGCTATGCTCCTGAGAGCAGAGCCCAGGAGATGGCTATGTTGTTGGTTATTGTTCAAAAATACCTCTGGAACTTTGGACAGATTAGAACCCCCATTATTCTTGACACAATGTCCCCAGAATTGAACCCTTCTCAGGAGTATGTGCTCCGCTATCTTTCTATCTTTGGATCCCAGGAATGTCTTGGTCCCTCTGAAGAGCCAGAAAACCAAACATCAATTAGGGTGTATGATTTATTCAATTGGGTCTAATGTAATTACCTTGAGGAAATTTAATAAACAAGTCAAAACTAAGCAAATTTTGAATCTAATGAATCTAATTCCCAAGTAACTCTATAGTCAGAATCCCAAAATTTTAGGAGGGCAATTTAGTCTGACTTCAAAAGAAAATGTATAACATGAAGTAATAAAAAATGTAAACATTTCTAAATTTCTAGTTCCTCTGGTTATTTTCATTTTATGAGTACTGGGATATTCCAATTATTGAAAGCTTTTATGAAAATTGAGCATAAAATGTATCAATCTTAATAAACTAAAACCAGACAATTTTTAAAAAACTAAATGTAATTATAATAATATTATTTGAAAGATATACTTACCTATCAAATGTGATTATAAAATTTAACAATTGTATAGATTTTAGGGAATCCTTACGACATATGGAATACAATTAATTGATCTGGAACAGTAAGCTCTTTGAAAAATCATAAAAATCAACAAACGACTTTATATCAGATTCACAATATACAATTGAGACAAACGTATTTTTGAGTGACATTGCATGATATTTTGCCTCTGAAATATTCAGCTTCTTTGAAAATATTTATATAGTAAATCTCATCCCTGTTTTCTATCTACTCCAAAATTTTTGGTCACTTGAAGCTTGGTGATGGTCTTTTAATTGATTAAAGTGTGCAATCACTAAATTGTTATTTTCCTGTCTTTTGACATGTGCTCCAAGCTATTGTAAGAAAAGATCTGCACTTGCTTGAAGATAATGAAAATGTTCTTGTCATTTAATTACATTGTTAAACACATCTTTTAATGCTCTTATTAACCTTATCTAATGTTTAACACATACTATTAAAATGTCCAGATATCTTTTGTGTATATATTTTTTCACCAATTCCAATCCTAATGACTGCAATTAGTATAAATAATTACTTGGACAAGAAGATTGAACATTTTATGATGTGGTTGTGTGAGGGATTTATTTTATGTCACAATTAATACTGAAGAAAAGACATATAATTTCCTTTAAGTACAGAAACCACCATCCCTGAGAAGATATAAGTTCATTGCAGAATAATTTGTAAAGGAGGAGTGAATATTCCAAAAGCCAATTTAGAGAAAATGTGTCTCACCCCTTATTTTAGGTGGAACGTAATTTTACACTAAGAAATAGAAACAAAGTTATTTTATGCTGGGCTCCATTCTTTTCCTGGACCTCTTCATTGATTTATTTAAAAAGAATTCTCTGTGTTAACAAATATACCTTTGTATGTGCAGACTTTGACCTTGTAAATTCTCTTAATAGTCTGTACTTTTTGTGATCATAACGAAGGTTAATTTAGCAAACACTAATTAAGAATCCTTTACATGTCAGACACTACAAATCGTGTTGAGGATACAAAAAACAGAACAAAATCACCCTTATCTGGAGATTCTCTCAGTCTACTTATAACCTGCCAAACACATCATTTCAGGATAATGTTAAAGTGTCATGATAAAATTTATCCAGGAACTTAAGGAATAAGAATAGAATCCTTTGCCAAGCCTGAAGTATACCAGAGAAGACTTTATCAAAGAGAGGATGCCTGATATATACTCTTCGGGGATGAGGAAGGTTGTGTCAGTTGAGGAAGTAATAGCCTTATTTATAACAAGAAATCAGGAGTAAGGGGAAAAAATAACAAACAGATTAGCATGCCCTGTAGCAAGAACTGCTTCATGAAACAAATAAATGGCAGAGCAGCCAATAAACTAAATCACTTCAGTATGTAAAGTACCTCTGTATGTATCATTGGTAGACATTAGCAGATTTTTGTGATTTTCAAAAGTGTTCATGAATGACAATACACAATCATAATCCGTTTAGTTAGAGAATAACATAAATCAGAGTCAACATTTAAAAGTGAGTACCGACATATTTGTCAGTGCTCTACAAGCATGACCTCACGAGTTTCATATTACCCCCGTGAGGTAGATGTTATTTTTATGTGTATTTTACAGCTAAGGTAACTAAGGAAGACAAGTCTCAATAATTTGGCAATGAGGTTAGGTCACATCTCTAATATGTGTTCATGGTTGGATTCAAACCCACATAAACTGTCTCCAAACTATGCCATGCTGTCACGTAAGATCATAACTATTGTTGTCTGGTAAGTAGCTAACTCATGGTGGAGCTGGAAGCTGAGGTAGGCAGTAGGGACTGAGAAACTCCCTGCTGCTGGATACCAGTTCCCTAGATTACATATGACTCCCACAGGCTGGACGGAAGCGGGTAGGAGGCAAACAGCCAGTCCCCAGGCCAAAGAAGATTGATCAGGATTCCAAATACATTGGCCTATACATTACCAGAGAATAACATTTAATAAGCAGTGCCATAAATGACTGAGAATGCCCCCCCCTTTTTTTTTAAAGGACCAATATATCTTTCACAATTTTTCTTGCCACCGCACAACAATCTTTTCGGAAGCAGTGTTAACTCTACTTTCTATATCATTTATTTCTGCATAAATTAATTATAAAGTCCTTTGCCATCTTGCTGACTTGTTTTATGTTTATGTGTGTATTTTCTCTCCAAAGATTGTACCTTATATTTCTTTATTTTTCCTCTCAGATTTTTATAATGGTGCCATCCATATTGTTTATGCGATGAAATGATAACATATTCCTGTTGAATTTAGGTAAATGTAGTACATGAAAGAAAAGAGAGTGGGAAATTAAATAATGAAGACTTGCCCATCTTCTAGTGCCTGAACACCTGCCTTTGAGTGGATGTGAGATGGCGTATGAATCAGTGTCTACTTCCAGCATTTCCACATCTATCTATGAGTATCTCAAGCTTTGAATGTGATTCCACGGATTCAATGGTAGGTAGTGTTCTTACAGCATGACCTTGAATGCAAGGTAATTATTTCATCAGGTCCTCAACTAAAAAGAACAGTGATCTGTTACATACTGGAGAGAAAACTGTTAAATTTAGTGACAAATCATATATTAGTCTCCAGTGTGGAGATTTCCTGAGGACTTTTCAAGGGCAATGCTTACTTTATGCAATCTTCACTTTATGAATCACCTCTGGAATCTAACTAACATCACTTGTGACTGCACTGCATCCATTACGCAGCTTTCCCATGAACTAATAGAGTGGGCATGTGTTAACCATTATGGTGGGACTAAGACACTCTTGGAAGGTATTTGGCTAGGAAACTCAGGAATGTCTAAATCTGGTTTTAATTCAGTACCTCCCCAACCCTCCAAGGCAAGAGCCATAAGGAAGAAAAAGCGGCCACCAAACGTTTCTCTTTTAGGTTATACTGAGTTGTGATACTCACTCCAGACTTCCGGTATAGCTGGACTGAAGGGCACAATTTAGTCTATAGCCCACTTAACTTCTCCACTTCATTGGATCCAAAACCCAATACCAACGGGCTGCATGGGATAGTGGACCTAACTGGTAATGAAAAGAATGAAGCTTGTGTGTGGAAGAAAAGAGAAGTTTTAGATGACCGATCCTACAAAACCTTAACCCTGCCTCCTGATCACCTCTGATGGACGCCACAGGGAACAGAAACTAGAGAAATACTCAGATTTAGTATCTTTTAATATATAGCAATTCTGCCTACAAGGAAAAGGTTTAATCATCTTCCTAGGTAATCTGAAACTGTAAGAGTTCCGGGTGTAGATCTAGGAAGCTGATACAATAGAGATCTTCCTCTCTACTCCAAAATAACTATTTTGATTTATAATCTGTGTTTTAACAGATTTGGTCAAGTGTTCAAAATAGGCTGCTGTTAAAGATATATATACATATGTGTATATATATGTGTATATGTGTACTTTGCCGGCTTCTTCATTACTAACACCATCCCCACCATAACCGTACCTCAAATAACCATACCCTGATACCTAAAAATAACCGCCCTAGCCCTAACTATCCTAGGCTTCACCATTGCCCTGGACCTGAGCTCAGCTACACAAAATCTAAAATTCAAACAACCCTCAACCCCATTCAAATTCTCCAACCTACTCGGCTACTTCCCTACCGTAATACACCGCTCCATGCCCCTGATAAATCTATCTCTCAGCCAAAAAACAGCCTCCCTACTACTAGACTTGACCTGAATAGAAAACGTCCTCCCCAAATCAATCTCTCTACTCCAAATAAAAACCTCCACCCTAGTATCAAGCCAAAAAGGCCAAATTAAACTATATTTCCTCTCCTTCCTCCTAACACTAACTCTAAGCCTAATCATACTTACCCTCCACGAGTAACCTCTAAAACAACAACTACCTCTACAAGCAAAGACCACCCGGTAACAATCACCGATCAAACTCCATAACTATATAAAGCAGCCACACCCATCACCTCCTTACTGAACACCCCAGAATCTTCAATACTATAAATAACCCAATCTCCTATACCATTCAACTCAAACACACCTTTCAACTCCTCACTGTTCAATAAAAGCATAAAATAAATACAACTTCAACAACCAAGCCAGAAACAAAAGCCCCCAATACAACCTTATTAGAAACCCACACCTCGGGATACTGCTCCGTAGCCATAGCAGTAGTATAACCAAACACCACCAACATTCCCCCAAATAAATCAAAAACACCATTAACCCTAAAAAAGACCCACCAAAACTTATCACAATGCCACACCCACCCCACCACTCACAATTAATCCGACCCCTCTGTAAATAGGCGACGGCTTAGAAGAAAAACCAACAAAACTAACAACGAAAATAGTACTTAAAATGAATACAATACATGTCATCATTATTCTCACATGGAATCTAACCACGACCAATGACATGAAAAATCACCATTGTATTTCAACTATAAGAACAGCAATGACCAACATTCGCAAATCTCACCCACTATTCAAAATTACCAATTATCATATATGTGTACATATATGTGTATATATATATGTGTATATGTATATATATATATATATATGTATATATGTGTGTGTGTGTATATATATACTTTTTTTTTAATTTGGAAGTTCACTGTAACTTCCTCTTTTTCTGTATTGTATAACTTAAGACAACTTTATTAACTTCTAAAGCATACTTGGTTCCAGTATCCATCTGGAATTCCATGACTATGAAGCAAAACAGAAAAATTGAAAAGTTCCTGAAAAAAGTCAACAATAAAATAAAAGTATTGGAGAATGAAACCATCTAGTAAAAATGAAAAGCACGAGTTACATTTAATGCAATCATGAGCTTAGTCTCTCTCCTTTTATCATGCTATTGCCCTTTGTATTGGAACTATATGGGTTTTTTTCGGGTTTTCTGCATAGAGATTCACTCAGTTAGCTTATCATAGGGAAAACTGGGGAGTCTGGGCAAGGATTCAAGTGAAGTGGATCAGAGAGAGGAAAATTCAAGAACAGGAATCCCATCATGCTACACTTCCGTATCTAAATCAGTGAATTGGAAATCTGTCAACTCCACACTCTTGAAGGCTGAAAACCCCTCCCTTACATGACATACTGCTTCTTTCCACATGCTGACTCCATTATTTTTCCTTACCCGCCATTTCCTCATCAGCTAAGCTTGCACATGGTTATGAGTTCAACGGACCACCACCACATACATCAATTTCTCAGTTTTACACACTCTACTTCCCCACAGAGTATTGCATTGGCCCAACCTATCCTTTGTATAGAGGTCAGACGTCATTAGTTACTGCCTTTCAATGAGCAGTGCACCGTGTTGGGTGTATCATGGCAGCATAAGGTGAAAAACCTTGGGTGAATGGACACAGAATGCAAGCAGTGTTACCATGAAATAGATCCAGTGGATTGCACTTTATCATTTTCGTGTTTGTTAGCTTAATCCTATTAAACTCTGCAAGACAGTCGTATTTATGAATGGGGCTTAGTGGTTGAAATCATGTACATGCAAAGTTCATCATCATCACCATCATCATATATTTTCTAGCTATATCACTTTTAGAGGTTCTGCAGTTTTGCTCGATCTGTGTATAGGCTATATGATTTTGTCTATTTTCAGTGCATTCCTTGCTGATTGCTAAATGCCATCAGGAAGTACCCAGTTGCAGTTATAACCATTCCTAATGGATCAGCAGGTTCCACTTGCTACCAGTGAACACCAAGCTTCTTTTGTACAATGTTGTGTCACTCAGGGAATTGCAATTGAGTCCAATGCTCCATTTCTTTGTTGTCATCCTGATTGACCACAGTTGATGGTATACCCTTCAATGGCTCTTTGAAGTTCTGATAATGTTACATTACCTCTTTTAATAACCCCCCCCAAAAAAACAGGAGTTTAAACATAAAATAAGGAAGTAGGTTAAAGTACTGCTAAATTACAAGACCTACAGTTCTTTCCTTTCTCTCTTTCATCTAAGTTTAATCCCCAAAGTGAAAGTGTTACATTATTCCTTTTTAAGAAAGTTGACTGAATAATTAAATCCTAAAGCATGCATATCAGACAGCTAATATATTTCCTTCCTGTGAACCAACCAAATCCAGTCTCTCTGTACTATCAAAAACTGCTATCCTAATAAGTGAAATACCATTTTACTTATCAGATAGATTTTCAGTTTTACCCTGTTCCCCAGTTGCCACTCTGTAAAAGCAATTTGGGTTGCTACTTAGATCACAATTTACTTTCTAAGGCGCATTTTTGGCTATGCTTGAACAGTAATAAACATAGAAAGAATCTTTCCTATAGATTGGATTGCAATATATTTGAATTTATGGAACTGCTTCTTCATTTTTTAAATGAAGGGGTTGGACTAGCTCATATATAAGTTCCCTTCCAGAATTCAAATGCTATGATAATATGATTCTGTACTTCAACTAAACATCCCCTTTTCAAGCAAAAGGATCAGAACAAGAGCAAAATCTGAATTTGGTAAGAAAGGTAACTTTTATTCTCAGTTGCCTGTCAAATTTTCTTTTCCACTTTCATGGACCCTACCTTGGTCTCACAGAGTTGTTAGTGATCTTTCTTTAACTGCTTTAAATTATTGCTTCCTTCAGAACTAAGCATTTGTAAGAGGAGCTTGAAAACAGGAAAGCTTTCAAGATACCAAATGATGAATTACCAAAGGTGAAATTTCAGGAAATGATAGATGGCCCTCAAGTGACATATTGTACCTTATCTATTCACTCCTTCTGGGCTAAGCTGGAAGTTCTAGAGAATTAAACTGGTTCTGAAAAAGTAGGTTCTAATTGATAAACAGTTGAGTAAAAAAAAGCCAAACAATTATTTCATTTATTGGTCAGTATATCACTACTTCATATCTGTTCTGAAAGTAGACCAGACAAAAACAATGAATTATAAAAATATATTGAGTTCTTATTATGATATTACTATGTCGACGTGCCTGCGGATGTGTAAGGAACTGAATCCCTAGCTCTAAACAACAATGTTTTTGAACGGAAGCAGAGTTTGGCAAACTATGGCCCCGTTTTGTAAATAAAGATTTTCTGGAATAACGGTATGGTCATTTGTTTTTATTACTTAGAATATTTACTTTAGAACACAGTCTCTGCTCCTTTGAGATGTAAATCTTTTTAAAAGCCTCTTGCCAGTTTTACAACCCAGGATTTTCTTTTTTCCAGGACCTGGGATTTGAAATCTAATTATTCAGAAAGAAAGAGCCTCTATCTCCCAGTCTCTGTGGGAGGCTAGGAACCTAATTTCCACTGGCACCTTTCTCCATGTTGTCATGAAGATGAGAGAAAGTTTACTTTTCCTTTCCGTAAGCCAATTAACAAATGCAGATGGCCTAAGGTCTCCCTGCACTCAAGCTCTTAAAAACTCTCCAGCTGGAGCACTCAATAACTTGGGGTCTCTCTTCCCTAATTCAACAGCTTTGAATAAAGTCTTCTTTGCCTGTTTAACTTTGTCCAGTACGACTTTTGCTTTCACACTACTAGAAGAATCTTACACTGATATAAATGGAAAAGATGCACAGCTTAACAGAGACAGCAGTGCTATGGAAGGAAAAGATGTGTTTTGGTGAATTAAAAAAAGATGTACCATGATTTAGCAAATGACCAGACAGCATTGACCCAGAAGATAAGAGAGACCAGAGATTCCTTGTTTTTCGTTCTGGTTAATGGGGTAAATAGTGCTGTTTTTCAGGGTGGAAGGGTTCCCAACAGACAGCGCAGTTGTAAGTAAAGGAGACCTTGAAATGACATGAATTTGAGGTGTCTGTGGAATTTGAGGTGCATACTGAAGACAAATCAACAGTTGAACCTAGAGATGCAGATGTTATCAGTAAACAGTGGTAAGAACTGAAGACGTGAGTGTGGGCGTGATTATCTAGGAAGAAATCAGGATGGAGACGTTCTGAGCGCTGATGTTCATGTGGCAGTTACAAGGAGAAGAATTTAAGAAGACAATGAGAGATGAGTGCAAAACAGAAAAGGCTGCTGTCAAAGAAGCCCAGGAAAAGAGTGTAACACTCACGCACACACACGAGTATGGTGACAACAATATCAAATGGAAGAGTAAGATCCAGCTAGAGAAGAACTGAGAAGGTCCCCTGGGCTTTAGGGATCACCAGGTAACCTTGAAGACAGTGGAATCAGGGAGTGGTAGGGATGAACCCTGAAAAAAGGAGGCACAGAAAACAGGGTGAAGCAGTAGAAATAATTAGGACATCCGTAAAACGCCCTCCATGTTCTGAGGACACAAACAGTACAAAATCTCCTTCGAGTTCCCTCTCTTGCTGCCACTTTCAAAAGCCCTAATTTCATTTTTGGATTAGTTCTGCGTCAATAGGAATTAAAGATCAACCTGTCTCCTTTCCAAACGATGAGCTGAGTCACTTATGACTTCTTTCTTAGCATCTCTCTCCTTTAGCTACTGAAATAACCTCCTGAGATTGGCTGACTTTTTTAAACCTGTATTTCTCCCTTTCCATGAGGAAAAAGATTGTGTGGTTTTTGTGTGTGTTCATCCACATGTCATTGACCTGAATTCCGTGGGTGAGTGGTTTCCTATATGAGGGAAGAAGTCTCTATTCTAAAGAAGAAAGATTTGCCTTTTATTGTCAGGTGTCTGATTACTCAAAATTTATTGACAAAGTTTCCTTCTAATAATTTTTGAAAGCCTACACTGTATAGTTCAGCTTCTTTGCATTAAATATTTGACTCATGTTATTTGAACTGAAAACGAAGTCTTAAACTTGATGTTTGAACTGATTTCCTTACAGCTGGCATGACTGAAGGACTATGAGAACTTTGAGAAATAAAATAGGGGGACACTATAAATTATGACACCAATACTGGTGTTCCAACATTGAAAACATTTCAAAAGAGTTTTGCCCAATTTTAAGAAAAAATATAAACCCACTAGTGATCAATAACACAATCTCATTTCTAAGTTCTTTATCATACAAAAAAAATGGGTAACATGGTCTATTAAAAATTATTTTGGCAGACTGGTCTTCTGGATCCAGAGAATCCAAGAAAGTGGACTTCCGGGTCAAGAAGGCAGAGTGAACACATGTTGAACTCTCCATCTTCCACTCCAACAGAACATTAGATTTAATATTAACAAAATTTTCAGTCATAATAAAAAGAAGAAAGGCAATCTTCATGGGCTATAAATGGAAAGGTCTCCTTTTATGTAAAATAAAAACAAAACTACTACAAAGTGACCCCCCCTTACTTACCTGTGAGGCCAGGAAAACGTTAAACCAGACACTCGCCCATTTTTCTTAATACGGTTTTGTGAGCATTGGCCCCATAAATCAATTTTTGTTGTCTGGTCATATTGCATTAAATAAGTATCAATCTCATATATGGCTGGCCTCCCCAAGAAAGCCTGGTGGCATACACAATTTTGCCAATTATGTCTTGATAAAAAAGGAGTATAGGTTCCTTATTGAATCTATGCAAATGATTATATTCCATTAAATTAAGAATACTCCATAAGATTTTTTAAATTCTAGAGTAGGCAAACAGGGTGATTATAATATTGTTTATAAATGTTTCATTTTCATTTACCAAAGTACAGTCTACAAAAATACTATGCGTTACCAACAGCTTAAAAGGATTCTTTATACTCAGAAAATACAATATTAAAACACCTACAATATTCCAAACAAAAATTGAAATCATACATCATCATTTCATTCAGTCCTCTGTAATGAATTCTTGCTCCCCTTGATCTTGGGTTAGTAAGTCTTATGACTCCCTCTGCTTCTCAATTAGAGTTCTATAAATCCTGACCCAGTACACAGCTATGGTCTCAAAGCTGTTTAAACGATGCCATCATAAACCTATGCCTCAAAGTACCTGACACAGTCTTTTACTACAAAGGCTCTGAGACAATCCTTTTTGAAGATGAAGCATTCAGGCCAGTGGCTGATTTGCGAACCTTTCCGGAAAGCATCAGAATAAAGCAAAAACTATCTTTAGATAATAAATGTCTTACAATGGCTGTAGTTATCTTTTGTTGATAATTTTCAAAAGTGAAAGCTCTGATGTGAGTTTGTTAAAAGAATAATGGAACAGATAGGAGAATTTGGTTGTTTCTGGAATGTGCAAAACAAAATAAAGTCAACCCAAGAAATCTTTGCCTTCCTATCTCCTAAGAAGAGTGGATATTACACTAATTTATAGAATTGTATGAACATAAATTTTTCTGGAGGAAGAAACCTTCTAGTATAAAATATAATACCCTGAGATAACATACCATTAATATATCAAGATAACCAAGTAAAGAGATTATTTAAGTCTGCAGGAGGTCTTAACTATCTATACATTAATAAAACTCCAAAGGTAAGGGATAAATATCCCCAACTAAAAACCAGTGACCAAGAAGATGCTAGATTCAAATTAAAGAAAGAAAGTTGTAACCATGTTAACATTTAAAAAATAATAACTGAAATTATAACTGACAGCAATATACCATCATCTAATTTTAAGCAAAGCAACACCAGGATTCTGACAAATAGAAACATTATGGACAATTAGGGCTTTGACAAATCTTTAGCTTTTTCCATACAGCCTACAGTTCTGAACTATTTACATTAATCATATTTTACCAGTTCAACTTAAAGAATATTAGCATCTCTTCTACTGTGACATTTCCTATGCAAGTCACTAACAGTACCACGTCAAGTAAACCAAATCATTTCTAACACCTCTCTTTTTACAAGATGAAAGTACAAACCCTTTGTGATTCTTCAAGGCCCCTTCAAGATTGATTTGGTTACAAAGGATGTCTTCTGGAAGGTTGGATTTTCAGGCAGGTAAAATATCAAAGATGTAAGAATATCTGAACAATTGTTTAAGATAGGATCATGGTCTACTGAGAAACAAATTGGCTACCTATTTAACCAAAACAAAACCAAAATACTTTAAAAGTAAATAAAGGGGCCTGGGGATTCCAGTTTCCAATTCTACATGCAATGACCTTGGAAGCCACCGTATTCCATCCTAACGAGTATAAAAAACTAAACAGACTGAAGATTCAATAACTCTCCTAGGATCCGTGAGAGGCAAGGACACATGGCAAACTAGTGCCCCCCGAGACTGGAGAAACCAATAGGCACATACAGAACATAACAACTCACCCATGCAGAGACTGGCAAGCGGAAACCACAACAGGAACCAGCGCCAGCACAGGAAAACGCCAATTGTAATGAATGAATTGCTGCAGGTTCCGTGTAGACAACCCTGTGAACTGAGAACTCCCGGTCACAAAGGGACTCTCACAATTCTGTGATTTACCTCCAGGAGCTAGACCAGGTTCACACAGTAACTGCTGGAGGAAAATCCTGGCCTGCTAACTGCAGGGAGATGGAAGAAGGAGCCATTCTGAAATATCCCAGAGCACTTTGTTCTCCTTAACAAGGCCTGTCCACAGAGGAAGCTCATTAACCAGAGCTAATACTGGGGAATTATCAGAGCCTAACTCATCTGGGGGAAGGGAAATAACCAACTCAAGCTGGCTGCAGCATTTCTTGTGGGAGAAAGGAAATACCCATTTCCAGCCCTCTCTAGCTGTCTTCTCCCACCTAAAGAGGAGAAAAAACATTAAAAATTTACAACAAGACTGACAATGTTATCCCCTCAACACTGGCAAGACCCAGTGATCTTGTAGATAACTGACTTCTCAAACTCTTTCTTTTCCCCAAGATCACTAAAATCGCCTCATTCAGTTTCTCATCTCCTGGATGTCAGGAATGCTTCTCTTGCGTAACCTCAGTTTAAGATTAACCCCTAGAGACACGATAATGCAAGTTCTCAAACCAGTAGAAGACATACCATGGCTAAAACAAAACAAACAAACAAACAAAAACTTAAATTCTTTGAAACTCACCAAGTAAAATAAATTCTGTAATCCAAACACTGCACCCTCATAATTAAACTAAGAAGAAGGCTATTTGACTTAAATTAGTTCATTAAGACTTTGAACCTGAAATCTGAAAACTTGGAAAGAACAAAAGTGGAGAAGTTTTCCTTTAAAAGAAGCCTGGATTGATTAAGATGAAAGGGTAAAGCAATTGTTTAAATTTGAAATAATATATCCTAATCAAAAAGCATTGAGTAAAGACCTAACTAAAACATGTATAACTATAAGCAACTATGTTTTAATATCTGAAGTGCTCTTTTATTTTACGTATTAAGGATTTATTGGCTCCAGAAAGAACTCAGAAGTATTGTGATTCATACCAACATAAGTTTATTGAATTTAAAAGAAAATTATTCAGAGAGCTGAGGATTCAAGAAGCAATCTTTGGAAAGACTCCTGGAACAGGCAGAGACCTAATAGACAGTGGTGTTACAATCAGATTAGTGTATTTCAGGGAGGGTTTAACAAAGGTGATGTTTGCAAAGTTAAGATCAGAGCATAGAAGCATCACAGGGCTATTCCAGTAACCTCGGACTAGCACAGTTAGCAGAGCAAGGAAGGAGAGTCCTGGGCGGAAGGTCTTGAGGGACGCATCTAGCCCAAGGTTACTTTGAAGGGATTAGACGAAATGAAAGCCCTCATCTCACTCTTCCTTTCTCTGACCATCTGTTGGGGTTTCCATTGGCCAACTGGAAGTGAGAGAATCCCTGTTGATGAGGCCCCTAGAAGTCAGTGTCCGCAGGTGAGACAAGGAGGAAGAGGGCAAAGTAGGTGTGGAGTGCCAGATGGAAGATGCCAGCACAGCTGCTTCCCAAAGCACAGTTTTTAAAAAAATGGAAAATAACACATTCTGTGGGTAAAACTATGAAGACTGGTGTTTACGTTCTTTGCTTAAATGTATGTGTTCCTAGCTAAAAAGACAGAATGGCTGTGCATCATTTTTATGAACCTAAAATGATAGACACTGAGCGTGTTAAGCTAAAAAGGCTCTCTCTCTTTAAAAGCACAGTCTTATATTTAGAAAGAAATTTACCTAATGGGGTGATAAGAGCAGTCTGCAAGCCAAGAAGGTGGTAAAAGGATTAACTTCTCCAAAGCTAAAAGGTATTTTTCTTTTTTTTAAAGAATCAGTTTAAATCAAATATCAAAGCCCGGATTTTAGAAAGGAATCAACATTTCCTCCAACCCCATCCATTGTTTAAAGAATGATGTATGAATCCTTTTGTGTTTCAAAACCATTTTCTAATGTGGAAGATGAATATGAAATTTTATTTAAATTTGAAAAAGTGATTTAAAAAGACATATAAGAAAACTGAAAAGTTTAATGTTTTATCTTGGTTGTTTTAGAAGAATATTTTGTTTTTCTTCATGGAAATGTGCACAGTTAGTAGTAATAAAAAAATAAAACACTAATTTCCCACAGTAATTTGCATTTCTTCACAAAATTGAAGTACATAAATTCCTGTGTAAATATAATAGGAATTTAGGATTGCCATTGAAATGTTTTAGGGCTTAAGTGATTTAGAATGTTACAAACTGTTAATACTCTGGAAACATAAATCTATAAACAGAACCTATAGACTCTGTAAAATAAAAATTAATCTTATATAGTGTTTATATATACTTTCTCTTTCCTAACATTGTTAGTTTGTGGGAGTAGGAATTTATCATGGAAATGGATACGTATATTTTTCTAGTGGCATCTGAAATTTTGCATTTCACAGTAGGGATTCTTGTAGTTAAAATAAGAATGCTTCAGAAAACAAAGATGTCTGATATAAGAATGCTTCAGAAAACAAAGATGTCTGAAATTTTGGATTTCACAGTAGGGATTCTTGTAGTTAAAATAAGAATGCTTCAGAAAACAAAGATGTCTTATTATTCAAAAGGAGATTTTTAACAAAACCTCCACAGCATGTATTTACATGTAGTGTTCCATGATAACTGTGGAGAATTCCAAGAGAGAAGTCACCTTCTTAATTTCTCAACAGGAAATTTAAAATTTTTGACTGCTCTTGGGTCCAGACAATACCACCTGAGAAAAGCATTTGAAGTGATACATAGCAAGCATTGGAACAATATTCGTAATATAATAATAAATAACATAATCCATTAAATGTGATATTAAAGGGGTATTTTATATCATAATATAAAGAAAAGTTTGAGGCTCTGACATGAGATAACAATCAATTTAAAATCTAAGCTATAGGCAAAATTTAGTGAAGTAAAAATTTGAGTATGTAAAACTAATAAAATCTAATATTACTAGAAATTTAAAAGTTAGAGGCAGAATTGACTTGTTCAGCCAGAACTGTTATGCATGAATATTGTAAATACAACTATTTTTTTTTAAATGGTAGATGGACTTTCAGGGCAAAATGAAAGTCTTGTTTAAAACTTTGTGTTTTTTCCAGTTGTCTCACAGATGACTGGCAGAGACTCACTTCTCTGCTCTGATAGCTTAATATACTTACAAAAACCAAAACAAAGGGAAAAAAAAAAAAGGCAAGAAAATAAAAGGAATCCAAGGAATCAGGAGTGGAAGTGTATTATCTTATCAGAGTTTAGAGCTGAACCCCTTTTGAATGTCAACCAATTCAAACTGAAAAAGAACAGACAGAACAATACAAAACTAACCATCATGATAAGGCATTATCGACTGTCAGTAGAAAAAAAAGTAATTTAAATGCTCATTCCTTGTGTGTTCTAAGGACAAAAAGAACCTCAGAGAAAATCACAAACTCCATTAAACAGATTATTTTTTCATATGACTGTTATTTTGAAACTTTTTAAGCATGCATGTTTTTAATGCAAAAGAAAATGAAGTTCACTCAGAAGCAAAACATTTTAAGAGGAACACTGTAATATTAGAACTGAATTGAAAATTCTAATATGAACTCATGTCTTTAAAATAGAATGCAATTCTCATGAGTCTTCCCTCTGTCCACTGAAATGGCCCCAAGGGACAATGTCATCCCTAGGGTCCATACCATTATCCACTAAAAGGAACAAGAGCTCTGTTAACATATAGAAAATTCCATCTGTCCAAGGTGAGCTTATAACATTCCAGGTGCCAGAAAGCAGGGTATGTTTCCAAGGTTGGTGGAACTGTATGGAAAATGCACAAAAAGGAACTCCCACTGAACAAAGTGTTAACAATTGCAGCAATCAAGAAAGAATAAAGACTTTAGTTAATTGAAAAAACATTGACTCTATAAAGACACAAGTTCATAATGATACACAAAAAAATAAAAGGTGATACAGTCTATACTACAGAATGTATTGTTGAGTCTTTTACTAAATCACTTTCATGTTACAGACCCATTTAATGTGTTTCATAAGAAAACAGATATCTGTTTACTTTGGAAGTTGTTTCCTGCCTTTTCAGTTTCACTTTCTGCATTGGCACTAGCGTGTACATTTTGAAACATGCTATTGGCAGGTCTTTTTGTCCTCAATGTCTACATCTCTATAAAAACAAACACTGATTTGAATTTTATTTCTAAGGTTGCTTTTTTTGTTTTTCTTAATCTGCCTTGCTTATTTTAGGTAAAGACCAGCAACTCATTCTTTATCTAAATCTTCTCCTAAATGTGGGTCTACCTTTCAGACTAATCTTTCTTATAGTTCATTTATTCCAAGTCTCTAATTTATTTAACTCCATTCTTTTTTTTTTTCTCATTATAAATCAAATCCCACCATTTGAGGCCCATCCAGCCTTGAGGTTCCTCACTCAACTTCTTATTTAATTATATACAACTCCAATTCTAACTACTAATTGCTTAACTACTGTTAATGGTACTGCACATACTTTCATTGCAAATATTGAAAATACATATTTGGGTCATGTGGTCCCTTCCTGTTATTACTTTTTTCATGTCTAACTTCTTCAAATTCTTCAATTTTTCAGAGCACTCTCCTGTTGCCATTTCTCCACGTAGTCAATAAATCCTTCCCTAATATTCCATAAAATACTAGACCCTTTCTTTGTGAATATCTCTGTTTTGGTCTGTACCACATACTAAACACTTAATAACGTATTTTATAACATTTTATTGCATTTTTATGTTTACCATTTCACTTGATCTAGAAAAAGGTTCCCAGAGCCTCTAACACATTAATCACATAATAGACACTCAATACTTGCTAAGTTTTTTTTTTTTTAATTCATCCATTGTTATCGATTGTACACATGCTAATACAGGTTTTGTTCACCTGCATTGTCCTACATTGCACTTTGCCTGGAATCCACTTAACGCATGCCTGTGCATTCAATCCCATTCTGCATTTAAAATCATCTTTTATTATTTTCAAATTATTATTATTATCATTCGGAAGCACAAACAGAATCCTAAATCAATACTTGCCTCGTTTCATTGACCAGATTTTGCTTTGACATTCATAGGCTCACTTTGTCCAACAATCGACCAGTAGTTGGATGTCTGGAATATTCCCCTCCCTCATTGGCAATGCTGCTGACCTCACTGCCCCAGCTGTTTAGCGGTAAACTACATACTCCTCATCCGATGCTCCATGTTTGACTGGATAGGTTTCTTTTCCTGAGCAAGCAAATTTCATGAGAAAATGAACTGTATTTCTCTTGATCAATTCTGTTCTTCTGGTTGCGTAGCAAAATACGACAAAATAAATATCCACCAAATGAGTTAAAGCTTTCCTAATATTTGCATTGGGATTCCTCTTTTGCTGTTTTGACTTGCATTCGTTATTATTGTCTTTATTAACTGCTTGAACAGACCTGGATTTTATTTATTTATTTATTTTAGGAATTTATTAATATCAGTTGTTTTCCACTTTTTTTTTCTCCCAATAAATATCTCCAATTGACTTTTTTCAGTGTCTGGGATTTCAGTTTTAATAAGCACTTACTTCATTCCATTGCCAACTGAGCCCCAATACAGATACCAACCTCCAGAGCAAACGAGTGCAGGTCTAGCATGGAACCAAAATTAAACTAGTGCGGTTTAGCATGCTTGCTATCTAAATATTATATTCTAAATTCCATCCTAATTGGGTTAACCTTTGAGCAAAATTCAGTTCACATTGTGAATTTTGATAACACCTTACTACAGCAAGAGACTTTATGTCATCTCTTTATAGTAAAATTTATTTGAAAATAACAGGAAATGTTCTTAAATGTATCTCAAATCCAGTTTGATCATGGACTAACTCAGAGTTTCAGATGTGGTTTCAGATCTTTATCTCATATACACATTATTGTTTTTATTTAATCCTAGCATGATTTTATATATATATATATATATATATATATATACACACATGTATATATATATATACTTAAGCATAAAACTTTAGGAAAATGTGTGTTTCTCTTTTTCATTTCTTCCTTTTTAACATGAAGATGGTATTTTTCCAAATGTTTAATTCTAAAAAGATCTTTTTTGTTTGAATTTCTTTATTCACAATGGGAATAATCACAGTTTCCACAATTGTATTCAATGTTGAGGAATAAATTTGAGCAACAGTATTTTCTCGATTACTTCTTGAGTCCTCTAAGCCTAAAACATGTCCAATGGCAGACTCAGGATTCTACAATGCTCTTATTTTGAGGGGAAATGTTGAATCAATTTACATGCTTTTTATGCTTCATTTTACCTTTGGCTAAGAAGGTACTTCTAAAATGGTTTCCGTTCTAAAAACATGCATTCCACGTCATTATGACAGGCTTTGCATTATAGATGATGTGGAAAGAAAGAAACAAGAACAATTCAAAACAAATAAAAGCAAGGGATCTTAAATGCCACACGAAAGTGAAGTATATATAATCTTGGTGCTTCTTTTTAGAGAAATGTAACTGGTGAATACTGTTTTTTAAAGGAAAAACAATGAAAAATAATCACTTAAATCGCATTACATTGTCATTTCTCGACATTTTTTGCTTCCTTCTTGGCAGAAAAGACAAGATTAAATAAACACTTTAATCATTCATTTAACATTAAACAGCCAAAGATCTAACACTACCATTTTTTGGTTGTTAACACAATTTTTAAAATGATGCTTCTATATATATATTGTGATAACTTGTTAAAAACCAATGCGCTGTACACCTAAAGCTGAAGTAGAATAATATTGTATATCAACTATAATTGTGTATATATATACATATATATATATATATATATATATATATATATATATTTATATATATATTCCAGTGAATGTATATATATGGTCACCAGATGTGGAGTATCGCAGTATAGCACAAGGAAGGTAATCAATGGTATTATAACAGTTATATAAGATGTCAGAGGGGTAGTAGATTGGGGGAGGGGGCGTTACCACTTTGTGAGGGGTATAAATGTCTAACAATTACATTGTTGGTACACCTGAAACTAATAAAAAAAATTGAAAAAAAATCCTGTCGGAAAATAACATTAATGTGTTTCCTTATTTTTTAAATAATAAGATGAAGAGTCTCACAGAAAAATTTCCCTCTTCACATTTAATAACACAAGGCTTATGGGCCAATTCAGTGAGTTTATATGTACTGAGATTTCTTTAAGATAAAATGTTTTTGAATATCACTTGTCAATTTTCACAGCCTCTGGTACATAAACTTTCAAAGCATATTAAACATTTTTAATTGATGTGAGAAGAAATATAAATATAAATATAAATTTAATTTTCATCCCCAGTTCAGAATTTTTTAAAAAATGATGAGAACATACAAAGTCTGTCATTCTCGTACTGACTGACTGAATTATAATTTTCTGAAGCTTATTTCTGCTTTATTTAGAATTTGTCCCATGACAGCCAAATTTAATTGTCCCCCTATCATTTATTGTCCCCCTGAGGAAAAGGATGAAAAGGATGTTTTTCCACTGGTGAAAATAATAATTACAAATACATTTGGATTAATGTTTTTTACTCAGTCATTTTTATTAATAGAATAATAGAACCTACATGGCAATTGAAAGAGATTTAATTATTTGGAGACTGAAAGTCAAATTTGTTTGCGTGTGTAAACCATGGGTTTCATATATTGGTCTTTACGAAACTGAAAAGGGTGGGATATCATTAAGGTTTTTATTTATTTGTCTTTTTACACACTTTAATAAGATGTAATGAATATGTCATTGAGCTCACCCTTTTAAAGTGTGCAATTTAATGTTTTCATGTACTCACAGAGTTGTGCAACCATCATTATAATCTAATTGTAGAACAATATTCTCATCCCTAAAATAACCCAGGCACCCCTTAGCAGTCAGTTCCTATTTTTACATCAGTCCTAGAAAACCACTTATTTTTGCTGCCTACCTTCAAGATTCAGAGGAAACATATTTTACTGAAGTTCAAATTTGTTTTACCAAAAATACATTTTGTTGGTCAGTCTATTAGTTTCCTATTGCTGCTGTCACAAATTTCCATACTTTTTGAAGCTTGGAAATAAAACAGAACAAAACAAAAATGATCTCACACATCTGTAGGTCATAAATCTGGAATCCAGCTGGTTTCTCTATTCTAGGCCTTTCTAGGCCAAAATCAAGGTGTCAGCTGGCCTGGACTGCTATCTGAATGGCTGGTGGAGAATCAGATCCCAGACTCATTCATGGGGTTGGCAGAACCCATGCAGCTATAGGACCGAGGTCCCTATTTCCTTGCTGACTGTTTGCCAGGATTATTGTCACCTTCTAGAGGCTGTCCCCACTTCCTGGCTCATGGCCTTCTCTATCTTCAAAGGCAGACACTTCCCCTTCTGTCACATGTCTTCTACTTTTCTCTTCTGACATCAGCCTGAGAAGTTTTGTGCCACTAAGAACTGGGAGGATTAGATGGGCCTACCTTTATAATCCAGTCTAATCTCCTATTTAAAAGCCCTTAATTTAATTACATCTGCAAGGTCCCTTTGCCAGGCAGCATGTTTATGGGTTTTGGTGATTAGAGTGTGAATATCTCTGGGGAGCCAGTTAGCAATTTATCTTATTTACCACTTACAGGAAGATGACACAGAGCATTGACCAGGAAAACTTAAACTTGATAAGACACCTATGCAAGGGTTTTCAACAGGTATAAAATGAGTTTTTTAAAAGTGTCATGTTTGTATTTCTTTAACTGGTGTTATTTTCAAGTCTGAAGTCTCTGCCTGCTTTATCACAGTTAACTTCATAGAAATACATTCTGGTAAATGTAGTCTAATTCTTAGGATTTTTGTTGTTGTTTTCTTTGGTCAAGTGTAAGACCAATTTGATGGATTCCCAGTTTCCTCGCCCACTCCCTCACTCACACACTACGCAATCCCACAACACTGATTCTATCATAAGAGAAAAATTAGCAGCCTCATTTGGAAATAGGGATGGGGCCCCAAATTTGGTGTCAACTTCCTTAATGTTCTTTCCCCCTTGTTAGTTTCCTGGCCTCAGCTACTCCTATCTTCATGGTTGTTTGGTTCTGGGCTCCTGGCAATTTGATTCTAATTCAAATGCAATGATGGGTGTAATCCAATGATCTCTGATCTCTCCAGTCTTGTGGGGGCTCTACAGGGTGTCCATTTGGACTCTCACTCCATTTCTCAACTACTTCTATATGCTTTTCTTGGGACCCATATAAAAATCTACAGGATCCATTCCTTGTCATCACAGGCTAGGAAAACCAGAGTGGCTGTCAACTCCTAAAAGGAGCTCAGTTCTCTCCAATCCCTAAAAAAACCCAAACTTTGTGGAGCCTCACGTCTTCTTTCTTTCCCTCATTTCCTCAGGATTTACCCTTTGTGGGTGGGGCAAAAGAACCATAACTGCAGCTAGTTCCTCAGTCTCCTGTGGCAGGGGCCCCATCCTCTCCTCCCCTCGTACTCTATGTAGTGGAAGAGACATACCACACAAGTTCTTGCTTCTTACACAGCCAACCAGATCCATCAAGGCTCACAACGGAAGAAGTGTCCTTTGAAATGAGCTCAGAAGTGGTCTGTTGCCTAGATATTGAGTGATGGTGGGCAGAGAAGAGTACAACGAGTAAAGTGGTATCTTGAGTCCTATCAGGCAAGTGTGAGTTGGCTTATCCAGTCATATTTTGTAATTTTTGTAATGCTCACCACATATAAAATATTTAAATTTAGAAGCTTGTTTTATCTTTTTCCTTTGGGACAATAAATCCTTTCAAAAGTACAAGTTATTTATAAATTCATAATTTCATAATACCGTGGTTTTATTTGAAAGTAGTAAATCAATACTTATATACAAAAATGGTAATTGTATTTAATATAAACTTATGTGTTTTAATGACAGTTTTTAAAGTATTGCTTAATTTAAAATAAATACACCCATCCTTTTGATTTCTTAAACCTCTTTTTCAAACATTTATGCTTCACAATTAACACGTTAAGAAAATTTATTTTATCCTAGTATAGTGTAACCTGGATTTATCAGAATAGTTATAGTAGACTATTTTCTCAGTTTCCTTTACTAATTAAAATTCCCATCATTCCCTTCCCCAAATCCAAAGTAAATCATTGATTCAGGTACCTCTGCAGTTATTTGTTGTTGCATAAACAATAACCCTAAGCTTGGTGGCATTAGAAAGCAATGTATTTATTATACTCATGATTCTGTGTATTAGAAATGTGGGCAGGGCCTTGCAGGAACTGATACTTTCTGCTGCACAGTGTTTGGCCTGGGGTTGCACAAAAACCTAGAAAGGCTGGCATTACAGGAGCAATATGCCTGGACACTTGGTTCTTCCACCCTGGCATCTGCTGGAACAGCTCCTTCATGCAGTGTGCGCTTTCGCTGGGATGGCTGCAATAGCCAATATTGCTCTCTTTCCATATTGTCTTTCCACATAACTAGCCTGGGCTTCCTCAAAATGTTCCCATTTCTATTATAGAACCTGGCTTTCCCGAGAGAGAACGTTACAGAAATCCACGGTGGAAGCTGCAAGGCTTCTTATATCTTAGCTACAGAGTTAAGCAGCATCACTTTAGCTACATTTCATTGATTACAGATAACTGGCCCAGACTCAAGGTGTGTGTGGGGGGGCACTATGCAAGAGCATGAATACTGGGAACGGTGAAACACTGGAGCCTGGCTACGCTACGATCTAAGAGATGGTGCTAATTTCTCCTCATTAGATATGTCACTTTTATCCGGGATGTTGTACATTCTAGTCATACTCCTTTTGTTTTGTTTCCATTGTGAATAAAAACACAGGGAAAGGAAGTGTAATAATCTATTTCTTAGGGGTTGTCTTCAAAACAAAAGGTAAATAATATCATATTAACGTTATATAGTACCAGATATTAAATTATATGCATAGTCTACAATCCAAATATGGGATGTATTTAAAATTATCCCATAATAGAGTTGCAAAAAGTAAAATCAAAATTAAAAATAACTCAAAACCCAATAAAGCATTTGTGCTAATACAGTTAGATTTGATTTTATCGTTGCTGCAGATAATAGGTTGCAGAGAAGAGAAAGGTTAGATGCAATGCTCACTCACTTGGATGAATTCATTCACTTTGTAGTTTCTTAAAGAGCATGACTAACACTGGGTTTTGTGATGAAACAGGGTGATGGTCATGACAAGTTCAGGTTAAGATTGAGAGTATCAGTGAGCCAATCTCTTATTCTTTCTTGACAAGCATCATCCTGAGTCACACGGTTAGTCAAGGTTAAACAGAGGAGCTTGGGGTGTGCAAAGTCTGCTCCAGTCATAGGTATAGCTCTTTGCCCTACCCACAAACTAGTCCCTCTTAGATTAGAAGTTTTGACACTCACTGATCACAGACATTCTTCACTTGACATTTTAAACAACCTTTCTAGCTGGTCTGGATATGGCCCATTGAGAACCTAGCTTCTCCTTACACACATATTTATTGCATACTTAAATATTTCTAATGTTCTCCTACAGAAAATGTACACATGCTAACCATCTCTGGAATTCTTATCTAGTCTCCAGGCCTTCGTCAAAACCCTCTAGCCTTTTGTTTGAAAGATTCTAGATCCCTGGGTTTGTTGTTCTTATACAAAGGGTTCATTTAACCTCATACCTATAGTTCAGTAAGACTATATAGTTCTGTGAAGAAACCAGAGAAATGTTAAAGCAATGTCATAACTCAGAGAATGGCATTTGGATCACACTCCATTAACGTGCAGCACTATAGTGATGGACTTTTCACTCAGCATGTTACCACCTTGGGTAATGTTGGATCCATCGTTAAAAAATAATCATTTGCCATTGCAAATACAATAAAATTCTAATTCTTTACAAAACTCCCAAACTATGCGTGCAGACCTTTCATCCAATTTTTCATCCTATCAATACACTTTATATCCCAGTCTTACCCAATTATATTTCATTCTGAATACTTTTCTTTTTCTATAACTTGGCTTAAACTATTCCTTCGTTCTTAAATACTTGGAATACTTTTTACGTTATCTTCAACTATCCAAAGCTTACAGCATTCAAATGAAATTCTACTTTCTATAACTTCCATACCAGAACTAATTTCTCTCTCTCATTTTTAATACCGCTAGGACTTTTGGTACCTCTGCTGTGATTTTTTAAAATTTAATATAGTCTATTTATTATAGTTGCTTACCCTATTCTTTAAATATCTTGATGCCAACTACAAGCCTACTCATAGTCTCCAGTACTCTAGCACTGATTCTTGAACCCACAAAATGCTTAATTAATGTTAATATGTGAATAAGTGAATTAAGATATCTCATCAAATGTAATGTTATATTCACTGTAAGTGTTAGAGCAAGGTGAAACATTTAAGACCCCAAAAAAGGGATATCATAAAGCAGCATGAAATTAGACCACTGGGGAGACACTTCAGAAGACCTACCAAATAGCTACATATAGAGTGATGATTTTTTTATACTGACTTTCAATATAAAATATACAAACCTACTAAAGATAATCTGAGTGTTCTAATGTTTAATTATTGTCCTACAATTTTCATTAAATATGCATAACATTTCCTCTGAGTTTAAATACAAAATAAGCTTCAAGTATGAATTTAGTAATTATTTTTCCTTCATTGTCATTTCACCTATTCTTTTCAAATAGCCATGGACCGGGATCAAAAGAAATGAGAAAACAGAAAAATTCAATGTCAAAATGATTTATTGTCAGACATATTTCAATGGGAAAAACATAAAAGAATAAGGAATTGGAAAATACACACATTTTATGGAAATGAAAAACAATAATACTTACAATTAAAATAACTTCATTGGCGTAAATCAACTGTGCTGCAAGACTGGTAATTTATCTATGAGTTGAATGTGTAGCTTGGGTTGAAAAGTTACCTAGTAACCCATGGTCACGTATTTAGATTCCAGGAGAATCCTACAGCAAGCCAAATTCTCAATTCCAAATGATAATTATTTATCCATATAAAGAATGTATGGCTTTGCTCCAAATTCCTAGGAGATCTTTTTGGCTGTTCTATTAATTTGGTCACAGACCTCAATATGTACCCCCTGTTTGTGACACTTCAAACATTAGTGAATCTGTAAAGATTTCCCTGTATTAGAGCAAACAGTTCTTCTGGTCATATGATAAACGAGGGGAGAAGGTCACCCATTTCGGGGTTATATGCCTTTAAAACCAAAGAGTTACACCAATCCTTCTAGTGCCTTCTTGGGGTCTGATGGTCATGATGCAGCTCGTTGCTTTTCACATCCCTGATGCTACCCCTGTGTGCCCTAAGTCACCAGATGCACAGAAACTTTAGAAATGTGATGGATCTTCATAAGGCTTAGCTTTCTTCCTCTTCCATGCATAAAGGACTTGTCATCTCATACTTGGTGTTATAAATTTAACAAACAAGGACAGTGTCCTAGGAGAGAGTAAATCCATCAAGTTGCTAATGGGCAACTTTGGAGTACAGGACTACGAACTTTACATGACCTTGAGGCAGAATCCTAGAAGCATGTTGCTGTTATTGTTTGGAAAAAACAAAACACTTTTGGTCATTCAAGGAAAAAATAGAAAAGAAATGGCTTCTCTAGATCTGTCACCCTGTACAAAGTACCAGGGAGGATATGTTCCAATAACAAAATGACATTCAGAGTGGTTATAAGTGGATCTGCTCGTGACTACGTTCTGGGTCATATGTAGACATCCTTCAAAGACCAAGCCAACCAACTCAATGGGGATTCTGAAAAATTACCATATTTGCATTCTCCATGTCTTTACTCATGTTGTTTATTGAGGAGAATTTAAGAAAGAGATGAAAGATTGCTCAGTAAGAGTTAAGTTTTGTGTCAGAGGATTTCTCAATTAGTCTGAACTTTTCCTCCTTAAAAAACATGGAGCCAGAGATTTTTGAAAAGTTGAATTTTGAAAGATATTGAAAAGAAAAAGAAAATAATCACCACCATGACCACTCCAGTCCACAAAGGCTCTACTAGTGTCCCTGTCACTATTTTGTTGAGATGGATTTTATGGTGATAGTTTGTAGTGGAATTGAGAGATGATTAGAGGAGCATCTGTAAGATTGAGCAAGAGTTCCTCCATATGATCACTGGGATATTTCTTTTCCTCACATTAATATGACTTAATGTATGTAAAATGAAGCATAGAAACCAATGGGAAAAATAGATTACTCAAAAATGATACACACATAATTGCTTATCCTCTGGAAAAACATAATTAAGTCAGTCTACCTTCACTTGATAGAACAAAATAAATGGCAGGTAAACTAAAAAATTAAATGTAATAAGTTAAAACATAATAACTTTGACACTCACTGGTACCTTCTAAACTGCTTTGTGCCAGTACCATTTTCAAACACAGCTTTTTTTTCCTATTTAGGTCATACAACTCTTGATGTATTTTATACCTTGCTCACCTCCAGGATTAATTGTAGAGTTTTTCAGCAACATAGAAATATAATCTTACCATTAGATTAATTTAATGTAAGAAGTAGTCATAATGATCTAATCAATCTTGACTCATTTGAGATCTTCATTTCCTAAGAACATAGACTATTAAAACAAACAATTAAAACATTATTGTACCTATTTTTATTGTGGTCAGAACACTTAAGATGAGATCTACCCTCTTAACAAAATGGTAAGTGCACCAGTGTCAGTATTGTTAACTAAAGGCATGGCGATGGTGGCAGATCTCATGACCTTTCTCATCTCGTGTAACTGACACTTGGCATCTGTGTGGCACAACAACTCCCTATTTCACCCTCCTCCCAATCTCTGGCAATCACCATTCTATTCTCTGGTTTTATGGATCTGACTATTTTAGATACCTCACATAAGTGAAATCATGAAGTATTGGTCCTTTTGCGATGGGGTTATTTCACTTACAATCATGTCTTCCGGGCTCATCCACGTTGCCACATACTCATAGGTCAGGAATTTTTTTTTTTTTTTTTTTAAGGCTGAATGCTAAAGATTTAAACTTAAGATCTGAAACTGTAAAACTCCTAGAGGAAAAAAATAAGGGATAAACTTCATGACATAATCTAGGCACAGAGTTTTTGGATATGACACCAAAAGAATAAGCAACAGAAGCTAAAATAAACAAGTGTGACTACATTCAACTAAAAAGCTTCTGTACAGCAAGGTAAAAAAGTCAATGCAGTGAAAAGCAACTCATGGAATGGAAGAAAATGTTTGCAAACTATATATGTGATAAGAGATAAATATTCAAATATATAAGCAACTCCTACAACTCAACAGCAAAAAATAAACAACAACAAAACAAAAATAACCCAGTTTAAAAATGGGCAAAGGACTGGAATGGAAATTTTCCAAAGAAGACATACAAGTGGCCAAATGACATATGAAAAAATGTTCATTATCATAAACCATCAGGTCTATGCCCATCAAAACCAGAATGACATATCAGTTCACAGCTATTAGGATGGCTGTTATCAGAAAGAAAACAGGTAAGCACTGTGTCTCCCCGAAAATAGGACCTACCCTGAAAATAAGCCCCAGTTAAGATCATCAAGCAGACAGACACATTTAGTACGGTATGATGATGTTCCTGAAGAAGATGACCTGACTGTATTTGAATAAACGTAGATTGTTGTACATGAAAAAATAAGACATCCCTTGAAAATACACCCTATTGCATCTTTCGGAGCAAAAATTAATATAAAATAAGACCTGGTCTTATTTTCAGGTAAATACAGTATAAAAGCCAGTCTTATTTTGGGGGAAACACGGTACTGGCAAGAATGTAGAGAAACTGGACTCATACACTGTTAGTCGAATCATAAAATGGTACAGCCACTATGAAAACAGTATGCAAGTTCCTCAGTAAAGTAAAAATAGAATTGTCATATATATCAGCAATCCCACTTCTGGGTATACATATAAAAGAACTGTAATCAGATCTCGAAGTAATATCTGCATTCCCATGTTCATTGCAGCATTATTCTCAACAGCCAAGATAAGGAAATAACCTAAATATCTATCAATGGATAAATTGATAAAGAAAATATACATATAAAAATTATTATTTTTAAAAGAATAATTAACTCAGTATTTAATTCCCAAACAATTGCATTCCAAAATATTATATGTAAACCCTAAATTAAGAAATTCCAGATTCTCATTCTCAAGAAGTTCCTCAAAGAAGAGAAACAAGTCATGCATGATAACCTAAATAACAGGTGAGTCACTGAGAGACTGCAGAGGAAGGAAATGGTTTGCTCCAGGCCTCTCCTAGCCCAGAAATGCCTCCATTCCTTTTCAGGGTTGAAGACTGTAAAGTGTGGTTGACTAACGCCCTCTCCTTGTTTTACTGTGAGAAAAGCAAACATTTATTTTTAAAATTATGTGGCTTTTTTTCCTGGACATTAAAAGTATTATTTTGGTTTTTAATTTCAACTTTTAGTTGCCAATACCATCCATGACTTATTCTTTGGGGGAATGGAGAGATTGACAGGATCATGTGAGAAATAAAAAAATTACATTCTTTTTGGAAATAATTTGTGTAACTTATGTATATGTGTGTGTGCCTACTGTAGGCCTGGTGCTGTTTAGGGGCAGAAGAAAAGGAAATTAGCAAGGAGTTCTCTATAATTGCACGTGACGGGTACCTCTTTAACTTATTACATATAATCTAAAATTTAGATTAGCTTCCTAACTTTAAATACAATTTCTCATAAAAATAAATGGTGATCTCTTTACTTCATTTTTTTTTTCAGACATTAAGATTAGTGGAGTGCCGCTTCTTAAACGTACTTGCAACGGAACCATTCTCTGTGAAAGAACGCCCTCAACACATCAAAACTGAAACACTTTGTTAAAATACTCTACAGCCTTATCACACTTGGACAACCCTTCCCAACAAAACTTACATACAAATAACACACAAAAAATCTAGAATTGCTCTTTCCCTGTAAAAATCTTCCCATCATTTCTGAGAGTAAAGACACAGCCAACCATTTTGGAATTTTCTGTCACTAGGTTATGTGCCCATTTTCCTAACTATTTCAAGCCCATACTCATCCAAGTGCCACCTCACCTTACCAATTGAACTCTCTGATGCGGAACACAGTTAAATTTGTTTTAGAAAAAGTGAAGTATAAATCCATCAGTTGAGTTTTCCTCATGACAGTGACATCTTTAAAAGCTTCCATCAGGCTGATTAAGCTGGACTCCTGTGCATCCTGAAGTTTCTATGATTGGTCCTTATCAAAATGTCCTTTAGGTTGTTTTTTGATGCTCTTCTCTGTGACTTCATTACTGATGGACAGACCTGTTCTCTCAATATCATGCCAAACGTCTTTCGCACTCCATAATCCTCTAACAACATAATCATTCCAAAGTATCTCTTAAGTCTTCCAAAACAGTTTGGCTAGAATCTAAGTCCTCGATTTTGTGTTTCTCATCTCCAGCACTTCTGCAGGGCATGACTGCATGCCTGGATTTCCCAGTCATGATCTGCAATGACAAAACTAGAGAAATAAATAAGTCAGTTTGGTGTGCTATACCAAAATACCATTGACTCAGTGTCTTACAAAACAAACGTTTAGTTTATTTCTCACAGTTCTGGAGATTGGAAGTCGACGATCAGGATGCCAGCATGGTTGGGTTTTTAGTGAGCTCTCTTCCTGGTTTACAGACAACAACCTTCTCATTATAACTTCACATGATGAAGAGCAGGGAGAGAGAGAGAGAGAGAGAGAACAAACTCTCCCCTATCTCTTCTCAGGGCACTAATCTCATCATGAGGACTTCACCCTCATGATCTAATTACATTCCCAGAGCTCCACTTCCAAATACCATCCAATTGGAGGTTAAGGTTTCAACATATGAATTTGAGGGGGGAACACAAAATGCAATCCATAATAGAAAGCAACATCATCTGAAAATAAAAAATGTTCTATAGGAACCAAGAACTCATGATATAAGAAAGAGTTACAAGCCAAGGTGAAAATGTTGATCCATTTACCTGTTAAGTTCCTAATAATTGGGGCTCTCTACTGTCAGTTATCTTTATTTTAAACATACATTTTCAATCATGGTGCTTATTCAGTGTTTATATGGCAGGTTAACCAGACAGCTAAACACATCATTTTGGCCATCAGCCACACCCAGGCCTACTTTGCTTGATGACCAACTTAAATAAAAAGCCTTCGCTGCAGTCTTTTCATAACGACAACATGCGACTACATTTCCTACTAGCTCCAGGTGCTGAAATGCCTAGAAGCAGTGACACCTGTACAAGGAACCGCTGTGTATGGAGAGGCTCCCCTTTAGTCCCAGCACTGCCTTTGACAATGGGAGTGGAGGGAAAGGGTGGGGCAAACACCACTGATGTTCATAAGGAACATAAGAGTCCCATGCTGCTTCCCGATTAATTTGCTCACAGAATTTAGTGTCACTTACATTTCATCTATAACTTGAAAGAGTTTATATGTTTCATAACAAAGAAACCTTAAAAAATCAAGGACCAAATCCTACTGCCCCATATGTCTTTTATATAAATGTCTTAGAAACGTTCCTGTTTCTGCACCATGTCTCTGCTGCATATAATTTGTTTTATTTTTATTCTGCTTGTATTTATGTCATTCCTTTGTGCTTTCTGTATTTAGGAATTTCTCACATTTTCTGACTTTCTTAACCTTGTTCGCTTTATTTTATGTTGTTGAGGATACAGACTATATACTTTCTAGTATTGTATATCTT
Source organism: Rhinolophus ferrumequinum (assembly GCF_004115265.2). Taxonomy (NCBI): domain Eukaryota; kingdom Metazoa; phylum Chordata; class Mammalia; order Chiroptera; family Rhinolophidae; genus Rhinolophus; species Rhinolophus ferrumequinum. The sequence goes on from NC_046302.1 coordinate 54,143,416, forward strand.
TTCTGTTATTTCATGGAAATATAGGCTAACTTGCTCATTCTCTCAACTCCCTATTGAAAACAATTTAGCCTTTATTTCTTGTACTCATACACAACTTGCATCATGATCCTTTAATTCAAGCCATAAATGTTAATATCCCATAATTTTAAAGCATTATCAGATTTGAAGTGTGTGGTAGAAATGGATATGAAAACTGAAATATATTTCTATATCTTGATGTTTACCAAAATCATTAAATTGCTATTATTGAAATAATGATTAAAATAACTATGTAATGTATATGTGGTAGTGATTATTAAAAATAGAAGATTCAAAAAAAGTGGTATTTTAGAAAGAAAATGAAAGGAAACTGGCAATGCCAATGGAAAATGTTTGTGACATATGACTGACTTTCCAGAGTTATCTGACTAATGCACTTATAATTTTTATGTATTTCACATATATTTTATTTGCATGAACGTGACACCCTTAATTTAGCTAATTATTAATGTGTCTATGAGGATGCATTTTATAAGTTTAAAGTAATATAAAACAGAAATTTAAATAATATAAAATTAAATAATTAAAAAAATTAAATTAAATTAAATAATATAATCAGATAAGAATACTCGAATGATTTTTAATGTAATAATTTTGAAAACGGTTCATATTTCTCACAGAATTTAATGTCATTTAAATTTAATCTATGACTTTAGTTTATATGTCTCATAATAAAGAAATCTTAAGAGTATAAGTGGCAGTGCCATTACAAATTAATAAATGTAATTGAGGATCGGTATCTGAATATATAAAAAGCCATTAAATTATGGATTTTTTTTTGATATTTATAAGTTGCTTCTAAATACATAATTTGACACTATGTAGACACAAATAAAAATTTTGATGAATGAAAAACAGTCCCTGGCCTCAAGAAATTTCTAGTAGAAAGATATGTAAAGTAATATTTTTTTTTAAAAAAAAGGGCTAGAATTGAGAGGTAAATAGAAAGGGCTAGGAGAATCTAGCAGTAAAAGAAACTGAATTCAGAAAATGTGCTTTTTATTTGTTTTTGTTTGTTTCATTTACTCATTGATTCATTGGTTCATTCACTTACGCATTTATTTTTACCCCTAAATGTGTTCTGTTAGGTTTGAAAAGAGGGTCTCGTAGAGGAGAATCTAAGAATCACTGTTTTGTGTCTCCACACTCCGTCGTCCATGACAACTCATTTCCTGCTCAGTTAGACAACAAATACAGTGACTGCCCATGATTCCTCTAGCTATTTTCAAATAATAAAAAGGCCTTCGGTTATCTCTAGTTACAAAAACACTCTCAAATGAATAATATTTCTGATTCCAATTCTATATTATCTTCAAACTACATCCAAAGTAAACCCTGATCCAGTCTGGCCTGCTGGAAGCCTGTCATGAAAAGAGGATGAGGTTGTTACCTTCTCTCTTTCTCTACCTGGTGTTTCCACTCTGCCTTGCTGACTCTTATTTCTGGACCCTGTAGATTCCAGGTTGTAAGGAGAATGACTGAGAGAGGCACAGTTGCAAATTTTGGTCTTGTACTTGGCTGTTCTTTAGAGCTGACACTTTTTCCTTGGAACTCCTGTTTGGAGTTGCTTGGTGGTAGGCACACTTCTCTCCTGTAACCCATCTCTGTGGAGGATCTAAGCATCTATTCGTATGTTTTCAGCTGCTTCTGCTTCTCTGCTTCCTCTTCCTCTTCCTCTTCTCTTTCTCTTTCTCTTTCTCTTTCTCTTTCTCTTTCTCTTTCTCTTTCTCTTTCTCTTTCTCTTTCTCTTTCTCTTTCTCCTTGTTGTAGTTCCCACTTGTCTTCAGGATGCCATTCGAGACAGGAGCTATGGAGACTCCGTGCTGATTTTCTCTCACTCATGACCCACGGGAGGCCCTCCCATGGCTTTTGACCTCACAGTCAGAAAGTACCTGACTCTATCATCTCTCCTTTATCTGCCATCACAAGCTAGACAAGAAACTTATGTGTTTGTTTCCCAGGCATGAACTGAATATTGGTGCACTATATCTTTGAAAAATCTAGAAAATAAACATTAAATTTTCTAGGTCACCCAATTGAAGCCCCTTTCTCTAGGTTTTGGGTTGGGAGAAGGGACTCCCAGTATAGTAACAACTTTTTCAATTAATTTTTATTTAATCTCCAACCTTTTTGTAGCTCTTCCATTCTCTACGGTTGACTGATGATATTTGCAGAAACCACCTTTAAAAGAATTGAAGAGATGTCTTGAATCTTCCTTTGAAATGTACAATCTATGTTTCTGGGTTTCAGCAGAAAATGAAGACTAAAGTAGCTTCATTGAAAAATGCTATTTAGGTATAAATGTATTTGTTTAAGATAAATATTAAGGAGTACTTTTGTCTTCTGGCTATGTGTTTGTTGAACATTTGTGTACTCTGAAACTAAAGGATTCAAAGAAAGAAATTATCGGAACTTGTAATGGTAACTATCCAAGCAAAAATTGACCTTATCATCAAACTTGAGTAGGAAAATATGGTAGCTAACGCAGTCAAGCATTGTAAGATTTTCTATTTGTCTGTGTTCTCAAATGATGATAGAGTGTTCGATCCTTATGACTCACACTAGTCAACTATAATTACTGAGACATTTGGACATAAGTAGCTTATCAACAACTTTGTTTTCATCTCCCTTTCCAGGCTCAAGGCTATAAATGACTAATTTGGCTTTTTGAATCAGTTTTAGCAAATTTACTTCAAATAGCCTACAGATTGTTTTTCATGTATTGGATGAAAGATGTAATTAATACTAAACAAGCACAACTTCTAACTTAACAGCTAAATTTAGAAATGACCCAAAATATGAAATTTGTCTTAGGATTTCTGGTGATACTAGATTACCAAGGAAAATCTTAAGTAACATGAAGATTTTGCTTATGATATAACATATTCCAGCATTTTTTCCTAGGCAGTGAATCATTGCTGCCATAAAGCAGTATAGAAATTGAAAATTTGAAAAATGACAAAACATTAAAGGAGAGAATCATGAGGTTAAGTGAACTGGCAAATCTAGAGTGAAATCACTTCCATCTAAATGACAGACACAAATTTGAGAAAGTGTGAACATTAATTCTGAACAAGTACTGTTCATCAAGTATAGTTTTTATGACCTGCATTGTAAAACTGCTTGTGTTCATGAATTAACTTCATATATCTGCATTATTCTATCATAAAGCATTCAGCAAAGCCCCCACATACGCACCTCTTCCCTTCAAATATCAAAAAGTATGTTTTTTCTAGTGTATCATAGGATAGAAGATGGCAGGTAACAGAAAACATTTTTTATTGGTAAACTCATCCTTAAAAGGTCTCAACATGCTTTAAAAATAATCTACTTGAATCTTACAATAACACTGATAATGAAGTACTATAAGAAGGATTTTCATTAGAAACTTCATTTTTTTCAGAGATTTGATACATTGGAACTCTGCTTATTTTCCCAAGGTCAAGGACATTTCCAAGTCCTGAAACTGATGTGCTGAGTATTAGAACAACAGAACTGGCCTCAGAAGGGTGCAGGATATGCTGCCTCCTAGATGATGAGGTTTTACAACATTAGATCTCTGGTTCTAAAATAATGACTCCTACAAATAAGAACGTCTTTACTGATAAACTATACGGCCCAATTGATGGCTGAAATTCCTTCCAACAGCTGAATCTTTTCATCCCAGAATTAATTGAAAATCTTAAACTGCAAGTTACCTGGTAGGCTTCAAGGATGGATACTTCCCTTGATCCAGATTTCAGCAGCGGAGGAAATCAGTGACGACAGGAGAATTCTAGACCCCTTGACTGGAGATGGAGTTTTCATGATACAGGAAAGGAATTCAGAAAGAAGAGTTGCTGAGGTACTCGTACAAGGTCCCACCTCAAACATTTTGCATATTTGCATGGAAATTTTGCTTTCCATTGCCATAACCCTGACTGAAGGATGCTTGCCAAGAACTTGGCTAAACCACGATATAGAAATGGACCACTGGGCCATGTAGTTTATCAGTAGAGATTGTAGATATGGATTATTCAAACACAGGTATATGTTCTTATTTGTAGAAGTTGTATAAATCATATGACTCTATCATTATATCATGGTCACCATCCAGCAGGTACCCATCTCTTTTAGGTCCAATGAATGATAATGAAGACTCTAAGGATAAGAAAGGAACTGCAGTCTTAGGAAGATCTCAGATATGGGGATGAAGGAAGTGGCACTTAGGATGACAGTGGAACTTCTGTTCTCTCCTTGATTCATTACACCTTCTTTGCCTAAACCCATCCTTACTATACTTAATTAAGCTGATTTGAATATGTCGTTGTTTTGAATAAATTGAAAAAAATCCATATCATATGTGTTACAGAAGAGATGTAGATGAATGGGGTACACCTGATGTTTACTTTTCAATATTTACCAGACTAGTCGGGGAAAGGCTGTTACAAGCAGACAACCAACTGCCATATAGAGCTAAATACGTAAAACTTCATATCTGCATAATGTTTTCAGTTTAAAATTCAATTACATAATAATATTCAATCCATAACCAAAATTACACAATTTTTATATATGAGGTAACTGAAAATCAGTTTCTTCTGTGACAAAGTCTGGGATAGTTGACTTCTGTGCTATAAGAATAGTATTTAGTTCATCAGTAATTATTTGCTGAGTATGAAAATGTGGCCAAAAGTATGATATCAGTGACTTACAATTACAAATAATAATACTTCCTGGCCTGGTAGAATTCGCAACCTTTGGTGAAAATAGGAATGAACAAATCAAGGCACTAAAGTTTAAAGGAATGCTATATTAAATATGTGCACAGCATAATGTATTTGGGGCACTGTATTAGTTTTCTATGGCTGCCATAGCAGATAACTAAAAACTTAGTGTCTTAAAACAACACAAACGCATTATTTATCAGTGCTCTAGTTCCGAAGTCTGAAATGGGTCTCACAGATGATTGTCAGCTGGTCTCAGGTCGGCAGGGGTGCATACTTTTCTGTAGGTTCTAGGTGAGAATCCATTTCCTTTCCTTTTCCAACTTCTCTGGAGGCTTGCTGAATTTCTTAGCTAAAGCCCTACTTCCCCCATCTTCAAACCAGCAATCCTGCATTTCTCAAACCTTGTTCGCTTAGTCACATCTCCCTCTGATGCTCTTTTGCCTCCCTCTTCCACTTGTAAGGACCATTGTGATTAAATTGGGCCCACTCAAGTAATACAGAATGATATTCCCATTTTAAGGTTGGAGATAACAACTTAATTCCTGGCGTCTGAAGAGTAGGATGTGAACATCTGTGGGGTCCATTTTTCTGCTTCCCACAGGTGCAGAAGTGGAGAAGATAGAAGAGCTTTTGAAAAGTTTCACAGTAGATATTGGTTGAAATACGATTAGGAACAAAGTGCTGTTGGAGTCCTGAAGAGGAAAAAATTAACTTGCTGATGGTGATGAAACAATAGTATATGGCAACCAATAAGCCCTTCCAGAAAGTAGATCTGCGCACACTCCTTCAACGCTCAAAGGCCGTGCAAAGCAGAAAATGCTCATGACATACCAATGAGAAAGCTAGAAAATAACTTGAAGACAAATTCCTCTGCCTTTAACAAACGTTTCAATTGAGAAAGAAGGGTCTAACACTCACATTTGAAAATCAGAGGGATGTTTCTTAGCAAATTGTCAGTAGGTAATATTTCACCCTTCATTTTGTAATTTATGCATTTGCTTTGGTGTTTTAATCTCCCCCAAATCAAAAAGTTCACAACTGTTCCCAATTAATAAAGAAGGAAAACATATGACACTAAGAGTTTTGATTAGAGAATTATGAATTATTTTTCTGTAGTAAGCTTATTGGTCATACTAGGTCATGTGTTCAAATGAATTTTTAAAATTTTGTGTATGTGTGTGTGTGTGTTTTAACACATTATTTTAAATAGTCTATTTTAGAACAGTTTTAGATTTACGGAAAAATCGATTAGATAATACATATACCCTGCACCTAGTGTTCCCTATTATTTACCTCCAGCATTATTCTGGTACGTTTGTTACAATCGATGAACCAACGTTTAGGCACAACTACTATCCAAAGTCTGTAAGTCATTCAGATTTTCTTAATTGATACCTAAGGTCCCTTTTCTGTTCCAGGATCTTATCCAGGATGCTGTATTACATTTAGGCATTATTTCTCCTTGGGCTCGTCTTTGCTGTGACAGTTTGTCAGACTTCTCGTGTTCTGGATGATTTTGATAGCTACGAGGAGTACAAGTCAGGTATTTTGTGGTATGTCCTTGTACTGGAATCTGTCTGTTGGTTTTCTCATGGTTAGACCAGGATTCTATATTTGGGGAGGAAAGCACAGAGGCAAAGGGCCATGTCCTCATGCCTTCCCCAGGATACACACTACCAGCATGACTTATCACTGTTGATGTTGACTTTGATCACCTGATTGAGGAAATGTTTGTCAGAATCTCCACTGTCAAGTTATGCTTTCTCCGGTCCTACCATACTGTCTCTTTGGAAGGAAACCACTGTCTACAGCCCATATTTAAGAAGCAGGGAATGATGTTTTTCCTCCTCACGGGTAAGATATCTACATAAATTATTTAAAATTCTTCTGCATTGGAGATGTGTACCCTCCTCCCGATTTATTTATGGATTCAATCATTTGTTTTTACCAGTATGGACTCGTGGATATGCATTTCATACTTCAGTTTATAATCTAATACTATTTTATGCTCCAATTGCTCAATAAATTTGTGTTAGAAGATAATGCTACTGAAAGTGTTTTAATTATCAGTAATAATACAATACAAAAGCTAAATCTGTTATAATCAAATGTTATATACAATTATTTTAATTCAATAAATCAGACTAGATGTTTTGGGTGTGTAAATCCTTTCTTGACCATAATTATGGCATTTATGATTACAAAATTTACTATTTTAAAATCACAGAGAAATACATTTCCCAAGTAATACTATAGATAGAATATTTTATTCGGGGTTACCTGCTTGAATAATAACAAGCCTAATTCTTTCCATGTCCTTCATTATTTGACAGTTGAATTGACAAGATGGATTTAACTAGAGAAGCATTCTTTGTATTTGAACTAAAATACAAGATACTGAGAACAAATAATAACAGAATAATTGCTTTTAGAACTCCAAATTCCCCACAGGCATATTTTGCAAGATTCAAATAGTATAAAATATGATTACTTTTACCAAGGTAATATCTAGGGTCCACATCCTAGTCTGGAGTACTTTGAATATATTAAATATGTGGATGATTGTGAGTGGAAATGCATTTCTCTCTTTGCCTGATCTCATTGGTCAAATGTCAGATTTAACTTTCTGTGCAGCTGTGTAAAGAAGGATTGAATTTTCAATGCTTAATTACTTTAGCCAGTTTCCATCTGTTAAGTTGATTTCAGACCTTTCCTCCGACTTTAAACTACACAGAAATTCTGCAAGTAGGCTCATTTCATGATGGATATTTCATGCTGACAATTCAAAAGACTTAATGTTAACCTTCAAATCCATGAAACCAGGACACTGGCCTTATGTGACCTCCTACTATATAAAACAGGCTTGCTTTCCATACCCCTCAGATCCATTTCACAATCACAAGCCGAACATTTTAAAAAGTATAATGATAATTTACTTTTTGTGAGTCATATCCTTGTTCAAGTAAAATGGAATTTTAAAGACTGGCTTATTAAAAACACAAGCAAGTTGAGGGCTGACAAAACCCACCTTGCAAATACCTAGGATCAGTTTGATGAAACAGCACATCTGTACTTGCTGTCTGCCCCTTTGCAAATGGTCAGCCAGCGCAGTGGCAGTGAAGTTCAATGGAAAAGCTACTGACAATACAACAATGTGCTTTCATCTGCCAAAATCCTAACTTTTAGCAGCCTGAGTCTAGCTCAAAACCCAATAGTTGAGAAGACTGATTAAAAGGAAGTATTTCCATGAAATTTAATGCTCGTTTGGCATTTTGCAATTTTACATTAAATAAGTTAAAGAGTAAATTGAAGAGGACCATTCCCTTACTTGAAAATAGGAATGCCCACAACCCCACTTAATTTTGTCAAAAGAACCAGAGAAAATTAAAAGACCCCCTTCAAAAAAATCAGGGTTTCTCAATGACCCATTGCAGTGTTTAATAATTCTTAGGCAAGTAAGAATTTTATTGGTGTCGGACAATTCCATTTTATGACTTCCAAACTAAAGAGTAGATACGATATGATCCTTGAAAGAGATTATAAAGATAAAACTAAAAGAAGAGAGAGAATGATTTTCTTAGTATAGAAATAAGACAAATTTTTCCAGGCTAACCAGTGTCTGGTGCACAAGGTCTCACTGACTCAAAGTCGCAGCACCTGCAGATTTGCACAGCCCCCAGACCACACACCCCCCCACACACACATGCACCCATTCAACACATGTCCATGGGACCCCATGGGTGGTCACAAACCTATTCACAGCCAGTGGGTGCTGTCACTGATCAACAGTCTCACACTTATTTCCATCCATTTCTACCACTGGTCCAATAGGCACGTCACCTCTCACGGCAGTCCCTCATATATGGCTTCCAGTGACCTGCCAGAAACAACAGGTACTGACTCCTAACTGCCTCTATTATTTGGATCCTGCTCACTGATGCTACAGCATCATGTCAGGTGCTATAATATGGCCCCAAAGTGACTCTACATACATATATGGGAGAATTTACTGTAAACTTCATAAAAGAAATAAGAGATCAATAGGTTTCTGTCCTTTAGAAAGACTAACGAGAATAGGACAATATTGAAACAATCTAAAGTATTTATGAACTTAATTCTGTAGCTGCATATAGTGATGGGGGAATATGATTTTGTGAGAAATAATTCCTTCCTGCTCTATGCTTTTTTAAATTACTATTATTTTCAGATGGATGTGTGTTTTAATTGAGGAAAGAGCAATATCTTGTTCTCCTCCAGGGTTATAATAGGCAGAGGTTTGTATATGTATTACCAGGTATGCATATAAATACAAATATATATTCAAACATCTATATCTTTCTCTCCATTTCCAACTGCATTTAATTAGTTTTCATTCTTTATTGACAAAATTATTACACCACTGTCTACATACCTTCTTGCTTGTCTCCTTACCCTGTGTCAGTGTTTTCATAAAATTTTTTCGGGATACTTTTTGCTATAATGACTAACCATTTGTTCATGATAAAATGCAAACTTCTTAGCATAATAAATATGAAGGCCCTTCTAGAAATAGCATTCACTCCTTACACTGTTCTAGAACCATCTTCTGTTTCCAGAGTGTGATGAGTTTTTTTATATACCTTGGTCTCTATTCCTACCTGTCCTCCGATGACCTCTGTCTGACCCCTGTATGCCTGACCCGTATCCTACATGTACTTAAGTGATCCCTTTTTTCTGTGCAGTGTTTCCTGCCCCTTTCCTAAGACCACATGAAGTCTTCCCCTCCATAGTATCCATTCTATCATTACCACGCTTGCAGCATTTATCCAATTATTATAGCATGTTCATTTACCTGTTTTTCCGTATTTGTGGGTAATAAATTCTCTGATGGAAAAGTTTTACGTTCCCAAAGCTAACATTGTAGCGAGCATGTGAAATTGCTCAGAAATATGTTAGGTGAACAAAATAATTTGAAATGTGTGATCTACGTTTCCTTTCTTCCTCTGGATCCCAACTACACGATATTTACTGGGAAACCACAGGGAAATACTTGAAGGCTGCAAATTTCAAGTACACTCTACTTTAGGGAAATTTCTATAGATAGTCTATTATTTTGTTTCCTTTTGCCTTTATCATATTAGTAGACCACAATTATTAGAATTTTTTCACCTCAATTCTTATTCTAGAACCTAAGCTTGTTTCTTTATGCTTTGAACTCATAAACAAAACTTCACCAAAATTAGAAATCCGTTTGTATTCTTCAAGCTTCCTTGTATCTTTCTTCTCTAAGTTAATACAGTTAAACTTTACTTTTTCTCTTTATTCATTGAGAATCATTATTTCCATGAAAACTTATAAGGTTCTTCGAAACCACAAAGAATCTGTGACAAGATTGATTTTATATTCTCAATAAATATGGGCAAAGAAACTTCATAACTGGCAGAATTTTGTGACTAAAAAATCTCAGTCACTAATTTGATAATTTTAAATAGCATATATAAGAAATTGCAGTTTAATTTTTCCTCATTAAAATATTTTCAATGGTGTTTAAAACATAATGAATTATTGATTCATATTTCTTTGGAGCACATATGATAATTCCTTTGTTTATAGATATGAATTAATAGATTTTGAGCTCTATACAGAAGAAATCATTACAACATACATGTCTGCATATAATACAAAATATGAGAACATGTTCAGTAAATGCATTTCTCATAGACTACAAATGGATTAATCATTTAGATAAAATCATTTAGGAATTCATATTGGCACCAAAGCACTTGGGGTTTCATGTCACTTTACAACATTTTTAAGGAATACTTTACAAGGAGCATTCTTTGTTCGGAATCCAGTAAAAGTGAAGGAAAAAACGTGAACATCTTCTTTGGTAATACCCTGATTCAAACTGTCGCAGCAGTATTAAGGCAAATTCAAATTATCTGGTCTCATGAAATCCTCATTATTTTGGAGAGATGTGAAATAAAATATTTGTCTTACTTTAGGAGGCTTCTATGTGCATGAGTTTTCATACTTATCAGAGATTACTTCTGAGTAATAAAATTCAGTTCTAAAACTCAACTAGAGAAAATAAGTTTAAGTTCATAAAACTCTTGTTTTGAGTCAGATTTGACAACGGAAGAACCAGAGTATATTACGGTGTTCTTTATCTGTCCTTTTACCTCAATAGAACATGGGAGCGCTGAGACTCTCACAACCATCCTCAATAGATTCTCCGTTTAATTTTTAAGCCCTTGATATATACTCTATCAGCTTAACCTTTAGATGCAATACTCATTGGCTGCATCCTAAATTTTGTTTGGATGTGCTAGCCCACTCACATAACAGTGAAAATATCTTCCAACTGCACATGTGGAAGTTTTCCTCCAGATTTTCACCTTTTCGTACCCAGACACCGTAGATAATCAGTTTAATTTAAAAATCCCTATTGAACAACTAGTATGCATGTGCCCAGCCCCTGCTAGACATTACAAAACATCAAGACAAATAATATGGAACACTGGGATTTTATAACCTTGCTTTTTCCTGAGGTTCAGCTCTGTCAAAGCTAGTATGAAATAGATGAGGAGAGGGTAGAGTATTTAACTCGGAAGGACTTTACTAAGAGAAAGTACGTGAGCTGAGTGAGATGTTTGGAATGAATCTTAAAGAAATTATATGAATTCAGCAGGTAGACAAGAGAAAAGATGTCATCTGGGATAAAAACCAGGCACTAAGTCATGCAGCACATCATGAATTAATGCCATAAAGAAGAGAGCATCAGCTGGCTTTGCAAAGACCTTGAGTGTGGTTTGAAGCTGGTTATATACGTAGATTCTTTGAAACTCAGGTTCTATCATTTGTAAAATGGAGATATGACCTGATAATTATGGATAATTGATCATTGAAATGATAACTGATAAAAATGTAGCGAAAATTAGTACAGTGTCTAGCGATTGCTGGTTCTCAAAACATTTATTGTACTTTTACCAGTGGCTGTATCCGCCTGGTGTTGGTAGCTACTTTGATGGTGATGTTAGAAGTTCAATATGTTTGGAGAACAGGCTACTTTTGAAAGATATCTAACCAGCACTTGAGGGAGTTGGTCTCTACTAGGTTTGTGTTTTAGGATGATCCCTCTAAATGATAGAGTGGAAATTCTACTTATAAATGCACATTTCAGCAATTATATCAAGTTCTCATTTCCCTCATTAAATCATTAATTTGGCTCTAATCCTGAGAAATGAATTTCTTCTCTGCCAGCTATCCCTGAAATGAAAAACCTTTGAAATATTTCTGAAGCTCAAGAGAAGTCCTATTCTCTGAAATAAGTTTTTCATCCTCTCACTTCCCCAAGCATGCTTTGCAAGTTAATATAACAGCTATAACAAATCTTTATTATGCATATAGAACTGAGTTTTCAGCAACAGCTAAAATTAAGATATTTAAACATCTAATAACAGTCGTACATTCAAAATCATAAGATGTATTTCTTGAAAGAGAATGAAAATAAATTTTAATATCAGTGTTTTATGATCAATTATGTCAACCTTTTCAAATTGCAAATGTAATAAGCTGAAATCTCTGAGCTGAAACACTGAGGAAAGGAAATAAATTAATAAATATCTGTTCCATATTTAATTGAAAGTTTGAGAGATCTATGAAAGCCAAAGTCAATGGAGCACAAACATGAATAGTACTTTTATAACACACAAGGTCATGAATATTGTGAATATTTACTTTGTCATATATAGACCAAAGAGAAGAGAAAAATTAGGGTTTCATTGCATTTATAAATAGAAAGAATTAATCTAGACCAAGTACCAACAGCACTATTGATTGTGTGCTAGTATGTTTGTGTGTTTATTTCTTAATTAGTAAAATTCTAGTTTTCTTTCAGTAAAAATCATGAAATCAGAAATATATCTTTCTACCATATTGTTGCAAATCATACATCACTTACTGCTATAAGAAGGAAGGTAAGAGAATTTGGGCAAAAGTTTTTCCAGAGAAATTACTAGAGAAAATGTATATAAATTCTCAGTATTATAAAACAAGTGAAGGAAATACTTAGCTCTCCTCAAGAACAGATAACTAAGTAACTGTTTATTTAATGAAGCTGGGTTTCATTAAAATTAAAAACTTTGCTTGCAAAAGACAATATGATGAGATTTAGAACACAAGCCACAGCCTGGGAGAATAATTTTGCCAAAGACATAGCTGATAAAAGACTGCTATCCAAAATCTACAAAAAATTTTTAAAACTCAACAATAAGGAATTTGACCACCTGATTAAAAAATAGATGAAATCTGAACAAACATGTCACCAAAGAAAATATACAGATGGCAAATAAGTGCATGAAATGAAGCTCAACATGATATGTCATTAGGGAAATGCAAATTGAAACAACAATAAATTACCAATAAACACTATTAAAATGTCCAAATCCAAAGCACGGACAACACCAAATACTGGTGAGGATATGAAGCAAAAGGTACATTCATTCATTGATGCTGAGAATGCAAAATGGTACAGCAACTTAGGAAACAGTTTGGTGGTTTCTAACAATTCTAAACATCTTCTTACACTCAAGTCAGCAATTACACTCTTTGGTATTTACTTAAATGAGATGAAAACTTACATCCATGAACACTTATAGCAGCTTTATTCATAATTGCCAAAACTTGGAAGCAACCAAGGTTTCCTTCTATATGTGAATAAACTATAACACATAGATACAAAATATTTCTCAGCACTAAAAATAAATAAACTATCAAACCAAAAAAGACATGGAAGAAACTTAAATGCATATTACTATGTGAAACAAGCCCATCTGAAAAAGACACATATTGATAATTCCAAGTTTATAACATTTCTGAAAAGACAACTCTATGGAGAGAGTAAAAAAACTAGTGATTGTCATAGATTGTGGAGAGAGAGGAGTAAGTAGGCAGGGCACAGAGGAGTTTTGGAATGCTTTGTTTCAGCAAAAACATTCTGTGTGACACTATAATTAGATGGATACATGATATTTCACATTTGTCAAAAACCCATAGAATTTACAACATCAAGAGTGGATAATAATGTAAATATCTAATGTAAAATTATGTATGTGTCTCTAATAACATGACAATGTATGTTCATCAGTTGTAACAAATATGCCTTTCTGATGTGAGATGTTACCAGTGGGGACCAAGGTTACATGGGAAATCTACTATACTTTCTGCTGAATTTTTCTGTCAACCAAAAATGGCTCTGAAAAATAAAGTCTTTTTTTTTATGTCCATTTTTTTTAAATGCAGTGAAGGATGGTCAGATAAGGGGAAAAAATAATTTATATATTTCAGTTGTAGAGTTGGAAAGAAATTGTATAAAGATCATTCACATTCTTAGTTTTATATATGTTATATATCTTCAAGCTGAACTGCCTTGTTTAAACATGTTTTCAGTTCTTTGAGTTATTCAATTTACCTTCATAAGAAATTACCCAAACTTTGGTTTTTGGAGGTGATACTTTATAGAAGTTTTAATGTTCTAACTGGAAGTTTGGGAAATACATAATGTAACACCATTGCCTATTGACAATGCAAAACACCACATTAAAAACTGTGAAAGGCCTGTGGTAACAACAACAAAAAATTCTTCTTTTACGTTACCTTTGCAACTCAGACCTTTCCCATATTCATTTAAACATGTAACTATTTTCTCATGGAATATTTACTTCTTGCAGTTCGGTGCACCATGAACCTTAGTTTGGGACACAGCTATTCTAAAGAACCTAAGCAAGAGAGCAAATATAGAAAGCAGAATATTTAATTATTTTTGTGCAAATAGCAGTGGGAAAATTAAGGAACTTTCCTAGTTGTTTTTTCAGGGGAAGAGCTATTTCCTTTGCAATAAAGGACTGTTTAAACCGCAGGCATTGGTGGCATCCATCTACCAGGAGAAACGACTGAAATTGACCACTTGGAAGGTTTACCATAAAAGGTGCTGCCAGAGAAGTCATCTTAGGTCCATGCTATACACTGGAATCTTAGTCAGCTGTGTTATGTGGGCGCCCCTTGTGTCCTGTGATGCTTTGGTGCCTTTAATTAATGTATTACATACAAGTTCTGACAATTAAGTTGCAACGATGTTGCTAACCTTTTTTGATATCAGAGGGATTATTAGTTGTGAATTTGTACCAGCTGGACAAACAGTTAACCAAGTTTATTATTTGGAAGTGCTGAAAAGGCTGCATGAAAAAGTTAGATGACCTGAACCTTTTGCCCACAACTCATGGCTCCTGCATTACGACAATGTACCAGCTCACACGACACTATCTGTGAGGGAGTTTTTAGCCAGTAAACACATAACTATTGGAACACCCTCCTTACTCACCTGATCTTGGTATCCAATGACTTCCTTCTTTACCCAAAGATAAAGAAAATATTGAAAGGAAGATAATTTGATGACATTCAGGATATCAAGCATAATACGATAACAGCTCTGATAGCCATTCCAGAACAAGAGTTCCAAAATGGCTTTGAAAGGTGGACTAGGCGCTGGCATCAGTGCATAGCTTCCCAAGGGGAGTACTTCAAAGGTGACCGCAGTGATATTCAGTAGTGAGGTATGTAGCACTTTTTATAGGATGGGTTCATGAGAACTTAATTGTCCAACTTCATATAATAAAAAGAAGTCTGCATCCAAAGCATAGAGTAGGAAAGTGAAAAAAAAAAAAAAAAAAGGACCTTTACCATGGAGATGGACAGCTGACAAATACCACCACAGCAAGGTGATGAAGGAAAACATCAACAGTGAGGAGTCACGCTGATAGCATGAGCCCTTGATGTGACGTCATGGGAACAGCGCTTGCCTCTGTGGTCTTCTTCACATGACACCTGTCTGATCATGAGAAAGATATCAGACAGCACCAAGCTGAGGGACATTCTACAGGCTAACCCAGAGTACCCCTCAATATTGCCAACACCATCAAAATAAGGAAAATCCAAGAAACTCTCACAGACCAGAGGAAGTTTATGGAGACATGACAACAAAATGAAATGTGGAATCCTGAATAGGATCCTGGAACAAAACAGGACTTTTGGTACAAACTAAGGAAACGTGAATATAGTATGAAGTATAGTTAGCAGCAGTAGTGTACTAATGTCGGTTTCTTAGTTGTGAAAATGCATCATAGTTATAGAATTTGTTAACAGTACAGGACACTAGGGGAGGGGTGTACAGGGACTTTATTATCTTTGCAAATTCTCTGGAAACCTGAAGCTATTCTGAAATAAAAAAGTTACTTATTTTTAAAATTACTTAGCCCTTTAGGCAAAAGCAGATATAGTCCCTCTAGAGACAAATGTGTTGTTAGAAGATGCTTTATGGACATTTATGGGGGAAATAGGCTCTGAAGTCTCTCCTTTACTAACATTTTTTTTTTCCTAGCTTGTCTGAAATTGCTTGGATTTAATAATTTTTTGAAGAGTGGGCAACAGTAACCTTAGCTATTATTTCCTTATTTTCCTACTGCTTTTGTCAATAGGTGTATTCTCAGAATCACATCTGCTCTTGTCATGTAAAAAATGCATTGGCCACTGGCTTTCTTCCTGACAAACTGACACTGTTTGAGTAATTGCCTCATGTTTTCCAGCAAGTTGTGAGACCCACACTGAGTAAGG
The DNA here is from genome assembly GCF_004115265.2 of Rhinolophus ferrumequinum. Taxonomy (NCBI): domain Eukaryota; kingdom Metazoa; phylum Chordata; class Mammalia; order Chiroptera; family Rhinolophidae; genus Rhinolophus; species Rhinolophus ferrumequinum. The sequence goes on from NC_046302.1 coordinate 54,159,813, forward strand.
ATATATATCAAAACTAGAAGATAGCAAATGCACTTTAGCAGGATAAGCTGAATAAATGGAGGGAAGTCAGGAGAAGTAAACAGCGATCCCCTTATCTGTGACACTTCAGCAAAGGTTATCTGTGACTGATTTTGGTGCCATGACTGTAAGTGTAAAAAGCATGCTTTTAAAGAGTGAAGTACAAGAACACATGTGCTTTCTTGAAAATGGATGGCCTTGATTTCTTTAACTACATTAAAATTTTTGCTTGGTTTTATAAATGATATCTTCATTACCTGAATTTCGCTAAATATTAAAGGGAGAAAACAGTCGTCCATTTATGAATTTCACATGAACTAATTGAGTATACAATATTCAGTGGTGCTTATATAAAATTTTTGAAATATATATTTCAATAGTATTAAAACATGTACAAAATAGATGGTATAATACAACCAACTAACAGTCATAAGACGTGGGTTTTGGATCCGTTTCATTTATTAGATGTTTGGCATGTGCCTATGACTTTGATCTTTCATCCTCTCTCTTTTCATCTTTCACCCTTTCTCTTTTCACCCTTTCAGGATGGTAACACTCTGGCTTGAATATATCTCAATGCCTCTAGGAGGGTCATATTTTATACAACATCTTTATGGGGAAAAATAGGGCTTTGGATATATTCTTGGGAGTCATCAGCGTCAAAGCTATATTTATAACCATGGAACCGGATAAAATACTTTAGGAAAATAGGTATAAGTAAGATTCAAGGATTCGTTCTTGCCTCAGTCCATCTTTTAAAAGTGAGGAAGAAGAGAAGGAGCAAGGAAAACAGAAGAAGGAGCTTTTAATGAGATCAGAGCAGCAGAATGAAACAGAGTTCAACTGTACTAAATGCCTTTGAGAAGTCAAGAAATACAAGTATTAAAAAGATTGTGATTTCAACTATGTGGAGAGTTTGATGACTTTTACAAGTACAGTTTCAGTGCAAAATGGGAAAGAGAGTCATTTGAGGAAAGAATGTGATATGTGGGATTAATATACCAAGCATATATAACTATTTTGAATTTTGTGATAAGCAAGAAAAGAGAGAAGAGGTGGTAGTTAGTGGTGATTGTGGGGGGTAAGCAATGAGGTCTACACATTTTTTATTTTGATTTCCTTCTCTTTCAAAAATATAGTTACATTATAGTATAATACATAGCATGATATAGCTATATGTATATTTTTAATGGATGATAGATAGATGACAAGTAGATAGGTAAATGATAGATAGATAGATAGATAGATAGATAGATAGATAGATAGATAGATAGATAGATAGATAGATAAAGTTGATAATTCAGGATTTATTTTTTAGGGGAAATCTTAAAAGCATATCCATCAATTAAGCAAGAGAAGAGAGGATATAGTGGAGGATTTGACTGTAGATGGGAATAAATTTTTGTTAATAAAGTTATTGTATTAATTCCCTATGGCTGTTTAACACATTGTCACCAATTTAATGGCTTCAAACAACACAGATTTCTTATCTTACAATTCTGTTGATCAGAAGTCTGAAACCAGTGTCATTCGGTTAAAATCAAGGTGTCAGGAGGGCCGCTGTCCTGTCTGGATGCGCTAGGAGAAAATGTGTGTCCTTGCCTTCATCCGCTTTTAGAGGTCACCCACATTCCTCGCGTGTGGCCCTCTTTCTCGCTAAAGTGATCAGCACATCACATCACTGACCATTCTTTTATAGTCCTATCTCCCTGGCTCTCTTTTTGCCTTAGTCTTCCACTGTTAAAGAACCTTGTGATTACATGGAGCACACTGAAATAATCCAGGAAAATCTCCCCCATCTCAAGATCCTTGACTTACTTAATCTCCAAATTTCATTTTGCTATGTGGACATCTTTAGGGGGCATTCTTCTGCTTACTATGTTCATCTATTATAACAGAAAGGAAGATAGCACTGACACAGTTGGCATATTTAGTAGTGGGAAAATAGAGTTCTTAGCTTACTTCTGGTAATTTATCATTGAGCTAAGACTCAATTAACTGAAAGTGATCAGGGGAGAAAAAGTGTCAAAAGTCTGAAGAAAGGGTTAAATATTACTTTAGCAAATAGAAGAGTGATTTGACTAGGACAGTATTAAAAGTATTTTTTTATATGTCACTTGAGGTTTGGGTTGATACATTTAAGATGAGACTATTCAATATAGTTGCATATTTTCTCCATTGGATTTCACATGCTTGTATTCAGAAGGTGGCTACCTGAGCAAGATGAGAAACACTGCACTTGAGGATATACACAGGAGAATGTTTATCATCATGAACAATTATACCTCAGTTGGAAGAAAAAATGAGAATGTATGGATAATAATGGTGATTGACATGGTGGATTAGAGGTCCTAACGTGCTAGAAGGATTTCTGAATTGGCCATGTGTTTGTCAGGGTTCTCCAGAGAAATACAACCAATAGAAGATACATGTACTCATATTATCTATGATTCACACTATGATTGAGGCAGAGGAGTCCCATCACCCACCATCTGCAAGCTGGAGATCCAGAAAAACCAATGGCGCAATTCAATCTGAGTTGGAAGGCCTGTGAACAAGGGGAAACGAATGGTGCAAATCCTAGTCCAGGGCAGGAGAAGATGAGATGAGATGTCCTAGCTCAATCAGTGAGTCAGGAAAAGGGGGCTGGGTTTCTCCTTTCTCGTCCTGTTGTTGTAGTCAAGCTTTCAACAGATTACATGGTGCCCACCACGTTGGGGAGGGAAGTCTACTCAACTGAACCCACTGATTCAAATGCTAGTGTCATCGTAAAACCCTCAGACACACCCAGTACAATGTTTAATATGGATGGACCCCCTGGTGGCCCACTCAAGCTGATACATAATATTAATATTAGCCACAAAAGGATGAGACAATAGAATAATTTACAACTGGAAATTGTTTAATTATTAAAGGTAAAGGCATAGGTATAATTTTGGGAGTAGGTCGTAAACCTGGGTAGAGAAAACATGGTCAGATGTTTGGAAGTAAAGGAACCAGAATCTGGGTTTATGTTGCTGTTTCTGTGTGTTTTTGTTTGTGTATACATGCAAGTACATGCATTTCTTTCCTTCCTTCCTTCCTTCCTTCCTTCCTTCCTTCCTTCCTTCCTTCCTTCCTTCCTTCCTTCCTTCCTTCTTTCCTTCCTTCCCTCTTTCCTTCCTTCTTTCTTTCTTTCTTTCTTTCTTTCTTTCTTTCTTTCTTTCTTTCTTTCTTTCTTTCTTTCTTTCTTTCTTTCTCTTTCTTTCTTTCTTTCTTTCTTTCTTTCTTTCTTTCTTTCTTTCTTTCTTTCTTTCTCTTTAAAATAATTTTTAGGAAGTAAAGAAATTTTAACACAAAGTTTGAAGTAGCCTCAAAATTGAGTTGTTAATATCTGTCATACTTGAAAAGTGGTCTTTAGAATTTGGTTCCCAGTAATTTTCTCATTTAACTTTAATGGAGGTATTTTGCTATAGGCACAGCAATAGGAATTATGAATTAGAAAATTTCTAGTGAATATACTAATACAAAAATTATACTAATCCAATGAGTCATTATGTTGATGGGAGGCATTTAGTGGATTTACTAATTTGTTGAAGACAGAGAAGATTTTCAATTAAATCATATGTAAGGACTTTATTTCAAAATGAGGCCCTAAAGTATAAAATTAGCTAATTGGGTCGCTCTTGTCAGCCGATGGCAGTTGTGAGGCACAAGAGAAGATGTTTAACCTTGACTACAAGCTCAACATCTGCCAAAATGCCTGAGGCCATGCATAGAACTAGGTAAAATAATAGGGCTCCTGAGGAAAGGACAGCCTGGGGACAATGAGTCTCCACATAAGACATGACTCATTTCTCTACTCCCATATCCTTTAATGCCTTACTAATTAACAGTGAGACCATCATATATCATGATACAACAAGCATCTAGGGACCAGAGCACCATTTTAAACAGAGATGATCTCTTAGTTCATATTTAAGCATTAAATTCTTTATCTTACTCCTTTTCCTTAAATAAAAACATTATTGATAGACAGAATGAAATTTTGAAATTGTACTCTACTATGACATTAAGCTCTAACCCTCAGGGAAAAATTCCATGATTTCCTAAAATTAATTTATTTTCAAAACCATAATTAACAGTTCACTAAAATCTCCAGCACCATTATAGCAATAGAACAGCTCCTAAAGTTCCAACTACATGCTCATAAAATTTTGATTACTTCTTGTAATCATGCCATCTGGTAGCTTAGTTATGGCTACATCTTAAAACTTATTGGGGACTAGCTGATTTTTGAAGTTTGTTTTTTTTCCCAGTGTTCTGATAATTTGATACCTTAGGAATATAAATGTTGTTTTTTTCATCTTTAAAAATTAAATTATAAATCTGTTGTTCATATATAACATGATAATTTAGCTGGTTTTCTTGATATCAAGTACTGTAAGTACCTCATTTCTTAAAACCCTACTGAGTTTAAACTTAAAAGAAAATTATACATATAAGGTGCAAGTAAAAGCATTTAAAATATGACAGTATCATCTTCTGTGAAATAATGTAATTGTAAATAAACCGAATTGTCTAACTTTTAATTTTATGTAAGCTTAGCAATTTTATACAATCTCACGTATTTTAAAATGATAATAGAGATACTTTAAGAGAATCTGGGGTCCATCAGTAGATCCATCCATTCTCAGGTCAGCGTCTTTGGAGAGCTACTAGGCCTGCAAACAGGGCTAGATGAATAAAACACTTGCTACCTCTGAAAAGGCAGTTGCAGATGTTTAAACTGGATATGAAGGATCTAGAAAGCAGCATCAGGAGAAGGAAATTAACGAGTAGCTTGGTGACAGTGGCCCCCAGAGACCCATAAGAGATGCCTAGACCACCACATCTCCTGGCAGGAATCTGACATTGCCTGTTCTTGCTGCATCTGTCTACTTGGGGGCAGGGGGTCATATCCTGCCCCTCGAGTATTCCTGATTGCCATAGGCAGCCTTGTGTGGCTCCAACCTGCCATCTGGGAAACTCCCTTCACACAGGAAAGACCTCCTCCCAGCCCCAGTTTACATAATATGTCTGGGCAGGTACACCTCAATCCCAAGGAGCAAGGAAAGGAAATTAATCTGTCTATAGGCCCGTCTCAAGAAAATACAAGCTGAACACTTAAATTAGGTCCTGACAAGACAGAAATGAAGACGGAAGGAAGGAGCAACTGAAGCAAAATAATTTGCCTTTTGGATGAAAAAAAAATATCACACAATTTTAAATCTTCGTTAGGTAGTTTGGAGTACAGGAGGGTAGCTGTAAAAACCCCCAAATAAGCTTGGAATATTGAGTGAAAAAAATGCTACAAGCCATAGAAAAATAAGTAAAGATAAAATAGAAGAAATAAATAAAATATTTATATGGAAATAGTTAGGCATTGCCTGATTACCATTATTATTAAATATTATCTAGGGGACTGTAACAATAATAGTAAGACAAAATGAAATAACAATTATAAACATTAAGTAGATGATAAATTATTTTTCCTAATATCATGATTTTTATACTAAAAAATGAGATAATTAGAATTTTTTAGACAAGTATTTTGTGAAAATGGCTGGATATAAAACAAAAGTAAGGAAAAAAATACTCCATCATACTGAAAACATAAATTATAATATAGTCAGAAATACATTTATTGAGTCCTAGACCTTTATACAAGTCCTTTATAAAAACTACTATGGAAAACCAGATGTGAACAAATGGAAAAACATTCCACAAATGTGAAAACTGAAAATTATATAATGTACATTATTCCAAAACTCAATAGTTAAATTTAATACAATTTCAAAGAATCCGGTCCGTATTTTTCAGAATAGAAAAACAGTGTTCATTTGTTGTACAGCATTTGTTGAATATACATGTCAGGCGTGGTATTACCCTTGTCATCAAGCATGCAGAGGAAACAAAACCCACACAGTTTCTGCCTGCTTGGTGTTTATCGTCTATGAGAGGAGAACTTCATTTTAAAACTACATAACATACTGTCAAGTAGGGATAAATGCTATGAGAAAAAAACAAGAAAAGGTGCTAAAAAAATTGGAGAGATTTTATTTTATACACTGTGGTTTGAAAACGTCCCTGTGAAGAAGTGTCATCTAAATCAAGATGTGAGTGAAGTATGTTGAGTTATTAAGCTCTGTAAGACATGGAGGAAAAGAATTATAAGCAGTTAGCGTCAATGCCTGAGGTTAAAAAAAAAAAATGTGTGTGTTTAGAACAGCAAGGAGACCATGGTGGCTAAAGCAGAATGAGTAAGGGGAAAGATGGCAGGAACTGGGGTCCAAATGATAGCCAGATACCAGACTTCCTAAATTCTTGTATGAAATGATATTTAGCTTTTATTCCACCTGCGATTGACAAGAATTAGACAGTTGAGAACAGGAACTGATCTGTTCTGATGTACATATTAAGCCAAGTATAGCAGTTGTGCGAGAATAACAGCAGGAGAGCTAAGGGGAAAACAAAGAATTGTGTATTATATTTAGGGGTATGAAAATCAGGAAATATCTACAAAGTAAATGATTCAAAACTGTTAAGGGGACATTTTTACCAAACTAGATATCAGAACTTATTGAAAAAGTTAACACAATAAAATAAACATTACAATGGCATGCAAATAGACAAATAGACTAATGGATCATGATACAGAATCCAGAAATAACACTCAGTATATATGAAAATATATCATATGACAAATGTGATGTTGCGAGTGTGAAAAGTAGGGTATACTTAACAAAATATGTTGGCACAATTAGATATCCATCTGGGTTAGTATCATTTGGACCCCACTCTCAGATATTACTAAAAATAAATTCCAGATAGTTTAAAGGCATAAGTCTAATAAGAACAAAATATAATATTGTAAGAAAATATTGAAAAACACGTGCGCACTCTAGGAGTGGAGGTCCTCTTTATCAAGATTGAAAATGTATAAGTTTTATAAGAAGAGACAGCTTTATTTTTCTTTCTAACACACACACTCACACGTATGCACACACACACATACACACACACACACACACACACACACACTATCCCAAGAAGGTGTGAAATACTTTCCAATCAATAGAATTAAAATTCAGAAGACATGTGGGTTCTGGAGTGACTAAAATGAAACTATTTTCAAATTTAAGTTCTTCATTTTCTCCCATCAAGGGTATCCAGAGAGAATATTGGATATAGTTCATGTAAGTTGAAAATGCTCTTTAAAATGTTAAATCATTAGATAAGTCCCTATAAGAATAAATATAAAAGATCTGTTCTGGTTTTAAAACACATTTTAGACAAAATAGAAAGTACCAGAACAATAATTTTGAAGTGAAAATTCCTACATGTATACTGAAAATTAATCACAAACTTCTTTCTTTCTGAAATCTCAAGATAAGTAAGAACATTAAAAGGCAAACAATAAAATGATTCAATGAATGACAATTCAAGGAAAGCCATTGTTGTTTTGTCATTGCTTAAAATGTGTAGTTAATTTTAAAGTGATTTTTTTTCATTTTAAAATGAGAAAAACATACACTTTCCCCCAAAAGTTATGTTTTAGAAGGTTGACTATATTAGTGGAAAGATGTGATAAATCATGGAGATAAAAGACTATCATTATAGAGCACCTGAATCCATCATTTTAAATAGATTCTACATTAATCATCCACTTAAATCTGAATGCTCAACTAATCATAATTTATTATTATCATTCAGACTAAATATAAACATCAACAATGTGGGCTGTAGTTGCAGGACAATAGAAATTAGATGCAGAAACTACCTTTCACCCCCCCCAAACAGGTACAGAAACTACCTTTCACCCCCCTGGTTGATCACAGGTCCCCACATTCAATGCAAAGCACATGTATTTAATGGGTAAATCATATTGCTGCAACAATCATGCTGACTTTGTTCAAACAGATTGGTCCATGTCAATAAAACATTAAGACTCATTCAAATTCCCATGGTGACATGGACCGAGTCCAGATCCTATGACATGCCTATATGTGTTTCAATTTGATATTACATAATTAAATGTCACCACTTAACTTGGAATATTCTAGAGACAGGATATAAAACCGATGCAAGCAACCAAGATTTTACAACCTGGCTAAATATGTGAGGACAAATGCACCCTCTTCCCATTTTCCGGCTGTATTTTCTAGAGTCCCATTGACAGCTGCCATAGAGACTATGTTGAAGGTGAAAATAGAAATAACCTCCTTTCCCTCTTCCACGCAGCAGTTCTTTTTTTAATTTCTTTTATATACCAGTTTCATGTAAAATGGTATTTGACAGTTTTGCTCTAAAATAAAAATAATGTAAATTTTTAAAATAGTCCCATTCTAAAATAGATAAAATAACAAATGTGTGTGTGTCACTGCATCCAGGCAGAATGCCAAGGAAATAACAAGTTATTCCTACTTTATTCCCATTTTTCAATGATTACAAACCTGAACAACTTGTTATCCAAAATCTGGGGGGGAAAAAGCTGTTTAATCTATTTTGTCCAGTTTTAGTTGCTTGTGGAGGGGTAGCTAATGATGTCTCTGATTCCATCGAGGCCAGAAGTGGAAGTAAAATTATTTTTTCCTCAAAATTCCATTGTGGGATATGCAGGGATAATACTTTACAAATTTTAGACAACTTCAATCAAATATTACCAAAATTGAATAAGCTACTTATAAATGTATTTCCCATTTAAGAAAAATAAGTCTCTTTGCACTGTTTGATTTTTGAGTCAGAAAATATGTTCTCTGGTTCTGTGGTTAATATTCAGTGAGACATTTGTGAAAGCCTCTTATTTGTCTGTGTTTTATAATCTCCTTCAAATATGAATAATTTACATATTCTCATGGAAAATATTTGTACTATGAAATTGTCAAGAATGGCATAAATATTCTATAGGCATCAATAGCTGAGAGCTATTTTTACATAAAGATATTCCACAAAATCCTAACTTATATTTAAAAATATTTGCTATGTATTAGGGAACATATGTATAACAACATATTTGTTAATATGATATCTAATGAAGCAATGCATTATTTTCCTCACTATTAGGAAAATTTCTCACTCGGGACTGAGTCCATACTCAAATTTTACCAGATATTATTTCATATTCTTACTTCTCAGATTGCACAATAAGATAGTATAAAATATAAAAGTTTCCTCATGTCTCTCAGGTAAATTTGCAGGGTGAGAATGTGTTACATTATTTTGTACAAGATCAGATATGGCTTTGCCCTCACCATAGCCTTCCACATCCTAAATGTCATTCCCATCTAGCCAGCTGATAGATACAGGTATGCATCCCCAAAACACGAGATATATGATAACCTGCTCTCTCGTCAGCCAGAGAATGAGATTTTAAAAGTTAAAGCATAGTTTAAAATAGTGAGGCATCTACCCATTGAAGATTTTGATGAACCTTAACTTCTAATCTGTGCAGTTCAGTGTAAATTTGCCCTGAAAAAAAAAAACAAAACACAAAACAATTAAACAAACTAACTAACTTCTTGATTTACAGGTTGGCAAATGGGGCCATGGATGGAGAAATTTCACTCCTCAATCTTTTCATGCATTATTTACTATGGGGAAGAAATATGGCTCAGTTTTAAAAAGAACCTTTCTAAATGGTGCAAATAACAAAACAGGGATCATTTAGACAGAATTCTATGATAGAATGGGGAAATTACTGCCAGATGTTTGTTTAACTTTATTTGCTATGTATCAGTTTCTTTAAGGTTAAAATAGCTTCTTTTCTTTTCCAAGAATATTACTCCTTCATGCCACATTCCAATTTAGAATGGTGTTGGTAGATGATTCTGCAATTGATAAAATCTGACTCATAAGAAGAAATATTATGAACGTGGTGGGGGCAAGCTTCACTCATGAAAGAGTCATCTGGACCCTTGAATATGTAAAATTCTCACCTGAGGAGTCTTGGGGGTAGTGGATGTCTGCTTTTATGTTTATGAGGGATTTGCTCCTACCAGCGGGTGAGCCGATTTATTTTGTGCTTACTGCAGTTTTATTTGCCTGCTGTGTTAATGTTCAGATAAAGCACATTATAATGCCTGAGTCTAGATATGATAAATATGTGGAACATCAAAGCTCATTTATCATCTTGACAGCAAGAATAGTCTTCTGTCCAGCTGGAACCGGGCAGAGTATTCCAGGTGACTGGAATGGACTTGAAATGTGTCCACTATGAAGACTGGGCTCATAGGCTCTATTTCCTCTCTTACGCATGATGCCCTTACAGAACTGGTAGGTGTGCAGGTAGAGTTCTGGGTTCAGTGGCCATGGTGGCATGGACGGCAGGAATATGTTGGTGATTGATCTCTTACATATAATTCCTTTCCTGTCAGAGCAATAAAGCAGCTCTATAGCTGAGGATTTCCTTCATTTTCTTTAATCAAATAAGTAATTAAGGAAATGAAAACAACAGCAGTTTAGTTTGAATTGCCAATACAGCTTCATTTGTATTCTGATGGAGTTAGAACCAATTAAGGTGAAAAAAATTAGAAAATGAAGGTAAAGGCAATACAGGTATATGTGACATTAGTGGTGGCCATCTTTTCCAGTGGCCATCTTTTAAAATGTATTCTGTACAATGATTTTGGTTAAGTTTTCTAAAGCACAGCTCTGACCATAGCACTTTTCAGCTCAAAGGCCAGATGATTTCTCCCTTCTTGAATCTAGTCCAAGCCCTTAGCAAGTCTAGGAGATCAAGTTCTACCTATACGTTCATATTGTATTTTATTCCCTTTAATACATGCTTTGTTTCTAAGGGGGAGGGGGTCAGTCAAAGTTGTATATTGTTTGGTATCTACACATACCTTGGTTTATTTTCTATTGTCTATTTCCTCCATTTTCACATTGATATTGGATTAGGTTTCTATATCTTAGCATGCTTCCTATTTTACCATTTTAAAGAAGCTCAAACAACTTCTCTCTGAAGCCTTCCTTATTTACTTACCATCAGACTTCACTTATTTTTTTCCAATTTTCCATATTACTTTATTAATATTCCTTTCACAAAACATATTACTTTACATCTTACACCATACCACAATCAAAACCCTCACTGAGAACAGAATCCAACGCTGTTTACACACCAGCGCTATAAACAGAGTAAGTTAAATAAAAATATGTTGAAAAGTTTTGCTACTTTTTTAGTCATTAATCTCCAAGGAAACATACTGGAAATTATTATTTTTATTTCATACTCTGTAGTTAGGTACAGCATGCATTATTATTATTATTATTATTATTATTATTATTATTATTATGTGATTCAGCTTTTCCTAGGTTTGATTAAATTAAGTCATCTGAAATGTTTTTATTGAAAATTATCATTAATGTGTTCAAAAGTACCTCTTACTAAGTTTGCAATAAAAGCCCTTGAAGGTTATTTTCAATACTCTTTAGTTGGTTCCCAAGTCCCTCTAGAATCACTTTAAAGATAAATATTTTTGGACAGCAACAATATTCAATAAGAGGATACAATTTAAAAATGCAAATTTCACATGAATATTATAAGAAGTAATAATTGACTTTCACTCTAAAACCATTAAAAGCTATAATTTTTGGCTCACAAAAAATCTTACTTATGAAAATGTGTCTTCTGACTATGAGTTCATAATCATATGAATTCTCAACTCATAACCCAGGCATCTTCTAATTAAAATGCCTTTACATGTATACTATACATATATAAATTTCCTTAAAAAACAAATGCTATATAATTTTTTCCTTCAGAAAATTCTGGGAAAAAAGGAATACCCATTTATATTTTTTTCTTTTATACTTCTGGTAGTAATGAAGCAGACAAATTTTTTTCAGTAATTCTTATTTCTAAGTAAAATTAGCAAACCAAAATATAACATAGTAAAATATAGGAGGGGAAATGCATTTCAACGCAAGCATTCAGAAAATATGTAAATCAAGGACAATTTTGTAATTGAAAGTCAAAGCCCCTGGCCAACAAAGACATATTAAGCAGGTAGAAGTGAATAAATGATTGATAAGCCATTATTACAACAAAAAATTCCTGGATGAGGGAGGGCATTTACTAAAATAACCATGAAGGAGAAAAGACAGCTGATTGTGCTTGGAGGGTCATAGAAAGATTGTTTTAGCGGTAGAAAGATTATTTCATGCATGTAAAAAGCATCAGAGTCCACACCAAAAATTACATATCTGATTTGATGTATGGAAATGAGTTTTCTCCAAATAACCATATTCTGGAACTAAATAACAGGAATTATATTCTTCTAGTCAGTGGCAGAGTAATAAAACTTTGATTGAAATCGTAATATTTATTTAGAACCACTATAGAGAATGAATGAAACAAACAGAATGCAGTGCTGACTTCTGGTGGGACATCTTGATCCCATTTGTCAAAAAACACTTTCCACATTACATCAATAAATTAGCTTTCACTAAATTCCTTTGGCTACTTATCTAGAATTTCTTAAATAACAGCAGGGTCAACATGCCCACAGTCGTCTATTTCGTCCATGACTCGATTTATGTTCCATTTGAATGTTACTTTCAACATTATCACTTTCCATTTCTTTGTTGCACTTTTCTTTTTGTTAGTCAAGTCCCTCTTTTGACTATCCATTATTGTAAAATATCACATAGGTTTATGACTGGGAGCACAAATACACACTTTTGTTCTTTCCCGTCTATGTGTGAACTGAGTAACAGATGCATGGTGATTGATCACCAACAGAATTTGAAAGAAGTGACATGACTTTACACTAATCATGATGTGTGTCTATTTTTTACATAGTGATATATGCACTAAAACCTGGGAGCTGTGTTTGTACTTTACGAATTTACTTACAGTTAATACACTGTGGTAACTGAAATTTTAACTGTGTTGCTGAGAGGCTGGTGTTACCTAAGTAAACAGTGGGAACAGAAATTTACCCATATAAGCAACACCTTTAAGCTACTAAAAGAAAGCTGAAAGTGTCAAATGAGAATTCTTTACGTGGAGGAAATAGCTTTCAAAGACAGAGGTGAAATAACTTTTTCATTACCCAAAGGCTTTGCAGGCCAGAAGACAATGAAGAAACATGCTTTCAGTGATGTAAGAAACACACACACTCACAGCTGTCAACCCAGAAGTCTATACTCTGTGAGAATAGCTTTCAAAAATAATGGCAAAATCATGACTCTTTTCCAGAAAAACAATAGCTGAGAGAATTTCTCACCAGCATACTTAAACCGTAAGTAATGACAACAGAATTTCTTTAGGAAGACAGAAAATGAGATCATATGGAAACTTGCATCTAAGAAAGAAATGAAGAGCAACAAAAAGGGCAATCAATATGAGGGCAAATATATATGGTAACTTTTTTTTTCTTTTAAAAATCACTTTAAAGACCATCGATTAATTGGTCAAACGATGACATCAATGTATTATGGGGTTTATAACATATAAAGAAACAAAAATGTATGAAAACAATCGCAGAGGACAAACAGTGGGAAATAAAAGTACAACTGATATATTATTTGGAGGTTAACTGCGAAAACTTCAAGGTAAAATATTGTGTAAAACAGCTTATCCTTCAAATTAAGACACAGGGATTGCCTGTGAGTCTGTATATTGTGAATGATCAGGAACAACTTTCACATCTTTCTCTTTGCTGCATTATAGAAACATGAGATCAGTAATAAGTATTCAAAATCCATTCGTATTTTTATACACTACCAGGAAACAATTGGAAAATGATTTAAAAACCCCTGTGATTTGAACAGCATCAAAATATATGCACTGATAAATAAATTTTAAAAGATGTGTAAGACTGAAAGATGGTGTAGAAAACTATACTGCATTGAAAATTAAAAGTTACTTGTGAATGAAATTAAAGAAAAACTGAATAGGTGGAGATATATATATATATATATATATACACACACACACATATACATATATGTGTGTATATATACCATGTTAATATATATATATATATATATATATATATATATATATATATATATACCATGTTAATAGATTTTAAGATGTTGTCTTTAAAATGTCAAATTTCTCCAAAACAATATATAAATTCATCTAAATTCCATCAATAAGCAGATTGGTTTTGGTAGAATTCTATAAGCTCATTATAGAAAAGACCTTAAATAACTAGAGCAATCTCTGAAAATTAAAACAAAGTCAAAGGACTCAACTCTGGGATTTTGAGGCTTTACATATAGCTGCACTGAGGAAGGTTTATTGTGTTTACATATTGATAATTGTTCATTTGGGATATTGATACATCCCAAATGTATCATAGTTGAAAGTTCAAAAATAGACCCTCACATATACAGGAGGTGTGATCTAAAAATACGGTGAATGTTTAAATTTTAAAAAATTATTATAGTAAAAGACACATTGCCTTTAATCCCCCTCAAAATACTCCCCCTCACTTCAAACACACTTATCCCATTGTTCTTGCCACTTTGTGAAGCAGTTCTGGAAGTCCTCTTTTACGAGTGTCTTTAGTTGCGCTGCCCTGGCTGCCTCAATGTCCTGAATCATTTTGACTTTGGGGAAGAGCCAGAAGTCTCATGGTGCCAGATCCAGTGAATAAGGTGGATGAGGACACACCATAATGTTTTATTTGACAGAAATTGCCTCATTCCAGAAGCTATGTGTGACACGGAGCATTGTCACGATGGAGGATGATTTACGGCATGCTTCACAAAATACCTTCTCTCAACCGTAGCTCACACTCGACTAACTGCACCCAAAAGTTGAAACTTGTCACACACTGTTACTAAGGTTCTATGCACCTCTTCCCATATTGAAGATCCCTGCCTTTCTGTAGGATGGCACTCAGAAGCAGCATTCACCATATTTATGGATCACAACAGAAAGGCTCAGTGTCATACATCACTTCTGGTATATGGCAATTTCTGTCAAATAACATTACAATCTGTCCTCATCCACCTTATTCACCGGATCTGGCACTGTGCGACTTCTGGCTCTTCCTCAAAGTCAGAATGACCATGAAAGGTAAATGTTTTGAATCAATTCAGGACATCAATGAAACTTACCTATATATACCTATGACCTCAGAAAACACTAGTACTAGTATGTGACATCCCAAATTTGTCAATGATCAAAATGTCCATTAAAATGGGAATAAATAAACAAACACTGGTATATTCATACAATAATGAAAATTAAAGAGAGTGAATTACTGGTACACACAATATTGATAAATCTCAAAACATTAGGTTGAGTGAAAGAAAAAAGACATGAAAGACATAATATTATATAATTAATTTTTTCTTTAGTTTGAGAACAGCTAAAACTAATCTACTGCAATAGAAATACCTGTGGAAAGGAGAGAATAACCTGCAAGGAGGAAAAGGGAAACTTCTGAGGAGATGAGGAAAATTTCTTGCCATTATATTTCATTTTAAGGTAAATGTTACATATGATAAAATAAACAGATCATAAATGTACAGTCCAATGAGAATTTACAAATATGTACATTTGCATAACAACTACCCACCCCCTTTTTTCCTTTGATGTTATTTATAGATCTCGTAACTGAAGGTTAGGTTTAAAAAGATTTTTCATATTCCAATAAATTTAATGGGTTTTTCAGGGCAAGGAAGAATAATGAAAATGTTACTATAGTTCTCTAGAACTTGAAGAAATGTAAAAGATTCTATTTGAAAATTGACTCAGTTGTCCATAATGTATTATTTATAATATACTCTCCCCTTCTCTAATATAGATTTAAAAGTCTTGAAATGGTAAAATAAAACCAAACAAACTGTAAGACATACAACAATCTAACTTGAAACTGTCAAATATTCATATAAATTCAAAATTACCTTGAAATCACTTTTTAATGATCAATTTACACATTAGGCTAAAATTAGTTATTGTTAAAGAATTGATAATTATTTCAATAAACTTAAAAGTACATTTAGCACCATTTCATTAGAATCCAAATGTGACAATATGAATTTACATATCACTGATGAAAGCATTTTTAATTACATTAGCCCTGAAAATTAACCTATTTATAAGTTTTAATACTAGTGATTATTAATCTCAATAAAAGTTAATTTTTAGTGTCAATTAAGCAGGTCAATGCTAGTGCTCTTTTATTAATAGTATAGGGTACCTTTCAGTTGTGATAAAATATCGCATTAAGAGTTTCATTAAGCCTTATGATTTTCAGACAATATGAATTATTTTTCAAGCTTTTATTAGGCTCAACAGACTATGGAAAAATATGGTGTATAATCATTAATATGACCAAGATTGGATGATAGATAATCCAAATTAAAAATTCGTTTCAATGTCTATTACATAGGCTTTAACTTCAGCTTCTAAATTTAGTGCCACTGACAAGAGATAAACTAGAAAATATGCATTTATCAAAATAATTTTAAAAATATCTGTGGCTTCAATAAATAAGAACGGTAGTACTCTTTAGCCTGCAGGGAAAAACAAGCAAAAGCAATTAGGAGAAACATATAATTGGGGGTATGTGCGCTGATATTATAAAATACAATAAAACTCAAATAAGTAGCCATTTGACACATCAATAATAGATATATAAAAGTCAGAAATAGCATTTGTTACATGGGGTAATTTACTATATTAAAAATAAGTCGTTTCAAATCAGTTGGAATGGGAAAGTTACCTAATAATTGCTACACATATAATAAGGTTGATATTTAGGGAAAAAATTTGATTGACCTAATAATTTTACAGGTGAATTAAAGACTAAAACATGCAAACACAGACACATTAAACAAACACCCAGACTTTGTGCTGTAGTCCTTCATTTTATAACTGTTGGTTGTTCCTATAATCTGAATTCTCATGTCCTTTCCTCTGTTTGCCACTGGAACTTGTGGCAGCAGAATTCTAAGATGACCTCAAGATTCCTCCACTCTGGTTTACCTGCACTATATAATCTCTGTCCTTTGAGTATGTGAGGGAATTAAGAATAAATTTGGATTTTACTCCTGTGACTTGTTGACTTTGAGTTAATCAAAAGGGAAATAACCCTCGGTGAATCAAAACTAATCAGCCCTTTTCTGAAAGGAGAGATTCAAAACAGGAGAATGCCCTTCGGTTGACCTTGAAGAAATAAATTGTCATGCTATGAAAAGGAAACCAGTGGTTTCTCTATGTACTTGGTTCAAAGAACTTATTTTTTTTACACATTTATAGATAATTAATAGTCTAAGAAAATGCGTTTTCTTACATACCAACTATCTCCCTTGATGCTATAATTTTGTTATTTCCCAGGTTATAAATATTTGGTCAATGGTCCACAGCTGTAACATTGTCAAAATTTTCCCCAGGATTCGGTGATGTACTGGAGAGAATACACATATCTCAGAACAGATACAGAATCAGTAGCTCAGGACAGCTATGCCAGAATTCTAGCTTCCAGTTGCAATAAAAAGGAAGGGTTTTCTTACTGCATTCTAACTTAGATTGTACCATTGCTGAGTATCCATTATCTTTTCATAAGGCTTATTCCACATAGCTTCTTTTTCCTCAATTTTTTATTTCATTTACATTTTATTATATATAATTAAAACCACAAAAAATAAATGTATTTTAATGCATTGTACAATTATACTCATCACATTTTAGACATATTCGGCATGTTTTTAACAACAGATTGAGGTAACAGTTGAGAATCTTAGCAATGAAAAATGCTTTTTTCATTTTCCTTTGTCCACCACCCCTGGTGTTTCCTCCTTACCATGGGAATTAAGTAGTTCATCATTTACAGTTTTCAATTAGTTCTTCTGAACAAATGAAAGAAAGCATGTGGTAAGTCCTCTAACAGAGTTCATAAATTTAACAGAAGCAGAGTCTTTTCCCCTGAACCATTCAAAAATACTTTTATTGCATCCTTATGTGAATTATTATTCAGGGTAAAATTCTGGACTTCTTAGTTGGCATATATCTAATGTCTTCATAAGCATTGGATAAAAGAGCATTTAAATGTGCAGAGATTCAAAACAAGAAAAAACATTTTTGAACTTTTCATATGCATAATTAAATAAGTCTTGAATTTGGAAATATTATTTAAGTCCTAGCAGAGGTAAATCCTAGCACAGATAAAAATTTTTAAATCAATCAATAAAATCCATAATAAACCTTATTAAATGATTTGCAAAAACTTCATTTATTATTTCTTGTTATCACTGGGGCAAGTTTTGTAAATTATAAGTTACTATATAAATGTTTATTACTATTTTGCATTGGGAATCCTGGAAAAGAGAATTTTAAAACTGCTATAAAATATTTGTATTGTATTAAAGGTGAATATGTTTTAAAAGTTAATGGCAAAAGTTTGTATTATAGTTAAATACAATTTCTAGGATTTCTTCACTGAAAACGAGAATTCATATTTAACTTTGTAAAATATAGACAAAACCTTTATGAAGACAGAAAAGAGTGTGAATCTTCAGAATCTTCATAGAACAGTGTTCTCCGATAGTTCTACTGTGCCATAGTGAAGTGATTAAACAGACCAAACACAAAAATGTGTGATAAGAGCGGTGACACAGACGAAAGGAAACAACCTGTGCCATCTGACCTCTCATACACAGGAAAACCAAAGCACAGTAATGACAGCTGTGGTCAGTGGAGCGGCACCCAGTTCAGAACACATTCATGATGAGAGAATATCCACACCGGCTGAGTGTACTGATGTAGCTACCGTGTTCTGGCCAAAGACCTGGAGAAGTATCCAGGTGTGGTTAGTGCAGCTATGGGATTGGGAGGGGGTGGAGGCAGGGGGGCATTTCTCTGAGCAGGCTGGAGGCAGAGAAAATGGATATCACCACACCCCCTGCCCTCTGGCAGTACCTACATGGTGCGAGGGACCTGGGGGTGGGGAGGGTTTCAAGGAATTCACCTCCTCACAGATTGCATTAGTCCAGCCTGCAGGGAGGCTTGGCGCAATACGGGGCATCTCCTAGGCAAATCGAGGAACTCTATAGAGAAGGTACAACAGACTCTTAGGGAGTTAGGAATGAAATAGGCCATGTGCACCCCTCACATGGGAACCCCTCACATGGGTAGGGAAGGCCCTCATCGGGCCACATTCCCTGCAGGACTGAAAGCCTAGATACTTTCCGTCCCCAGAACCTGGTATGGACTGTGATATCCATGCTGAGTCCAGTCGTGGGACGTTGATGATGTTGGTAAATCCACTGCTGATCTGAGGGAAATTGACAAATCCCAGGCATGGGGACAGGCTGTGGGAAACACCCAACACGTAGAGGGAACTTGACAACCCAAAGGGTATCCCAATCAAGTATAAGGGGTCTGGCAAAAGTAATCCGAAAGTAAATATGGTTTGACCTCCTTGCTGCTGGACCCCCACCTGAAAAGACAGACGAGCAACCCAATGCTGAGTTGTCTGGATCTCCTCCACCTGCCCTTAACTGCTGGCAGAGTCCTGAGGGATACAATCCTATTTGGGGGGGATGCCTTCCCTACCCCGGGTTTGAGATGCAGGTGAAGATCATCTCCAGGTAAGGGCCACTGGGGGTGATAGGAAGCCCCTTATGGAGCTGACTGTTCACTGGTTTCCCAGGAATAAACCAAAGGTGACGGCTCGGTCCGTACAGGGGCCGAGTGTCCTCTACTCCCTGGGAACCCTCAGAAGTTTTCTAGCCTCGTCAGTGCCATCAATGGAGAGCAAATGGTTATGGTCAGGAAGGTCCCTTTGACACTGCAAACTGGGCACTCTCCCCTAGGAGAGTATGAGGTTTTTATTTCTCCAGTACCAGAGAACACATGGTCATTGACAACCTATGAGGTCAAACTCTGCAAACCTCCATCGATGAATTCCGCCTCTGGGTTAGTAATCAAACCTGTGCTGAGGGAAAATGCCAGCTGGGAAGCAGTAAGTCTACCCTTGGACAGTGGTAACTGTCAAACAATATAAATTGCCTGGGGGCGGGGGGGGGCGGCGCATAAGGAAATAGGAGAAACTATCCGAGAACGGCACTGAGTGGATACTATACACTTGCCCATAGTGCTTTCAACATAGTGCTTACAGTCTAGTACGGCCAGTAAAAAAGGCAGATGGCTCATGGTGGATGACCATGGATTACCAGGAACTGAACAGGAGGTGCCTCCATCCATGCAGCTATACCTGACATTGCCACCATGTTGGATACCTTGGCCATTGTCCTGGGAATGTACCATGCTGTACTGGACTTAGCAAATGCTTTTTTCAGTACGCCCCTGGCCACTGGATAAAAGACCAATTTGCCTTCATATGGGAGGGATAACAGTGGATGTTCCAAGTACTTCCGCAGCAAGTGCAGCTCCCTAATACGTCATGGGATGCTAGCCTGAGAGCTGCTCCTATCCTGTTCCTTACATCAGGAAAATGGGCCATTACACTGATGACATAATGTTGACATGTGAAGACTTGCCTCTGCTTCGGGACACTCTGCAGACTTCGCTGGAACGTCTCTGATGGGGGCGGGGGAGGTAAACCCACTCAAAGCACCGACACTCCCATAAAGTTTCTGGGAGTTATTTGGTCAGGGGACACATGTGTTGTCCCAGAAGCTATTATTGACAAGGTGCAAACCTGTCCAACTGCCAAGAACATGAAAGAGAAACAAGCCTTTGTAGGGATTTGGGGATTTGGAGAACTTTTATTTCCCATCTGGCACAGGGCCTCCATTCCTTATGCCACCTGGTAAAGACAGAGCATGTGTGGGACTGGGGATCTGAGCAACCAAGTCACCTTTGAGAAGGCAAACTTGCTAAGTGACACAGATTAACTCCCTGGGTATCTCCTGAGCGGGACCACCATTTGAGTTAGCTGGATCTGTGACTCCAGAACAGTATGAGTCAGGCGCTGTGGCAGAAACAACAGAAGGAGAGGGAACCCCTAGGATTTCGGTCCCAGCATTAGAAGGGGACGGAAACCCAATATACGCCCATAGAGCAACATCTCCTAACAGTGCCCATTCTTCTAGTTAGAGGCTCTCAGACAGAACAATGTCATGGTAAGAACTTCCACCCTGTGGGGCGAGAGGGGGGAGAATATGTTCTACTGACCCACCTCTGCCACGGCTCACCCCCCACGGTGACCACATGCATTCTCACTGGCAGCAGAGGAGCCCTGCCCTCACCGTCTCTAGAAATGTGGTTCTGCTAGGCCCTATACAGTACGTAGATCCTCCAGCGCCCAGGGCCCAGTCCTGTGGTGGCCCCTGCTGCCCACTGAGGCCTGGTACACAATGGGTCTAGTTGGGGCAGTGTGTCCACTTGGACTGCAGTCACTTTTCAGCCCAATACTGACACCATCTGGCTGGAAACGGGAACAAACCCCACCCCAAGCCAGTGGGCTGAACTTGAGCCATTTGGCAGGGGACCACTCAAGAGCCCTGGCCATTAATTACTCCTTTGCACTGACAGCTGGGCTGTCCTAAAGTGATTAACCCTGTGGCTTAGACAACGGGACGTGAGTGGATGATCATGAATAAGCCCTTGTGGGGTCAGGATACGTGGAAAGACTTTGGAGTCCGCGTTCAGGAGCCTGAGGCCCTCCCCACTGTCTTCCACATCCCAGCTCATAAGGCGCTGAAACACAGTGGCAATCGGAAAGCGGATGCTGAAGCCCAGGTACCAGCCCGAGCAACTGACCCTTCAGTACATACAGCAGATTAAGTGCATAGAAAGAGCGTCAACCGTAGCACCTGATGAGAGGGCATATTGCCAAGGATACCAGACTGCCCTTGAAACACAGTGACTTGTTTAATGCAGTAGCAACACATCCTTTGTATTCTAAACGACACCCAAGACAACATTCAAAGGAGTTCTGGGCCATCCACTGGAGTTCGCAACCGGTGACGGATTAGCAAATTAATTATATTGTCCCCCTCCCTCCGAGTGAATGTTCTAAATATGGCTTGAATTGTGTGGGCACTGTATCTTACCTAACCCAAGCTTTCCCCTGTTGCCACGCAAATGGGGCTGCCCCCATGGGGGTTAGAGAAGCTGAGTACCACGTACAGACAGCGTTGTCAATTAGACAGTGATCAGGGGTCACATTTCTAGGGTCATGATATGTAAGGTTGAGCAAAAGAACATGACACTGAATGGAGATTCCATCTCCACTATAACCCAACGGCAGCAGGGTTTGTAGAAAGAAAAAAATGGAATATAAAGCAGCGGGTTAAATTACTAACGGGTAAAACCACCTTGGCCAGATAAACTAAAGAACTCCCCTAGGCTTCAGTACATTTGAATGATCAACCAGTAGGGCTTGTGGCCCCATATGCCAGACTGGGACCCCAGCCGAGTCACCCAACACTGTGAAGGCATGGAAGTCTGGGGAGACAGCCACTGCCCGACTCTAACCAGGGATTGACATGTTTATGTTCCTGAGAACACCAAACCCCATTATCCCTGGGAAAGATATTATCTACTGGAATTTGCAATGGGACATCCCACCAAGGATGGGCGACACCCTTGGGTCAGGGGCACCTACTCAATCTTCACTGGGATCCCATTGTCCTGTAAATACCCTATACCTGGAATGGAACACACACCGTTGAAACAGGGGAGGAGGTGGGGATCCTGGTCTGGCATATCCTGCCCCCAGTCCATCTCCTCACAGCTGACAGTGGTGCCTCCCCCAGCAACACATATGGTTTGTACAACAAGGCCAAGTCGTCAAGCTGCAGCCACATTAACTTCTAAGGCTCAGGCCACAGTGAAATTCTTATAGAAGGGGAAGAACTTCCCATACAAGTTCCTACTACATACAGGTCTTTTCGACCTTAGACTTCTGCTGCTTCTGTGGTATCTGGTCACGGGATGGGCACCTGATGGAAATACCTTTTTACCCGTGGGCCCACTTATAACCTGGCAAAGGAATCAATCCAGCTGTTGGGTGTGCGGCAGCTGCCCCTCTCTAGCTCCTCAGGACTGCCATGGTGGGTATTACCGTTCCAGGGAGGGGACTGGAAGGCCCTAAGCAGTACATTGAGGGAGAACAGGCTAGGATTAGTACTCTTAATTCATCTGATATTACCAATACTAACCCAGAAACCTGGCCCGCGACACACACCATCAGTAACACTGGACATAACATTCTTTTTCTGCCAATAACTACACAGGTAACCCATCAAACTGCTAACTGGAAGGGTCCTAAAAATGTACCCTCAGAGCCATGAGTAGATTTCGGATGGGTTCATGTGGCTCACCCCAACTTATGGACATTTGAGCACCTAGGTACCCCAATGTCAAGGACAGAAAAATCACCAGACAGAACCAACCCAATTGCACCAATGATATGGAAAGGATGTCACCAGAAAAATGTAGTCATTCTGACACATTAAAGAATAACGACTGGCACAGATTGGTCGCATCACCCAAGTATTATTGGGAAGCCCCGAATGGGACCCAATGGTTGTGTGGCACAAATCTTTGGCCGTGGCTTCTACCATGGTGGTTGAGCTGCCATATCCTGGGTTTTCCCTCAGCACAGGGCAGAATCCACCCCATGGTAACAAAAGTTGCCAACTTCCATCTCTTCAAGGCCAGATAAACCTGTTCTGTTTACAACAGATTAATCATTTAGC
Organism: Rhinolophus ferrumequinum; assembly: GCF_004115265.2. Lineage (NCBI taxonomy): Eukaryota > Metazoa > Chordata > Mammalia > Chiroptera > Rhinolophidae > Rhinolophus > Rhinolophus ferrumequinum. Next base: position 54,183,489 of record NC_046302.1, read on the forward strand.
TGCCATCTTTTCCTGTCCATTGGCCTGGAGAACATTACAGCACACATAGAAGCACTTACTAAATTCATGCAAGCCTTAAATGAGAGCCGGCAAAGCCTCTCCTTACTGAACACTGAAAGGTGTCCAATGAGAAAAGCTGCCCTCCAAAATAGAATGACCTTGGACGTCATTAATTCCTTGCAAGGAGGCACCTGTGCCATTAGCCAAACAGATTGTTGGGTGTTCATACCCGATGAGCCCACTAAGGCACCATCTTTACCAAAGCCCATGAGAACATGAGTGAAGGCCCTACGTGATCCGAGCCCCAGCCCAGAGGACTTAGTAAATCAATGGTTCAGATCACAGGGCTGTTATTATTTTGGGAATCCTTCATTACCTTCATGTGTGTTTTCTCTTGCATGTGCCTATATTGTTGTGGTATCTGTCTCCCATGCAGCCAGACGAGCACCACACCAGCCAGCTTCATGATAGTCAAACCCCTTGCTGGCCGCTCAGGGCACCTTGCAGAGCAGCAGGGCATGTAAAATTGTCGGAGTTGGTATCTCAGGGTGCAGTGTTGGTGAAGGTCACTGAGAGGACATTACCTCCTGCTCACCTGCGAGGAGGACCTGGGCAGTCAGAGGCTCCTCACCCCCACCCTTCTCCTTAGAACGCACACTCTGCTCATGTTTCCATAGATGGAACTCTTTCATTCACAAGAGCAATGTGCTGTTGAGACCGTCTGGACTGTGTAGTAACTGATCCCAGTAAGGCCTCTATATAAATTCTTAAGATTCTGGAGTCTCCTCTTCTTGTGGGAGCCCAGCACACGCCTCATAAGTAACGTCCCTTGCTTGTTAAAAATGTCGCCCACCGGTCTGGAGTGGGTTTTCTTTTTTAAAAAAGTAGTCTTGCTCTTGTTTTCAGTGTCGAAGAGGTGTTTTTGGTTGTTATTGCTGTTGAAATACTGAACATCTTCCACATTATGTAGGACAATGCAGGACAGTGCATAGCACGTAGCACTGCAGAGTCAATATTTGTTAAATAAATTACTAGAGCATTGGAAGGAGAGTCATTGAAGTTATAAATCAAAGATAGAAAATGCCAGATGGCTAAAGGAGAATTTAAAAGTTGTAGAAAATGGCAGTCAAAGGTTAGGACTTGTAAAAAAAATACATACATTTTTATTAGTCCTCTCAGGAGGGTGTTTTTCCTCGAATATGAGAAGTATCTCGTCAAACAACATCATTCTCTTTGTTTTTCACTTTTCATATTTATCATCACAATCACCATGCACTTATATCAAGTAATTCTGGTTTTCAATTTATGATGTGAAATAAATTTTCCTTCTTTAACTGAATTGACTTTTGTAAACAATTGATTTTAAGAAAAATATTAATAAGTATAAATTCAAGATAGACTCATACCGGGAAAAATCATAAAGGAAGTACACAAATAACTGAGGTGCTGGAAATCCTGCTTAAGAAAAATAAATAGAAATTCCAGACAGTGAGGCTTATGATAGTTCATTTAAATGATAACTTGTCATTCTGGTGTTTTGTTTGTTTGTTTGTTCGTTTTTGTTTTCCTCCAGAACTACTAGGTTCATTCTACTGGGGTTCAGCGTCAAAGAGAGATGTTGTTTAAGGGTACACATATGCAACTAAGTAGGCAGTAAGTCCTGGAGATCTAATACACAGCATAGTGATTACAGATGGCAAAACTGTAGCATAAACATTAAACTTGCTAGAAGAGTAGATCGTAAATGTTCCCACCACTAGAAGAAATGATAATTGTGCGATCTGATAGAAGTATTAGCTAACACAATGGCAATCATATTGCAATATAAATGTATCAGTACATCGTACACCTTAAACTTAGTTATATGTTAATTATACCTTAAAAAAAAAAAACCAAAAAGCAGATATTTAAGTTAAGAGTGTTGAAAATTTGTATGCTAGGTACACAGAAGGCAAGAGACTCTTTGTTTCCCAGAATGGAGGGCTAATAATCATGAACCATGAACTTCGAGACTAGTAAAGAGAAAAGAGAAGAGATCCAGGAAACATATCGACAGGAATATTCCTATCCACTTCTCATCAAGGTTAGTAACCTCGTAGAACGAGTTAGGAAGCTTTCTATTTTTTCTATGCTCTGCAACTATTTAAAAAAGCTAGGATGTTCTTGACCATGATTTCAGAATTCAGTCTGTTAAACTGATTGATCTGATGCGCTTTTGGAGACCAGCATTTTCCTTATCTTTCCAAATGCTTCTTTACTTTTTACTTCTATTGCTCCCATAAGTTTTCTGCCTTCTTTGTAATCTCTTTGGCAAACTTTGCTTTTCCTAGTTAATCATCCCTTTCATCTATAATTTCAATTGAATTGGTATAAATTTGTTCAAAGTGATCTCTTAGAATTATTTTTGGTCTTATTTTTATCTGTAGTTTTGTCAGCTTTTTTTTCCCCTCAGATTTTCTTGTTTTTCTTTTTCCCCCAGATCAAATCTGCTAAAATTGGTTCTTTCGAAAAATAGTTCTGTTGTTGTATACTAAAGTATAGTTATTTTTAGTTTTCAATTTCTATTTTATATTAATTCCTCCCTATTACCTATGTAATAATTATTTTGTTATTCTCCTAAATCTTCAATGTAAAGTGTTTTATTTATCTTCAGTCTATTTTGTTATCTAATTATGACCCAGGAGAACCCCTTTATCTGAACCGAATACATTCCAAGTGAATGCCTGAAACCATGAATAGTATCAAACCCTATATATACTATTTTCTCCTATACATACATATATACACACCTATGATAGAGTTTAATTTGTAAATTAGACATAATAAGAGATTAACAACAATAATAATAGGATAATTTTAACATACTGTTATAAAAGTTATGTAAATATCTCTTTCACAATATGATTGCACTATACTTACCCTTCTTGTGATGACGTAAGATGCTACAGCTCTTGTGAGTTGAGATGAAGTGAGGAGAATGACGTGGGCGTTGTGACCTAGCGCTAGGCTACTACTGACCTCTGAGAATATGTCAGAAGGAGGATCAAAACTCGCATGAATTTGTTTCGTTCTTCACAATTTCACAGATAGAAGCTTCCTTCTTACCATAGATCTTAGCAACTTCAGCGTATGATATTTTTTTTTCCTTATTAAGTACAGTACTTTCATCTTTCCACTTAAAGGAAGCACTTTACAGTTTCTCTTTGGCATATCCAAACTACCAGCATCACTACTCTTGCACTTTGGGGCCATTATTCCATAAAATAAGGGTGACTAGAACACAAGCAGAACGGTAAGGCAACAGTCAATCTGATGACGAGATGGTTACTACCTGATTAACAGGTGGGGAACATCAACAGCGTAGAGACGCTACAAAAAATGGATGAATCATGTCCCGTGAGGCAGCACGAGATTTGATCACGCTACACAGAAGGGCACACAGTTTAAAACTTCTGAATTGTTTATTTCTGAAACTTTTCATTTGATAATCCGGACAATGGTCAACTGTGGGTAACTGGAATTGCGGAAAACGAAACCACAGGCAAGGTTGACCACTGTATGTAGGTTTTTAATTAGTCTCTAGTTTTAAGCTCCATAGTTTTGATATCTAATGCTTTCAGTTACATTTATTTGTAATAAATGTACTTTGATTTTTTAAATATAATTCAAAATATTAAGATTAGCAGTGTTGAAGATTTTATTTTAACTCCCAAATTTGTACAATTAATGTTTTTGATATATTTTTATCTTATATTCAGAGGCTAAATATGTATGATTTTACCTCTATAGACTTTATTGTGTTTTGGTTTTTTTTCATGTCTAATACATGGTCAATTGTTTTAAATGTTTTGTAGACATTAGGAAAAATACATTTTCTCTTGTTAAGCATTAACTTTTCTCGACACAGATATCCAATGATGGATAGATAGATAGATACATGTCCCATGTCACTGTAAACAATATAGAGTTCATTGTTGTTTTTTTTCTGTTTTGCATTTTTAAACACAGCTGATATTATCTTTTGTCCTCCCACTCCCCAAAAGATGTTTGCACAGCTGTGATTTCTAATTTAATTGTAAGATAATTGTCTTGTTTCTTATTTAAAACACATATTTTTATTTGCATTAACTTAAAAAGCTGTTTTTCAACAATGATTTCGATTTAATCATATGGTTTTCCAATTTTTTATATAGCCCATCGCTCCCTCTTTCTTGGATTTATATTACATGTTAATGGAATACATTGTCTGTCACCTTTGTCCCAGAAATATTGCATGCTGGTGTATTTCTTGGCCGTGCATATATGAATAAGTCCCTCACCACTATTTGAATAGTTATAGAATGTTAGGTTCTACGTCATTTTCTCTCAGAACATGAATACTTTAGTTTCTTCTGGTATTCTGTGTTACTAATAAGAACAACAAACATGTGTTGAATGTTGAGGAAAGGTTTGTAAAATTAAGTTAACGTTCAATGCTGCTACAGCCTTTCTCAATCTATCCTTCATTCCTATAATACAAACACACCTCCCCAACAACTCTCATTTCATCCAAACATCTTGGGGGATTCCAACATGGAGTAATCTTGAAACTAAACCCCAACAAGGATAATCTATCACGTCCATCTTAGTTGCTAACAACATGGGCATTTGTAACCTGAAGCCCAGATGCTCGCCCCCAAATGACATAAGGCACCTGGGACCTAAATACCGCCTGGAGAAAATGCTGAGTTGACCATTACTATTTGAAAATAATACTTCTGTCACATTCACAATAATTTTTATATATTTATTTGTGTTGTTTAATATTGGTGTCTCCTAACACTCTTAAACCTCATAAGATGGTGATTAGGACCATTTCTTCTTGTTTTGTATTCCTAGATCACAGTGGGTGCTCAGAAAATATTTATGGACCTTCACAGAAAAGACAATTGAACATTTTGTGAATGGTTTACTCAAAGGAAGCACAGTGATACTCAAAAAGCAGGATTATCTGCATCAGGCAAAAAAAAAACAACTAACATATATATGTTTATATACATGTTTTATATGTTTATATTTCTAAGCAATGACTGAATACAATGTAAATGTTAGAAATGTATTATCATTGGACAAATTACTGACTTGTTTTGTATTTTTTTTAACATAATGAGTGTTATAAATAGGCTGTTATTGAAAAAAACATGATCAAGTTTTATGGTTAGCTAAAATGTTTTACACACCTATATTCAGGCCACAAAATTCAGCAAGACCTATAGCATTTACCATTATGGATGGTGCCTAAATTTGATCACACAGTTAGTGTTGTTGCCTCCAATACCAGTTTTGCCACCAGCTGCTGCCACCTCCCTCCCTTCTGTAAAGACTATACATTTTAGATATATTTTTAAGTAGTAATACACAGCGTCAAGTTTAACAAGTTCTGTGTCAGTCAGACAGTCTTAAAGCAACAAGGGTTTATTTCTTACGCTACTTGCCCGATCGCACTCACTTGGGGCAGTCTGCTCCAATTTATCTTTATTAGAACCAGTTCCGGGAGCACACCCCACCTGAATTTAGTTTGTGAGGGCTGCCATAACAAAGAACCAAAACCTGGGTGGCTTAACACAACAGAAGTAAATCGCCTCAAAGTTATGGCGGCCAGAAGTCCCAAATCAAGGTATCTTCAGGACAATGTTCTCATTGAAACTTCCAGAGAACGCTTTTTTTGCCGTTTCTAGGTTCTAGTGTTTGCTGACAGGCAGTCCTGGGTGTTCCTTGGCTTGTAGATGCCACAATCCAAGCTCTGTCTCAATCGTCACAATATGTTCACACCTGTTTGTCTCTCTCGTCTTCTTATAAGGACACAGTCATCATGGATTAGGGACGACAGTAAATAGCAGCAAACTGCCCAGTTGCCTTCCATGTCTGTCGGCATAACTCTGAGATGCACGTTCTGTGCTGTGGCCCGAAGCTGCCAGGGGAATGCAGCCCAATGTTTTGACATGCTTGAAGAGTCACCCCTGATTTTCTTCTTTCTCTCCACCCTCCTGCTTTCCCTCTCCTCTGTATCGGTTCCTTCGGAACACCTGCAAATAAACTGTTTGTACTTGAATACCTGTTTTCGGTGATGGAAAGAGAACTGACTCTGGGTGGTGAACACAGAATGTGTTACATAGATGATGTATTACAGAATTCTACACTTGAAATCTATGTAACTTTACTACCAATTGTCACTCCAATAAACTTTAATTTAAAAAAATACCTGTTCATAGACCAGCTTCTGCGGGAACCCTTACTAAGATAGACAAGCAAGTCATGTGGCTACACTAGACATTGAAGGAAATAAGGACCTGCCATTCAACTATGTGCCTAGAATCGAAGCACCACAATATTTTGTGGAAAACTACAACTGGAATAGTTTGTCCCTCCTTTTCCAAAAGTTACAGCTCTTTCTTTATTCTGCCTGTTTTTCATCCCTATTAGGAATGGTCATAATATTAGCAAGACTTCTTTTCTTTTTCTGTTTCAGAAAACTACTCTAAAATTATTCTATTAACAGTTCTAGTTTTCCCGTATTTTTCTATTAGATATGCTTTATCCAACTAAATCATTTTTCATAGATTCAGTGTCCCTCTCTATTCAATACAGCCCTTCTTTCTTCTCTTCCTTTCTTAGCTTGGATTCCATAGAAAACAGAGCCTTGGGGCAAAATATGTATGCTGACTCTTTTTGGAGGAATAAAATCCCTGTTCAAGCATAGTGAGGAAAAAAGTGAAGTGAAGCAGGGAGTAAGAGAGAAAGTAGTATATGTGTATGTGTTCTGGAACAAGCCACACCCTCACAAGAAAAAAGCTAGTTGCTTAATGATTCAGGCAGTCTTGTAAAAGCTTTATGAAAACACTCAACTGCAGAGGAGCTGGAAAGGGGAATGGGGGAGGATTTGCGCTCCTGGCATGTATCTCACACCCCCCCTCCCCCATCCCTACAGTGGGCAAGTCTGAGTCACTCTGGGTCCAGTTTTGGGTCATCTAGTCCCTAGACTCACAGCTCCCCCAGTGAGGCAGTGCAAGGCTCTGAAGAGTCCAGCCATCAGCCCCAGAGGAGCCAAGAAAATCCTGTTGGAAGATGAGGCTAAATCGGCACACAGACTCTGCAGAAGTTCCTAACTTACTCCTCCTTTCTCTCTTCTTCTCCTTCTTTCATCACTTCCCATATTTTTTAACTTAAACTTGTATTTTTTTCCCATTTTTCATAATAAATATTTTATAGCTGTTTATTGTAACAAAATTGGTACAATATTGAAATGTATTAAGTACTTGCTATGGGCCACACACTTGGCTACGCATTTTAAAAAATTATTTTAATTAATTTTACATTAAAAGTACTTCGGTGTTATAGAAATATAAAATATTTTTGTGTGGGTCCACATATATTATTTTACATAAGTACAAAACTTTAATCATGTCACATGTATTACTTTAATCATGTATTACTTTGGGGGTACATAATCCTTTTCTTTTTTTCTTTTTTAGCTTCTTTTACTGTTCGTTTTTAGCTCCTGTCTACAAGGAAAACAAGTATCCACTTCCAAGTAAGCCAAGCTATTCCCTTATTATATATTCTTCCATATTTTAATATTTTTATCCAAGCTCATATAATCAAAAACAGCTTTATTTTATATATAACACACACACATATATTATATACACATATGTATACACACATAAGCATGTATTAACTTATACAAGTGTACACATACATGTGTACACACAAAAGTATACATATATATGAATGTATTTAACGCCAGTTCACTGATAATTTTGTCTTTTTAGTTTTCACACAAAATGGTATTAATAAAACTTTGCGTTTCACTGCTCTCAATACTACCTTGAAATTCCTTTTATTGGCTAGTTTACCTTTAATTATTTTAATGCTTTCATATACTCTTGAACATATCATAATTCATTCAAACATTCCATGGTTGATGGGCATTAACTTGGTTTCTTGTTAGAAACCAGTATGGACAAATCTAATACAACCATCCTTAGTCATATATATTTCTGTATTAGCAGTATGACTTCCATGAGATAAAATCCTAATAGTGGAATTTCAGGGTTGAAAGACATGTGTTTAGTTTCAACAAAGTTGCCAGATTTGACTGTGGGTAAATAAGCCACCTGAAGCCAAAAAATGATGGTCACCTAGCTGATTAATCATGTTGAGGCAGGTCCTAGGAAGACTCAAGTCCGAGCACTATGGGGACAGGGTGGATTCTGGAAGCACACCCGGATCACATTCCCCCGTAATGCGTAGTGTGACCTCCGCCAATTTACACATACTTACCCCCCACCCTTTCTATCCCTCATCTGTAAAATGCAGGTGAAACAAGTACTATGTCACAGGATTCTTGCAAGCATTACATGAGTGTATGCATAAAGTTCTTAGGAGAGTAAAGAGTACCTGGCACAACAAAAATGCCATATAAGTATCTCATCACTGCGATTGTCGTCCCCCGAGTTGTCATTTTCATCATCATCATTACCATTTTGCACCCAGGTGTCAGGCTTCTTTTCTCATGATTTATTTACATTTCATGTTAAAAGATAATCATCTTTATCTCAAATTTGAGTTCGTTCAAGCACCTCCACTCTTACCATCAATATTCGCAGACACTGCTGATGGTCCCGCCATGTAACACCTAGATTTCCTGCAGATTTGGCTGACAGCTGCGGTGTTCTCACGAGTTCCCACCTCCATCACAGGTCCTATCTGCTTGATCAGCCCATGCACACGGCAGCTTTATATTTCGGGGTGTTGTTGCCCCATCAGAGCAACCCTTCACACATCTGTCCCAGATTCCCTGGTCCTGTGAGTCACAATCCTGAGGCATACTCTACACGGTTCTTCAGAGAGTCCCCAGGACTGACCTCAAGTCATCCCAAAGCTTCTAGAGAGGAATCACCTCATGAACACACCCTTTGTTGGTTCTCCACACCCTCCATCATTTTCTCACCATCTCATGTTTCCTCTTCTCACACCTCTTTCTTCTGGGATAACCTCCCAGGCAAACTGCCTATTTGGTGTCTTTGAGTCAGCTCAGCTCTTAGAGGACCTGAGGTAAGAAAAACCTAAAGGCTGACAATAACTGTGTGGAGATAAACCACTTCATTTTTTACCAGAACAAAAGTACTAGATTACATGACTTTTTCCCATGTGTTCCTCTGTTTTTCTGAATATATATATGAGAATGTATATGTGCATTTATATCCAAATATATATATTGTGTGTGTATATTCATATTTGTGTGCATATGAATCTCTGCAATATTCCTGCTCTGTCCTTTAAAATAATGTTTGTATTTATGTACCCATCATCTACTTCAGAAAAAACAGTGACCATACTTGAATTCATCAACCAAAATTTTCAGTTGGGAAATCATTTCACTTTTTCTCTGGAAGTTATTTCGTGAATAGTAGTTGTATGTACACGGACTCCATTTAAAACTCCTTTGGTTAATTATTTTTCTCAAATTGCATATATCTTCCAACAGCTTTACTTTGCCATTTGTGATTTCTTTGCATTCTGCTTTCAGGATACCTCTGGGAATTTGTAGGGCTCAGTAAGTCTGGAGAGTACCTTGGTGGTAGGAGGCCATACAAGATTTGGGGAAGGTCTATATGCTTATAGTTATCAGAAAGCAGGCTGCCTGTTTTATTTTTGAAGCACCCCTGACTCCAGGCTCTTACATTTTCCCAGGCTCAGCTTCCATAAGTTCCTTCTCAGTGTCTTGGGTGCCAGCAAGATCAGACATACATAGTAGATTGACTTTGACCTTCTGTTATTGCAGACACAGATCTCCGCCAGTCAACCTCTTCCAAGATCCATAGCTTTCTATTCCTTTTTCAGTATTACCCACTATTAGTCTCCAGACACTTACCTGTGTCACACAGGGACAAAAGTACAACCAATTAGCCAACAGGAAGGAGCCCAGACATTCACTTACATCCACCAACCCCTAAGCCTTGGCCAAATTAATCCCAGAAGGCAAGATAGAGATCGGAAAATCAGTCAGGTCAACATAGTCTCATAATGCTTTTCTTGAGCCCCCTGGGCTTTCATCTTTTGTTTTGTTTTGTTTTGGGCGACATTTTCAGGGACTAAACTTTTCACCAAGGCAATATAACATAGCTGTTAAGAATGCAGTCTCTAGAGAAGGATTACATGGATTCAAATCACAGTTTATCTACTTATCTGTGTGATCCACACATCGTAGTTTAAACTCAGGACTTCTGCTCCTTTAAAATATGGATAATAGTACTTACTGCTCAGAGTCTCCCAGAGAAGATCATACAATAAAGGTCACACCTTTCACCAGATTCTAAACAGTTTGAGAATAAATTACAACTATGTCAATCAAAACATCAACTTATTACTGAAGTTATATGGAAGTGTATATTTTGGTAAAAGACAGATGTCAACTAAACCTCAAAATTATGAACACTCACCATCCATTTGACAGCAAAACAAATGGTATCCTCGTTGTGAGTAGCTGATTCCCAAAAGAAAAAACGAGGGCAGAGTTGAACTATGCACACCTAGTTACTTTCCCCAACTTTACCAATCCATTCTATTCATGCATCTCTCTGTGGGAGAAGAAAACAAAGGGTGCAGCAGCTTTCAGTTGTCTAGTGAAAATCTCTCTTCATGGAACTAAGAGAAAGTAGGAAAAGGTGTCTTCCCTGCCACATTGAGGTTTGCAACCATCTCAGACAGTTTTTGTCCTGAGACTTCTTTGTCTTATTATTCTTGCTGTAAACACGGATATGGCTCTCCCCACGGTTGGAGGTGAGCAGTTTATTAAGGTAGCCCTGCCTCCTCCTTCATGAAGCTGTCCCTCTTCTGCCAAAGTCAGGTCCTTGCATAGCTTTCTGGGATTCCTGGTGGACAGATTAGGTTCAGTCCCTCTCAGTTCTCTAACTTGGGTGAGAAAAATACATGATTTCAATCAATTCCTCAGTCATCCCGTTTCCATTGTATTCCTTTTCTTATCCAAAATATGTGCAGCTACGAAGTACAGTGTTGACAGCCAAAAATAATATGAAACATATAAAGAACAATGCATGAACTCCAATTAAAAATGTCAACTGAAATATGCCCCTGATTTTAATCCTATGCAATTAAAAACTTCTCAGGAAGAAATTAAAGATCAAATATGTAAACTCTTTTTAAGTGAAAATACAAAAATAGAAGCCCAAAGCAATGAAAATCAATGAGTTTATTCTTATAAGTTAAAAATCTAAACTCTAAAATTCCTATGTTAAACTTATGAAAAAAAATCATCGTGCTCAATTTTATTTCATTCAGAAGCATTCTTGATGACTGCCTAGAAGTGTGCTTCTTACCCCCACCCCCACCCCCCACTGGTGAATTCTACCAAATAATTTTTTTTAATTAAATTTTATTGGGGTGACAATTGTTAGTAAAGTTACATAGATTTCAGGTGTACCATTCTGTAATACATCATCTACATATGACATTGTGTGTTCACCACCCAGAGTCAGTTCTTCCATCACCATGTATTTGACCCCCTTTACCCTGTGTTTCTTAACAGCAGCTGGGACAGCTTGGCCTGTGTCTCATTCTAATGGGTGTGGTTCCTTCAGGGTCTGAAAACTTAGAGATGTAACAAATCTCTCAAGTGTTTTACTTTTGTTGGTTTAAAGCAATTCGCAAAACACTGAATATTATCAATTGCTTTTTCCATCCCCATCCAATTTGGAAAACAAGTTCATCATTAGCCCTTATAACAGTGATCCCAAGGAAAATTATGTTCGCAGAACTCAGTTCATAGTGTTACCAAGATGCACGGCAGAAAGCAAGTGAAGGAGAGTCTGCAGAGATAACCTTCCTGGGTTGCTCTGGCTGGAATGACAGGCCGTCCTGTTCTGTTATTCTGAAGCCAGGCCTTCTACACTTGCAGTTGTTTTTTTTTTTTGGAAGCAATAACTCTGCAAAGCATTATTTTTGGTACTATTAAGTCTGAAGGAAAGCTTCGACAATATTTCTAATTAAAAAGAAGTTTGTCATCCTTCATCTTGAAATTCGGAAAGATGGCCATGAGTAGAATGGTTGTTTCTTAACAACTGCACTGGAAACTCAATGATGGAGAATAACAGCAGGCCTATAAGCATAGATGAGGCTGACTTTTGAGAAGTCCAGAGCTGAACTTTTCCAGGTTAAAAATCAGCTGAAGCCTTAGAAAACTGTCAGAACAAATATTGTCAGAAGCCTCTGGCTGCCTCCAAACGAAGCTGGCAGAGAATGCCACTACCGGAAACAGTCTGAGCCACCATTCTAAACATGACCTAGACCTGACTTTCTAAACACTATGTTGAACCCACAAAAAAAATAAGGCTCTTTCATACTCCTGCCCTTTAGCTTCAGAATTGCTATGGTCATCTCTACACCTTAATTTTAATCTTAGTATATAGTTTGTCTTTATACAAATTATCAAATTTGAAGCTGTATAGCCCTCAGCCAGAATCATTGGCTGAAGGCCCAAATGAAACTTCATAACACATATTCAAATTTGTGAATTAAAGAGCAAGTTTACTGGTAATATAGTTAATCTCTGAGCTAAGTACATGCCTGTGCATAATCTACCCCATGTATGTTTCATCTAAACTGGAACCCTGGCTTCCTTTAGATATACTTGATTTGAAACCGTATTTTGCTTTCTTCTTCCAAATCGTTTTCTCTTCTTCCTCTGCATGCCGTTTTCTTCTCTTTGGCTTCCTTTTTCCTTCTTGCCTCAGACCTCAGTAGCAACTAGCACTAATTATTCGTGGTGGATCTACAAGGGCACTGAAGCTTGATGGACGGCTCACTCTCCACTAGCTCATGCTCAGCTTGGCTAGCAGGGGCCCTGAGGAAATGGTGGAGGAAAACCACGTTTCTGGTTGATATGCGTCAGCAAAAAGACATTTTCTTATCTCTATAGTGACAACTCCAGTAGACTGTACATCAGCAGATCTTTGCCCAGACAAGTTTATTCTCAAGAACCTGTAAAAAGAAAAAAGAAAAGAAAAAAAATGCATCCTAGGATCAAATACGTTTTAACAGTTGGCAACAATAGTTTCTTTAAAATAACTTCCCAGAGTCTTTCTCAAACAGATCAACATTAAAATTGTTTTCAGGGTTGGGTTTTTTTGTTGTTGCTTGCTTGTTTTTTGTTTGTTTATTAACTGATTTTTACTACAACAAAGAACTCTGGCATTAAACATCTATGTATCTAGAACTCTATTACCAGTTCCATTATTTCTACATTTCCATAAATAAAATGGTGGGTTGAAGTGATTTTGTAATTTTAATTTTAACATATGCAGCTAGTTTGCTTTGGCCAGCACTTTCTCAAAGTGTTAGTCAATCACATTTTCTCTAGCAGTGGATGAGAAGAAATGGGGTAGTATGATTGGAGGGAGATGGACACAGAACATACAGGAGATTTTGTAGCCTGAAAGAAGAAATTTGGGTTTATACTAAGTTCAAAATAAAGTGCCGAAGGACTTTGAGGAGAGGAGTGATAAGATTTTTTAAATTTTACAAAAAACACTTTCATTTGACTTGTGAAGAAAAATTTGGGGAAGGCAAAGGTAAAAGGAGAGAGAAAAGTATAATGAAAAATAGTACAGTATTTTCTCAATTATTTGGAATATGAAAATATTTTGAAGTGAGTTTTCAATATTATAGTAGTCCTCTGAGATTTTTATTTGAAGCAGTTACACTAAAACTTCTGTTTAACCTCTGCAGAGTATATCCTATATGCTTGTTTTCAATAGATGGATTCCAAAAATGCATGTCCATAAAATATAAGAATGTTAAATTATAATAAATAAACAAATAAAATGCATTCAGCAGCACTTCCTTAGAGACATCTGCTCTGATAATCCAGTATTAAATAGATCTTTCTATTATGCTCTTTCATATCAAGCATCCTGGTTTCACTTTTTATTATAACACTTCTCTGCTTTTTTACTGACATTATTCATTTGTGTTTTCAACAATTTAGTCTATCTTTCTATCAGACTCTGTCTCCATGTCTGTCTTTCCAAATGTATTCTCAGGATGTAGCATGGTACACATGCAGGACAAACAATACACAAAAGTAAATATATGTTAAATTAACAAATTAATATTTATATCTTAAAGAACAAAGGGCAAACATATTTATCTTCATTTCCATAGCTCATACTGGAAAACATTAGTAGACATTTTTAGCATCTAAATAAAAGAAATTATAGAATCTACCAATTTAAGAATATATTTTATGCAAATTAATGTATCATTCTTGTATTTCATACAGTTGAATGGCAGCCTTGGGAAATTACTAATGCAGATGTATTTTAAACTGACAACATATTTATGATACATAGTCATTACTTATTATTTGAATATAGTTTGTCTATCAAAAACATAATTTATTTTGTAAATGACTTCTGCCTCCAGTCAGCATTCTTCTAAACAGCTTGTCCAAATGTTTATAGGGAGATAGGAAATTATTATTGCATTTGAGAAGTAATTAGAAATTAAAGTATGTTGGACGTGGTACAGGATGATTGAATATGAGGGTGAGGGCAGAATTCAAATGAATTCTGGACAGAGTTAAATGGAGAATTTAAAAGTAGAAACTTTGCTTAATGTCTGTAGCTAACAGGTTGGAAAAGTTTACAGTATTTATGTACCTTGGCTGCTTCTTGATACTTTTAACAAGATTTTATGAGATATGCGAAGATGAAACTTAGCCAGATCCTGAGAAAAATGAAAGGGGACATAATTTTACTAAAGGGAGCCCTCTCTACTATTGACTGCCATTTAAAATGAGACACCAGTAATTTACAGCTTTACAGGACTGTAAAAACCGACTGTATGTGTAAGCCAAGAAACAAGAGATGTGATTTTCTAAGAGCCAGCGAGTGTACCAATTAAGGATGTCTCCTTTTCCCCCAAGTGTATTATTTCACATGGCCTCCTCCAGGTAATTGCCATTAAATTGAGGGGGACAGAGACTTGCAAACACCAGCCCAGTAAATAAAAGAGGAGATTCATCAGATTTCAGACCTACATGTATGACAAACTTGATGGATGAAGCCTGCCAAAGCTTGAGGAAGTGGTACTGCCACAGAAATCCCACACTTTTCAAAGACTGTAATTGTTTAATTCTTAACATTTCCGTCTGTCCCACGTCTGTACCAGCTCTCATGAGGTATCTCTCGGTCATGAACTTCAGATTAGAGCACTGAGGACCACAGATAAGGAAGAAGCTTCCAGAGTCTAAGAAAGACAGTGTTAAAGACCAGTGGTCATTAACAGACAGCAGAAGGAGAGAAAGCCACAGGGACCAATCAGGGGAGGAGTGATTGACAAGGACCGTGGACAATAGACTCGATCATTCTTCCTATTTCTAACACCTGATCTCTTCTTCTAGGATTCCTTGTCTTACATCCATTGGTTTCTGTTTCTTAGTCCTCATAACTTGTTCTTCACATAACTCTAGATGCTTAATAATGTTCTAATAAGCCGTCCCTTTCTTTACATTCAGTGAATTTACAATTCCAGTTTCTTTGCATGTACTTTCCACTCAAAATTTCTCCATATTTTCTTCATTTGGGCACATAACTTCCTCCTTTATTCTTTAGAGAACACTCAACATAGTGTATCCTAAAAAAATACATTATTTGCTTGATAATATCCATGTTTTCTGTTGTTTTCCCCACAAAGCAGTTTTTATAGGTTCAAAGTGATATGAAACAGTTAGTTCAGTTTTTCTCTCAACTCTTTATTCAACACATATGCCCACTGTATGAAAATATTTTTATTATGCACTTATAGTATATAATGATGAATAAAATGAATGTTTATGGGAATAATGTTTGTCATTCAATATGGTCAAACACATGAAACATTTTTTTTTTAAAGCAAGGTGGCATGTAGAACTTATTTTCCACATTGACTCTAACCAAAGGACAAATCCTAACCTTCATCGTAAACCAAAAGATGGAAAGCCTTACTCCTTTTTATCATGTTTTCATTTGGAAGAACAAAGCTAAATGCATTCACAATTCACTGCCCTCTTAAAGAAAGCAGTAATGGGCTTTCAGAAACAACCTTTGGAGCACGCTTAAATATTTAGCAACATTAAAGCACTCTGTTTTTTTCCACTACAGTTTAATGCCTCAAGCGTGAGAATTATCCATATGCAAATGTTTAAATGTTGAATGCCTCTATATTACTCATTCAATCAAGGTTCAATTAAATAAATGTTTATGGAATCCCTATTATGTGATAGGACATTCCAGGTGCTAATTAAAATACATAGAATTTATTTATAAATATTAATATTTAAAAAGACAATGAAAAATATAATAGGAGGAAGGTATGCTAACTCTTCTTGATCCTCACCACCACCAAACTTTCCATATCCTACTGTCCTAACTCATTTCTACTGTACTTTGACATCTTGGGTTCTCCAATCTTCACATGTGAGAATCTGGAAATACTGGTTTACCCACCTCTGATCACATAACCTTGACCCCCTGAGTTGACGGCTGTGCCACAGTTCACATCACATTCACTTCTCTGCAGTTTTCCCAACTGTGCAAGTGCTAATGCATTTTCTTTCCTCTGTCTGATTTCAAATATCCATGCCACACTTATGTTGCTTGTATAATTAAAAATTAAACTTGTTTGAAACAATTGTTACTGGAGAATTATGAAGGGAGCAATGAACTTAATGATGTGTCACAAAAAACAAATGATCTAGGTAAGCACAATGGATTTTAATATGTCTCTCACCAACAGAGGAGGTACACAGACGTACCGTTCATGTATTCACCAGGAGTCTAGTGGATCTCACATCTCAGGGATCAGAGAGAAAAATGATGACCAATGAGAGTTTCTTTCCCTTTCTCATTTCCTCGAGATGAGGAATGGACTGTTAAGTCCATTCCTTGCTCTATGGAAATGGACTGTGTTGGCAGCAAAAATAATGAAAGGAAGAAGAGAAAGAAATACAATGAAACAGGGAGGGATAGCTGCAGGCAACAAACACTCAAGGCTGTTGGTTAGATATTGGAGGCTCCAGCTAAGGGTACTGCCTGGCTAAGATGCTGAGAAGCAGTTAGTGCAACACCACAAGGCAACACACTATGGATTACAAATGTGTGCCATCTGCCGAGCATTAGTGTTAGTGATACCCTGGGGCTGTGGCAAAGCCTGGCATAGTGTCAGTGATGTGACAACCTCGCATTAATAAAGATATATTCTGAGTATCAGCAGATAGAACAGAGCCCCAACATGAAGAGCTGAGCAGTAATGTGTTTTACTACACACTACATAATACTACAGCAGTAGTATTATCTGTGGTGAGCTTTCTTCAAAAGACCAGATGTGATGGCATGGTGGTTCCCAAAACCTCTGAGATTGACAAAAGAGGTTGGAATCCTTAACCTGTCCAGTGAACTCCCAAGGAGATCCAAGTTCATCAGAAAGCGAGGAACGACCATTTGTGTGACACTGAGCCTTTACTCAGGTCAGGTTTTAACTGGGAAAAGATTGTAAGGTGACTTTATTGTTTCTGAAGTGGCTATTTGTCTTTTTTTTTTTCTTTGTTCACCATTCATTCCCTTTTCACAGTAGCAAGCTTGTTTACTGTGGCTTTTAAAAACTCTTTCCTTTATATGCAAATCCAAGCGCTTCTCTTCCTCTATAGATACTAAAGGGGTCAAATCTTCCTTAAAACTGGGAAAGGAAAGGAGTCAGGCTGTGTGCTATCTCCAAGTCTGACGAAACACTTGATCTTGAACTAATGTTGCTAAAATCCAAGGTAAGGGATCAATATAAGGAGCCTGCTTTTAATAGAACAGGGCCATACTTCATACGCCCCAATCACCTGGGTTCCTAACCATCACCAGGACTCCCAGAATTCCATGAGCCCTCCAGACCTTTCCAATAAATTATATCATGCCTGCGTTAGCAGGAAAGAATTCAGATTGTTTGCCTTCAGTTTGCCTTCATTTGATGCATCACCCAGAACACACAGTGGGGATAACTCTTACCACACCTCCCAGAACACACAGTGGGGACAACTCTAACCAGAAGCAGATAAATTAGAGAGGGGAGCTTGTATTTGTACATTAGCAGAAAAGGGTGGTTGGGACATTACTGCCTTCTGAACCACCAATTCTATGTCTGAATTTATCTAATTTCTAAAAATCTCTTTCCAATATTCTACCAGAACTTCTTCCTTGTCACTTCTTAAATAGGAGAGAAAAACTGAAAATAGTAGATCATTTGTGACTTATGAAAGTATGTTTCATTGAACTTCTGATACAGAGACCAAATTGCAAAGAGCTGTAGTGAGTGAGGGATGTGGATGTGGGTGGACATGAAGTAAGGGAGAAATGAGGAAAACATGCTACTTTGAGACAGTGGCCAATCGCAGAGAATGTTTTAAAGGCAGGGGAAGCCAGTAGATTTTGGGGTGAGTTAGATGAAGTTCAGAGGGACAGGTTAAAGAATGGCAGGGGAATAAAAGAGGATAAACGAGGAGAACAGATGAGGAGGAAAGCTCTGAAAAGCAGAAAGAACCTTTACTCAGGGAGAACACATGTCAGGTAAGATGAATGGAGATAGAAAATAATCAGAGATTTGAGAAATCCGTGTGAAATTTCTTTGATTTTAGTAAGGTGTTGCATGAATTCGTGGGCTGTAAGTGACCTTAGAGGCATCAAAAACAACCTTCTCATAAATGTGTGCATTTCTTCTTCAACACTCAGGAGAGTCAGTTTCTTCTTGAAACTTGTAATAGTGGGAAAATACTATATCTCATAAGATAGTAGGCTGTTTCTGAGTAGCTCAAACTCTAAATGACTATAATAAATTGAGAAAAAAAATATCCTTCCGTAATCTTCCATCTATCTATCTCAGTTTTATCCTCTAAGACCACAAATACTCCAATGTTTTTTTTTTCCCATACGTTCACTCCAAATACTTGCTTGAGGGTAATTATAAATCTTACCTTAGTAGAGGACCTCAATCCAAACACATCTTTCAAAATGTAGCCTTCCATATCACAATCTGTTATTGGAAATCCGTCATCTATTCATATCATCTATGTTTTTTTTTTCCATCTGACTGGAATAACTTTAGTCTCAGTCTCCCCTGCCCCCTCTCTTTTCTTTTCCTCTTCCTGTTCTCCCTGTTTCCCTCCCTCTCTCTCCCCTCCATTTCTCCTTTTTTTCTTACTTCCTCTGTTCCTCTCTCCCTCCCCTCTCTCTCCTACAATCTCTCTCTCCCTTTTTCCCTCTCTCTCCTTTTCTATGTGTCAACATGTATTTTCAACTCTTTCTCACTTCTTTTCTGCATTTCTCTCTTCTTCATTCACATGTACTCTCCCATGCTTATATCCTTAGGTATATGAAGGTGTGCATAGTTAGATGCCTTCCATAATTAAATGGCCATCAATAACTGGAACAGTTTCTGCCAGACATACTCCTTTTGAACAGAGCACATTTCTACATGCCCATATCTTAGCTCTCAGGACTCAGTGATACCTTTGTGATTGTTTTTCTGCTTAGATTTGAATCCAAAGTTCATGTTATCTCCGATCCAGACATCATGCCATCCAAAGTCATGAACATGATTTCTGACACATTTTATAATAATTTCTCCCAGGAACTGCTGAGACTTCTTTCTATTGATTTTCTTTATCCCTTGACATACAAGATTTCCTGCATTCTGCCAGTATTACAGATATATCAGATCCTTTCTCTTCTCTCCCTCCTTTAAAGCTTAAATTCCTTGTCATGAAATCAATAAAACTCAAGGAAAATATGTCTTTTAAAAAATCTCCACAAATGTCATCTGGCCCTAGAGCAGAATCCATGTATTCTACCCTAAGCTATTTCATTTCTCTGGAGCTAATTCTTCATCTGTATGATAGTTACAGTACTACTTCATGTCTCCAGCCCCCCCCTAAAGATATTGGGAGAATTGTGAATGCTTTGCTTCCTTCTCTTTAGAGTTAAAGTTAGCGTTTTTACCATGTAAAACACTACACCTTTTAATTAGTTTTTCTGTTTTCTCATGAAACTATCAGTTCCATGTAGGCACTAATTCTTGCCTGTCTTGTTCACCACTGTTTCCCCCAGTGTCTGGAAGAGCCTGCCCCATTTATGAGTGCTCTGTAAATACGTGTTGAGTGAATAATTGAATGCCTACAGGACAAAATCAACAAGGGAGATGAAGTGGGCCAGTAAGACTAAGGGAGTAGGTGAAAAGGGTTAGTATGGACCTAGAGAATCAGATATCAATTAAATGAATCATTAGACTCATCAAAGACTATTATGTAATAGTGGGGCTGCAGCTAAGCTTAGAAGTGCCGTCCTGAAGGGCAACATACTGTCCCCACAATCAGGACGCCTGGACTCTGCTCGATGGAGGAACCTGGGGACGCGCATTGCGCAACTTTTGTGACCTTCACACATTTGAGGTACTGCTGTGTAGGCTGACATTACGGCCAATAGTTTCCAACTGTTTAAAAAGGTTTCTGTAAATGAATCTTCTAATAATTTTCTGTTTTTCAACAATAAGTATGACTTGCTTTTATTATGAAAGAAAATGGGTAAAAAATGAAAACAATTTACAAACCACGAAAAGACTTTCATTGCTGTGTAAAGAAAGAACCCTCCTATTATTAAGCGTTTTTATTAGATGCATAGATATTGAATTTTGCCAGATTATTATCACCCAGTGCAATGCCTATGATCATATTCTATTTTGACTAACTGAGAAGAAATTCCTAAGAACCCATTCATAAATGTCTTGGGTAACAAAGAGTATGTTTAATATCTTATTTTGTAACTCAAGTTTTAATTTAATTGTTCACATTTTATTTTGGAATATTATATATATATATATATATTATTAATTAGTTTTCTTATTTGCAAGTAAGAAAAATTAACTCAGATAACTTAAGCTATGGGGAACTTGTAGGTGGATGTGGGGGACACGCAGAATGGTCAGAAAGCTGAAATCGGACTTGTCAAACAGAAACCAAAGGAGTTCTGATGGTGAGACAGCAACTGACAGCTAAGGGCACACAAAGGAACACTCTTGTTCTTCCGCCAAAGAGCTCTCTTTGGATATTCCCTCCAGATGCAAAGTCCCCAGAGAGAATGTCTTAGTAACCCAGGTTTAGCATGTGCTTGTCTTTTTGATAATCTAAGAGACTAGTAGAGGGGTCTGGGAACCTTGACTTTTCATTGAGAAGTCAATGGGAGGTGTCTCCTGGGAATAACAATTTTCTTAAGTCTGTCTATGATGAGGAATTTCCCCAAAGGGACACAAGAACTAATAGTGACAGGGTTGGAGACAGCATATCCATTCTCATCATGAGTTTCCCTTTAATTATCTTACTATTTTTTTCAGATTGGCATAAATGTTGTGTTAGTTATATACGATTAATTTGAACACTTTTTATATTTATTTTTTCTAACACATTTTGTAATACGTAAATAATCTGTTCTTGAACGTTGAAAGAGTTTACTAACAAGCTGACCAATATCCGGTCTTAGATATTTGTTGGTTTCATCAACAAATTACGGGGAAATTATTCCATGATAACTTTTCCAATTTCGTCCATGGTAGTTGGTTTATTTCTTCAGATTGTATTTTAAAAAATGAGGGCTGGAATCATGTCTGTCTTTTTTTTTTTTTTAATTCAATTTATTTAAACTGGAAAAAAAATCAGTAAAGCAGTTCACCTCTTCTCCCACCCCCACCTCTGGCACCATAAATCTCTACCCATATTTTCTATATCTATGAGATTGTTTTGTTTTTAGATTCTACAAATAAGAGGTATCATATAGTATTTGGTATTTGTCTTTCTCTGTCTGATTTATTTCACGTAGCATAATGCCCTGGAGGTCCATCTGTATTATTGCAAATGGCAAGATTTCATTCTTTTTTTCTGGCTAAATAATATTCTACTGTATATACACAGACCACATCTTCTTCACCGATTTATCCATTAGTGGACACAGGTTGCTTCCATATCTTGGCTATTGTAAATAAAGCTACAATGAACATGTAGGTGTATATACCTTTTTGAGTTAATGTTTGTGTTTTGTTTGGATGAATTGGGATTTCTGGATCATATGTCAATTGTATTTTTAATTTTTTTGAGGAGCCGCCATACTGTTTTCCATAGTGACTGCACCAAGTTACCTTCCCACCAACAGGCCACGAGGGTTCCTGTTCTCCACATCCTCACCAACACTTGCTTCTTGTCTTTTTGATAGGCATTCTAACAGGCATGAGGTAAGACCTCAGTCTGGCCATGTCTGTCTTACTCAAGCTGTGGCACTGCCTCTGAGGACGGTGCCCAGGGTATAACTGCTGTGTTAATTAACAACTTCAGTGAATGAATAACGTAAAGGCAATTTTCAATTATGTATCTTTATGGAAATTTTTTCCATTCATTAAGTTGTTCAGCATAACTTTCTATATACTCCTATTTTCTTTTCATTTAAAAATCATTACATGTTTTGCTCATTCTTGTTTTCAATTTTGTTTACAATACATCTCCTTTTGATGATTGAAGCAGCATTTTCAAAAAATAAATTCCTGGATTTATCAGCTTGACTATGTAGTTATATTCTTTACAAGTACTTTCTTTTATTTGGTGTCATAATCCTTCTATTTGCCTTAACTTAAAATGTATTTTAGTTGAATATTCATTCCTTTATTTCTATTCTTGAGAAAGAAAATTACAACAGTAAAAACAAGCTCCAAATTCAGACAGTTGAAGTGCACAGAAACTGTGTGTTTAGGACAAGTTATTTAATCCCTCTGTCCCTTAGGTTCTCCATCAACAGAATGGTGATAATACTTTACAGCACTTCTGTAAGGATTAAATGCGTTCATATATATAAAGTGCTTAGAAGAGTTTCTGACACACAAAGAGCACTCTATATGTTATCTAACATTTATTTTCTTTTATTTTTTTAACAATGATATAATTTACAATCATGCATTTATATCTCAGTAAAGCTTTGAATATATGGCCCGTAATACATATTCTTATATAGTATCCATTCATTATATAGTTTAAATAATCTATTGAAACTTAATTATTTCTTTGACCAAAACAGTTTTTGACTAGTATAGCTGTCCAAAAAAAGAAATGAGTGGTTTGAATTTGTTTAGTATTTTACTGTTAATATATACTTTGGTTACAAGTTCTTGTAAAATGTTATTTATTTTTCATCTGCTGTTTGCAGGCTTTTTAAAATTTGGTAGTTTCATGTCATATAATGTTATTGTTCATTTTTGTGTTTTTTTAATTAACTGAGATGTTACCAAGAATATAATTATATTTGAATTATAAATGTCTCATGGATATATTGCGGATTTATAAGGTATAAAATATGACATATATTTAGTGAAACAGTTCAAAGTTTTACTTTTAAAGCCATCGTTTTCGGCATTATTTCTTTTTATATTTTAAAAACAATTCTCCTTAAGATAAAAAATGATTTCTCTTTTTGCCATCCCTTGCCTTTTATTTTATCTTCTGTCTTTATAGTCTAGACTATTCTTAACCTGCTATCATTTTCAGAGAACTGATATGATTAAGGCCTAAAATTAATCTTTAGAAGATCTAATATTCAAATAGCACTGAAGGGAACTCAAGAAGGCAGAAAACTTTGAATTTGTTCTTTCCCTAATTATCTGCCATGGAAAGGATATTGTGGCATAAATGCCAAATATTTTGAATAGTCAGATAGTCCCACAGACGTTTTCCCATTATCCTGTTTTTCTTTCTGTTGCCTAAGTTAAATGTCACACAAGGCACCTGATACTTACCTATGTTCTAATAGAAACATGTTCCAGCTGATATTTAAAATTCAGGGAATAGGAGCAAGATAAGCTCTGCCACCTTTTCTGACTCTCTTTCAGTTATATGAATTACTGTAGTAATGAGAAGGGATTGAAGAAGGAAGACACTGATGAATCATTGGGGTTTCTGAAACGTTGGTGAGAAATTGCTTCTCTGAGTCATGACTGACCCCAGAGCCTTGTCTGGCCCCCATGGTGTGGTCTACAAAATCTCCTATGACTCATTAAGCCAGATAGCCTGTCATTCCACCTTAGTGTATGCTGGGATATACTTAGAGGGGAAAATGTCCTACCACTGTATTTTTCCTCTTCACTCTTTGAATGCTCTTTAAGTATAAACTTCTTATCACTGATTTGTTTCTTTTTAGATACTGACTTTTATTCTTTCAGATGGAGGTTTTCAGCCTCCGCCTTTTTCTTAAAGGTTTTCCTTAAATTATCCAACTCTATTTTTATACAATAGCTCTTCTCTTATTTTGGAATCAATATTCTTTTTATTTAAAAAACGTGTTGTAAATAACTGTCTACAAGATGCTTTGCATACTTCAATCTAGTAATGCTTTCTGTTTGTTCAGTTGGCCAGGTATGATCAGAGACCCATACTGGATATGTTGAATTTTTTCCTCATGGTGAACTAGAAGATATCTATGCTATTTATCTAAGTCTGCTATCAGAAAGCTAACCACAGTCTTTGGTGAAGTAAATATTCTTTTTCTATCCTCTAAATATTTTACAAGTGGTTTGTGGTAATTAAAGTTATAGATAACGCAATTTATATTTATAATGTGCTTTAAGGTTATACTGCTTTCATTCAACTGTCATTTGATCCTCATATCAATTAGTTGGAACATTTTGTTTGTATTAGGTACCTACTTTAATTTTACCAAAGAAAGTTAACATCAGAAAAGATAAATAGTTGTCCAAGCTTTCACAGTTCACAGAGATTATAGGTTGCAGAAATAAGACCCTAAATGATAGCATGTAATTTCAAATCCTGTAGTCTTCACTCAGTTTCAAGTTGCCTCTCTGTTGGATATATTGTCATTTTAAGCATACTGTACTTTGTAATATGATAGTAAATATTTTATTTATTATATTAATGTTGGGAAATGCTATATATACAATATTAAAAGACCTGAGCATATATTAGGTTGGTGCAAAAGTAATTGTGGTTTTGCAATTATTTTTAACCTTTTAACTGCAATTACTTTTGCACCAATCTAATAATATCTATGAATCAACTAGAAAAACCATTTTGACTGCAATTAATAAGTTATACACCTTGCCTATTCGTAAAATATATATTTGAACTTGTCATTAGATTGAACTAAATAAGCAACTTAAAAATAGAACAGTTTACCAGTTTCTGAGTTGAAAAATGAGGACGATAGCTGTGATATGTGCAGATGACATTGATTGTTCGTGATTCAAGATATAATATTCCTAGAAATATGGGGAGGACAAACCCTTATACCAAAATAATTCTTTAAGACAGAAAAAGACAATTCATGTTTATTCTATATAAACTATGTGAGAGGCACTGTGTGAAGAATGACATGTTACCTAATATTAACAGGCATCTATAAATCAATAATATTCACCTTTGTTAATTGGGAAAAACTGAAGCTCATGAAAGGTATAGTTTGTTTTGCTCTGATGCTCATGCTATTTCTACAACAAATAAGTTTTCAGAGGTGATTGTGAGTGGCAGAGATCAATGATGTTTTTGAAAACCAGAGGGGAAGCTTTACAGCGCACGTAAGAGTTAGCATAAAAGATTTTTTAAGAAGCTATTGGAGACAGAACAGAAGTGTTAAAATGTCCATCATGGGCAAGACACATGTGCGAATATAATGTCTACCGAGTCCTAATGGGAAGTCAGCCTCAGGCGTCATGGGACTTCATCATAAGCTTCCTCATTTATTGTTCCGATTTATGTTTTCTGCTTTAAGGCACCGTGTGGACCCTACTTCCAAATTGAAAAATAACTTTCCCTGATTTTGGTTCCCTTATATCTGCTATACTTTAAAAATATCATTCTATCATAGAAAAAACTCTGGATTAAAATAAAAGTTATTAGTGCTGAAAACAAACTACTGGTTTTACAAAATTAGACATATCTGGCTAAAAACTAAGTAAATATCTCTCCATCGCCAGCTGACAAAATGATTTTATTTTTATTGAGTGACAAGTCTTGTAAGTACATCAGTCAGTATGATATCTTAATGAGTATGTCAATTAATTAACAGAGATTTTTAAATTCCAAATTAAGTTTCATAGGCAAACATCACCATTTAATGCCTTGAACCTACTTACTCGTTGTAATGGGAATTAGAAATAATATTACAAATATTTTTTTCTCGGATTTGAGAAAAATGAAATACTTTATTTATATTTAAATAAGTCAGATCATAAACCTCAATGAAATGTCAAATGTATTTTGAAAGAGAAAAAAAAATGTTGGAAATAACCAATTAATTCTAATTAATATTTTAAGCCCTATCTAGATGAAGAGGGCACAATTGATAGAAGTAAAAGTTAGTTGAACTCCGTCTTAAGTAGGAGTAATCAAAAGGTAGTGCTTCAGTTTATCTCCTTCAATTTTTAAAATACATATCAAAATGCTTTTGAAATATTTGAAATAATAGCCTGCTTCTAAATATCTAGGCCAGAAGGAAGAAAACACTTTGCTTCCTATCAAAGCAAGAGTCTCACCGTTTATCAATGTACAAAATCTAGACAAGTGTCGTTCAAAAAGAGTGGAAGTGCCCAGAAGGCAGTGAGATTAGGCATAGCAATCAGAAGAAAACACAAGGCACAACTGTTGGAGAAGACAGCTGGATATGAATAAAATAATACAAAGAACAATATGAGGACATCTAAGTGACACCTTTCTGAATTCACACAAAAGGCTTTCAAGAGATAGAAACATGATTGTCCAATCAAATATTTAGAAGATGACTTAAAGAGAGCAAAACTACTGATGATATATGAGTTTGTGGTCTGAAAGATCAAATACAAGGAATGTCTCAGAGAAGTGAGCCAAAAACTGAAGAAATGGAAAAAGAAACGAGAAAGAAAAAAAGAACCAGAACCAAGGTCCAGGATATAATAGAAATTCCAGAAGGAGAAATAGGATATTTCCTCTGTCATTTTATAAGCTGCGAGAAGAAACAGGGTGCTGTACCACCAACACTTTGCTGACCAACCTTCTTATCTGGATGACACAAGGTATTAGGTACTTTTTCTAATTTTTGTAAGTAGCAAAAATTAAACAGTAGTGATAACAATAGAAAATATTTCTATTATATTAATAAAATAACAGTGCAGACAAATTCTAGGCCATCTTAAAGAGAAAACACCCAAGGTACAATCCTACTATGTTCATAAAATTCAAGGATAAAGAGAATGTTTTACAAGCTCAGGCAGAAAAAAAAAGTTAAAACTAAGAAAAAGTCAAATTGGCATTGTGTTCTTATCTTCACACTGTAAGTTGAGGATTATGGAATATCACGTACAGATCTCAAAGATATAGGACTAAAACCCAAGAATCCATATTATATGTTATATACTATATATACATACAGTATATAAAATATTATAGTATTAACATGTGGCCCATTTCCCCATAAAGAAATGTATTGAATTCTGAAGTTATGCAGTGTGGTTTAAAGAGTGAAGCAAAAACTCCTAAAAATTAGCATGCAACTTCCTTACAATGTCACTGGTTTTTTGCCCTTTGATGAAATTCAACATCTGTTCATGATAAAATCAAACAGAAAACCAGCCATGGAAGAATCCCCTTAACAAAGACTATTTATAAAGTTAACATCATAGTCAATATAATATTCAGGTGCTGGTATGTCAGTGAGGTTCTTTAGGTGTAGTACCTTAGGCACAGTTTTTCAACTGTAGACCTTGTTCTCAAACTGTAGACCTTTGAATATACAGAGACAGGTGATCTTTCTCCCAGGATTCCAGCATGCAACGGTGGGGCAAGCACATTCCAACCACTATCTATACACGTTCCTGTTCCAAAAGGGACACAAGAAGCACACAGAATCACAGATCCGTACAGTCCTAAAATCCCAAGGGGAAAGTGTTGGAAGTTCCTGGATTAGTTCTCAAAGTCAAGAATACGTCTCCATGATTTTTGACTCTTTCCTCTAGCACTTGTTTCCTCCCTTTGTACCATCTCACCTGCTCTCAGCCTGCTTTCATCCAGTAAAATATTGGGAGTCCAAGTGCCTCTCTCATTCTGGATTGTGTTTGATGATGTTTCTGCATATACACCTCTTTTAAGAACTTTGTGGTTTACCTGTAGACCAAATTTTCATAGCAGTGCCCAGGATTAGATCTTTGTTCAGAAGCCATTTATCCATTTTAGCATTGTGTGGTTTACAGAGGCTGTGAGAATATTCAAACCCATCAGTTCTTGGATCCTTTTTGTTTAATGCTTCTTCACTCAATTTATTTCTCTCCTCTGTCATTTTATAAGCTGCGAGAAGAAACAGGGTGCTGTACCACCAACACTTTGCTGACAAACCTTCTTATCTGGATGACACAAGGTATTAGGTACTTTTTCTAGGGTTCATAGCTGCAGGAAACAGTATCACTAAGTTCCCTGCCACTACATAATCAGAATGCTCCTTCCTCCAATTTCCAATAATAGTTTCCTCACTTTATTGTAAGACCTCACTCACAGTGTCCTCAATGTCCAAAATTTTGTGAACTGTGTTTAGGGTACTTTAAGCTTTCACTAACACCCTTCTCAAGGCCACTGATGGATTCAGAACCCATTCCCATATTTTACAGTTCTTGTTAAGGCCGTGCTTTCCTTCCATATACACCAATATCTACTTTAGTTATCCAATTATGCATAACAAATACTCCCAAAGTTAGCAGATGGACAAATGGAAAGAATAAACATTTGTTATCTTACAGCTTCTGTTATTTAGAAACAATGAGTAGCAGCTTTGATGGCTGGTTCTGGGTCATGGTCTCTCCCAAAGTGTGGGAGAGCTAGCAATGGTCTGGAGGCTTGACTGCGGAGGATCTTTTTCTGAGTTTACTCACATGGCTGTTGGAAAGTCTCAGATCTGTCTCTAAGCTTATTTGCATCGGTCTTTCTGCAGAATTGCTTCATATTGTGGAAGCTGGCTTCCCCCATCGCAAGCAATCCAATAAAAATCAACCAAGATAAAAGCCACAGTCTTTTTATAACCTAATCTAGGATGGACACTCCATCACTCCTGCCATTCTAACCATTAGAAGTTCGTAAAAACAAAAAAAATTCCAGTCCACAATCAGGAGGAATTACATGGAACATCATACCAAGAGGTGGGGATCCTTGGCGACCAGTTTAGAAGCTATCTACTATAGTGATAAAAGTGTGAATAGTATGCAGTTTTTTTGGTGTACAAGAAAAACAAATAGTAGCACATATATATTTTTACTTATATCATCAAAAAGCAGCAATGGAAGGATAAACCCATAAAACTTGTTTCCTAAAAAAGAGAACAAGAAAATAGAGAGGAAGGGGAGAAATTAGTGCTACATCTTTCAATGTGCCTTGTTCGGTAGGTTTGACTTTGGCAACTTGTAAATATTTCACATGATGAAAACCTCAAAAGAAAAAAAGCAATCATTAAATATGAATCTGTCAACCTTAAGTTGAATTAGAAATATCTAATTACAGAAATATCTGTGAAAATTGATATTTTTTCTCTTTTAAAATATATTTCTAAAATAAAAGTATTTCATTTCTTTGTAACTAAATAGCTTAGAAGAGTAGCAAAAACAAAACAAAACAAAGCTAAACTAAAAACAAAAAACACCCTAGTAACTAGATTATGGAAACTGAATTTCATTTCCCATTAAAACGAACATAGGTGCCTAGGAGAAATACCAGGTGTGGATTTGGAAATGTACAAGATGATCCTGCAATATCTTCTGATTGATCACAACAAACCCATTAAGGTCCATGGGTACCTGATAAAAAAAAAAAGTCACCTGATGCAGCTCCGGCTGCTCAAGGATGGGATAATTTAAACACCGGAAGAATAATGACTGTGATGGACTGAAATATAAAAACTCCATTTTTGATGATGTTTCCTTTTGGGTTAGTTATAATACATTCAATATTTTGGAAAAAAATGTTTGATAGAATTTAAAAATCAAGCATATCCCCTGTCTTTCTTATAAGGAAGCTATTTCAGGGCAATCCTGTAGTTTGCAATGGAAAATTTTGTTTTGTTTTGTAAGAAAATGGCTTATAAATTGAGGAATAAATGCAAGTTAGCAAATAAAAATTTTGAAATCCCCAGTAAAACAATGTATCTAAACAATAATCATCAGTGGCTGCAAGGTTGGTGGAGAATTTTATAATGTATGGATCAGGCTGACAACACTTGAATCCTGTAATTGATGGGACATTTAGACATTTTGTTCCTTTTAATGTAATATACATGGCACCTCTTATAAATTATTATTTTTCTATTTTTCAATTACAGTTGACATTCAATATTATATTA
The DNA here is from genome assembly GCF_004115265.2 of Rhinolophus ferrumequinum. Taxonomy (NCBI): domain Eukaryota; kingdom Metazoa; phylum Chordata; class Mammalia; order Chiroptera; family Rhinolophidae; genus Rhinolophus; species Rhinolophus ferrumequinum. The sequence goes on from NC_046302.1 coordinate 54,213,959, forward strand.
GTTTCAGGTGTACAGCATAGGGGTTAGACATTTATATAACTTATGAAGTGATCCCCTGATAAGTCTAGTACCCACCTGATACCATGCATAGTTATTACAATATTATTTGTTATATTCCCTATGCTGTACTTTACATCCCCATGACTATTTTGTAACTGCCATTTTGTACTTCTTAATCCCTTTTTCTTTTTCACCCAGCTCCCCAATCCTCCTTCCATCTGACAATCACTAATTTGTTCTCCGTATCTATGAGTCTGTTCTTGGTTTTTTGTTTGTTTGTTTACTTTGTTTTTTTAGGTTCCACATATCAATGAAATCATATTATGTTGTTTTTTCTCTGTCTGATTTATTATAGTTAGCATAATACTGTCTAGGTCCATCCATGTTGTTGCAAATGGTATGATTTCATTTTTTTAATGGCTGAGTAATATTTCATTGTATATTTGTATCACTTCTTTATCCAATCATCTATCAATGGACACTTAGGTTGCCTCCATATTTAGGCTATTGTAACTAATGCTGCGATGAACATAGGGGTCCAAATTAGCATTTTGAATTTCTTCAGATAAATACCCAGAAGTGGGATTGCTGGGTCATATGGTATTTCTGTTTTTAATTTTTTGAGGAACCTCCATACTGTTTTCCATCATGGCTGCACCAATTTGCAATTCCACCAACAGGTCAGGATGATACTTGTTTCTCCACATCCTCGCGAACACTTGTTTTTTGTTGATTTATTGATAATAGCTATTCTGACAGAAGTGAGGTGGTATCTCATTGTGGTTTTAAGTTTCATTTCTCTAACGATTAGAGACATTGAGCATCTTTTCACGTGTCTCTTGGCCATCTGTATGTCCTCTTTGGAAAAATGTCTATTTAGGTGTTCTCATTTTTAAATCAGGTTACTTGTTTTTTGGTGTTAAGTTGTATGAATTCTTTATGTATTTTGGATAAACCTCTTATTGGATGTGTCATTGGCGAATATCTTCCCATTCAGTAAACTGTCTTTGTTTTGTCGATGGTTTCAATCACTCTGCAAAAACTTTTTAGTTTGATTAGTCCTATTTATTTCTCTTTTGTTTCCCTTGCCCAAGGAGACATACCCCAAAAATATTGCTAACAACAGTATCAAAGAGTTTACTGCCTATGCTTTCTTTTAGGAGTTTTATGGTTTCAGGCCTGACATTTAAGTCTTTAATCTAGTTTGAGTTTAATCTTGTATATGGTATAAGAAAGTGGCCTACCGTGTTTCCCCGAAAATAAGACCTAGCCAGACAATCAGCTCTAATGGGTCTTTTAGAGCAAAAATTAAGATAACACCTGGTCTTGTTTTGCTATAATATAAGACCTAGTCTTATAGAATAGAATAGAATAGAATAGAATAGAATAGAATAGAATAGAATAGAATAGAATAGAATAGAATAGAATACTGGGTCTTATATTAATTTTTGCTCGAAAAGAGGCATTAGAGCTGATTGTCCAGCTAGGTCTTATTTTGGGGGAAATACAGTAGTTTCATTTTTTGCATGTATCTGTCCAGTTTTCCCAACACTGTTGATTGAATAGACTGTCTTTACTCCATTGTATATGATTGACTCCTTTGTCATAAATTAAATGACTATATAAGTGTGGGTTTATTTCTGGACTCTCTATTCTGTTTCATTGATCTATGTGTCTGTTCTTATGTCAGAACCATGCTGTTTTGATTACTATAGAATTGTAGTATAGTTTGATATCAGATAGCATGATATCGCCAATCGTATTTTTTTTTTCCAGATAGCTTTGGATACTCAAGGTTTTCTTGTGGTTCCATGTAAATTTGAGGATTCTTTGCTCTAGCTCTGTGAAAAATGCCATTGGTATTTTGATAGGGATTGCATTAAATCTATAGATTGCTTTGGATATTATAGACATTTTAATGATGTTAATTCATCCTATCCATAAATATATGCTTCCATTAATTTGTGTCTTCTTCAGTTTCTTTCTTTGATATCATATAATTTTCCAAGTACAGGTCTTTTACCTCCTTGGTTAAATTTATTCCTAGGTATTTTATTTTTTGATGCAATCATAATGGGGTTGTTTTCTTAATTTCTCTTTAAACACCAATAGCTCATTATTGGTTCATAAAAATACAACTGATTCTGAATATTAATTTTGTATGCTTCTACTTTACTGAATTCACTTATCAGTTCTTATAATTTTTTGGTGGATTCTTTAGGGTTCTATACATAGCATCATGTCATCTGCAAACAATGACAGTTTTACTTCTTCCTTTCCAATTTGGATGTCTTTTATTTCTTCTTGTCTGATTGATGTGTCTAGGTCTTCCAATACTACATTGATTAAAAGTGGTGAAAGTGGACATCATTGTCTTATTCCTGATCTTAAGGAGAATGCTTTTAGCTTTTCATCTTTGAGCATGATGTTAGCTGGGGGTTTGTCTTTTATGGCCTTTATTACATTGAGGTATGTTCCCTCTATTCATATTCCCACTTTGTTGAGAGTTTTTATTATAGATAGATGCTGGATTTTCTCAAATGCTTTTTCTTATGAATTATTCTTAGGAAAAAAAGAAGAAGGTACTCAAATTTCTAAGTCATGTTTCTAGTTAGCAGGAAGTTTGAGGTTTAGGTGACTACACTAAATGGTGCAATGAGGATACAATCAACCAAATCCAGAACTGGGAAAATTTACATGACAAATAACCTAGTGTTTTCAAGTGGCAAACAAACAAGAAGTATACAAAAAGGGAGAGGGTACTTGTTATAGACACACACACACACACACACACACACACACACACACAAATTGCTATCTCAGAAACTTAAGTATCAAAAGTAACTCTAGGAGAATATTTAAATCATATTAGGGTGTTATAAAAACCTACATAAGCACATGTGCAAAGGCATAATCATTATTTAATTATTAAAAACCAGACTTACAAATCATACCTCATTCTTAAGTAACCATTGAGATTGTTGCTGAGTCAAAATTAGTCCATGACTTTAAATATTTCACCATTGATTTGTGAGAAAAGATTATTATATAAATTAAATTATGGTGGTTATGGAAATTATTATGGACCCTAAACCAATCTTGAAATTATGGCTCTATATCTGAAGGTCTCTTGAGTCTTAGTTTCCTCATCTATTTAATGGCAAGTACTTTTTCTTAACACATGGGGTTGCAAAAAAAAAGCCTGAGTGAAATAATCTATTTAAAGCATTTGCAAATCTAAAATAGTCTTCATATAAGGAAAAGAAGTAACAGCCATGTATTCTATGTAACAGTAAGAAATGAGTAGAATAGACAACATGCCCATGTATTGGGAGGAGGGGAATCACAGCAAGTTATTAGGGAGTTCATGCAAGTTTTCTGGCAAGTTTAGAGCTTGAGCTTCTTCCAGAGTGACAGCCTGTGGGATCTTGCGGTGTGATTCTAAGTTAGAAGACAGTGTCTTCCCCAGCATCTGGTGCTCTGCATAGTTGATAGTCCAAACAAAGGTTTGCTACATAAATGAATAAATCGGAATAGTATGCTGATAGGGCAAGCTCGAGTTTCCATTGGGCTACATGGTCTCTAGATGGAGACTCCTGATAATGATGTGGGAAAAAAAATCAAACCTGGGGTGTCTATGTGGTTGGGGGGAGGGGCTTGCTACTGGGTCCTTCAAGATTATATTTTTTTCTTTCTTCAGTTAAGTAGTTTCTTAATATTACGTTCCCAATAGGGCTAAGAAATTTTAACTGAAAACAGGAAAAAAATATTCCTTATAATAAGTAGAAATGAACACGATCATCTCTTGAACTTTTATTAAATATAGACTATTTATAAATAGCCACTTATAAAATTTTTAATCTTTATACTTTTTTTCTTAATTAGAAGCATCATTAGCTAGTAAGGCACTAAGTATTCTTATATTCCTAAAGAAAAAATCCATACATTGCCTCCAGCGAAAATTCAATCCTCCCTACTTTCCCTTGAATCTTACAAAAATGATATAATTTTTAAATTAAAGTTTCTTTACAATAGGGAATAGCCTATTCTTAAATGTCTTGAGTTCCTACACGACGGGGAGAAAGTTCATCATTGTGTTTTTTTACTAGTTGAGCATTTGAATAAATCATTTGCATCCACTGCCGGTAACAGCTACGGTCTCCATTTCCCCTAGAAGATGAAAAGCCACGAGCCACTTTTAGTCAGTTAACCAAATCGCGGGCATAAATCAATCCACTCTGGTCCTTGGTGCTTCTCGGGAGACCACGTAGGCGACCGCGACGGGCTGCCTGGCCTGATTGCTTCAGTGTCTTCAGCAGCAGAGGGTTAGACACATGCGCACCGCTGGTCTCTTTGTGTGCACCAGGAAGGGCTTGGCGTCGATTTACACTTCCTAACGGGGCAAAGACCTGGAGTGCCAGCGTGTGCTTAGGAATAAAAATGCACTGTAAACACAGCCATTGAAATACATAATTGTCTTGCCCCGTTTGCCTTCTTCCTTGGGAGCGTCCCCACCGCCCTTTCCCGGTGTCCAGTTTGGGAGTGGAGACTAAGAGCCCCAGAATAAGGAGCCGCGTCCTCAGGAATCCGGCTCCCGGTACCCGGCAGACGCGGGCCCAGGGAACGGGGTGGGAGCGGCTCGGGGAGCCGGGGGCGGGAGCAGCTCCCCGCCTGAGTGGCGAGTGATGGAGCGCGTCTTGCGAGCATCTTCCAGCCCAGCCACCCCGCGGGCCAGGGGGAGGGAGCGGGCCCGGCGAATCGGCCCGCCCCGCCGTCCCTCCCCTCCCCCTGCGCCGGGGAGCCGCGTTGGTGCGCTCCGGCCAGCTGTGCGCCGCCGAGTGAGGCGCCCGCCCGTGGGAGCTGCTGGGGGCGGTGGCGCGCTGGGGGCGCCCGCAGCTGGCTGCGGGGGCGAAGGTGAGGACCCGCACGCCCAGGGCGGGCGCTGCTCCGGGCGCAGGGCTGCGTTCCCAGTCCGCGGGCGCCCTGCCACCCACCCCGCGTCCCCGCCGGCCGGAGCTCGGGGGGACCCGGCGGCGCGGCTGCAGGCGGCGGCTGGCTGGATGCGAGACCTGCGCGGACCTGGCAGCGGACAGCGGCTCTCTACTCGCAGAAGCCGAACGCGCTGGCCATGGCCTCCAACTTTAACGACATAGTCAAGCAGGGCTACGTGAAAATCCGCAGCAGGAAGCTGGGGGTGAGTTGCTCGCTCGGCTTTCTTCTTCCCCTATACCCGCTTGGCGCGGCTGGCTGTGCGGGAGGGGGGGGCGGGGAGAGGTGACCCGCGCGGAGACAGGGGCAAAGAGGGACCGGGCCTCCCGCAGACAGCCCGCTTGTTGCTCCGCGGGGCTGGGGGCCTGCACCTGCCTGGGGGAGGGGTGCTGTGCACACCGGGGAGAGGGCTTGTCCACAGCCGAATGTGCCAAGGGCTGGTTTGGACCCAGACTGAGAAGTCCTGTAGGCGACAGGGACTGTCAGTTCCGAGATGAACGTACCCCGGAGGGCAGATTATGTACAGTGCAACCCACAATGGTCTCCTCTCAAAAGTGTGTGCCTTTCGGGTAGCACTGCTCTGTGGTGGGAGGTGGGCAGATGCTCCTGTGTGTGTATTTAGAATCACCATTGTCTTCCCAAAAAGCCCATTTTGAAATTCTCTTTGATGTCTAACCGGTGCCGTGTGTCCCCGCCGGCAGTTGCCAGCGAGTTTAGTGAGCCCAGAACAGTCACCCACTGGCTGGCTCCCTGGCCGTGTGTGCGCCCCGACAGGTGTACCTGCACCCGTATATAGGTAGGTGTGTGCTCACGGCTGCTGGCACGGGAGCTTTCGCGACAGCAAAGTTTATGGAGACCTTTTTAGTCTTTCTTGAAAGATGCTCTGCCTGACTTGGGACAGAAACAGTGTAGACCTTGAAGGTTCAAAACTTCTCTAGTGACCAGACGAGGTAAGAAGGACGTGTTGATGCTCTTAGAGGACCTGGGGTGTGCACAGGAGCCGGCAGGAGAGGAGGGGCGGTACCTGGACCAAGAGCCGCCCAGACTCGGCCGATGAGGGGGCGGGGGAAGGTCGAGGGACCCGCACGAGGTCCGGGGGCACGCCGAGTGGGAGGTGGGCACTGGAACCAGAAGGAAAACTCCAGTTGGGGGCAAAAAGTGCCCGTTTGTTTTCTTTTTCTTTCTTATTTGGATTCCGGGGATGTCTCTACCTCACTGGTCTCAAAGTTCCAGTTCTGAAAGCTCCGGACTCCCGGGGCAAAGCGGCCTTGGACGTGAACATTCCTTGCGTTCCCGTCTGAATGGAGGAATAATACTACAACTTGGAGTGGGAGGGAAGGAGGGAAGAACCTCGTTCATTTTGTCACTCAAAAAATTATACATATATATATATATATATATATATATATATATATATATATATATATATATATAAAGAGAGAAAGAACTAAATATATCTTTAGAAAATTGAGCCGAGTCCCTAAAAGAGGAAGGATCACGGAGCATCCAGAAGTGTCTTTGTGGGGAGCTGGTGGACGCAGGGGTTGGAGGCAGGAGGAAGAGAAAAGGCAGGCTTGCCTTTTTGTGCTGCCTTTGCTGGGTTTCACGTTCAAGGCGCAGACTGTACCCCAAGGACACAAGGGGCCCATTCTCGAATTTCGGCAGATATGTAGAAGCCGGGAGTACGACACTGGGTGACTACAAAGTCCCCTGCCCCTAGCCTGGCGCCGGGGGAGACGGGATGCAGACCCTCAGAGGGTTTCAGGAGCTGCACCTGGGTAGAAGAATGCGCCTCATTCTTTCCCCGGGAGCTAAGGAAGAACGCACGTGAAAAGCTGTAATTGTCAGGAGGCTGATGGCTTCTCGCACTCGGGACGCGGTGTTCAAATCTGCCACCCGCACAGCCATCAGCCAACAAAGGACGTGCGGAGCTAGAGCTGGAGGGAGAACCCTTTCAGGAAGTTGACCTTTGAAGCTCTTTCCTCTCCCACACGATGCTTATTCATCCTTCTCTGTCTTCTCGGTCTTGGAATCTTAATTGTGTCGGACACCTCAAGCGTTATAAGCTCATGGATGATTTAAGTCCCCCGGGGAGCTATGTATCTGCTTTCACAGAGTCACCGTGAACGTGAAAATGAGACTAAGGAATATAACACTGAGAACCCTCCTCCTTGCGAAATTGGCCCCGGAGTCTATAGGATTCCTCCCCCACGTGAGCTTTCCAGGATCGCTTACAGTAATAACTGAATATGCAGCTGAACTAAAAGGTAGAATGCAAGGAAAGAACATTGAACTCTTCTTGGGTAACTATGGCATTCGCAGCCTTTGAAACGTCCTTTTAGAGCACCATTTCCCCTTAAAGATGTGTGCAAATGTATAGTATTGACGTTTTCAAAGCTGCGCTTTCCATACTCACTGTTCAGAGCTATGCCTTTGTAAAGGAGAGGTTTCACAGAAAACAATAAAAGCATGTTTATAGGCAGATTAATTGCTTTTGTCTTCTATTTCTACTTGAGAACTGTGAACTTCACAGAGTTTGCTGTTGAAACAGTTTTGTTTTCATCTTAAACCAAAATATTAAGCTAAATTAACTTTAACTCTTCGGGGGAATATTACTTATTTAAAAAAAAAACTTTGGAGACATTTCTATTCAGAATATTCTAGTAGTGTTCGGAAGGGTGAATTCAAATAACAAAACTTAACACACGTGGTTCTGTGAAGCTTAGTAAGTTAAGTGGGTCCCATGAGATAATAAAACTCTAAGCAAATATTGTTGGCCTTAAAAATGAAATGTACAGTCATGCCCCAAATCATAGGTATAGGAATTATGTAATCATATTTCATTTTCATACTTAATAATACATAGTACTAATTTTATGGACTCAGAACTATGGACTTTTCCAAATAAAATATTTTAACTCAAAAGATAAGTAATGATTCTTTTATGGTTTAGGTTCAAAATGAAATTTAGGTTCAAAAATAATTCTAATGAAATGTGCACAGGTATTTGATTTGTTATGGACTGAACTCATGCTTTCAAAAACCAAATTTTATAATACCGTATTTCCCCGAAAATAAGACCGGGTCTTATATTAATTTTTGCTCCATTAGGGTCTATTTTCAGGGGATGTCTTATTTTTTTCATGTACAACAATCTACATTTATTCAAATCCAGTCATGTCATCTTCTTCTGGAACATCATAACATACTAAATGCCTCCATCTGGCTGAGATCTTAACTGGGACTTATTTTGGGGTAGGTCTTATTTTCGGGGAAACACAGTATGCTAATGGGGGGAAAAGCCTGAGTATGAGGCCAGTTGTGTCAGAGACTGTTATGACATGAAAATATATTTTGAGATGAAATGTTCTAATGTACCCTTTACTCCTCACAAGTAGTGCTTAGTATTATGCTGAATGAGGGCAGAAAAATGTTTCTTGCCCTCTAGGCAATGGGTCAACTCCCATAGGAGGGCTTCCGGGTTGATGTGGTTGAAAGGGCTCTTGTCACCTGTCTTCTTACAGAACCTAGTGCTACCTGTTGAGGATAGTTGCTTAGCCAACTATTTGGACAAAGTACTAAGTGTTAATTTCTTTCTTTCTTTCTTTCTTTTTTTTTGTATGTTTGTTTTGAAATTTGTCTTAACTCATTAATCAACTTTTCTTCCATTTAGGAAAATAATTTTGAGAAAAAAAACCAGAATCATTTTCCTGAGTTTTACTCTTGTCTTTAAAAATGTTTATTAAATCATTAAATTTTACAGGTATTAAATCATTAAAAGTATAATGACATGACTCATGGTCATTTCTTTAAATTCTGCCTTAATTTTTCATTACATCATATCACTGTTTCTATAAATATATTGTTTTCCTTTTGCAGGATTTAAAAGCCTTTACAATTGTTTAGTTCCTCTGGCCATCTTACTTGTTGGTTGCATGACTGGTGTTATTCACAAGGTAGCATGGTGGCCAGTATTTTTTTTTTAAGGGTACCTAAAACCACTAATAAAAATAAAGCATAACAAAAACGTATGGGTCAATATTGTTTCTGTCTTAGCCTTAGATCTATTTTCTTCTGACCACTGATGGGTTACATTTAGTGAGTAAGGCAAATATTACAAAATAACCAACTTGTTTTGGGTTGGCAGATAAACTGGGAACTCAACCACTGAAACCATTAATAACTTTATAAATGGCTGATAGACTTTATCAATGGAGCAAAAGTAAATGCAGCATTATAGCGTGACGTCATCATCACCGTCATCGACATCACTGGGCAAATTCCAGACTGCCACAATTGGACTAATTCTAGACTCAGTCCTCACCCCTCACATCATTGTAAGGAATTCTGTGCAACTACACCAATGGGAATAGTCACAGGAACATTGTACACAGGCAAATAGTATTTTACTCAAGGTTTTTTCTATTTCTTTCTCCAAGTCAGGTGAGGAATTATATTGGTTTGTGTGGACGTCAAAGGAGAGTCTCAGGATAGAGTGGCATCTACACATTCAACAAATGAGCCCATGCTCGTGGAACATGTACTGTTTTTCAGGTGGTAAATGCTAGTGTGTGTGTGTGTTCTGGAGTCATGTTTCATTGTCAGGCTTATTAACAATAAATACCACTTATGTCACTCCTACTCATATTACATTAGGCCGGTAATAGTCACTTTGCCCCAACCTGGCTGCAAGGGAAGTGGGAAAACGCAGAGGACCACGCCATCATGTGGAATGCTGAGCACCAACTCGATGAGCTGAACGTGTGTTCAGGATTTTCTCCTTTGCATCGTCTCCATCTTTTTAAAAATGAATTGTGAATTTATCTACATGTTGCCCTGTCTCCCTCCTTGATTAAAGCCTCAAGACACCTCCATTCCTGGCTTAATTATTGATCTCCTTCCAGAAATTCTCGGAGTTTTCCTGTCCTACAAACACTTTCCTCTGATGATGGAAAAGAGTAGTTTTTCGTGAGAGACATTTATGAAAATTTACCTCTTTATAGAAACTCCCCATTAATATAAGTGGAAATTTTTAAGTGTGCATTTGCATATATTTTTGGTTGATTGGGGCATTTTAAAATTTCTCTGGTGTCACAAATCTCTAGGAACTACTTTGTGAAGAGAGATTATATCTTTTTAATTAAATGTATTGGGGGTAACATGTTAATAACATTATATAAGTTTCAGATTGTATCTTATATGACATACATTAACAATTTGCCAAGAATTAGATGCAATAAATATATTTAAGATAAAATGTATAATTTATAATTAATAATTTTGACCATTCAAAAATTCAAAAGAACTTTCAGGATCATTACTTCTGATATGAATTCTCAATCTATGGCTTTAAGATGTAGAAGTTGTATTGGGTGCATTTAAATCTTTATTCATTCTAGAATATTGTGTATCTTCGGCAATGCTTTCTAAAATGGGTCCATTTTATCCATGGTTATTTATCTTTTATCTTTTTCTCATTAAATATGGATTTAGACTGTATGAAAATTCTAATTATTTGAACTATTTTAATTTTAATTTTTAATTTGTGGTGATTTATGTCTATGTTTAACACCATGTACACATGCCACTTATTTCTGTATCTATCTGTGTATCTCTCTGTCTGTCTGTCTATCAGTCATGTATCTATACCCCTATCTGTCTATCTCTCATCTATTGATATATCTACAAAAATTCCTAATTCTTAGAATTTTCGAGTAGAGAAAGGTCTTATAAAGCTTCTATCCAATCCCTATATATTAATGTATTTACAACTGTATGTTTGTGTATGACATTTTAGGTATTCTTAGAAACCCTGTTACCTACATTACTGGCATTTTTTGTTTTCTTTTTTAAAAAACCTCTATGGGCGCAGATGGGCCTGCCTGATGTGCTTCGAATTTTCAAGACTTAAAGCCAAAAACAACAAAAATGAAAGTAAGCCTAACTTAAAAACCAAACCCAGACAATTTGCTGGATTTCGGTATTTAATGATCACGTCTGTGCAATACCTGAGGGAAGCAGTGAGATATGAATCCACATGTCAGTTTTCATCTTGATAGATTTGCACATGACTGCCGGCAAGGTGAACCTTAAAAGACTGTGTTGTCTCAGATAACAAAGATTATGCGCAGTACTTAGGGACATCTTTCAAACCACTGAAATAAATTGTGAGTAGGGTAATTATACAGTGGTCTTTGCAATATTTACATTCCCAATTTCTTTACATGTCTTTCAGAAGTGCTTAATAATGGTTGCTATTTTGGATCAGTCTGAAATAACATGAAGGAAGTGGTTTAATTTGAAACCTTTGTGTTTTAAATAGGTGTCATCTTTTTGAAGTATTTTTGTTGTAATGTACTGTTCTGTTTGGATCATAATAAGCCATGTGAATTCTATTGAGTAGGACTATTAAGTATTCATATATTTGGCCTGTTTTTATTTATAGTCACGTCATTTTAGAAACCATGGAAGACAAAAATCAGGCAATACAAGAAAATTACCTGTGTTTTTACTGTCTACAGATCATCTCTAGATTTGGTAAATTTTGAAGTGCTATTTTTAAGGAAAAAGTAATGTCTATCGAATGAGACAAACGAACTAAAGACAGGCTATAATTTCTTTATTCTCCGTTTTATTGCTTTTGCCTTACTTTACGCACAGTATTTTCTTTTTTCTTCAAGCTCTGGTACCTTTGTCCAGAGAGTGTTCAAGAATTCTAGGTAGAGAACATTTTCATCAATTTTGTGTATAAATCTCCATTAGTTATATTTTAAGACATAGAACGGGATTATTGCCTCATTCATTTATATATTGTAACAACACCATTCCTCAATGAGAATATTTTGACTTAACAGTAAAATGACTGAGAGGGCAAACACTTTAAAGTTCAATTTGAAGCTTCATAATAATAGGATAATCATGTCGCATTTTGGTGTACCCTAAATTTTACAGCTTATAAAGAATTTTTACATGTATTGTATCATTCAGTATGCTTTGGAAAGTATGTTTAACTTTACTCCCATTTTACATATACACTAAAATCCCAAAAGAGTAAAATGAATCAGCCAGAGTTACAGAGACATAGATTGGGTTTGTGTGTAGGAATGTGTGTGCTCAAGTCCACATTTTATAACTTCAAGTTCAGTTGTGACGGTTTCCTCTATGCAGTATACATACTCGTATGTAAACAGGTAGCATCGCAGTTATATCTACTATTCAAAGCACACATGTTTTCTTTAATTGGTAATGTAATGTAAAGGTAATATCATTCACTCTATTCAGTAAGTTATTTATATTGCAGATAAAGAGCTGTTGGCAGGTGGGAGATGGTAGAAACATGTGAAGGTAATCAAAAGTTACAAACTTCCAGTTATAGGTCCCTAAATTCTAGGGATGGCATGTGTGCATAGTGACTATAGTTAACAGTACTGTACAGTGTATTAGAAAGTGTCTACGAGTTCTCAACCAAGAAAACATCACAGGACAAAAATCGTAACTGTGAGGGGATGAATGTTAACTAAACTTATTGTGGTAACCATTGCATACATCAAATCTTTAGGTTATATACATTAAACTTATACAATGTTATATTTATTCAATAAAACTGGACAGAAATTGCTCGTTAGTGAAAGAATGTATGCCATAATGAGGAGATACTATACAGATATTTCTCCAGTGCTCTTTGAATGGACATGATTTTATTTTCATTGTACCATCTAAAAACCAGCAGATTTCTCATTTCAAGAAAGAAAATAGGCTCCAAAATCCAGCTGACAGTGTCTAGGTAGAATTTAAACATTTTTTAAAAATATGTTTATTTATTTTAGAATCACCTTTGAAAAAACTGATCTTTCAGTTAAAGTGGTTATATAAGGGATTATGTTTAAATTAACTTAATGAAAAATAAGTACATTTAAAGACAAATGAAAGTTTCAAACATAGGAAAGATTTGCTGGGATTTGGCAAATCAAACATCAGTGTGTGGTGAGATGGTCGTGGCATGAATAGCATGATAGTGTTAGCTAATGTCTGAATACTGGGCGGTAGAGAACTCTACGGAGACCTCTACCTGGGAGGCGGGGTTGTTTGTTTATGGTGATGCTTGCTCCTTTCAAAGGACAGGAATTGAAATAGATACCCATAAAATTATGTTCCTTTTCATTCCAGTTCCAGTAGTTTTTAAAATTGGCTATATGCCGTTCTCTTACTTATATGTGTACATTTTTAAGACATATGACATGTATAAACGTGCAGTTACTTTCCTCCTCATGATTTTTTCTTTGCACATATGAAATTGCTTTTCTCTGACCATTCATTATCTTTTACAGTATGTATGTATGTATGTATACGCCTGTGCATAGGTACACATATATATGCATACATGTGTAATCTAGTATATGTTATATATTAAACATAATATGTATATATTTCCAAATGGGATGTTAGTATTCATACACATTGAATTTTTATCCTTCCTAAAAATGAATACTACCAGCTCCCATCCCGCCAGGAAAAGAAAGTGTTCAAAAAATGTCTTAATAGCATCCAAGGCAAATTTTTGTTGTATAAATTGTTACATGTTCACATTATTCTCTATTTGGAAAAAATATTTAATATTAGTCCAAAATTGAAACTCAGCATATCTTTCACAAACTATAGAACTTTTAAAGGTTGGCAACCAGTTAGAAAAAATTCTGTATTTATCTCTATTTGCATAAGTCTAGTAAAATTTTTCACATACTATTCAAGAAAAAGAATAAAAGCATACTTTTTACATATTGGCATTTACTTTGAAAAATATACATTTTCATTTACCTTGCTAGGAACGAGGAATACATCTCCCTGAATGCTCTAAGGACCCTGGGGCTCTGCCATTGGACAGTAACTGTGTCACTTTACTGGTGATGTTTATAGCCTTCATTACGCTTTGGAATCATGAAGTATTAGCCTGGTGAGTCTTCTAGACAAAAGTACATCCATCTAGTGCCAAATCAGGATACTGAATTTAACTGTAAGCTACCAAATGTAGGTATGTAAGTATGCAATGCATTCTTCTACATATTTAAAATAACTGTTTAAAACTCTGAAGGCTACTTAACACATACTGTTGCTTTCTGATACTTTGGATCATTAGTCCGCTAGTTTTAAAAAATGGCCTCGGCTCTGACTACCTCTCGAGCTTGGGCTTTTCCTCACTGATTTGATCGGGCTGGGTTTTGAGCATGGATATGCTTTTAAAGTTCCCCAGGGGTTTGTAATGTGGTGCTGCAGGTGATAACCATTGCCATACAGTGAGGATTTGGGGGAAATAAAGAAAATGTGTGCTATGTTAGACTACTGTAAACTACTAAAAACAGGTGTTAGTACTAAGACTTCGGAGTTGACATCCCTGAAATACAACGTTAGTTGTCCAATAAACCAGTATGGGATACTAATTTGCTGACAGGCTATAATACTTTACAATGTGAACAGAAAAAGGATGAAATAATTTCTCTGAGGGACAGAAACTCACTTCGAAAGCAATCTGGTGGGCATAACTTAAACTTTCCTAAAGACTCTGGATATTCTTTCTGTCAGCTCTCTTGATGTCCGCTGGTATTTCCACCAGCAATGTGACTCCTCCTGAAAGACTTCCTTCTTCCGGTTTGTGTATTCTAATCTAAGTAATTCGAATACCATGGCTGCTTAATTCAAGACTCAGTATGCTTTGAATGGTGTCCTAATGGTTTCCCCTATTGGAGATTCAATGCTTCCGACTTTATTAAAGAACACACGTCTATAGCTCAGAGGTCATTTTTATTTTGCACAGGTCTGCATTTATGGCTATGCAAAGCACTCACTGCAGTGCCCACCTCATTCCTGGTACCTAGGAAGTTTCTTCTGTTCTTTCTTTTGTTCATGGTTTCCTACTTGAGATAGGGCATGGATGGACAGGTGACAGGGGAGAGAATTGAGGCAATATATGGCAAGTACCTACTGCTTGCAGATAGAGAGTATGAACTGTTTGCAGAGAAAGGCACCACCAAGCTGAGAAATGATGAGTGAAGAAGCCTTTGCTCGGAGTTCCATGCAGAAGAAATAGCAGATGTAAACAATATGCGTCTGGGTAGGTGTGGAACGTTGTGGTAACAGCCTAGAATGACCAGACTTCATGTCAATTATATGACCAGAGTTTGTGCTAGTAACAGATGAAACAACCTAGTGGAGAAGTCTTCACCCGGGATGACAGAGTAATCATTTCTACTAGATCAATTGAGTGATGCAAAAGTAGAACCAATGCAAACCAGGGCATCTACTGTCCAAAGACAATTGCCTCATCAAGCCACTTTAATGATTTCAGGGATCACTTATGGTCACTTAGTCTTAAATCTGGTTCTCCAGGCCTTTCTTCCCAATTTGAAGTCGTGAAAAATTTCATAAATCTCTTCCTGTCTAAGCCAGCCAGTGTCAGCTTCTATTACACCTAATAGCAACTAATACACCCTATGGATAAAATGACATTATTGGAAGTGACCCAATTAAAGTTAGAAGTCATATACCAAAATAATTTTTTAGTCATGAATGTTAAATAGTTGTTCTGAACAGCATGTAGACACGAGAATTCGTTTACTCTTGTGGTCACTCCTGGCTCAGACATTTAAAGCATCATTAGTGAACTCTTCTGTTCACTCATGGAGAAGTGTTGAAGCTCCAATGGAAGCACACATTCAGATCATGTCACTAAGAAAAAGTTTGTTTTGAAGGAGAGACCCACCCAATGAATTTTTGACAAAGGTGCAAAAAGAATTCAGGCAAGGGAGGATACCTTTTCAACGAGTCTTGCTGGAGCAGGTGCACATTCTAGGCAAGATAAGGAACCTCAACCTAAGCCTCACACCTTGTAATCCAAAATAAATCATGAATTTCAATGGAAAAAGTAAAATTATAAAATTTCTAACAAGATATATAAGACAATGTTTGGGAACCAAGACTAGGGAGAGAGTTCTTAAACTTGCCATCAAAAGCATGATCCATAAAAATGAAAACAATGAAAAATTGCCTCATCAAAATCAGAAACTTTTGCTCTGTGAGTCTGTTAAAAGATTGAGAACAAAAGCTATGGACTGGGAGAAAATACTTACAAATTATATAAGAAAGGGCTAGTGCAAAAAACAAAAACAAACAGACAAAAAAACTCATAATTCTATAGTAAAATTAACAACAATAATTCAATTAGGTGATTGGCAAAATACATGAACTGACATATCACAAAAGTTCATATGCCTATGACAAGCACATGAAAAGATGTTTAATACTATTAGGGAGATGCAAATTAAAACCACCGTGAGATAGCAATACATACGTATTAGTAAGGCTAAAATGAAAACCAGTGACACCACCAAATGCTGGCAAGAGACGACAGAGACACTGGACCACTCACACATGACTGTTGGGGATGTGAAATAATTCAGACACTCTTGAAAACAGTTTGGCAGTTTCTTAAACTAATTATGCCACCACCATACGACCGTTAATTTCACTCCTAGACATTTATCCCAAAGGAATGAGAACAGTTCACACACAAACCTATACACCAATGTTCATAGCAGCTTGATTGAACTTTCCCCAGACTGAAAGCGAACGAGATGCCCATCATTGTGAGTGGTTAAACCGTGGTGCATGCGTATCCCATTTCAGGATCAGCAACAAAAAGGACAGAACCATTGATGCACGCAATGGTGAATCCCCAGAGAATTGTGTTAAGTGAGTGAAAAAACAATCCCCGAAAGTTATACACTGTGATTTCATTGGCATAACACTCTTGAGATACAAACTTACAGAAGTGAAAAACAGATCAGTAGCAGGCAGGGGTGATGGGCAGGGAAGAGAGAGGGGAGTGTGTGTGTGTGTGTGTGTGTGTGTGTGTGTTGACAGAAGGACAATGTGACAGGTACTCGTGGTGATGGAAATTCTCTGTGTCTTCACTGTGTTAATGTCGAATCCAGTTGAAATATTGGACTATAGTTTTATAAGCTGTTCCCATAGCAGGAAACTAAGTAAAGGGTATGCAAGGTCACTCTGTATTATTTCTTACAACTGCATTTGAAACTATAATTATCTCAAAATAAAAATGTTTAATTGAAAAATGTAAGGGGGCATTAAAATACATCCCTTGTTTACAAAAATAATAAGTGGCCTTTGGGGGCACAGTTATAGTGGGAGTAGTTTAGAAAAATTGAAGGACCACCATCTTCAGCATTAGCTAGCCCGGATTTAATTAGTAACAGCTAATCATAATTGTGTAACCTGTGGGAAATATAAAATACCTCTGAGCCTCACTTTTCTTATTTGTAAAACGGGGATAAAAACACCAACCTCACTGTCTTTTGTTAACATTAAGTGTATTATTTACAACGTCTAAAACAGTGCTTGGTTTGTGATGCTCAAGACCCTTGAAAGGTAGAACTTACACATACTGCCAGCTTCCTGGGACAGCCCTTTGAAAGGAACAGACGTCTGTGCAGCCCTTCTGGGTTCCATGAACAAAGAAAGATGATTGTGAGTAATGCCACAGCAAACATAGGGAGGCAGACATCTCTCCAAGATCCTGATCTTTATTCCTTTGGATAAATACCCAGAAGTGGGATTGCTGGGTCATATGGTAGTTCTAGTTTGAATTTTTTGAGGAACCTCCATACTGTTTTCCATAGTGGCTGCACCGATTTACATTCCCACCAATGGTAGACAAACATTCCCTTTTCTCTATACCCTCACCAATACTTGCTTGTTGGTATATTGATGATGCCCATTCTGACAGGTGTGAGGTGCTCTCTCATTGTGGTTTTGGTTTGCCTTTCTCTGATGACTAGTGGTATTGAGCATCTTTCATGTACCTGTTGGCCTTTTATAATGGCTTCTTTGGAAAAATGCCTAAGTCCCTTGTCCTTTTTTATTAATCATGTTGTTAGGGTTCTTGCTATTGAGTTGTATGAGTTCTTAACATATTTTGCATACTCACCCCTTATCAGATATATGATGTGCAAATATTTTCTCCCATTTCATAGGTTGTTGCCTTTTCATTTTGTTGATGGCATCTTTTGCTGTGCAGCAGCGTTTTCATTTCATGTGGTCTTCTCCCTTCGAATTGTGAAAAATATAAATGTTGGTCATTTTGCAGCTGCAGTTTGCATTGTCTGTGAAATGAGATTTACATAAGCTACATTTGCCCATAGGACACCTTAATTGGTGGGAGCCAAGTGGCTCGAACACTCCGTTGACCCCAGAAACAAAGCAATGCAAAACATTTCTGCCTTTGATTTTGAGCTCTAAATGAGCCACCTCGTCCAAATTTTAGAAAACACCATTATTTAGCAGGAGATAACATTTCAGTAGCATTTCAATGAAATTTAATTTTGTATGTCCAGTGAGTGACCACTTGGCTATATTCCCATCCAAAGTGTCATTAGCTGTTTTGATACTTACGGTGATACCTAGACACAGCTCCTTTTTAAATGATAATATAAGTGCCCAGAATATAAAGTGAATAAAGTCCCAAATAAAACATCGAAGAAGTTTCAGTTGCTCTGCTTTCTGTTGACAGGTTAATTTCAGTACCTGCATAGAAAGTGAAGGGTGAGCAATAAAATGACTTAAAAAAAAAAATAGCTTAACAACACCTGAAGCATTTGGACATCCATGATTCACCTAAGATTCAGAATCAATGGTAATTGCTATGCAATTGCAATCTGGACACCTTGGGCACTTTTTTTTTAGTTAAAAATACCAAAGATACATAAATACATAATCTGTATTAAGTAGAGATATATTAATATGAAATATTTAAAGGATGAAGCAGTAAAAAGAAGCAAAGGAAAAATGGGCATTAATACCTGCGAGTCCAGTTAGTCCAGTTAGTACAGGGGGGTACAGTGATGAGTAAACCCAGTACCAGACTAGTCCAACCTGGCACAAAAGAGGGCAGCGAATAAATCTTTGCTAAATTGTTAAGTTCACATTACAAACTGTGCTAGCGTGGTTTTGATTGACGTGTACAGGAGAATTGGCAGTGCCTTCCTGGAGGCACTTTGTATTTTCCTCTTTAAAAATATCAGTTGAATTGCTTTAAAAATATCAGTTGAATTGCAAGGCAAACTCTGTAGTTGGAAATATATCTTACCTAAAAGATATTATTCAATGCTTTATTTTTACAAAATATGTTGTTGTTTTTTTAACTTCACCTAAAATGATTTTCTGAGAAAGCACTATAATTTAGCTTTCTTAAGAACACACCATGCAACAACAAAAAAGGTCCAAAGTGCATTAGATTTTTGGAGGGAATAAAGTTTGGTTTACAGGCTACCTAAATTTAAAAAAAAGAAATACGTAAAATAATACTCTGAACCATTATGTTCAGGAGTACTTCTTATATTGTGATGTTTTATTTGTCTCAGTTGCGATTTTCACTATTTATGTATATATTTATTTTTAATGTCAATTGTAAAATTTCAAATAGTATATGAATTAGAACCTTCTGGTAACTTTTTCAGCAAGAGGAATTTTCCATGAAAAAGCATCCCAACAACTTGTGTTTTCATACTATTTTACAGTTTTAAACATGCTTTTACATGTAGTTCCCCTTTGAAATAGCACAGTCTTCAATAGGCAAGTCAGATATCATCTTCATATTACATGGAAGACTATGATTTTAAGGAAGGCGAGATAACACACTCTGAGGATGAAGGCTCAGTTCTTGCACACCGATTTCTAGGGCCTGAATACCTGTCCTCACCACTGCCTATATTTTCATGACAATATATTCCACTCTCACCCTAGTAGAGGCTGGCATATCTCTGAGAGCGTTCTTTGATATGGCACCCTCGACCAAGACATGGTATATTTTTCTTAACAACCTATAATAATTATGAAGCTCTTATTTTATGTAGATTTCTCCTCAGTGCAGTTTGGAACCATTTACTATCTTTGTTCTGATGCTCAGTCTCTGCTGAATGTCTCAACTCCTAACGTCAGAAGTCATGTCACCAATGGGACCTCAGATCTCTATCACTTTTCCTGTGGTGTGTGCAATCTGCCCGCCCTGAAACCCTAAAATATCCTTATCGCATTAAATATGTTTGAGAATTAAGACATTTTCTCACTTGTCTTTATTTTTAAACATGAAAAGCTTTTACAAAATAGCCCTGTATGAAAAAGTATAACTCTGAAATAGGTGTTCTTCCTTCTCGTGTATATTAATTTTTATGACATGATTTTATGACTTAAATGGAGTTGATGGATCCCATTCTCCCACCAATTACATTGTTTTTGTCTCTGAAACAACTCTCCCCAGCCATTTGCTTCAAGAAAACCCTGTATTTCAGATTGTTAACATGATTTAAGCCTCAACTCAAGGTTTCCAAGCTCTGAGCACCAGCATATATAGTGGAGAGGAAAATCTGGAAAGACCTTCAGTTGAGTCTGTTGACTTTCCAGCACTGTACTTGGTTTATAAATTGAGTGTCAAGTGCCAAAAGGCTACTCCATAGGGTTAAGCTGTATATATAATAAGATAAAATATGCAGCATGCCTGGCTCATGGTAGACCGCATGCCATTTACCTATTGATATTGGTATTTTTAAACAACAAACACTGATTTGACTTGCCCCATGAAGGAGCATCGTCATTTTGGAGTTTTTATATTTAATGTCACCTTTTTGGGACTTCACTTCTCATTGCTTTGAGCAAAATACTAATTCTTTGCTGGGTTTTGTACTTGATACAGTCAAAGGGGGAACGTGTAGTAGGATTTTAATCCAGAGCAATTGCTTCATTAAAAGTGTTATAGACGCACTAGTCTGGACAAATGATGTGCATAGGTTGCTGTGCAGGAGGGTACCGGGAACCAGCGTGGAGGTTGCTAGGGCCATCACACCTTGCCCGCACCTGCTTTGAGGCTGCCGGGCCCCCATACTTCCTCCCCTGGCGTGTTGGGCTCCTAGTCAGTTCTTTTCAGTCATTAAACATTTTTTTAAATGTCACTTCAATTTGTGTCAGATACCAGAAGCTGAGATAGTATGACTTAGGAAGCCTTCCATTTATATATACATATATATATGATATATATGATATCATATATATGATTAAAAAATGTATGATATATATGATATAAAATATATATATCATAATATATATAATATATATATATATATATATATATATATATATATATATATATGTCACCAATTTCCAGCCCTAAATACACTTCATCTGCTCAGAAGACAGAATATCTTCTGTCTGTAATATCTTCTGTAACATCTGCATGGGAGGCAAGGATCCCTGCACTGTTCCTCCACCACTTCCCACCACATTGTTCACTGGCTCCCTCATCTCCTTCCCTCCCCCCACACCCACCATTGCCAGAGTTCTCTCGATGGGCTGCTTTGTAAAAATCTTACCCTCTTTTCCTTACAATCCTTATTTAGTACTGAGCCCCACAGTTTTAGTCCCACATCTCAAAAGATTTCTCTAAAGTAGATATTTTAAACTTAATCTTACTTCCAATCTCCAGGTGTGCCTGCCCAAATTTCTAGGAATCGTTTCCTGCTTGTTACCTGTAGTGCACCCCAAGCCAATGAATGAGTCTAAAGAGAACATACTATTTTTCTTCCCAAACTCGCTACTGTGTCACATACAAAACATATGTAAGTAGATACTTCTATTAGCACTGCCGCTTTTCAAAATGATCCAGTATCAGATCTCAGAGGCAATATCGGGTCTTCCCTTCCTCTGAGGCACTACAAACAAGGAAATGTCACATTTTACTGGTGTCTCCTGGGAGTGTCATCTGTGGTCTCTTTCCAGTTGAAATTCTGCTTCCATAACTTCAGGCTCAAGTATTCGTAAGACTTCCCAATGGTTCTTTTTACTGCCTGCTCCATTTATCCTCGTATTCCTGCAAGATTAATTTTCCTGAATTTCAGTTTGAAACATGTAATTCTCCCTCTTAAGTTTTCCCATGGTTTGGCATTACCTAGAGTAATAATTAAAGTTAAACTTGTAATTCAAAGCTATCCACAATACCTACCATTGTTTCATTTAGGGATTTTTAAATTATGTAATATTTCAAACATACTGGAAATTACAGAGAATCATATTACAAACCGCCATATACAAACTACCCATATTTTGCAAATATTATCAAGTACTTTTTTTCTGATTTAATTTTTTTAAGATAAAAAATGTTGACTTGAAGACCCATTTGAACCTTTTGCTATTAACACACTCAACAGTTGTATTGAGTATTGATCTGTTACTGTTTAGATTAGTTAATTCATGTCAATGACTGCATTGCCCTGTATTGCATGAATAAACCACACTTCTTCTGTTAGTGGACATTCATAAGGTTTTTCTGTCTTTGCTATTATAAACCATGCTTGAACAAATACGCTTATATAATTCTCTGTGATCGCATGTATCCATATTCCTCCAGGGTATGTGATGTGGATATATGTAGAGTTGCTAGTTTTTAAAACATGCATATTTTCACTTTACTAGATGTTTCCAGATTGTTCACAATTGTTACAACTTATAAGCCCAGAAACAATGAAATGAGAGAAATTCTTTTATCCTCAGCAGCAATTGACATTAACATATTTCTTTAAGTTATGAATTCTTGCAAGCATACAGAGAACATAAAACTTTATAAAAAATAACTTTTTGCTATATTTTGGCTAGTAATATTCCATTGTATATATGTACCACTTCTTCTTTATCCCATCATCCATAGAAGGACACTTCAGATGTTTCCATGTCTTGGCCACCGTGAATAATGCTGCAGTGAACATCAGAGTACCTACATCTTTACAAATAAATGTTTTCAAATTTTGGGGTTAGATACCCAAAAGAGGGAATGCTGGGTTATATGGTAATTCTAGTCTTAAGTTTTTGTGGAATCTCCATACTGTTTTCCATAGTGGTTGTACTAATTTACATTTCCCTAACTTTTAAGCCTGTTTTACTTTGTTTAAAATTCTTCATGGCCCTAAGCTTAATCTGCTTTGTATTGTACTAATGATTAGATTATATAAAATAATGAGACCACAATTTATGTATAGGAGGGAATACAGATTATAAAATACAGAGCTGACATCTGTTCTAGCCCAGTGAATGGCAGGATCAATATGTAAACTCCAACAAAATTTTTACCTTCTCACAATTAATACAGGGGCCCACAATTTTCAGTCTGTTGATTTATGGATATTATATACTTTTTTAAATAAATCTCCTACTGTTGGACTCCCCTCAGTCCTTGGATAAGGTCTTAGAAGTGGAATTATTGGGTCAAAGTTATGTATTTTTAAATTTGAGATAATTGTGCATAAAAAGTTTATATAAAAGTTACAAAACTGGTACAGAAAATTCTATATACCCTTCATCTAGTTTTCTTTTATGTTAATATCTTACATAACATAGAGTAATTATCTTAAGTTTTTACTTTATTACATGTATTAAAAACAGCATTCTGCTTTGAAACATTGTGCTTCTTTAAAACCACAGCCAATAAATTATAGGAGTCTATATAAATTATAATAACCAAAAAAAAGAAAAGAAAATGAGAACTTGAAAATATATTAAAATTGAACACTGAGACATTCCATAATATAGTGTATAATTAGTGAAAATTTCTCCCCAAAATTATTACACTGAACAAGTTCATCATTGCAATCCTTCTAAAATGATAAAAGATAGCAGACCTATAGATAAACTGAGTGAAAGAGTGAAGACTAAGCTAATTTTTTATATATAATACTATTTTGAGAAAAGAGAGGGAACAGATATGCGTATTTCTGTATTTCAACAGTTTTGATATGTAAAGTTAATCTTATTTACAGTTTAGTTAATTAAATGCTGACTAGTATTAGTGCTAGCAATAATACGTTGTCAGTGTTTATGCCTAGAAATTAGTTTTCAAATTTATAAGTTTAAACTCTCCCTCAAAAAAACAAAAAAAAGAAAAAAAAAGAAAAAAGTTATTAAAGGAAGAAAATAAAATTTTATTTAAAACACATATTAATACAATTTTAACATGTTCATTAACAAACACTTATTTGGTCATGCTTCAAACATATATAATGAATAAAGCTAAAGAGGACCTCCCTGGGATTTCAAAATTAAAGATGAAGTGAGTATGCATTATATTTTCTGGTCAAATAAGTGTTATTAAATCAAGGCTCTAAGGCAGTGGACATGTCTGCTTGACTTCAGAACACTATTTGCTTGTTTTAATGGTTTTCTTTGTTGCAAAGTCATAGGAGTGGCAGTTTGTGAAAACTGTGGTATAAGTACAATTACAGACATTGTCTTTTACTCACTCAGTTTTGTTTAAAGAGCTTGATGCTGTGTGTTCTAATGGGTTTTAATCCAGTTTGTCAATGTTGATAAAATCTGAATCAGTCTGAAGCTGGACACTGGATGTGCCATCCATAGATGTCTGCCACCTGCACCAGGCTTGGAGCTGCCTGGAAGAAGCCAAGCCGTGAACCAAGGCCAGCTGTTGCTAGTGCTGGGTTTAGGGCTGCTCAGCAAGAGGTATGAGACATGCAGAGGCCAAATACTGCTTGTTTGGGTTTCATGAACTTTTAAGAGAATTTAGGTGTCGTGCGGGACAGCCTGCAGGGTCTCTGCTCCCGCTCCCCACATAAGAACGCAGGATGTGGCTAGGCCAAAAAGGAACACCCATGGAGCCATAGGTAGGGGAGTCATACCACTATAGTCTCACTGGAGGCTGGGTTCACATGACGTGCGACCTGCTGTCCGCTTTGCTGCCAACCGACCGACTCTCCTCGACTCTCCTTGACTTCCCAACGTAGTTGCGGCAGTTATATTAGTGGCCAGTGGCTCAATGGTTACAGCTGACAGCCAACTAGCCACAGCTGACAGCCATCTACTACCCGAGCCAGCACCTGTCTACATGAGGCTGAGAGCCTGGAAACTGCTCTTTGGGGCTCTGTCCCCACATTAGGAAAGTCTACAGCATCAGCTAAAACAGTCCATTTGTATGGAAAAGCCACTGGAAGTGGCTTGGGTGGGACCAAAACTTGGGTGGGGCAGGGTCTCTGGGAATCATAAGGGTGGGCGAACATTGTTATCCAGGTTGATGGAGATTCATATATGATGCCCACCTGAGTCTGTAGGCCTGGAAGGGGGAGGAATCAAAAAAGAAAAATGGTTTCCACCAGCACTTTTGTCTCGGAGAAACCTGCCCCTCCATCCCTTGTCCTGGAGCCAAAAAACTCAGTTCCTCCCTGTATGTCACTGGATCCTTTGGAGCTGCTGTCGCAGCCCTGAAGCTCTGAGTGGGTGAGTCTGTCAATGAGTAAGTCTGTGCACAGCCTTTTAGAAGGAGTGGCTGGGACTCCAGCTGCCCTCTGTCTCACTCAGTCACAATCTCAGCTGGTTTTCACAGCCAGAAATGGTGGGGTTTTCTCTCCCTGGCACTGGAATCCTGGCGCAGGGAGTCTGGTGTGAGGCTGGGAACCCTTGTTCCTGGTGGGGGAGGAACCTCTGCAGTCGAGTTATCTATCCCTCCTTATTTTTAACCACTACACATGGGTGTGGGACCAGCCGGTTCTTCATCTCTGCTCCTCCTACCAGTTTTGACGTGGTTTCTTCTGTATGTTCTTGGTGGTAGGACTTTGGCTCAGCTAGAGTTCAGTTGATTTGATGGTGGTTTTGTAGTTTAGCAGTAATTTTGTCGTGGTTGTGAGAGGAGATGAGCACAGTGTTTACCTACTTGACCAGAAAATCTTGACCAGAAAATCTTCACTTCAGATTTTCTATACTCTGCAAAGTGTTGCCAACACATAGTGAACCTCAGAAGAATGCTATATGCACTAAATGTATATCTCCAAATATAGCAGGAGTTTTTAAAATTTACATATGATTTTTCCACTGGGAATAATCAGTTTCTCTTTTTATTATGCCTTTCAACTATCTCTTACTGACTTTTGTACTTATTTTCTGAGCATAAGTATGTGAGCTTGCATTTGGTTGGGCTTGGAAGTTTAAAAAGATCTGGGAATTCAATGGAGAGAGTGGGGACGAGGTTCAGAGCTAGGTAGAGCTGTGTTTGAAACATGTTTCCAGTTTTTCATTCATTCCACAAATACCTGTAGACTTCTGGCCCTTCTGGCATCATCATCTTTAATGTTTCTACCAGGTGTGATCTGGGGCAAACTACTTAAACACATTGCATTGTAAGCACCTGTAATGACGAGCTGAGGGAGGCACACAAACACTAGAGTGGGGATAATGAATTTATTTAGCAATATCTGATCAATTCAGTTAGCAATATCCAATAACAAAAGACAAAGGCAATTAATAGAATATGTTAATGTCAGAAAGTGAAGGTGGTTAAGACTAAACTATATGCATTGTTAACAATGTCATGTCAAAGGCGAATACATACACATAAGTTTAAGAGATCTCAACATATGTTTACTATTGATCAAAACTCACCTGGCTAAATACACAATTAACATCAGTAAGGAGTATCCAAAAGCAGTAATTAGCTTTATATGAGAGTAACTATTATAGTGGATGTCAAAAGCTCACCAAACCGGAGGAGAACAGCACTGGGAAAGTCATAAATCAAAACCTTGTCAGGTCTGTAGCTGAGAGAAACTCAGGCATCTCCCACACCGCTGCTTGCTAGTTCCCAATAACGCTACTGATGTTGGTGTTGTTGTTGTTGTTATTGTTGTTGGAAGTTAGGAAGTCTTCTGATGCTGCAAGCTGAAAGCTGTATAGAGGTTCCCAAAGATGCTAGAATGATGACAATTCACTAACAAAAGAAGTCTCTACTGTCCATTGAGGCAAGTTCTGATCTCTTACTCTGAAACAATCCAATCCTGAAAAGCAGTCCTGAAACAGCAAATCTTCTGAATAGCAGTCTCTTGAAACAGCAATCAATCAATATCAATATACTACCTGAGGTCTGTCTTATATATGTGTTTAGATGCACCCCAGAGCCAAGTTTTGTGTTCCTGCCTCCCCTTTCAAAGAATAGCCAGTTACGGGAGGGTCCGGCAGTCAGTGATATGAATGTTGCCCATCCGGCTGAAGGGCTAGTTCATCTGGATAAGCAACGAGGCCTGGGGATATGCCTGTTACGTCATCCTGATATAACTTAGCTACTTCTTCACTTCATCTGCTGATGTGGGTGAAACAGACAGAAAGCAACATCACCTCATATCTCCCCTGTCAGGAATGAGACAGAAGGGGGAACTGCAACCCCATCTCATGTCTCCCCTACCAGAGAGAGTGAGACCAAAGGGGGAATTTACTCAACTCTTGATCACAGCACAGAAATCACCTCATATGCAGGAACAGACAAAAGCTAATAGGCAGAAGTTAACACCAGCCAATGAAGGCAAATCTTTCTCAACATCTAGCCTACAGCACCTTGTGGGGAAAACGAGGAAAATCATTCTCCATAACAAATACAATGCTCAAATACAATGAAAGTAGAGCATGTGCACTCATGTGGGATGTGCACGGAGATTTCCATGTGGGAGATTTACTGTGATTGCTCTTGGGAGACACACATGTCAGGAAGTGCAGAAGGTAGGGTTGGTAGGAGCAGCTGATCCCCATAGAGCTCCAGCTGTGGCCACAGCCACCTCCTCAGTGAGCTTTGATATGGGGATGGCTCTAGAGCAGGCGTGTCCAAACTGGGGCCCGTGGGCCAACTGCGGCCCACAATCCATTGTTAATTGGCCCGCAGCAAATTCCAAAAATATATTTAGTTTTCTTAAATAAACCAGGTGAGGCAGTACGTACTTCACCTCGAGTGAGTGGCCCAGCTGTTTGTGTATTTTACCGCATATGGTTTTGGTGAAAACCGTTGAAAAAAGTTTGGACACCCCTGCTCTAGAGAGTTGTTACAAATTGAGGAAAGGGAGCCAGCCTTCCCACCCCATATCAGCCAGTCATAGCCTCAGGTTGTGCCCCTCCAATTCAATAACCAGTGATGTTTATATCATCATCAATTCATCAAATATTTATTTATCTGCACTCGGTTGGAGATACAAAGACAGATAAGACTGGGTCCTTCCATTAAGGATATTGCAGTGAACTGGTGGGGATAGTCTAGTAAACTAATAACTTTGGAGCAATCTTGTAGAACTCATTGTAAAAATTGTGTTTATGGGGGCACAGAACAGGGCATTCTCATTCGAGTGTGGACATGGAATGGAGACGATTCCTTGAAGATGTGGATCTTGAACTGGGGCTTTGTTTCAATAAGTCTGGATTGATGATAACATGGTAATAAGTTCAAATTGCAGAACAGCGTTAAATATCCTCTTTGCTCTTTAATGGATGTTTTTAAAACATTTTACTTGCTTATTTTTGCCTAAAACTTTTCCAATGTATTTTTTTTTTCTTCAAGGAATATATACTATTTGTACACTAGGAAAACTATATAGCTTTATTTTCAAGTGAGTATTTTTCACTCTCTTTTTCAGTTTCATCCCTCTGAGGTATATCTACTCTTCTCATTGTTCATATGTGTTTAGATCTATAGACATAATATTTAAATCATTTAGGATCATACCTCTTTATTCTCTGCTATGAAAATGGATAATGTTAGCACACTTATAAATCTCCTCCTCTTCTTTTTCATTTTTGCCTACTATTCTAACTTATTAGATTCTTTAATATCTACATTCTGTCTTATAATTACAGTTTTTACACCTTTAAAAACCTATATTGTATATATTTATATACATACATTATTATATGTTTTATATGTGTGTGTGTGTGTGTGTGTGTGTGTATGTAGTTATAAATTTAAATATATGTGATATTCACCATCACAGCCTCTCCATTCTTGAGTTCTTAATTTTGGCACATATATGAATTTAGCTAGATCTCACCTTTAAATAGTTGTTTTCAAGACGATATTAAGAGCAGTCATGGGGACGTTCTCTTACTAATTGTGTATGTGGGAATGTCTTCCTGGTACTTTTATACTTGAAAGAAAATTTAAGCCTGAGTATATTTCTTGGGTTACAGCCTTTTTCAGACCTCAATGGTCTCAATGTTTTCTAGCATTTGCTTTTTCTGTGGAGAATTTTTGACTGACAGTTATTTTACTTTCTATACAATTATTTTTTCTCTCTCTCTCTTAGATTTCAGTTCTTATTAAACAATATGTTTTGTTTGTCTTGACTTTGACAAACATTGAACATGAAACAAAAATAGATGAACTTTTTGAAATTGCGATCTTTGAAGAGAAAAACAAGTGTACATTGTCTGATTGATGTTTAATACATATACTGAGTGGGTCAAGAAATTTAGCAGCTCTCGAAGTACTTCATATCCCACTATTTGATTCTCAATAGGCTAATTTAAATATTAGTTGATTACTTTAAGCTTTAGAAATTATAATACAATAAAGAAAAAACACTAAAATTAAAATTAAAGTCTTTAAATTAATTCTATATACCTCCTTATTCCTGGTAAATTTTATGTTTTAAAAATTCACATTAAATCAGTCCAAATAGCTGACCCAAAAACTGCCCTTATATCAATATCAGATAAATTTAAAGTAACATTTCATTGCAGTTATTACTATAATACTCTGTTACTGTCAACCATAGTATAAAAGTGTCACAAATATTCTACTATAACAGTGCTTAATTTTTGAAATCCAATTATTACATTGTTCCTTTTCTGTCCATCTTATTATCTTGTGGTAGGTATTTTGAGACATTGAAAGACAAGAGAAAATAGACTCAATACATCTCTGTACATAATGTCTACTGATGTACAACTTAATATGAATTGTTTTGAACTATGTTTCTTATAAAGAAAAACGTTTTTGAAGAAAAAAATTTGAAGGCCATACCAAACCTAACCCCGATGCCTCATCCAAGCGTGGCTCGCACAGATAACTTCAATTTATAAGTTATTTCTGAATCAGAGAGTTCTATTCTTTGGCCCCCCAGAACATGCATTGGACAGTGTAGGGAGTAAATGGAGGTACAAATCTATTATTCTTTTTGACAATGGAAATATCAACAGCCAGGGGATGTGCACAGTAATTGTTCATTCAACAGCTGTTGCATGTGAATAACACTGCAGGTGTTCTGTGATATAAAGAGATGGCTCAGGTAGAAACGAAACACAAGTATGCATAATGCAACATCCAGGGTTCCGAGGGCCTTAAGAAAGACACAAGAAAGTATTTTCAATATGGAGAGAAAAATAACAAATTGTTATAGCTGGAAGAAGGGCAGAGTTCAGAAAAATTCTTTAGAAAGGAGATAACATTTAAGCTGGGGATTAAAGTATGGTTACCTTGGGATATACAGAGATGGGGTAAGAGAACAAAATAAAGGGTTCAGAGGATTTGGATAATCCTAAATTGTGTACAAATCCTGCGTAATTAATCAGCCTTCCTTTTACCTTGTGTTGTATTCTTTTTTTAATTTCACCATTAATGTTACTTTTGACTTGTTTTATTCTTTTTCCCTAAAATAGAGTAAATTTGCTCATCTTATGAATGTTTACAAAATCATTTGGAATTATCTTTTATGTGATTTTAATTTTTAACTCTCTTTAAGAATTCTTGATATGCTTCACAAATTATTTTTCAGCAATAGAAATTTAATTTTTGCTTGTTACTTCTTTATGAGTACATGCTGTCTTGAAAACACTTGCATTTCCCCTTGTAATGAATATCACAGTCTTGAATTAGATATCTGTGTGAATATTTTATTAATGTTTCTCTCTTCCACTAACTAAGTTCTATGAGGTTAGGAGCCACTTTCTTTGCTTCTCTCTCTTTGCTTCATAGCACAGGGCTGACCTATGGCAAGCACTGAATAAGTACTTGTTGAATTAACACTCAAATCAGTGGAGGGGAAAGAATGTTGCTTCACACTCATTTTACCTAAAAATAATGAAGACTCAAATTTTTTCACTTGGTGTAAAGAAGATACATATAGGGTAGCTTAGCTTGCAACGAAGGCACCAGTAGGTTCAGAATATGAATTAATTTCCTTCAAAGTCAAAAATTATATTTATATAAAGCTATAGAGTTCTGCAAATGATTTTTACATACTGATTTTTTTGAATTTCTACATTTATAGAAAGATTTTAATGTCTGAACATGAAAGTTGACTACCTGCTGAATGCATAGCTCCTCTCTCAGCAAGCAACTAGACACAGAGCTTTTAAGAGAACTTGTAGGACTACCATGGCTTAGTGGTGAAGTGCATAGATTCTAGAGCAAGACTATCTAGAGTTGAAACCCCGCTCAAGCACTCACTGGAAATGTGACCTGGGGAAATTTATCTCCTCTTTGTTCTCCACTTTTCTCCTTGGTAAATGGTGTTGGGGTGATGACTGAATCATGTAAATCATTTGGAAAAGTAAGGCAAGTACAGTGCTATAAATGTGTGTGTAATTATTATATTATTATAGGTACCAAGGGACCCCACTCTTCCAGCCACAGCTGCTTAGGAAAGGAGTTACTTTTTCTAAGATAGAGATATCTGAATCCATAGCTGCTTTTGGGATATCTCTGCCTGCAAGAAAGTAACTAATGGAATACTATATTTGTTCCCAAATTCTGTTATCTGACTTGGTGGTGCTCTACGTGAAGTCTAAACTCAACATTACTTCACGACCATTCAGGGGCCGTCCCTTGCCTCTCCAGTATTTCCCTGTGCTGCTTTCTGCCCCATGTACCATAGACACACAGAATTACCTGCTGTTGCCTCTATTATGCTTTGGTGAGATGCTGATATTACTCCCTAGACACAGACCTACCGTATTCTTCCTACTGCATTTGCCATATCCTCAGATATCACCTCCCCTAGAGGTGGTGATCCCAAGTCCAGGGTAGAGGTTTGGAGTAAATTTTAGAATTGGGACTTGAGTACTCCAACTTTGTTCTTCTTTATCACGATTGTTTTGGCTCTTTGGGGTTACTTAGAATTCCATATGAGTTTTGAATTATATACATTTTTGCAAAAGGCCAATGGGATTTTGATAGGAATCTTCCTGATTATGTAGATCACTTGAGGGGGGTGGAGTACTGTCATGTTCACACTATTGATGAACATGAGATGTACCAGGTCTTCTTTCATTTATTTTGGCAATATTGTGTAGTTTCAGTGTATAAGTCTTACACCTCTGCTTAAATTCATTCCGAATTATTATATTTTTGATGCTATTAATAAATGGAATTGTTTTCCTAACTTCATTTTTAGATTGTTCATTGCTAGTGTATAGAAATACAACTGAATTATGCATGTAGACCTTGTATTCTGCCACTTTGCTGACTTTGTTTATCAGCAATAACGGGTGTGTGTGCGTGTGTGTATTTTAGCATTTTCTATATAAAAGATCAGGTCTTCTGCAAATAGAGATACTTTTGCTTCTTGTTTTTTGTGTGGTTTTTTCCCTTCAATTTGAATGCCTTTGATGTCTTTTTATTGCTTAATTGTAGCTCTGGCTAGACCTACTACAGTATAGAATTCCAGTAGCCAAAGTGTTCATTCTCATCCTCTTCCTGATTTTATGGTGAAAGCTTTACATCTTTCACCATTGAGTATAATGTTGGCTGTGGGTTTTTGATAGATGCCCTTTATTAAGGTAAGGAGGTTTTCTTCTATTTCTGGTTGATAGAGTGTTTTTATTATGAAAGGCTTCTGGATTTGGTTAAATGCTTTTTCTTCATCAATTGAAGTGATCATGTGGCATGGATTTTTCCTCCAATCTATTATTGTGTATTACTTAGATCAATTTTTATATGTTGAGCCACACTTGCATTCCTGAGATAAATCCCACTTGGTCATGGTGTATAATTTTTTTAATATACTGTTCGATTCAGTCTGCTAGTACTTTGTTGAATATTTTACATTGATTTTTGTAAGGAATATTAGTCTATAGTTTTCTTGTGATTTCTTTATTTGGCTTTGATATCAAGGCAAATATTTCATAATAGAAATAGTTACCTGTGTTCTTTCCTCCTTTTCTATTATTTGAAAGAGTTGAGAAAAGGTTGGTGTTAATTCTGATTTGAAAGTTTTGCATAATTCACCAGTAAAACTATCAGATTCTGGACTTTCTTTTAGGGGAGGAGGTTGATTACTGATTCAGTCTCTTAAACTATTATAAATTTATTTTCATTTTCTATTTCTTCTTCAGTCAGTTTTGGTAGTTTATGTTTCTAGGAGTTTGTTCATTTCATCTAGATTTTCTAATTTTTTAGCACACAATTGTTCATAGCATCTCTTACAATCCTTCATATTTCTGTAAGTTCTGTAGTAATGTCCCCACTCTCGTTTCTGATTTTAGTAATTTGAAACTTCTGTCATTTTTCTTTTATCTCTACTCTAATGTTTATAATTTCCATTTTTTCTGCACTATTTCAATACTTAGCCAAGCCATTCACAACTCTGCCTCAGCCTTTACTTTGTGCTTGCATGGAGTCTGAAGGTTAGAGAGTAGTGAATGCTTTGGTAGTCCTCAGCATTTTTTCAGAATAGATATATAGCCTTGGGCATGTGCCTGGTCTTCTCAATTGCTCAGTATGCACACATCTTTTAGAACTCTTGTTTTCTCGCATGTCTCTTTTCTGAACCTCTTCTTCCCTGGCTTTTTGGTCTATTGCTCGTCCTAACTATTATCCTTCACCCAGGCTTCTGTGGCCAGTACTTTAGCTTTTAAATGCTCATTGAAATGGTACCCTATCTGTGGGAATGCGCTAACTCAGATGAACTAACTAAGCCCTTATGCTGATCATTCAGGGAGCTGTCAGATAAGTCAAAAAAATACAACCGCAGTTCTTTGAAAATCACATCCATGTTGTTCCATCACTCTAGGAGCCTGTACCAGGAGTATGGTCTGCTGTTTTCCTGGCCACCATTGATCTGGAGAATGGAAGATGGTGTGCAGGCAACTAAAAATGCCACAGCTGTCTCTCAGGGGAGTGCAGTAGCGTCTTTCCTCAAACACTTTTCCCCTGTTGGTTCTGAGTTTTGGGCTCAACTCCAAAGCTCTGCATATGTTAACGCTCACAGTTTTTGCTGGTGTTTTAGTTGCTTTTATGCAAAGATGGAGCCCTGGAGTTCCCTACACTGCCATTTGAATGCTGTCGCTCCATATTGGTTCTTAATAGTTACATCATGTTTGGTTCTTAATGGGAGATTAGTAAATATATTTTTGAGTATTGGATAATAAGGGCATGTGTTGCCTTTTGCAATAAAATATTAGGGACAATGAAAATGACATACTCAATATTCGTTCAGCAAATACTTATTAAGTGCATCTTATATCAATTACCACATTTTTAAAAAGTAGAATATAGCAAAATGCAAACTATATATAGATGATCAAATAACTTATTACCCAAACCCAGAACCCTTGAAAGTCAAAAAAGGAGCTAATCTGTCAGAAACTCAGAAATAAAGTGTAACCTGGACTGTGTTTGCCTATCTAGTATGTATGATCATTCTAGCTCTATCTTTTACTCTCTCTAATGATTGATAAATTTGACTTATGGTCTAGTCCTTTGTGGTATTTAATTACTAGTTTTTTTATATTCTTATGAAGCTCTGCAAAGAACTTGTTGCTAAAGTGTTGGATACAGGATAAGTCTGCTTTTAATGTAATACATCTATGCTCTGTAATTCCCATTCTCTTTTAGGAATAATCAAATTTATGGCTGATCTTACAATGGAAATCTTTATATCAACTGTTGTAAAAATGTGGTTTAGTATGCAGTAACGAGGAATCAAGAGCTTTTTTTCTTAGTCTTTAATCCATGTTTAGTTATTTTTTGCATATGGTGTTATATATGGGTCCAATTTCTTTCTTTTACATGTGAATGTACAGACATCTCGTGTTCATGGATTATTAAAATGCCCATGCTACCCCAACTGATCTACAGGTCTGATGTAATCTCTATCAACATCCCAAAGACATTTTTTACAGAAATAGAAAAAACAATTCTAGAATTCATATGAAATCACATAAGACCACAAGTACACAAAGCCAAATCAATCTTGAGAAAGACGAACAAAGCTGGAGGTATAACACTTCCTGATTTCAAAATATATTATAAAACTACAGTAATCAAAACAGTATGATACTAACAAAAGACCATCACATTGACCAATGGAACTGGATACAAAGCCCCAAAATAAATCCTCACATATGTGGTCAATTCATCTTGAACAGGGATGCTAGGAGTGCATAAGGCAGAAAGGATAGTCTCCTCAACAAATGATGTTGCGGAAACTAGTTGGTAAACGTCTAATGGTAATCACAAGATTCCAGCTGACCACAGAATTCCACTCTTGCTGGGTAGAAAGTCACTTTGTCTACTTTATCTGTTAGGTCAGCAGAAACTCTTTGTTACATTGAGGGTCTGTAAATTAATTGTGTATATGTGTTTGTTTTAATACATAAAGTGAACATAGCTTGAACTATTTTTTAATAAAATATATATTCATATGTTACATATTGATATAATTTATATATTCATAGACATATGAATAATTCATACTATAAAATATCTCAATGAGGTTTTTTTCCCAGTGCTTTCTCTCTTTTTTTGGTATATGGGGCATATTTGTTAGAATTGTGTGTAGTCACAATTGTATGTTCAGAGATAGTTGATTGTTTTTACATGAGAATGTGAGGTAAGATCCATAGAGAATCTGGATTTTAACAGACAGAAGGTGGGAAGCCTAGAACATTTTAAGGGTAAATGGCACAGCGCAAAATGTAAAATATTGGCAATCCTTCTCTTTCAGTAAAATTACCTGCAGCTGTATTGGCAGAGGACTTGTCATTTATATTCAAAAAGCTAAATTATGGGCAATTTGAACTCATTTATCTTTTTTAAATTCATGCAAATAATGACAACATTAATCTTTTTTTTTTCTAAAAGAATGAACAACTAGTTTGAAATGACAATTCTCTTAAAGAGAGTTCCATGACTATGGTGTATCCAGATTAAAAACCTTAATTTAAAGGAGGGATTAAGGACTCCAGATGTGTGTTATGTGTGTTTGAAGCAGAGGAGATGCAAGGTTTCAAATTTCTTTCTATCATATTAATAAAAACAAATTGTCATTCAAGCATTATAGTCAGGAACCATATCTACCACAGCAAAGTGTGTATTATTTTTAAATAATACCAAGACTTTGTTTTGATTCAGGAATACATTTCAAAAATAAATCTTTTGTTAAAGCACCATTTAATTTATTGTGTTCTAAACTCAATAAATTAAACTTTAGTAACAACTGAAATTTGCCTTGTACACTTTCTGGGCTCATCAGTTTTCCCTAATGGTTGGCACTTTTTCTCGATTTATATCAACTCCGCAAGTTTCTTCTTGCATGCTTTGTTGGTCCTGATGGTATCGAATTGATGACACCAATGATAATCAATAGCTATCCTTTATTGAATACTTCACATGTGTCAATGTTTCCGGCTTTACTTTTTAAATAATTTAATGCTCATCTCTTTGTATATTTGAGGAAAGTCAGGGTTCTGGTGAGTGATGAGCAAATTCTAAAACAAGATTAAAGCCCAGTCAACTTTGTCTCCAAAAGCTGTGCTCAAAACCATTCTGCTTACTGCTTTTGATGGTGATTGTTGCAGAGAGTACTGTCTTCTGTGTCTGTAGTTAATTCTCCATGACTGAGCTTCTGCGACTCTAGTGAGATTGTTCCTGTCGTTGAGCTCAGTGAATACTATTTCATAATTCCCATTCAGGAAAGAATCAACAGGAACTATGAAGGCAATACTTGTATATTCATTACATCTGATACTTGGCTTCAATATACATAATGGATATAAAGATATACCTTTCAGATAATTTTATTAAAGAACACAACACTTGATTTATGTATCTGTGGCTACAAGTCATCAAAGAAGCTATTTTCCTATTAGCATGTTATGTGTGTTTAAAAACAACTGTTTCTTATTTCTTTAATATCACTTAAGTACTCCTTTAAAAATTCAGTTTATAATCAATTTCTCTCATTATTCATTTTGATACTGAAATTGTCCCCAGTATGGCCAGTGAGAGCCTCTTCCAACTAATTTCTGTGTGTCCTCTTCACATTTTCCTATCAGCTTTTAAGCACTTTCTTACTTTCTGACACAATATATAAAGGGTATTGGAGAAAAGAGAAAACTCTTCTTTACCAAGGAATGTGCAATAAAAATTCAAAATGAGTGCTATAAATAGAAAAAAATATTATTTTATAATTACTAAAGTAATAATTGAATCTCTCTGGCATCACTGATTGAGTGAAAATAGTTAGCAAAAAGAATATTCACAATTTAAATGATAAAACTTATCACCAAGAATGGGCCCACTGATATTACTGTATCCTGATATGATGCAATAGCAAGGAGGTATATATGTTGATAGTAATATAACATCAATAATATACTATTTTAATAACATAATAAATACATTGATATGGTATATTTATATTATGTATAAACAATAATTAGAAAGATACCAATGAGTTTTCATGCAAGTATAACTATACTTTATTGCTTTACATAAAATTACTGATGGGCTTGACCAATGTATTTGTGCATATATATATATATATATATATATATATATATATAAATGTTTATACATACATAATGTTTATACATACATATCCTGAAACAGTAATTAAATATGAAGTCATTCATACATTTCCACAGACAGTGAAGAAATTGCAGCAAACTCATAGATATCTTGCAAACTCATTGGTCTGAAAAATTTATATTAATTGACACTTTTGTGAATTTATTACTTTCCAACTAAACCACTGAATCTATTATTTCTCAACTTGTGCAGAACTGGTAAAATAGTGGTTCCTATCCTAAAAATATACATTTTCTTCTTTTCATATTTAAAATACATTGTTTTAAAAGCCCACTTCCGTCTTTCTGAAGTTTCCTCTCAAGTCAGACCATGCTCACTTTGGAATCTCCAAAGCAGCAGCACATTTTGCTTTACATTTAGTCCTTTTAACTTCTCTTATTTGTGTGTCTATTTATTGGTTAGAGTTTCCCATTAACCACAAGGTTCATGAAAGCAAGCATCGTGTGCTTTTTAACTATATGTTCTCAAGATCTAGCCTGGGTCTTGGCATGTAGAGGTTATTCACCAACCATTTATAAAGTAAAATGTTAGTGATTAGTCTCGCATGGGTGTGTGTGTGTGTGTGTGTGTGTGTGTGTGTGTCCTCCAACCTCCCCTTGGGCTGTGATGGTTTAGAATATTTACAAAACGTATCCTCAAACATCAGCTTTCCATGAATATTTTGATTATACTATTGCTTCTTTCCATTTCAGTATTAAAAATTCTAAATGTCATGGGTATTTAAAGGTATATTTATTCAACACATTCTTGTAAATGATAGAAAGACTGTCCTATTTGTCCTGGGGTGGTTTTTTTTTTTTTTTTTTTGGTCTTTATTTTTATTAAAACCTTCAGTGAATTGCTTTGGCTTAAAAAATGTTTTTGTAGAGCATTCATGTAGGGTATTAACTAATTAATCCTTCTGCTGGAAGATTACAAAACCCTCAAATCTGTACAGAATTCAACAAATCCAGATTAATAGCATTTAAGCATTGGAGAGATGGTTTCTCTTGGGAGCTTGAGCAATTATTTTAACTCTATGCCCAAGTAACTCAAGCCATTAAGAATTGTCCTGTCTTTTAAATTCTCTGAGCCAGGAGGAATGACTGACAGCTTTGCCTGTTTTTTACTACCTTCATCAGTGATTTCTTTTCATCCTGCTACTTGGAAGTTTGTCTATGGCTAGCATTGTGGAATCCCTGTGGCCACGCCCATTCTCGCTCTCTTCTGTCTCCTCGCGAGATCTCATTAGTGCTTAGCATTTAGAGACAGACAGCAGTTATTTGTGGGATTGCTAATTATTGTTGGCCTGTCCCTCGCCCACTCACCTTAGGAATGTGTTGGTATTGAAACACTCAAGTTTCCTCATCAAACTAGAAGGCACTTGATGAGGAATTCCACAGAACACTTTCCAGCACGTGTTTTAATCTTAATTGTGCCCTCTCTCTTATTTAGATTTCATGCTACTATGTCTGTATCATCAAGATAGTGCTTAATAGCCTATTGATAGCAAATAAAGGTTAAATTGTAATCATTGTAATTACTGTTGCTTTGGTTTCAAAGTAATATTTACTGTTGACTTTTGTCAGTATTTTGTTACTTAAATCGCTTCCTCCTGTGGCTCTAGCATTCTGAACTCTGGACCTAAAAGCAAAGCGATCTGGGCAACCTAGAGTTTTGGCAATTTTTAAAGTGCTCGGTGAATCTTGGGCTTCAAATGTGATTGTAAATTGTAACACACTTAATGAGTATAATACCCTGACAGCATGAGTGTTGTTTTCATAAACATGTTTGCATAATGATAGGCTCACGTCTGAAAAGAAATAATCTAGTCAGTGTGATTTCCAGGAATTTGTCACATATCCTCATGTGAGACTGACATTTTCTTAAAACCTTTTTAGTTGATAGCTTGTCTCAGGAGATTGTGCACAAGATGTACATCGCACTGGAGGGTGTATGCTTATTTTTGCTGCTTAAATTTTAGTTATTACAATCCTCTTTTATATTCTTTAAGGGGAAACCTATTCCCCAAGTTGTCTACACCGTTATCTTCAACTCTGCTGACAGTTTGATGACAAGTTTGATATTTTTTAAAAATGAGACTGTGTATTAGATTATGAGAACCGGAGGCTAATATATAATGACATTCTTATTTCATCATCGCCAGTCTGAGACATAGATATTCAGGGAAGAATTTTGCTATGAAAAATGAACGAAAGAAAATGACCTATAAGATCTGGTAGACATAATCTATGAAATTCTGCAGCTAAAACACTGTGGATGTCCTATGTTTGTCAACAAAATTTTTGCACTTTGGGTTAATTGTGAGTACGGCCCTCCTGAATTAACAATGTAAATTATGAAATACCTATGAACATGTATGACATTTTTACACAAAGTTAATCAGGGCCTAAAGAATCTGCTTCGAAGAAAAACAAAAACAAAATCTACCTCTATTTTTAAATACCAGATCATGCTTGTTAAAGTAAATGCTCTACAAATGTACTTCAAATTAACTTTTACTTCAAATTATTTGTATTTCCTGTAGCATCTTTATATAATTTAATTGGCTATTAAATATCTTTGTTCACAAAAGAAATTTTACTTCATTCAATATAGTTCCATGTTATTCAAGTCTAATTTGTTGAACCCAAATATGAGGAAAAAGATTATAACACACACACACATACATGCGTGCGCACGAAATCTAAAGTTGACTCATATTGTTGTATAAATTAATAATTTAGCATGTGTTTTCTATAAAGCTATCTAAATGTTATCAAATTGTTTAATTTCTTATATCTCTTGTATAATGAAAGAAATTGGGGATTTTTTTTTTAAACATATCCTTCTATATGCCACCAGATAATCACTTACTTTGTCAGAATTACTCAAAAAGTCTTTAAATGTGCAGTTTCCTGTATCATTTGTGTTTATTATTTTTATGAGATACACACTGACTGTTCGTCTTGGTATTTACAATTACTACTGTGATGTCTGTATTTGAAGTGATGGGGACATAGTTACCAAAGGGTTTAAAGAGAGCATGATAGCTCCCTAATTGTACTGTAACAGCATGGAAAAACGGCTTGCAGTTTCAAAAAGCAGTATTCCATGCAATAGGCAATGCTTTAATTTTGAAGTTATTTTATTACATTTTCAAGTGAAGTGAAAATTCCCCTTGTTTTTTACTGTGCGCCTCATTACTAATGCATAATTTATCCTCCTTAGGTGATTATCATGATTCATGTGTCATTTCTTGGCTTGTATTATATACGCAGTTGCCATTATATAATGGTGGCAATTTAATATTTTTCATTACAACAGAATTACTTTCCTTGTATGCAGTAAAGGAGGCTTCTGCATTTCAGGAAGTAAATTATGAATACTTAATTTAACAAATAGAAACATGTCACTGAGCAGATTCTTCCATTAAATTCTGCTCAGCTTAGAATTTGAAACTCAGTGAAACTCAACACATTAAAAACACACACACTCAATTTCATTGCCTAGGATGTTCCAGATCCCATGAGAGGTGAGGAGCAGTGTTTATACCCTGTAAGACTTGTATGGTTTTATGTGCAGATGGGGTTTCTGCTGTATTGTGTGTGTATAGTGTGTATGCATTATATATAGTATATAGTATATGCGTATACATTGTATATACAATTATATATATATATATATATTATACTATATACTTTTTTTTTCAAAACAGCTGTGTTATTTGCACATCTTAAAGAAAACCTTTCTGGCTGGGAGAGACTGCCACCTGCACCAGCAAACCAATTTTAGGGATATCAAAGGACCCTGCCCAGAGCATGTCTTAGCTCCTCTTTCAGGCCCACACCCCCCTGGAGCAATATTTGTCTGCCTTAGTCATCCCGGAGCCAGGTGTGTGGCACCTGGAGACCAGCCCTGTAGCCCAAAGCCCACTGAAATGATTCAACTAGCCAATCCTAAACCTTTCACTCTGCCCGGCCCTGCTTTTCCCCGCAGAGACCCCAGTGGTGGGCTCTGGCCTGACGCTTTCCCCTCCTCCTGTCTTCTGCCTCCTGACCACCCCAGTGTCTTTCCTATGTAGCCCTTCATGTACCATGTCACCTGCCTCCAGGACCTGTAGGTAGAATAAACTTTGGTTTCCTGAGCTTCTCCTCTGTCTGCTCTTGTGGCTATACCTGACTGACCACCTCATAAAAGAACACAAAACATCCACATATTTCTATCCATTTCTCTGTCCTCCATTTTCTGAGATCTGAGAAGCAGAGATGAGGCTGGAAAAGAGAAATAGAAGCTAAAGACATTAAGTGTCTCATGTTCAATCTTAATAAGATCTGGGGCGATTTTAAGTTTCAGACTTAGATACCAGTGTAATATTAGTAATGTTTGAAGGCTTTAATTGCTACTGCGTATAAGATGGACAAGAGTACTTTCTAGATCAGTTCATTCATGAGTGACATTCTGGAACGAA
The DNA here is from genome assembly GCF_004115265.2 of Rhinolophus ferrumequinum. Taxonomy (NCBI): domain Eukaryota; kingdom Metazoa; phylum Chordata; class Mammalia; order Chiroptera; family Rhinolophidae; genus Rhinolophus; species Rhinolophus ferrumequinum. The sequence continues at coordinate 54,256,072 of NC_046302.1, forward strand.
CTGAAAGTATAAAGAATAGCTTGAATACGATGAGAGAAACAGCTCTGGATAAAAATGGCACGTTGTTATTTGAAACAAAAGCAAAGGAAGAACCCATGATTTATTTCAGAGCAAGCTACATCAGGGTTTTATAACTACTTGGATATTTAGGACAAAGGTGTGGGAGAAGTCGTTTTTGAAGATGATATCTTTTATAGCTGATCCATCTGAGGATAATGGTGATGAGACTGAAGAAAGTATGGGTTTGTGTAGAAACTTACTGAGTTTGATATTGTTTATACTGACTTCAACTGAAAAAAGGAAAAGCAGTAGGGAATGGCACCCAGAAATTGTGGACAGGGTTCCATGACTCAGAACTGGAAATGTAGATTTATAAATCTCCAGTGTCTGCTAAGTACTGATTATTTCATAAAGCAGGTAGATTGTATTCTGATTTCTTATTGGTTTACTGTTCTTAGTTTTACATGAGTTTAAATAATAACGCATCCTATCCGTATCCTTAGTGTAAATAATACAGTATTTTAAATTCAAATAATTGAAATTTGTGTAACTGCTTTGAAAGATGGGGAAAATAATTAAGAAGTTAGTAGAGATGGGAATCTAATTTCAGTGGGGACGGGGGTGTTAAATACATATAATTTATGAATTACTCCAGAAAGTTGCATGGAAAAGATGTAAGTAAAGGAGCAAAAAACAAAGTATAAGAAAATGTTCACCCATTCAGTTAATAGTTGTTGATTTTCACTTAGGTGCTGGGGTTTGAACATGGGAGTTCTGTTCTCTGGAACTTCTGTTTTAGAGATAAAGAAAAAATACTCAACAAATAGAGGAAGGTAAATGCTATCTAAGAATGTTTTTAAGTGTGCAGGAAGGGCATTCTGAACTTAGGGAATGGACGTAGTGTGTTTGAGAAATAGTATGAAGGAGCTGGCAGGTGGGGAACCAAATGGGACTTGTAGACCGTGGCGTGCTGCTCGGATTTTATCTCTGGAAGACAATGGACAGTTTTAAGCAGAGATTTGCCCTTATCTGATTTGTGTTTTTTAAGGATCACTCTGGCTGCTACCTTAAAAATGGACGGGGGGTTGAGAGGACAGGAGAGAAAGGAACCAGGGAGACTAGTTAAGACACTGTTGATAGTATCACACCTGAAATAAAAGTTCTAATCAACAAAATTTGAATGAATGAATGAATGAATAAATGAATGGTCTTTTGCTTCTAGTACCTCAAACAGAGAATAATTCTTCATTGAGCAGGAAATACAGAAAAGCTTTCAAAGCACCTGATGAAATGTGCCGTGCCCTTGCTGATGTATTCTGATTTACCCTATTTTTTCATGACACGTTCCATGCAACAGGGTGTCTTATCCCCATGTTGCCTCCATTTCATTATAATACTTACCTTATAACATTGATTGTGGAATAACAGTAGTAATATAAAAGTTATTATTGTACTGGCTTTATTTATACATTGAGCAGGGACTGCATTTGGTGTTTTGCATGCATTATCTCCTATAATTTTCCCAGAGAACGCTATGAATTAGGTGACATAAATGTCACCTTTTTACATGTAAGGAAACTGAGGCATCACCTCACCTAAGAAATGGTTCCTCCAGTTCCTATTTAGGACAAGCCTGAAATCAGTATCAGAAAACTATCTAGAACACCCCTTCACTTGAGGCTAAGGAGACACAGCAAATCTAGGTAGACCCTGACTAATGACCGCAGGCAGATTCTGGGTGTGACACTCAGCCAAAGCAGGTGGCACTGCTCCCAGGAAGGGTCTCCCTCATCCCACTTGTGGCACTGTGCTCTCCTGAGCATCCCCATAACGAGATTCCCCAGGGACTTGAAGTCCATAGAAGAAAAGGTGGCGGATAATATTCCTCCCTTTGAGTCTGGGGTTCCTGTGGAGAAGTCCACTACCCAGGTTCCGCTTGATTACCCTGCCAATTGGCTTTTGTTTGTTGTTGGCACCTGGTACTTCTGCCCCGCAGCCAGCTCTCTAGGGCTGTTCCTCCTAGTACTCACGCAGGCCCAGGAGGGAGAGGAGTCTTCAGTTATTTCTAGAACCTTTTTATCTTCATCTTCGTTCCCATTTCCTCATCAAGAGAAAAACAGGGGCAAAAAAAGGACACATGTATGATCCCATTATTTCTTCAAAGAAACATTTTGTTGTTGTTTTTTTTTCCTTTTCCATTTGTCCTCAGTCATAAAGTCTGGCCTAGAGGCAGACAAATTATCCAATTCAAGAACTTCTTTGTAAGAAACAAAAGTCTTCAAGCATGGGTTATTCGCATTGTAATTTCTGCCCTGTTTTTATCCATATTGAAGAATCTTCCGTGGATACTATTTGAAACCTCTTCAGAAACAGCTGCTGGCATTTGCTTGTTTTCTGTCACAGCAGTGTTAATATGAATCGGAAGGAAAAGCACATTTTATGTTTATCTCATATCGTACAATGAAAGTTTAACAAGTACAGACTTAGGTAGGAAAAAATTAATACTCTTTATTTTATGGAGCTAATGTAGTCATGCTTCCCAAGTTTGAGAAAAAATTCAGACTTTCATTTAATTACAACTAGGCTTGTCAGGTCGCAAGTAGGATACACAGTTAAATTGCAATTTCAAATGAAAGATGAATAATGTATTTTTAGTAAAAATCTCGTGCAATATTTGTAATTTCATTTGCTAAATCTGGCCACCCTAATTATAACCTTAATTATAAAACTATGTTTACTTAAAAGCCAAAAGGCTAAATAACAAAAAGGTGTTAAATGTCTCAAATTAGTTTACATAATCCCATTAATGAAATGCCCTTCGCTGATGTAGTCCCAGTAGGTAGAATGATTTCTGTCCCTATGCACACACTCACCTTCTCACCTTGGGACACTCACCCCCACCCACATCCCTCTCTTTTGCATCTGGCCTCTGTCCTGTACCCCCAGTGTGAGTGTCTGCTCTGGGGTCAACCGGGCCCTCACTGCAATGGCTCCTTGCAGACCGTCCCATGTTCCTGCTGGGTAGTTTGAGGGATTTGGGGTCCATTCTATGTCGCAAACTTGTTTAGGGAAAGAGACCCAAGACTAAATATTTGCTGGAACTATTTTAAATTGCTTTGGCTGCATAGCCTCCTGTGGAGTCTTGTGAGGGGGACTGTCTCTTAGAATTACAAATGGAAGCAGGATATGTGCCTGTGCTTCTTGTTTTCAGCTTTCTGTTCACCCTTCCTTGGGTTTGTTTGTTTGTTTGTTTGTTTCTTTTTATCACCATCCCACCAGAAGTTCACACCTAACAGGAGGGAAACAAGGCTGAGGACTTTTGGAATCCCGCCCTGATTTTTCTCTCTGCTTTCTGTCCTCCTCCTAACGCAGAGGGCAGCTTCCTGTCAGGGGTAGTGGCCGTTATATTTTAGCCTCCTCCCTGTCCTTTAACAAATGGCTTAATGCTTTGCTCTTGAGTGTAAAATGGGCTTGTAAAAATGAGGAATATTTTTTTGTTTCTCAACATACCCAAGCTTTTAAGACCCAGTAAAGATTCAGGAAAGCCAGCTTTCAGACTCAATGACCCCTTTATTTCAGGTAGTATTATCCTTCCTGTTGAAGCGATAGAAACCATGGAAAAGCTTCATTATAGTAGGATTTTCAGGAATTGAAAATCTATTGCAAAATTATTTTTAAAATCTCCCATGATACAGCTTTTATGATGTGTGTGTGTGGGGGGAGTGGTGTTCTCTCTCTCTCTCTCTCTCTCTCTCTCATACATGCACATGTGCATTGTCTTCTCTCTTTTTTAAAACGATATCATTGTGTGTGCGTAATTATAAAAGCAACATGGCCCCCTGAATATTGGAGAAACAGAGAATTATTTGAAAGGCTGAACAACTCTGATGCTGAATTTTGAGGTATAAGGCAAATGCTAGGCTGCTTTATTCTAATATGAATAAGAAGCTTTCATTTTATTTGAACTCATTCAGAAAATATGTGGTTAGATCTTTAAAATAAATTTTTTACCTACAAGTAATTTGAATTTGACTCTTGATATGGTTTTTATAACGTTTAACATATTCCAAGGGCCTATTCATTAGAAAATGTGTCAAAACTCTTTCTAATGCCATTTTTCATTTTTCAACCAACTTATATACAACTCCCTGGGGGAACTGCCTAGGCCTTCTTTGGCAAGAAAATCTTTGGTCATAGCATAACTAAAATAGTTCCAAAGGTTTCCCAATGCAATGTTTTACAGTGTATACAGAGCTAGGGTAATTTTTTCAAAAAATAAAAACTATTGCAGTCCCGTAATTCTTGCCAATACTAAACTAAAATAATCTCTTCAGAAATACTATAGCCAATGATACTAATTATCTATAAGTAAAAAAGGAGAACCAAAGCAAAAGATATAACACAATGTAATGCTTTATTAACACCAATGTATTACTTCCAGATACATTTTTTAAAATAATTGTGTTGGGTAAAATTTAAATATAAATGTCCCTAAATAAAACCTGAACAAGATAGATGTTTAACTTTAGAATTTCCAGTGGGCACATTTGTATTTATTTTAGCACATTAAGGAAAAGTTCAATAAGTCATTACTGGAGAAATAATGTAATTAATAAATAGCAATCATATACCTCCATATTTTAATCTACTTTAGCACAATAGGAAAAGTATTCATATAACATATTCAACCTTTTAAGAAAAAAGAAAGAAACTATGGTTAAGTAGAAGATAATATTAGAATCTTATTTCCTCTGGAAAGTTGAGAAAACAAAAGTATTGATCTTACCAAGAGTAATTTACAGGGCAGAAGGTAAAACTAAGCCTTGAGATCAGCCCCTGCGGAGATGTACTGGTACTGATGACGAATACCTGCTTAATATTTTGTAATTTGCCCATTCTGAGAGAGTGAAAAATAAAGTACTTTGAAATTAGAAATATGAAACAAAGAATAAAACAGACATTTATCACAGAATTGGCAAATATTTTGAAGAAAGAAATTCAAACATGGCCTTTGACACTTTTGTAAGTGAACCCTCGTTTAAATTGTTTCAGCTTTACCAGAAATTGTATTCCTAAAAATAACAAAGCTTGATTCTTCCTGTCATCATACTGAGCTATATGTCTGCTTGAAAATTAATTGTTTTCCTTTAGACATATCAGCTCTTGTAGCAAATATGTGACAGCTATTCTTGTCTTGCTTTTGCTTAAAAAAAACTTTGATTTTTTTCTGTTCTATTTTATAAATAAATGCTGATCTTCTAGTTCTACTAAACAAGCATGAAACAATCTGAGCTACTCATCACAGGTACCTAACATTTTAAATGTAGTTCCCCACAGGTACTTTTTTGTGACTTTGGTATTATTGATTTGATCCATTTGTCAATTTCGAAATATTGTTCTTCAGCACATAGGAGTTGTTTCTTTTCTAGATGTACGCACATATGTGATGTTTCCATATTTAACGAATACATATAAGAGCAAGACATTTTTTAGATATTCCTAAACTCTTTGTATGATAATGAGTGTAAGTACCTGAGAACTTGTGTTTTCTATTTTCTTAAAGAGTGGGACAGCACATAAGGGATTCTTGGAAGACACACAATTGTCACTTTGTCAGTCAGGGTTCCTACAGGAAACAGGTGGCCCTCTCAAAAGGAGTAATTAGGAAAATCTCACTGTGGACAAAGTGGTTAATGGACAGGTGAAGGGAAACCGACAAGAGGCGGGAGAAAACAAGAGTCAGCCTCTGCCATCCCTGAGCCTCAAGGACAAGTGCACTGGAGCTGAAGTTGATGGAGGGAGCACCGTTGGAGTTGGCCTTGAAGCGAGTAGCAGTGCCTGCAGAGACCTGAGAGAGGAAGTGAGGGAACAAGCGATGCAATCCCACTTCTCGCTCCCTCCCATAGCTGGCTGGCACTTTCCTCTGTCACAACCCCAATGGAACCAGCTGGAAGCACAGGGACTTGCTCTGCCATCCATGCAGATCTGCCTAGGGGATGCAGAGCAAGCCAGAGAACAGAGAGGGAGGGACTCTGAACATAGGACATAATTACCATTTTTATGAACACAGTAAGGGATTGCTTGGATTTATCAGCTGAGGTTATGAGGATGTGAGTTCCGTTACTGATGCCATCGTTGGATTTATTTGCATAGCAGGCGTCGTAAACAGGCTCCTTGTAGCACCGGGACAGTATTATATTTAAAGATGGGTTTGGCAGAGTGATGACTTTTTGTATTGCTGTGTGTTTCACAGAGTGCACAATAACCCTATGCTGACAATGCTGTGTGAAATGTAAATTTAAAGTTTGAAATAAAGTTTAGAAGAACTTTCATCTTCTGGGGGATCCTGGCACCATTGGGTCTTACCAAGAAGTGAAGAGTTATAGAGGTGATGTCTTGAAAATGCTATGGGCTTACTAGTCCCTAAGTTTCTTCTAGTTCTAAAATTTTATGTTTCATCTTCCTTTTTATCTGGACCACTTTGGTCCAGATGGGTTCCAGTTAAAAGTTAAAAATGTGAGAATGAAATTCAATAAAGAGTTCTGAAATACCCAGAGAGGATGGGATAATATAAGTTGATATACAGTCTAGCAACAGGTAATATGTTTAACCGGAGGGGCTGCAGGAAGTGAGGGATGGGATTCCCTCTCCTTGCCTTCAATATATATGGCACATTACGCCGGTTGATAGATGGCAGTAAATACAGACGCAAGTTTCGAAGGGTTCTGGGGATATAAGAGTACAATCTTTTTCTCTACTTATATTTTGCCGCAGATATATTTTCTATAATGTGGTCACCATCATAAATTTTTAGAGATTGAACTGTAAGCTCTTTGGAGTGAAAACAGTCCAATAATACAAATTAATATATGTAAGTTAAAGCATTCTTCTCTAGGTACTTTATTCATTAACTTTGGCGCATTTTTAGAAAAAGAAAATACTCTGTCTCCTATGGTTACAGTAAGAATGGAATTATAATGTATTCCCCTAAGGAGAAAAAAGTATTTAACTCTTAAGTAGAGATATGAAAATAATTTAGGGAAATACTTACAATTCATAAAGTATTTTGAATTAAGCATAACCCTAACGTGATTAAACATTTCTTTTGCATTTGCTCAGTCTCTTGCGAGTATGTGGTAGTGACCGATTTTAATTTAATTATCAAAACCACTAATACATTTAGACATAAATCAAGAGGAAGGAGGTCAATTCCAAGAGTTATTAATAAATTGGCACACTCAAAACTCATTTAATTCTTCAGCATCTAAACTAATGAGATGTTGCAGACTATTTGTTAGCATATTAATATAGCTGAATACATTGCTATTAATCAAATATGGAGCACTTGAAATGGTAAAATAAATATATTTTCATAGCAGTGATAATTTACCTCAAAAGTATTTTAACTAATCTAAAAATAAATTATAGTGTTCAATTTTTAAATAATGGCTTCTGGACTCTACTGTCATTTTAGATATGCTTATTGTTGGGCAATTTATAAGGTTAAAGCTATTAAGTAATACATATGGGAAACTTTTTTCCTCCAAATTTTGTCTAACTTTTGAGATGACAAAATGAATGTTAAAGATATGAATATTAATAGACTACCACAGTGACAAGAACTTCACACATTTTTCATTCATTAGTTATACATTCTTGACTAAATTATTTTATGGAAATGAGGTTAGCTCATCTATAATATTTCCATAGCCTCTTCTATAATTAATATAAGTCTCTGAATTGATATCACCCCTCTAAAGCTAGTAACCTATCTAATCTCTTTAAGATAAACTTTTCAGTTTTATTTGTAAAAGCATGACCTGAGTACACATATCAAGGTAAAGAGATACGATCTTTAACTTCAAAAACTTTAGTGTCTCTGATGTAAAATATCGGTGCTTGTAAACAGGCAAATGACACCTACCTAAATGAAAAGCGCAGTAAACAACTTTATAGGTGAACAAATGCTTTTTTTTTTCTTTTTTTTTTGACATCTGCCCTAAACAGAACAGTTTGGTTTGGACTGGACAGTGTTTGAAAGCATCTTGTGATGGTGAGGAAGATCTTACACATAAAACCCAGGAGGAGAAGGAGGTGTGATGTTGATGAAACAGAGGACATGGTATAGTGTGAGGACTTTAAAATAGACACAGGATCACAGACCGTGGGACAATAATATCTGGGGATGTGGTATAGATGAGGGCTAGTTTTTAATTTTTAGGCCATTGAGTTGGCTTTTGTTGTAGGGTTCAAGCTGCTGCTGAAGTTTATGCCGTTTTGCCAAAAAGAAAATATACAGTAAAAATGGAAATGACAAAACAGATTAATATTTCATAGCAGAATGGAAAGAATCCATTTTAAAAGTTTTGGTTTGTTTAGCATATGCATATCTCTGCTAGCTGGAATTTTTCTGTTTTAAAAATTATTCTAGAAGATGTGGGACATTATGAAAAAGAATGAAATCAAAGAATTATGTAAGACATATGAATAAAAGAACCTGTAAATATCTATTAACTAGTTACTGTCCTTTAATGATGCAGTACCGTGCAGTAGCCCTGAGGCCCCTCTATCTTAGGAGACTCATTCTGTTTACAAAAAGCAATCTTTGAAGGCCACTGGCTAGGAAGGATCCAAGGCTGTTTGGATGGAAGGGGCCTTTGTCCCTCCATAGAGTTTTAACCGACAGAATCGTCACTTTTCTGCTGATTCCTTCTGATCTTGGCTTCTCCTGGCTTCTCTTCTCTTCTGAACCTTTCTTTGCTTTTTTTTTTTTTTTTTTAATTAAAATTTATTGGGGTGACAATGGTTAGTAAAGTCACATAGGTTTCAGGTGTACAATTCTGGAATACATCATCTATATATCCCATTGTGTTAAACCTTTCTTTGTTTTACATAACTAACATCAGGTGACATTGAAACCTCAAGAATCTTTTCCCTCCCAGTGTTGATAACAAATTGTGCAGAATAGACCTGCATAATGCAAACAGTGCCTTAGCAGGATTGTAGGCTTAACTAATACTTGACTTCACAAAATTTAGGAAAGGAAGACCTTAGGAAGACAATGGTCTTCGTGTTTCATTTATACTTGTTGTAGAGACTCCCTTTTCAAGTTACTTGCTTTCCTTTAATGATTAAAAAAACTTTTCTGTCCGATAACCTTCATGCCAAATTGGGTTCGTTCATTTGATTATTTAAATCTTTTTTTTTTATTGCAAATAAACAAGCATGTTTAACTACTTCAGAATTATTTCTAATGCTTTCTTTTTCTGTGATATCAGAAACTAGCAGGTTTAGGGGCTTTTTCCTCTTTGCTAACATCGTGACCTTAATATATATTGAATCTCCATTTGCTTAATTTATAAATCCCAAGGCCTGAGCCTTACCTCTAAAGGTAAATTAAATGTCCAGTAGGTCTACCAAAACTAAGACTGGCTGGAATATTATTCTCATAAAACACTCTGTTGAACTGATTTCTATATAATATGTGTGCTTTATTTTTTAAATATATGTCTCTGCTGTTAGCAACTGAAATATTTATTTTATAGAAGGAATCCAAATAAATATCTCAGCTTCATAAGTATGCACAGAGATACTCGCTTGATTTATTTTCGGTGATGGGAACAAAGTCTAAATTTAGAAGCTATCTTTCTTTTACAGTGCAGCCCTAAAATACTTCCACACATCTTCAGTTCTTATATTTTATATTTGCTCAGAGAGTTAACAAATCAATATAGAAAAATCTAAAAGGATTTTAAGCTTTGTTCATCATCAGATAATATATTTTAAAATATTTTTGGTTCTTCCTGACCCGTGAAAACCAAACATATAAGAAGTGTATTTTTCAAGTACATTTTTAAAACGGTTTCTAGGATTACTTGAAAGAAAAAAAAAAACGACTCTACGTGAGGAAAGAGTTGTTTATACGATTACCTCTCATTATTCGTGGAAGTGATGTTCTGTACAGCCGTGGAGAACATTGAATTAGCTAATATTAAAACATTTCTCCTAGGAGAAACATAGCTGGGTCAGCCTGCCAGCCTCTCGTCACATTTCCTTCAACCGATCAATACTTAAACTGGTTTTACGCCTGTTTCTGTTTGAAGACACTTTGTGCGGTACATGTTGTTGGTTCATTGGCGTGGATTTCATGGCCGGCAGCACATACTCAGGCCTGCATGTACTCAGCCAGAACGTGGATTTTCTCCCTACGGCACATCACGACATTCCTGGGCTTAGAAACATCAGGCGGCCCTTTAGCGCCTGAGTCCTTTTAAAACAGTGAAACCACCAACAAAAAGCACCCAAATGTGGAAAAAGCATGGCTACTAAATGAGCCCTGAAAAAAGACACTTATTTACAGTGAGGAATCGGAAACACGAAGGCGGTGCCATGTCTTGTTGGGCCTCAGCCGGGAACATGTAGGTGTCGGTTGACTCCAACTGATCTTGGGGTTACAAAAACGACTCATGAGTAGATGGATTCGCAAATGCAGAGTCTGGAAATAATGAAGACCAACTTTATGCCACAACCTACCCATGAGACATCCTTTTGAGGTTTGATTTGGGACTCTCTCAATCCGCAATTCAGCCCATGGCGGCCTGGGGACGCCGCTCAGGTTTCCAGGCGAGAGGAGCTGGGGCTAAAAGTCTGAAGGCTTTGGAGCAATTTGACCTACTGATTTCAGATCTGTGATATTTTTTTTATAAAAATATAACCTAATTGTATTTTAAATGGGTTTCTATGTTATGTTTTTTAGACACTCATTAGCATGTACTTTATAAAGTTTCTTAATGGATAGGAGATTTAAGGAAAAAGAAAAGAGGCATGGCTTTGGGTGTCGTTTAACTCTCTCACACGGGTCCAGAATATAGAGCAAAGAGGGCAGCAGGTATCCTGTAGTCCATCTGCCCCTCATTGTCCATCTGCCCCTAATGATCCCTCTTTCCAAGTCTGTGTGTGAGAAGTGAAGACTTAACCCTTTTAACCATCATTCTGTGTTAAGAGGCTTTAGAAGGGTGAGAAAGGCTGAGTTGACTACTGTCTCATCTGGTTTATCCTTCTTAGAAAGACAGAATTGGTAGTGCTTCAGGAATGAAAACGTTTTTCTGATCTGGTGTAAGTGACCAGACAAAATATTCCTGGATTCTACTAAAAATTTTAAACCCAAATGTTCTGCATAGCTTGCCCTAAACATGGGATGACGTCCATTATATTTTTTTCTTCTTCTGCCTCTTCAACCACAAAAGAAAAAATAATTCTAATAACCTAATTTTTGGAAATATTCCAATGAATGGTCTCAGATTTGCTTTTCTTTCCTTCTAGAGTAAAATAATTACAAAAATTACTATATGTATATTTATAATACTTTTTATATTATAAATGTATATATATTTATAATTTTTATATTATTAAAAATGCATGTATGTATGTATAGTGCTTATACATATGTGTAATATATTTATATATTTATTACGTATATGTGTTTATTTATAATATATTAATAATATATAATTAATTTATATGTAATTAATGTAATATTTATTCACAAGCCCAAGATCATCTCACAAGCACTATTACTCATTTACTTACAAGTGTCTCATGACTACCTTCCATATTTTAGGAATTATTCAGTACTTATTTGTCAAATGATTTTGTTACTCAACGTTTCTTCAAAGCTGCTTTTTAAATTCAAAAAATCATTTTCTATCAAGGACTATAGTCAAGAGATAAATATATAAATATTGAAAAAATGGAGAATCTGTGCAGCAGTTGGAGGAGGAGATAAAATGACTCATGATTAGATTAAACACACTCTTGGAAAGGTCTGCTAGATAGGTCGTCATCAAGCTATGTGTCACATTGTCAAAAGTAGTCAGAGATTAAGAGAATGTAATTAGGAGAGACGATTACTCCTCTATTTGAAGAGTTGAAGCAAATATGTAACAAGCATCTTGGTTCAGGGGCCCTGCTCCATTATGCTCATCTGGGAATCAGCTCATGGTAGCACCACCATGTTATGCATGCACCACTGAGGCAAGCTCTCTGCTTGGTTGCTGTCACAGAAGATTAAGAGACCACAGGACCTTGAATGAGCTTTTCACCAACTGAGCTGAAGGTGACATAAATTGCTGTTACAGATTAGTCATGACGTGGCCCCTTTAAGTGCCCAGGGCCAGAAAATATGAAGAGAGCAGCTGGAACACTTAATGAGCTCTTTCAAAAGAGTGGTGATGGGGATTAAACACTGTTTATAACCTGAAAATGTTTTGCAACCAGGTCAATGTGTGCCCCGTAACTCGCTTTGCAGGAGGTAGACAAGTATGGGTGACTTTTTGTCTAAACCCATTGTTCACTCCATAAAATACGTTGATTTTCATCAAGTGATACTAAGTGATCTAGTACAGTGGTTTTCAAACAGTGCGCTTGGAACCCTAGACATCTACAGAAATGCTTTAGGAGTCATCTCAGCCAGAAAGGGAGAGATCAACTAGTCAGGAATATGGTCCACTTATAGCCTCAATTTCCTAGAATAGAGATATATCCTCAGCTGTTTCATTCATTGCAACTGTGAGGATAGCCTTGTTATAAAAAGGAAAAAGTTTCTGCTACTGAAAAATCATTTGAAAACCAATGATATTTTTCAGAAAATCACTTAATAACCATCACTAAATTGATTTAAGATCTGTAGCCTAAAAGATAAAATTGGAGGTTCTTGACAACCAGCCTCTTTGACATTTCAATAGAATATAAGAATATACATATTTGAAGGGCTATTCTTAGCAACTGACTCCACTCGTGATAAATATCTTCTCATTTTCTTGATGTTTGAATATTTTAATCATCTAATTCTAATTTTAAAATAAATATGCTAATTTATAATGTCATATTTATACATTTGAGAGCTGGATTTTTCATGAAGAAATCAGTGTTGACAAAAGTCAATCACTGAAAGCATGGTAGTTTATTAATTTCATGGTAATATGATAATAAATACAGAAAATATAAAATTATGTACTCGTATATATAAAATATGATAGCTAATAAAGGAATTTTAAAAATGCAGAAATGCCTTACAGTAGCATGAATCAAAAGAGTTGAAACAATGAAATCTTAAAGCATCTGTAATAGATTTTTGAACAAGCTCTTAGAGTTACCCTCTGGAAAAATGCCACTTCATTCATACTAAATGCATGTTTTTTACTTTCATTTAAACTATGTTATGTAAATATTTGACAGTAAAGTCTAAATCACTGACAGAAATTACTGTAGTGTTGTTTAAGCCTTTGACATTTATTTCCCTCGTGAAGCACATTTGTTTCCATTGTTTAATATTTAAGTTACACTGTGGGTTAAAAGTCTAAAGATGGATGAAAATCAATTGATTAAAAAAATAAAACTGCTTGTGGCCTTTGAGGAAAATACTTTCATATTCAGTGTCTATTAGAATTCTCTTATTTTCTCTGTGCACTTGAAACATAAAGTGCATGTTGAAACATAAAAATATTTAGAAAAAAATCTCACAGTATATTATTATAGATAAAAATTGTGTCTAAGAAGGTAGAATGAGTAATTTTGGCAATCAGACAAAGATTCATATTCTTAAATGTTTTTCTTGCTTTTTTATTCTGCATATTGGTTATTAAACCATTGCAATGCCTTTCTTTTTTTACCCGAACAAGCTCCTTCAAGCCTTTCTGGCAACTAGGAAAGAGGCAACTTTCTGGCAACTAGGAAAGAGGCAAGTAGGCTACGTGCCTTGGAAAACTGACCCACATGGAACTGTTTATAAGAGTTTCATACCTGGATAAATCAAACCTCTAAAGTTGAAGATAGCTTCAAATAATATGTATCATTAGAAATAAAAATAAAAACAAAAACAGTAAAGTTTGTTTTGCTTTTCTATTGCTGTGACATAAATTACCTCCAAATTAGTGTCTAGAAACAATGACTTTATTTTATGGATACTTTGCCAGGACTGGAAAGGACTTGCTGGGTGACTTCTCCTTGGTTTGTGGGTTGTCAGGAGTGATGGGAAATGGAGGGTCTATTTCCAGGATGTTGGTTCCTTCGCTCACAGGTTGGTTCCTCGTGGCTCCTGACCCCTTGCCCTTTTCTCGTGTTAGGCTCAGTCTCGGCGCGTCTCCCTGTGGCTTAGGCACCTCACAGCTTGGTTTATGTTGTATAGTCACACGAGGCCAGCTGGCTTTTGGAAAACAGGAGCAGAGGTTCTCAGGCCAGTTAGTTGCTGTGCCTGGTACTGGGACTGCTTTACGCCCAGTCAAAGCAGTCTGAGGGTCTGCCCAGATTCCAGAAGGTGGAGACATCAGTCCCTCTCCCTAATGGGACAGATGCCAGGTCACACTGCAGAAGAACGTACGGCATGGGAGATGTTATCATGGCAGACTATATAAAAAAAAAAAAAAAAAAGAAAAGAAATCTGTCACAACTCTTAACCTGAAAAAAATGTATTTTAGAAACTGAAATTCTCCAGAATGGCATGTCAAATAATCTATTGAGAAGCAAAGACATGATTAGCTATAAATACCATTTAATGAAACTTGAATAACTACCCTATACATTTTCAATGTAACATGTCCTTGAAGAAATGTGTGGTTAGTATTAGAAATACAGAAATTCCAAAATAGGTTTTAAATTAAGATTAGAAAATGGGATAGAGTATTCAAATGTGCATCTCAGTTTGAAGAGAGGTGATACTTATGTCTAATGGACTCTAGAATGAAAAACACATTGCTAGGAAATTGTGATATGTTTGGATGTATCTGAAGCTAGGGAATTGATGTTTAGATTTGTGGCGTATAAACACAAGCAACAAAAATTAATGTAGCTGAAAATGGAGTCAGCACATTTCATATTATTCTTTAGTTTATAATTAACTGGCTATTCCTAATTGTTGATGATTATAGCATCTTTAGTCATATCCTCCACATGGGTTCAGGATGGAAAATTATAATACAGTAGATTTCCATGTCAAATATTAAGCCAATTACCAATCTAGGTGATAATCACCAGTCTATTGTGAGAGTTAATGGGGTAAGTTTCATACAGAGAGCTTTCATGTCATCTAGGTAGCTAGATGAATAGATACTCCCCCAAAAAAGTCTTGTATAACTATATGAGGTCAAAAGATTTATTAAGTTTAAATCTCTAAGTCTTAATTGGAACTGTCCAAACTACCCCCATTTTCACAAACCATGAGCAAGTGGGTGACACCACAGTTGCTTAAAACAAATCCACCAACTCATTCCTTACAAACACAATTTTCTGTGAAATTAACATAAAGAAGGAATAGAAAGTATATAAGTATTTTAATGTTGAGACATATGCCTGATATATATCTATCTGAACCTATGTCTGGTTACTGCTGTTTTTAATATTTGCTGTTATATTTCTATATCTTGAGCAAGGGACTTATTAGACATATGAATAACATTTTGCATCCAACATGGGGACCAAAATGGGAAACAGGATATAATGAATAATATTCAAATTTAAAAACATATTTGTATGGTTGAAAATGTATATTCTTTATCAGTCCTTTCAAGAATTAATACATTTTTTCTTTCTTAAATAGGAGTAACATATTTGTATATATGTTTAATATATAAAATATCACTTTATGATGGTTTAAACCTACCATAAGCTATCAAGACACAAGAGTAATTAAGAGAAATTTTCAAGATGATTTATAAATTTTGTGATCTAGAGCTTTTGAAATTCCACATGACAAATATCTCAGTGGTTTTTTTTTTGTTTTGTTTTTCTCCCCAATTTTCCACCAATATTTCAATTTTATTACAATAAAAAGTTGAAGACTTTGGATATAACATTATTTAATAGAGACCAAAACTAAATGTTTTTGTATTTTCACATAGAAGTTGTTGGTTATGACATGTTTTAATTCCCCTTGCCTCCAATAACACATTCCCAAACAAATTGCTTACTTAATATATATGAGCTCATATTGAAATAAAACAGTCCCTACAGAATTTTATTCTTGGGTGAATGCAACCAAATTGCTATTATGCCATCGTTGAGAGTCTCAGGGTGCTGTGTATTGATGCAACGGCAAATGCATGTAAAAGTTGTCATTATTTCCAGTCTTCAGAACAGAAATAGCAGCAGCAGAAACAGCAGATTTTTTGCTAGTAATGTTCGACTTGATCGAACTGCTCTGTCTCGATGCTCGTTTTATTAAATCACTGTTGCCGCACACAAGTCTAACGGAAGAATGGTGATTCAGTGTATATTTTACCCTACCATTACTCTCCCACGAGATTAATATTCTAATTTGTGTTTCATGAGCTTATTATTATTTTAGAATCATTTTGGCTAACATTTGATAATTCTTTGAAACAAATGAATCCCAGAATTCTTATTAAGCACAGAAAGCAATAAAATGTAAATTTATTACATGGAGTTGGAGCTGCTGGGTATTGTCTGTTTAATTCTTTATGACTTGTATATTTCTTTTTGGTGCTATTAGAATCATGCAATATTGTTTTTAGGTAATAGCAGCCATTAAGTAATGAAAACATCTTCAATCACTTGACAGGATACCTTACATCTCACTGATCATATCATCAGTTCTGCTTTTGTGAATATGCACTACTGTTGTTATATTAACTTCTTCACTAATTGCTTTTAAAACATTCATACCAAATATTTTTTTTAATGAAGGAAATAAATTGGAGTTTTGTGGTTGCGTTCAATACCAAACACTGAGCCAATTATTTTTAAATTTCTCTATGGTTTTCTGAACGAAAATTACTAAAGTGAATGTCATTAATTTGTATTCTGTCCAAAGTGATTTATATAACTATAGATTGGCCAAAATACAAGGCATTAACATGTTTGAAATTATGTTTAATGCAACATATAAAAAGTGTATGATTCTTAATTGGTATAAAAGATAAAGGAAATCAGATTTGATTTAATCAATTTGGTCAATCATTTTAGAAAATCATATTTAAAAACTAATTCTAACTTGAGGTGTTATTTCAATGACTTAAAATATTATTTTTGTTTTAATTGGTTAGTTTTACTTTTTCTTCTCCTATCTTCTTTATGTTGTATTTAGGCAAAATTATAAATGTTACCAAATCATGGATGAAATTAAGTGGGTGAGATTAGGAAGAATACAAATCATTCTGGTGACATTATCTTATTTACAAAGAAAAAGTAAAATTAAAACTTGTTAGCAGAAGAAATGGATTTTAAAGGGAGAAGATTTGAGAGAACAGATACCTCCATCCTTGTTACTTTCTTTATATTTAAAATTACTTCCGTCATATCGTTCACATCCTATTATTACAACATTATCTGTTTATATTGTATCATCACTTGGAACCATCATTAATCCGATGTCATTTGCTCTTTATATCTTAGCATATTGTTCTCTCACACATCATGATAGTCTTCTTTTTTTTAATTGAAATGCATTGCATCATATCAGGATTAAGGTACGGATCTACAAGTGTAATGGTGTGATCATGTGACTATTTGTTTTCAGTTCTCTTTCAACCTTCATTTCATTTGGGAATTAAGATCTAATAATTACTTGCCTAGGAATTCGGGCAAATACTGAAGGATTCATGATACACAAAGAGTAAGAAATCTTCAAAGCCCACAAAACCTTACTTCAACTTTATTATTCCCATGAAGATACTCACTTAGGGAGGTGGAGTTCTAAGCACATTGTCATTTTTCCAATTTATTATTCTTATTTTATAGCACAATAAATAATAGCAATAGGTAGGTAAGGTACATGGTAATACTGATATATCAAAGGTTTTTCATTTATTGATCCCATTCATGGTCACCACAGACCAATGTCATTCCACATTTAATATTACAGTTAGCAATATATCCTACAAAATAATAAACAATATGCCTTGTTAATTGTACAATGTAAATAACTTAATATCACCATTGAATCTGTAGCTCTTTCACTAAAGCTCTTCTAGAATGTGGTTCATTTAACTTTCATTCCAATTAATCATCCAATAGACTGAAATGACTGCACCTGGAATAACGCATTCCAGAATGTGAAATAAACCTGAGAAATACACTGAGTGATACGGTGTGGATGTAGAATGAAAGAGATTTGTTTGGTAATGTCAGTTGGGTTATGCTTGGGCAGATGTTTGCGTTGATCCTGATAATAAGAGTAGTACTGGTTATAGTGGATATTAATTGGGTTTTTTTTTTCTGTTTACACACTTACCTCCCCACCCCACTTCCGCCTCCCAAACTCACTCACACACGCAGCCCCCCCCACACACACTTACAGCCTTTTGGTATAAAAAGCATTCTGTCTTTACGGAAATCACATTCCGTATTTTCAGATGGGTCTCCCTTGCCTCAATACTCCCCCAAACTCACTGCCATAAACAAAGATGTGAACATGACACTCAAGCCTTGCCAGTAAAGGTATTCCCATTTGGGGGCATAGTATTTTAGTTAAGTGTCAGCATTTAGTCCAAGCCAAGCCTATTGGAGTTTCTCCTTGGACTTTTCTCCTTAAGCCATCAAGGAAGAGTTTATTTTGATAGTTGAGAGAAAAAATGAACTAATATAATGAGTATTAAACTGAGCTCTTCCTGTGTTGTTAACAAGGGATATCATCTCAGATTAGTCAACCAATTTCTCCCTCCTCAGCCCTCATTTAAAAATGGTTGTGTCTTTAAAGAAAACAAACCTGGTATGTGTACCTCAACTGTGTGACTTTTCTTTAGCTATGTCTCATATTTTAGATGTCTTATATATTCTACTGGAGATAAATGCTACGTAAATTTTAACCTTATTTTCATTATATGTCACAAATATCTGATTTATTAAATGTATAAGGCAAAATAGTGTATTTTATTGAATTTGACTCTGAGATCTATTTTTTATTTTTATAATTATAATTAAAATAAAAACTCCTCATTAGATTTGTATATATTGACTCTTTTTGTATATATTGACTCGAATGATTGTTACATAATACCTTTAAATATACATTCAATAAGTTATATGCGTTGACTTTTAAAATAACCAGAAATAACATGTATTTTAATCTTAAAATGGTCTTAACATTTACTAAATTTTAATCTGTCAAATATTAATGTGAAATATATTTTATTTAAGAGAGCTTAGTGTTTAGGAGATAACACGATAACATTTTAATTACACATTGTATTTTCACTGGTTTAGCTTTTTTGATAAAATTGTAATATTGCAGTTTTATAATACTGAGAAATAGGTTGATCCTTTGGCAAGTAAGAACTACATATTCATTGCATTTATTCACTGGTGAGCAATTTAGCCCAACAACAAAATTCTCGTTATACTGAACTCTACACTACCTCTCCTTTGCTTTGCTGCCTAAGAATTTTACCATAATGCACAAATTGCCAAAAATCTCTCCTGTTATGTGATATTTTCAAAATACAGAAGGGTCTCTATGTATTTTATTAGATAGTGAAATGTAAGTTTGGAACCAAAAGAAAAATACTGTTCTTCCCCAATGTCAAGTTGGTTAGTAACGAAAAGGTTTTCTCCTTCTTTGAAGACTCCTTACTTCTGGAACTCCCCATTATTTGGTATGACTGGAACTTCTCATAAGCACAATATGACATGTTGTATTGGGATAGATTGTACCTGGAGACTGTGTGTGTGTGTGTGTGTGTGTGTGTGTGTGTGTGTGTGCACGTGTGTGCGCACATGTATATACGAGTACAAGTGTATATGGCTGACAGTTACATATTAGCAGTCAGGCTAGGAACTTAATTAGCTTAAGCTTTTGACAGAGGGATAGAAATATGGTTGCTGACTAAAACAGGACAACAATCATCAAATCTTAAGAGCTTATTCCTCCTCTTTCTTTTAAATAAGACCAAAAATATTTCTCTCATGATTTTTGTAGTAAAACAAATGAATAGAAATTAGTATATCTACTGCTCAAATATAAAATATTTAAACTAAAATAGGTATCAAATTTAGTGAGGAGTTTTTTTATTTTAATTATAATTATAAAAATAAAAATAGATCTCACAGTTAAATTCAATAAAATACACTATTTTTCCTTATATATTTAATAAATCAAGTATTTTTCATTTAAATTTCTTGTCTTTAAATTTTCTTGCAATCCTTTGATTACTTCTCCTATATAAATACTTGAAGTAATATGTGTGTATTATTCTAGTACTGATTTATCCATATATTTTTTTACTGATCACTTTGAGATTAAAATATTGATTCAAATATAAGAATAAAAATGAGTATAAAGAACAAGGAAGAAAACAATAAAGAAAGAGAAGACGGGAGGGAGGGAAGAAGAAAGAAGGGAACACTTAAAAACAGATTCCGCCTTTGCCATCATCTTGAAAAATTAACAAGACTTGCTTTTTGTGTTGTATCTATTTTCAAATCTCTACATGCTAAATTTCCAAGGTGGGAGAAAGTAACATTCCTGAAAATCTTAAGAGGACATTGTGTTGTAAAATTGTCTAATAGCCATATTAGTTGAGTGAATCCTGAAGTATAATGAATAAATCATGTTATATATTCAGAAACTTTAAAATAAAAACAGTCCATGTAACTCATATAGAGCCTTTGTTAATAATAAGCAAGCAGGAGATTGGTTCATTAATTTTTATTGTGAATACAATCATGATTGACATGATTTTGACCAACAAGTATGTAAATTTACCCACATCTTTCATTTCAAAAAACTAAGATAGATTTTTTTTTTAAATCCATTTTTATTTCAAAATCAGGTCACAGCTCTTGCTGGCAGGGAAGACAAAGCCTACCCCTGCCCTATGTGATTATGCAATATGCTCCCTCCCAGTCTGTGAACTACTCATGGCTAGAGTTCCCCATTTTCTTGAAAGATACGGGTCATCAGTGTGTGTGTTTGAGCTTGGTAGGTAGGGCCATTTCACCCAACGCTCATCTTTGTCTTCTGTCCATAATCTCAGAGTAATTAGAAGCTCTGCTCAGTTAACAAGATGACGTGGTGGGAAATCATTAAAATGATTGATGTTGAATCCTTAATTATTTCAGATTGCCTTTTCATAGGTGAGATGCTTTTGTCAAGGTTAGGATGATGTCAGTCTTCCATTGTTTTAAAAGTGCTTATCTGTTTTCACTATAATATTAAAACACATAAGATGAGACAGATAGGTTTACATCAAAATTTTTATATTCAGCATGTTTAATTGTGTTAAACATGTTAAACAATTTATTGTGTCTATCATTTCTTACCAGACGTCTTTGAGACCACAGAGGCAAGAATACAAAGGTGTTGTGTAAATATGTGTAACTAAAGAGAAATCTACGTATGTTTGTGGTCAGATAACCTTTCTAATGCTTATAAAAGGAATGAGAACTATTTTGTTGTTGTTGTTGTTTTCTGAATCTAAGGAGAACCTGATAAATTCAGCTGCCTGTCAGCTTCAATGTTTTCTGGTAGTCACTAGATAACCTCCTTTTATGTTATCGCTTGGTCAATTCTTCGTCTTGTTCCCCTTTGTTTCTGAGCCATCTAAGATGTCATTACCACAAAGCCAGTGACATGCTGAATAAATGAGGGATCCAGGCATGAGCTAAAAAGATAAAAGCTATTTTTAATATCCTTTGTTTCTGCTACAGCTCAGATGAAACAGAAATAGAATGGATTTGAAAAAAATAAACACGTCTAAAAAGAGACAAAGGGAGAAAAATCAGAGAGGTTCATGGAGAGAGAAATAACTTGGAAGTGAGAAATATATGGATGCTAATCTCACTCTCACTTATCCTGACTGAGTAACTTTATGTCAACATTTTTCAGAAAAAAAAAACCAAAACAAAAGCTTTTGTGTAAGACCAGTTTCACAGAATAATGATAAGCACCTTCCCCCCGCCCTGGCCAACCTGTCTCTTTCTCTCAATCTATGATCAAAGAAGTTTTGGAATGTCTTACAACTGGAGGATTGTTTCATTATTGTGGAGCTCAGAGTTTTAAAGCATACTAACATGAATTATAAAGTTCTCAAACAGATTTATGATTATGCATTTCTAAACTTTTTAGACCACAGATTCATTTTCACTGATACTCACTTCAGCGTATACTATTTTGGTTTCATTATTTAGAAAAGGCTGACCTATTCTTACTTATCAGTAGCTTTTTAATTCCCAATATGATTTAAGTTTCTGTTCCAGAGTTTACAAGACTTGCAAATGTACTGGCAGAGAGCAGGTACTATGTCTTGTATATCTTGACGTGCCCATAAGGTTTTACAAAGTGCTCTTCATCCAACAAAGTTTTATATTCTAGGCATTGTCCAACATGCTGCAGATTAAGATGTTACCTTTTTTGAATTTAAAATAAGGCCTGGTCTAGTGACAATCGCAGAAACCCAAACACACAACAATCATATAAAGAATTATTGGTATAAAACAGGTGCATGTATAATACTGAGTGTTCAGTAAGTAAAGTTTTGCATCCTTCATGGATGACATAGAGTGAACAATAGAAGCAGGATACCAAGAAAGCCACCATCTTGATCTAGAAGAATTACTTTATAAAATGTGGCTAAAGAATGAAACAAAGACATGATAAAATGAAATATTTGATTGGAATTTTTGTATTAACATATTTTAACATTTATGTTCCTTAAGTGGTTCCAATTATTTTTTAGAAAATAAAAAAATAGTCATAATATATACCTCATTTGAAAAATAATGTGCTGCCTTATTTATCATCCGAAGAAACAAGTCTAAATTTAAACGCTAAAACTGGTTGAGTGTAATACATGTCAGACATGATGGATTGGGTTTATCCAAGCTTTTCTATTTTGATTTCAAAACAAATGCTTTATTTGATGGTTAAAAATAATTTCACTTTAATGGTTTTTTTTCAGATGCTGTAGATATTGATCCGCCACCAAAGGAAGACGTTTTTTCCCTCCATATAATTTTTTCCCCTGTCTCATAGTTTTTGTTTGTTTTATGTGTTTTTTTGGAAAGGAGCCAAGAAAATACTGCTTTGTCAGCACCAATAATGCGTTTGTGGTGATGCTAACTCCATGAAACTCTTTTCCTTACAGTAATGGTTGTAGTCATCTGACCTACAGAAAAATGTATGAATGTGATCTGCAAGTGCATTAGGTGAACGTCACGTAAGAGCTAGCTATTGACTTAGAAATTTGATCTAGATTTATTCCCAATTCTTAGGTGTACAGTCCTCAACATCTCTCCAACTTCCATCTTAGGGTTTCAGTTATTGGGTTAGTGAAGGGATGATGTCTACAAATGCTCAGATGCACAAGTCTAATTCTAGTACAAGAGACTTTATCCACACTTGTCTGCCTTATGACATGGCTTTCATATCCTGGAATGTCTGCAATGCTTTGTGTTTATTTTGTGCTTGAGGAACACATTCATTTTGTGGTTTTATTATTATTTTAGTCAAATTGGACAATCCTCCATAAGAATTGAAGTTATGAAGAGATTTAATTATTGAAAATTAAGCACTTAAAATTGTATTAGATTAAGCAACCTAAACAGAAAAATGAAACAAGCAGTGCTTTCAATGGTTTGGGGTGTTATAACCCCGTAGCAGAAAGTGTGTTTTACTAAACATTTTCCTAATTTCATGTGATATTGTATGTAATTAAGAGCTTTGTTAATAGCCCTTCTACTGAGTCTGTTGTGAAACCAGGGATTCACTTTCATTGTACCCACATTCCCTACGTAGAGTGGGAAGTGTAGTGACTTCAACTGGCGTGTGGATATGGCATGAAGTGTCTTGTATTGTCTAAATAGATTCTAAATATTGTTTATTTAGACAAGTATGATCACCAAGGTAGTAACTAAAGCTACGAGGTCAGAGCTATTCTGACTATTTAGCGACTTTAGTGGGAATAAAGAAAGCTCAATGAATAATTATTCTATTGCCCAATTTAATTTGAACCCGATATCTCCTTTTTCATAGCCACTACATTTGCATTAACTCGTACACCCACTACTGTACTTGGCTGCAGATAGCCCTGCTCTGGGCTACTCGCCATGACTGGGAACTTTGGCAATTTTTTTTTTTTTCTGTAAAAGGCCAGATAGTAAATATTTTAGGCTTTGTGAACTGTAAACTCTTTGTCATGACTGCTCAACTCTGCCAGTGTAGTACAAAAACCACCATAGACGATGCATAATGAATGAACCTGGCTGGCTTCCAGTGAAGCTTTATTTATGGACACTGAAATTCGAACTTCATATAAGTTTTACCTGTCATGAAATATCCTTTTTTAATTTTTTCAACCACTTAAAACTGTGAAAAGCAGTCTTGGTTCTTGAGTCATGCATAAATCTGACCTATATCGTGTTCTTTGTATGGGCAACAGTACATGCACAGTAAAATTTGAAAAGCACTGATCTACACAATTTAAAATTTATTCATTAATTATATCTATAGAAACGTCATTTTATAATAAATTTATACATACTCCTACTTCCTTACTAATTTTTTTATACCACCTCTATTGAGATATAATTCACATACCATACAATTCACCCATTTAATGTATATAATTCAATGTTTCTTGTATATTCAGAGAATTGTGCATGCATCACCACAATCCATTTTAGAATATTTTCATCACCAAGCCCCCAACACAACCCTAGGCAACTACTGATTAGTGATTTCTATTGACTTGCTATTCTGGACATTTAGTACAAATAGAATCAGATGTAGTCTTTTGTGACTGACTTCTTTCACTTAGCAGAATGTTTTCAGGGTTCATCATTGTTGTAGGATATATCTGCCCTTCATTCCTTTGTAATACTGAATAGTATTTAATTGTCTGGGTATCTTACATTTGAATTATCCATTTATCAGGTAATGGGCATTTGGGTTGTTTCTACTTTTTTGGCTATAATAAATAATACTACTATCAACATTTATGCACGAGTCTTTATATGGACATATTTTTCATTTCTCTTGGGTGTAACCATAAGGGTGGAATTGCTGAGTCATATAGAAATTTGCCAAATTTATTTTGTTATGATTTCTAATTTCATTCCATTGTAGTCTTAGAACATACTTTGTATGATTTCAATCCATTTAAACTTGTCAAGGTTTGTTTTATTTCCAGGGTTGACCCTGGAAAATGTTTTGTGTGCACTTGCGAAGAATGTGTATTTTACACATTAAGTTGCTGGAAGAGCAAGAAAATACATGTCTGTATACTAATTCACGTATATACTCATATATATAATTATTTCTCTATGTAACTATTTATCTCTATATTAAGTTAAACTTGAGTTCCTACTGATGTTTCCATATCTCATCCATTATCACATGGGTCATTCTAGCCTCTTTCCCTTGTTTATTTGTAACCTCCCACTTCCACAGTGAGAAACCTGGCTCCCACCACCCTCCATCTATTGCTTAGTTGTTTAATCTCAGTACACATGTATAGTGGTTTCAGAATTGTTAACCTGTACTCTTCTGGGAAACAGCTTTATCTATAAGAGAATACGCTTAGTGATTTTTGCCATTGTTCTTACACTTTCTAGTCATTTCCAATTACTTAAATCAGCACCTCACCCACTTTAGTGAGACTGCTTCATGCATTTGAAATACAGTCAGATTATCTAGTCAACTCCAAACGCCTTCTTGGGTATACATGCTTTCCACTGAAAGTCTTCCGCAATGGCTGATTTGCATAAAAAGGGAGCCTCCTTTAAAATGGCAAATGCTGAGCTTTTGTTGATGTGATTTCGTACTTATAAAAATTAGTGATTCTCTAATCAGAAACAGTTTTGGAGACAAAGAGGAAAAACTGAGGGTTGCTAGATGGGTGGGGGGGGGATGGTGGGGGGGAGGGTGAGGGGATTGGAGGGCAGTCGGTGACCACAGGATGGCCACGGGGTTTGAAAATTAATCTGGGGAACTTAATTTAGTGGTTACCAGAGGGTAAGGGGGTTGGGGGGTGGGAGATGAGGGTAAGGAGGATCAAATATATGGTGATAGAAGGAGAACTGACTCTGGGTGGTGAACACACAGTGTATTTTATAGATGATGTGATACAGAATTGCACACCTGAAATCTATGTAATTTTACTAACAATTGTCACCCCAATAAATTTAAAAAATAATAAAAAAAAATTAGTGATTCTGAGTGTTTCACCTACCTAAATGACAGTCACCATTAATAAACTTAGCTATAAGCATAATCGTAAAATTCATCTTCCAGTCCAAGTGCTTCGTCTTACAGGTGATAAACTAAGACGGAGATCCATGCAGCAAACTGTCACATAAAGTAATAATAGGCTACTCTAGGAAAAGTGTTCTTTTCACCATTCTTGCCTATGTTTCTCTCAGATACAATTATTATCATAAACATAACTAATATTCTCTAGTTGTATTCCTTTCAGAATTTTAAATTTTCTAAGATACCTAGAGTTACTATAAGGCAGAAATAACAAATACTTCACTCCTTACTAGGTTTTAATAGCGTATTAGACTTCTGGATCAAGTGAATTAATGCAGGGAGAACTTTGATTTCTGTTTTGGGCGTTTTTCCAGGAGATTCCCTGAAGTATCGCCCGGCTCTCGCTGCTGGTAAGAATACTTCTCCCAAGGAAAGCTCTAACCTTGCCAGCTGGGCAGTACTAAGAAACTCTAAAGAGTCCTCCATTCCAGCATTTATTTGTTTAGACTTTCTATTTAAAAGTAAGGTTTAATAAAACTGGATCTCCGCAATCTACGTATCCATCATTAATGCTGGAACTCTCCCTGGGCCTCATTAATTAATCTTCAGCACGATCATGATGTACGTACCATTACTCAACATCTCTCTTGGTTTGAAGCTACTAAAACAGCATCTCATTAGAGCCACTGGCAGTGCTTACATTATGTTATTCACTGTCACTCTCTTGCCAGGAAAGGAGAAAACAAAAGTGAATTTGTGTTGCTCTGAAAGGTCCAAAAAGCCGTATAAAAGGGATCAAGAACTGCATAAATCACCCGCGTTTCTAGATTGTTGGCTCTTTTGTAGTCAAATCTTGCAATGAGTATGACGTGTTGGTTTAGTACTCTTACTATGCCTCTCTCTCTTTTCTCTTTCTGTCTTTACGCATGCACACCTCGGTGCATATTGTCTACACTATTTGCAATGAAAGAGAATTACATAGTAAGTTAGATTATTCACTGCCTAAACTGAATCATAATTATACACCAGGCATTATTGAATGCTCTGTAAATTCCATTCTAATCTTTATTTAATAATCGGAATTCCTCTTTGATTTTTTTTTTCTCCTTCACTCCCCTATCCAAATAACCAATATTTTTTTTCATTGCATTTTGACAATGAAAATGCAATTTTTGTACTGGCTATTTTTAAAAAATTCCCACAGATTTTTATAGTTCATCTCAGACCTTGGTTTCATTTCTCAATGGACTTCAAACTGTGTTCTCCAAAGAAGATTCCCTGTCTACAGTCTCTGCAGTCTCAATTTATTTATGCAACTAACGTTTATTTAGGCACTATGGCATCAACGTGGAAAGGAGTACAAATATTTGCTGAGTCTCAGCCCGTGTTATATTAAGTGATAATTGCAATATATCACAATGAGTATCCACAACAGAGTAAGTCGACTCTCTGCCCCAAATGTCCCTGGTATTTTTTTCCTTTAAATCATTGCTCAAGTTAATTCTTATTGAACAGAAAAGACTCCTTTTCCTACTTAGCTTATTAAAATTCGATGTGCTTAGATTTAATATTGTTTCTCTATTCCATGAAATCTTCAGTGACAGTCCAAATTCAAACAAAACTCTTATTCCTAAAGTTCAATATTATTTAGTTTGGGTACTCCTCTATTTCACAATTCCACAGATCTCTAACATGTTGTTATAATAACAACATGCTAGCCACTTAAGACACATTATCTCATTTTTGCAGCTTCAGTATATCAAATTTAGAATCAGAGAGGCTTAACTCTGCGTCTTGTGTCTGGTACTTTCTAGTTGAGTGGCTTTGGGCTAATCTGTTAACCATTATTCCAAATCTATCAAATTGGAAATAGTATGGTGCCTCGTAATGTTATTTTGGAGATAAAATAAGATAATACATGTGATCATATGAAAGGCTCTCAAAATATTATTGTTATTATCTATATGATCACTATTTTATACACTACTAAATTGATGCATGGAAGATGCAGGAACCTAAACAAGATCACACTGTTAATAAAGAGCAGAGCTCAGGTCTCTGATTTCAGAGCTCTCTGCCTCTAAGTACCATACTACATTGTCTATGGTACATTTTTATTTTTCTCATGACTGAAGGGTTATCTTTTATACTGTAATTATTGAGCAGACATTACCTGCATCTTACGGGCAAAAACATTTGGTGTGCCCCATATGTTTCATTTTGTGTAATATTGCACATCTAACACTGGCTTCTAAATCTACCTGAATCTAAAGGTAACGTTAGGCTTTGAACAGGTAAAAAGTGAGGCTGTCAGCAGGTGCTGCTCTAAGGGAGTCACCAAAGCTTAGCGAACCAAGAAGGATGAGAAATGGCAAAGTAAAATTGTACCGGACAGAGTTAAACAGGCAAGAAAGACTTCAGTCAAGATTATCGCAATAGGAAAAAGAGATTGAACTCAACTCTTCTGAAAACCAGGAGGACTTTAGAGCACTGGGATGGGCTAGAAGAAAAATGCTAGCCATCTGTGTTTGCTAACTGGTACATAAGTTAGGCTCCTACCATCCCACAGAACTGGGAGATAGGGGCCCTGTCTTAATTATTACATTTCATGATCATTCCAAGATCCTTGAGAAAGACATTCCTGTTTGTAAACCTGTCAAGAGGCTAGGAGAAAATCTCAGGCAGAGAAAGAATTGGCACTTGGAAGTTTTCTAAAATAAATGAGCTAAGAAAATGGAGATCAGGGGCCTAGAGTTAGAAAGAGAACTATCTGAAGTTTAATCAAGCTGGGAGCAATGTTAACACCATTTTGGTCAGAAGTCACCCTAGTCCAAAATATGTCTTTAATCAGTGTATTCCATGTGTGTCAGAATCACCTGGAGAACTTGTTAGAACATATGTTGCTGGGCCCACCCCCCAGCCCACCTCCAGGGATTCGGATTCATAATTTGTTCCCAGGTGATGCTGAAACTGCTGGGCTGAGTACCACACTTTGAGAATCATTGCCCTGGAAGGTTGTGTGTCCTCATAGCTGGGTCACCAGCTAACCCTCATGGGGAGGGAGCTCAGAGAGATTCAATCTAGACTATTATTAGACCTTACACAAGTCATCCAAAGTTAAGGAGAAAATTAGTTATCTAGAAATTTGTAGAATGTTTTCAATGAAAGATGATGACAGGAAGTAATACAAACATTCTAACTTTTTGGCAGATTCTTATATATAGTTCTAAATTGGTGAAAACAATTTATGTATGTATGCTAGCATCTTAATACCATATTCATCTTTATTTTGACTAAGCAAAAAATACTGTGTCACCCAAAAAAATTCTGTAAAATATAATAGCTTTTCCTTTTTAATTTTTGCTTAAGGAATTTTAATTGGCTAGGTTTAATTGGCTAGAGCAAGGTTTAAATTCATAACCAACAAGTATTTTGCAAATAAATGCATAAGTCCATTGGTTAATATTCCCGCTTGAAAATTTCTCAAATGAATAATATTACCAGCCACTTAGAGTCATTAATAAGTGTAGCCTTTTATTTCTTAAGGCTGCTTGAATTTTATAAATGAATTTTTCATTGGAAAGCCAAGATTTGTCAGGCAGTACTTTTGTAGGCTGATGGCACTTATCAAGAATAAGCTCCTGATTTCACAGTTTTTTATTAACTTAAGTCAAGACCTTTGAAATGTGTGCCAAATTTAGTTTCTTGTTTGGCTATTAATAAACTCAAAACTTTTTTTCCTGTGATAATTTGATAAGGAAAGAAACTAATGTTTTCAGATATAAACACATGAATATTTGTTAATTTTCTATGTGATTTTTATCCATGTCCTACTGTTTGTTCCTGACTTAAATAGGTTAAACTATGGTATCATTTAAATCATTACATTTAGTCTGTAGAGATTACATGGAAATTTATCTTAGATGATTTGAGACTAATCCATGTCTTCGTTTCCAATTCACAGTTTTGGTTTATGGTGAAATATTAATAGAAATGGAGAGCATTATAGAATTTTATTTTCTCTCAGCTTGTTCTAGTCACTTTCCGCACTGATCGAAGAGGATGTAATTTCTCATAAAGGTGACTGTAGTATTTCTCCCACTCCTGATTTCATTTCTATTATATATGTTTTCAATATCGAGTCCACCTCAAAAGTCCAGCACATACAGATTCTTTTGTTCTCAGTCTATGCCCTCTCTTCCCAATGTTATTCTCAGTCCTTTTGACATTGCTCTACCATTTTATTAGTTAAGCCCCTGGATGTCACCCATCTGAATCTTGTTTTCCCCCCTTTTCTTCACTCTGGCCATAGCATTTCCATTCTCAATAAAATATAGCCACTATGTTGAGAACATTTGGGTGTTCCTTTTAAATGGACATCTCATAGATTTAGATTAAAATTTGGTAATATTTGAGAGCCCTCTCTTTTATTTGAACAAAGAGCTCTGGTCCCGTCCCAGTTTTACAGCCATTGCCTTGGGGAAGAAGCACGTTTATCAGACATATTGGCAGCGTTGTTAGTATTATTTTTAGTCTACACAGAAATACTTTTATGGTTCTGCATGAAACAATATATGCAATAAGTGCTAACCAAAGAAAGGGTATTTTCTCATTTAAAAAAGTGAAAAAAAAATTTTCCTGTCAATTTTAGGCAGAATATATTTAACCATTCAAAACTCTCATTGAATACATTAGGTAATAATTCTCTTAACAAGTTAGATAATATTTTTTAAGAGTATTCAATAGCTTTAAGATATTTATGGAAATAAATTTGCTTTAAAACTCAAATATCAGTGGTGGTTAAATATTCATAAATGTGTGCATTGTTTTCTCCGCCAACAGCCTTATGAAAAACCATCAATTTCAAAGTCTGTTCTTTTGGGACCAAACAAACACAGACAGTCATTTTGAAAGGTGGTGACATTTTTGATACTCTAAAAGAAATAAGGAGAGATGAAAGTACAGATACGCTCTTTAAAAAAAAGATATCACATGTTCAGTTATGTTGACCCAATATTTTATCCTCCTTCAGAAAAAAAGGATTGAGTACTGAAACAAAACACTGAGTCCTCTGCATTATGTGGAAACTGCTTCGTATTTATTTTAAATTGTAAACTGCATATGTTTAAATGAATATATATTATATATTTATATATATAATATTGCTCATTACTAACATAATTCCAATATTAACTCAAAATCAGTTCTGAAAATTTTCCTTCTTTTTCAACCATTCCAGTTGTGTCCTTGTTATCCTGTAAAAAATTGTTTTAGTGTGGCTTGTCGTGTCTTCTACAATACTGAATAAGTCATGCCTTACACTATGGCAACAGCTTTTTCTATTCAGTCAAATTAAATAAAAATATGGTGCTAGGCATTATGTCACATTAGATGATAAAAATGGAATCGATTCATATTATGCAAATATAATCACTCACCTGACAACTGCAGGAAAGGAACTTTAGTAATTGTTTTATTTAAATGACTGATATGAGAAGTGTGTGTGAGAATGCATTCCATGTGCACCAAATCATTATTTTGTTTTCAATATCTGATAGAAAAACTAAGGACTTAAACTTAAGTTACAATATAATGAATTTTACCTTTTGTAAGTGTAGATCCTTAGAAACTGCTTTATTATTCCTCTTTCAATTATTTGTCCCTTGGTTTGAAAATCAAGGTAATTATCTTTCTTTTTATAATTCTTAAATTATTGGTTTTTATACTTTGATAGAAATGTTTGATAACCAGCAGATGCTTAGAGATTGGAGGATGGGGGGAATTGCCAGAAATTTCTTTGTAGGGGTGTGTGTGTGTGTGTGTGTGTGTGTGTGTGTGTTGTGTGTCTGTATTTTCAACCAGCAAGAGAGTTAATAGTATCTCTCATCCAATCAGGTCAGCCTTATTCAGATCTATTCTTTTAAGTTTTCTAAGGTAAGGGAAGTCAGCTCTTGCCAGTGAATACGACTTGTGGATATATGAAATGTGATATATTATTCTAAAGAGAGTTATCATTTAAGATCTTAGTTCTACAGTTACTTAAGATAAAATATTGTAAAGAGAAGCAGTTGAACAAAATGCACATTCTTTGTGGTTCTATACTTTCTGTGTAAATCTAAATTACAGCAGTTATATTATTTTATAATTAGTTTAGCTGATCTGCATAGAGCCAAGCCTTATGTATCCATTCTTTGAAAACCAGTGTCTTCCATCTAGTTGGTTTGCAATAAATGCTTGTATATTTTAATATAAGTCAATCAATTTATTTACTTAAAAATATGTCTGCCTAGTCCCTTCGGAAAAGGTAGAGTGGGGTGGGATACAGTTTTTAGAACACATTTATATGTGTATTCAGTAACTCTTTTATGTACTGAAATACATACATACTCACACAGAATGCCCTTGCCTCACTGCATTCTGTGTTGGACATAAGTCCTAGGTATAACTAAGGTATTTAGGAAGATGATCTTAAATAAGATGAATTAAAATGCAGTTCCCATTGTAAACAGCATATTTATAAAGCCAAGAACCCGAGTCTAGGATACAGATAGTTAGCATGTGCCTTAACCATTAGGCTCAAATTAAGTAACTATAAAAGTCTAGGTCTCCCCAGCAACACAAAACACGTCAGAATTTCCGGTCGTGTTTGCTCCTAAATAAATTGAGAATCCGAACCCCTCTCATACATCGTTGCTTGAGTTCTGCCTTATCTCTCAGCCTATGTACTGCAATACTCTCTAGAGAATGTACTCACCAGTAGAACTGCTGGTCATTGGGACACTTAACTCTGAAACGACTTCAGGTTTTCAAAATCAGCATGCCATCATACACTATCTCCAGCCATGGATTAGAGTCCCAGCTCTTTTTAAAGATGGTTGTGACTGCTTGAGGTTATTTGCACTTACGTGTACATTTATAATCACCTTGTCAATGTCTACTTAAAATGTCTGCTGGGATTTGGATTATGATTGTGTCAAATCTATAGGAATTCGGAAAGAACATGGTATATCTCTCCACTTACAAGTCTTCTTTAAGTTCCCTCAGAGATGTGTAGTTGTCAGGACTGATGTCTTTCCTGGATCTTGGTATATTTTTTTCTAAGTATTTTATGCTGTGTGCTACTGTAAAGAGTTACTGTTTTGTTTTTTAAGCTTTAGTTTCCAATTGTTAGTTGCTAGTCTAGAAATGCAGTCATTTTTGCATTTTAAACCTTGTATTCTTGGCTCACTCATTAGCTCTAGTTGGTCTTTAGAGATCTCTTAGAATTTCAAAATATGGAATTATGCTATCTGAAAATAAAGACTTTCCTTCCTTCCTTCCTTCCTTCCTTCCTTTTTTCCTTCCTTCCTTCCTTCCTTCCTTCCTTCCTTCCTTCCTTCCTTCCTTCCTTCCTTCCTTCCTTCCTTCTTTCTTTCCTTTTTTCCTTCCTTCCTTTTTCCCAATATTTATGCCTCCATCTTACCTCTTTACCTCATTATTCAGACAAGAAAACTTATCCTGACTATAGTCAGATGACTCACCCTTCTCTTACACCTGGATTTAGCAGAACTGAGTTTGTGGGAGTAAATAACTAACCTACGCGTCCTATTGCTCCTAGTAGCATTTTTCAACCCAGGCGTCGTTGTGCTCTAGCTGTCAATTCTCCAAAATTACATTTCTCTATAACGAGCAGAAAGTACGATGCTTAATATATACATGAATTCAGAGTTGTCAGATTGTAATTACACAAAAGGGCTAACTGAATTTTCAGATGCTGACAGCTTTAAGTGTTGACAGTCCTCCGCTAGGCTAGTTTATGGTGACCAGCAGCAAAATCCAGGGCAGCATGGTTATGTCACACTAACCTGTCCTCAGTCCCCAACACGGCTGTGGGAGACACTTAGCTGGAGGAAGCAGCTCTTCCTTTGGCTTTTTTGTAAATGTTAAATCACCCTGACTTCCAGAGTATATTTAAGACGCCAGCAGCTATTTTTAATTGGAAAATTCCTAATTTTTCACTAACTAATAATTCCCACACAGCTTATCTAACATACTTAAACCTTTAATTTAAAGATTTTAATGTGTATATTTCTTTATTTCTGCTTTTAACATGGAGCAATTACATTGTGCAGAGGCTAATGGTGTGTGTTCTAAATTGGTAGATTGGTGTTTTATAAAGGAACCATTGAACATTGATGTGATATTTTATTATAGTTTAGAGACAGTGTTGAAGAAGTGAGCTTGTTATGAAATATAATGTTTCCCTAAAGGCTGGAGGCATCTTTTTCTTTCCTCAGTTCTCACAATAGGCTTGACATCAAATAAATTTGACATAGTGGATGATTGTCTTCTGAATGATCCAAAAAAAATTGCATAATTTTGTTTATTTGTTCCAAAATGTTAAGATTATTATTGTATGTTTAATCTTTAAGTTGATTTGTATATGTCTTTGTTTAAAGGTATACAATCTATAACTGTGACTCCAGTATATTATTGTATATATTTTAATTATATAAATTTTCCTTTCTGCATGATTGTCATTAAGTGTTGATCATTTAAGTGTGACATTTTATTTATAATAAAATTGACTAATCAAAAATGCAACTTGTATAAAACATGATATAACTGTCTCACTTTTTAATGGGAATATGAAATAGTGGAGAAATACTAGGCCAGGATCACCAGAACTGAGTTCTAATCTTAAATATTTAATTAAGAAGTCCCAGTGATTTCAGCAAAATTATAGTCTCCATTTTCTCATCTGTGAAATTAAAAGTAGGATTCAGATGATCTCATTAGATACATGATATTTACAGACAAACACCTGATACTTTCATCGTAATAAGTAAAAACCAGACAGAATCATTTCTAATTTGAATATAATTAATATAAAAGTCTATTCAAAATGAAACCTGTTAATATATACTTCCTGAAGAGTGAGAGTATGAATATGCTTATGTGATGTGATCAGGTCAGTCTATAGTGTGGGAAGGCCATGCCCTAAATTATCATCTGCCTAAAGCAATTGTCATGGGTACCAATTAGATAACTGTGATACAAAATTGCCAATATGTAAATGAAAGATGAGATTCTCACAAGGTACTTAAGAGTTTTGAACACTGGCCTCGCCACCGCCAATCTGTGTTTATGGTTCTGCACTCTGCTTCAGTAACATCTGTGATATTGGACCTCAGTTCGTCCCCATTTTGCCTTAGTCACTGCATTCTTCTCTCTCGTTCTCCTAACTGTGGTCCTTATTCTTTGTATTCTTTGTACATGCTTCAACCCAGGCTCAAATTCAACCTAACAGGGATTTGTTGCTGTACCGTGGCTATATATTGTAAATTTTGAATCAAATGCATTGAATTTTACCTCAACTAATCAACTAATCTTTAGCGCATTAAAACTATCCCACTAGAACAATAAATTTTCACAGTCATAGCTCTTTCTGATTCTTATTACAGAGAAAGAAACTCTCATATCTTATAAGCAATAATACTTTTGTTTTCCCAAGCTTGGGAGTTAGCAAGAATTAGAATGAAGGAATATACTGATGTGAAATGATGAATTTTTAAATTTTCTCTCTTAAAAATCTTCATTATGCAACATTTAAATTGTTCAAAGATTTAAAAAATAATAAAATCAATATTTATATATTCTCCAACCAACAAGCCTAAGAAAAAAATTTTATCTACACAGTGAAACACCCTTTGTGTGTGCCTTCGTTTGTATTGATTTGCTACTGGCTTTCACTCAAAATATCCAGGTTTCATCATCATCTCTAATGTGTTTCAAATATCATCTCCAGGAATGATATAATTTAACCAATAGCGTTTTGCACTCAATATAGTTATATTTAGCAGTCATTACCTCTGTCCTGTATATTTGATGTACAGTCAAAACAATGCCTCTCAAGCCTACGGTAATAAATTTATTATTCTATATTTGCTTCTAAAATTTTTTGTGCTGCTTTTGACATTTACAATATTTATCTACAGAGACTGATCATGTATATGGTGAGACGTTGGAATAATACTTGTTCTTTGTTTTTTCCAAGGTGAAAAACAAATTTTCCCAGTGCCGTTCATTGAGTAGTCTTTCTTTCACCCCATTGTTGTAAATTCCAGCTCTGTCATGCATCAGTATTCCATATATCTGTGTGCCAGTTTAGGAGCTCCAGAATATTCCCACCTGCCCCTTTATCTATCCCTGCATCAATACCCCACTGTAACAATCATTATACCTCCATTAGAAGTCTTCATATCATAAAGGGAAAAAGTTTTACCTCATCCTTCTGTAGCATCTGCCATGATCTTAGATTTGCAAAATTAAGCAAAGTAGCATGTATGCGTTTTGGTTGGAATTACTTTTATAGATTAGTGTAAGGAGAATCAATATGAATTAAATTGCTCATATACTTCTTCATTTCCTTAGGACTTTTATCTTTCAACAAAGTTCGATTATTTTCTCTGTGATAGTCTTAATCACGTTTCTTAGATTTCATCCTGTTTTATATTTTCAGTGCCATTGTAAAACTTATCTTTTCATCTTATATTTTCTACATCTTTGTTACTGGTGAATTGGAAAGCAATTGATTACTGTATATTGATTTTATTGTTGGCTAACTTGTTGAAATTTCTATAATTCTAATAATTTGATGTGGATTCACTTGTGTTTTTTTTAAGGTAGGTAATATAATTTCCATAAATAATGACAGTTTTGGGTTCTCTTACATTTTCTAACCCTTATGTAGTTTTTATTTTTTTTCTTGATTAATGAACTTGCTAGTAATTTCATATGTATAATATGTGTGTGTGTTTATGTGTATGTATGATGAGAATGTCCTTTTATATACATATACATATATACACACACACACACACACACACACACATATATATATATATATATATATATATATATATATATGTTCCCAATTTTAAGGGGATTACTTCTATATTTTGTTATTATCATGTTCCCGATTTTAAGGGTATTACTTCTATATTTTGTTACTATTAAATATAATGTTTCTACTTTTTCTTAGGCTATATTAAAAATAAATATTTAGAGTTCTTCAGAATTCCAAGCCAAAAAGAAAATGACTTAGAATGGGATAATTCAGATAAGCCTCAAATTTTCTTATGGAACTTTCGAGTCCAGAAAATAATATATCAATACCTACAAAGTTCTGAGTGATAGGAAATCTTATCCAAAAAATCTTGTACTTGGCCAAATTATTATCCAAATGTCAATGAAATAGGCACATCTTCTTAAATGTGAAAAATCTTAAACATAACACCTAGAAAGAATTATTGAAAAATAATAATGAAATGCAAAATCCTGCCAAAAAATAAATGGATAATGCATAAGGAAAGGACCAACTCCAAAGTCCACATAATTAGCACACAGTCTCACAGAAGCAAGGATTTACAAAGAAATTAATCCAGTCAAATAGTCAATGGATATAAAGACATGTGGTCATATTCAAGGACGTAAGAACTCAAAGAATATACCTACAAACCCTTCTTAGAACAAATAACTTGACAATAAAGGCAGGACCATTGAAACATGTATGGGTATAGTAACCTCAGGAAGAGAGAATCTATGGTAAAAGGATTTGGTGAGCATTGAATCCATTGATCTTTAGATGATTTAGTCAATTGTGAACAGAATGCAAGACAAATACCATAGAATTTGATATGTAAAAATATGACTAATGAAATAAAAACTGCTAAATACATATATAGAGAGTTAAAATGAAAAAGTAAAATGAATGTTTTGCTCTGATTAAATGTAGTTTTATTAAATATATCTCATTTTTATAAAATTAACTCTGAATATCCATGTATTTACCATGAACATGACCAAAGAATTTTTATAGAACCTTGGTTATTCCTATTTGATGAAGCCTTTTCTGTCTTCTTTACAATTTTATCATGTGTGAAATTTTTATAATTAGTATAAATGTCATTATTTTTACAAAAAATTATCACATCATATTCTTATTTATTACATTGAACAAGAAAAGACATATATAGCCTATTAATTTAGATGTATTAATATATCCACAGCATATCACAATATTTTTTTGTTTTAAAAAGAGTCTTAATTGTGGTTTAGTTCAACACCCTCATTTTACAGGAGAGAATCTGAAAGTCCAAGAAGCTCAAAAGGTTGTCCAATATCACTTAGCTGGCTAGTGATTGAATGAACAAGGGATCAGTTTAATAAATCTTAAATTAATTCATCATAATTGTCATGCAGACAAAATATACACATTGACATACAAGAAAGAATCAGTTAAATTCTATTCAAATAATGACTAATAAACTGATTCATACAGGTGATTCACTTTGATGATTCACTTACAAAAGTCTTTTGAACGTTGGACTTCTGCTTTCTGCCTCCGATATTGCCTGGTTAACTGAATCTCACTCTAATCTCTTTTCCTTCCTTCAGCCTTTCCTCCCCAGGCTGTCATGGGCCCTTTTTGTCTCATTCCACCTGCAGAATATTACTGTATTGGCACTTTCTTGAGTGATTTGAAATTATTTTTACATGTTGGTCTGCCTCCATTAAACTCCACGGTCCTTCAAGTCAGGATTTATTTATTATCATAATCCCTAAAGCCTAGCACAGTTCCATATATTATTAAGTGCTCTGTGAATATTCATTGAACTAATTGAATTACATTTAGGAATCTATATACTCAACTAATTACTGAGTATTTACTATGAGTAACATGTATTGAAAAGATCTGGATCATTCCCTTATGTCTAGAAGAATATGTAAATTTTACACAAATATGCAAACTTCTACTTCTGTTTTGATCTTATGCTTTTGAACAAGAAACAATTTATGACTCCTATCTGGCAAACACATTTCAAAGATATCAATATTACCTGTCTAAGATCCCGATAAAATCTCTTTTACAGAGGAACTCTCTCTGCTTTTATATGACTTTTATAACAGTGTCTCGTATAAGAAATTGACAGTACACTCCAACATGTCCAAGATATACTGGAGATACGGCTTTGAGTAAAAATAAGCTCCTTAGAAAGCTTTGCGTATTGTTATTTTTTCTAGAGGAATGATTGAAGGATTTTTTAAAAGGACTTGTACCTAAGCAGAGATTTTAAAATAAAACTGTCATGTTCAATTTGATGTTTTATGATTGTGACATATGAAAAGTACTGTAAAAGTTACAGGGCTATCATTATTTTATTGAAATACTAGGTAAATAGGCTCTTTTCCCATGTATCATCTTGGTCAGAAAAATGCATTTTGCAAACAGAATTTTTTTTTTGGCATATGAGAAACGACATGGAAGATAAATATGAAGAGTGAGGAGAAAGCTAAGTCTTTTAGCAAGGCCTGTACATTTAGATTACAGCAGTGCCCACTGTGGACCCAGCATCTAATTTTTAGTATCATTTCTTTTAAGCAGGCTACCCCTTCCTTTTATTTTCCCCAATCAGAATACTTAAAATAAGCACGTTAGATGATTTCCTTCTCTTCTACTACACCATCCTTTATAGGCTGGGATCCTTCATTCTCTACTGAACTCCTGTTACCTTTCTATCTCCCTCATTAAATGTCCATTTCCCTTTAAATGTCAACCTTTCCCGTTTCATCTTCCCCTGTCCATCCTCTCCCCACCTCCCATGCAGAACGCCGCCGTTGTGGTCCGCTTAGGCTAGAAGACAGTTTCTCTGAGCTCAGTTGCTTCATCTATAAAATGGAAATACTAGGAGTATCTATTGATGTGAGGATTAAATGACAGAGTGCTTGACACATAGAAATTGTTTCATGAGTATCAGCTGTTATTAGAAGTAAAGTCAACTAAGGGACGTCCAGCCTCAGGCTTTTCTTCTTCATCAAACTACTCTGCACCCCACCACCCAAGTTCACCATTCAAACAGACGAGCATGGAGTCTTCAGATGGCAGTCCATATACATTTTCTTTTAAAAGCCAAAAATACATCTCTGTGAAACATTAAACACTTGTTGGTCATATTTTAATATTCCTTACCAGACAGGCATATACCTGTCTGGTAAGGAATATTATTAGCACATAACTCATAAATTGAGTGTATGAGTTCCCCAATCCTGTAGTGAAAATCAATTTTTAAAGTTCTTTTTCATAGTTCTAGTTTTTCTTTATGCAGATCCAAGAAAGCATGGCTGTGTATTTTTAGTTCTTGTCTTTCTTATACAAAGGGCATATATGTGTGCCTTGTTTTTTTTTCACATGTAGACATATGCTAGAGCCATTTCCACATCCATACATGGAAAACTCTTATTTCATTGTGTATGTGTGCCATACTTTATTTAACAAGCTCCTTATTAATGGGTATTGGTGTTATTTTTAATATATCGCTATTGTCAACGATCCTGCAACAGATAACTCATGTATATGACATTGTTATGAATGCAGATGTATCTATGGTATAAATTTTAAAAGTGGAAATTATGGGTCAAAGTCATATGTGTGTAAATTTGATACATTTTTTTCAAACTAAAAGTGTTCATTATCTTTCCTGCATTGGTATCCTCTTTTCAAAACTTCTATTCTGCTCTATTGATCTGATTTTTCAGGTGCCATTACCACACTGTTTTAATGATTGGAGCATTATCATATGTTTTAATACCTGTTAGGTCTCCCCACTATGTTCTTATTTTTCTGAGGTTCTTTGGCTGTTCCCTGTTTTACCGTAAGTTAAATAATGTGTCTAGTTATGAAAGAGTAATTTAAGTTTTATTGCGTTAAACATCTGAACTAATATGGGATAATTTATCTTCTACCACAAGCACAGTGTCTCTTGGCATTAAATCATGATTTATGTTCTCCAGAAAGGTTTTGTAATGTTTTTTTTTTGTGTGTGTGGGTCTTAGCCTTTCTTTTCAGTGCATTTCTAGACTTTTTATTAACATTTCTGTGGCTATTGTAAATGGAGCTTTCTATTCTACTTTACAAATCATTGTTGTTTGTTCTATTTAAGATTTTGGATTCCTGATAATTTTATAAACTTTTACCTCAGTGAAAAGAATTCTCTTATGCTCTATAAAAGGTAGCAGTTGATTCTATGAAGTTTCCCAAATATAGTTATTTCATCTACAGATTGTTTTAGCTGTTACCTTCTAATATTTCTATCTCTAATTTCTCTTTTTTAATTGCAGTGGTTAAAATTTCTGCTAACATGTCAATTGTCATACTGCTAAAAGGAATCTTTATTATAATCCTGATTACCCAAAATAATGTGTTTTTCCTTTAAGTGTAATGTTGGTTTGGGGACTCATTTCAGTGGTGGAAGGAGGGGGGGGAAAGAATGTCTATTTTTATCCTGTTAGCACATATATATCATTACACTTTTATTAACTGACCCAATATTATATTTATTTTTGCTCTGTTTCCCCAAACTGTTTGCCCCTTGAAGACAAGTATGAGTTTTATTTTTTCCTATTTTAGGCATGCTTTGCATATTGTCAGCATTAATTTATTATGCAACTTGAATTATAAGCTAAGCTGCTAAAATTGCAGTCTACTTTAATTTTCTCTCATGCTCTTGAATAATTTTTAAGTAGATATATTTACTTGCATGTGATAGAGGAATTGATGCCATTCACATTGACAGAACATATAAGACTTGGATCAAGGAGGGGGCTTTTGGCTGTGACCTCTGCATAAATAATGTGTATTACCCACAAAGACTGAAAACATTAAGTTATATTTTTGTACATGTTTGTGGCATATAAGCCATAAAAAAGGGGAGAATGGAGGCATTATCATGAGCAGGCAAACTTGATCTGTCCTAAGTATCCTTCCTTGAAAACGAAGTATTACATTGATAGAAAAAATGAATCAGGTTGGCCAGATGACAGAACATCTGGAAAGCACAAAGAAAGTGTCGAATGCATAATATGGTGACTATAGTTAACAATACTGTATTGTATACTTGAAATTTGCTAAAAGAGTATATTTTAAGTGTTCTCAAAACAACACAAAGAAAAAGGAGAAAACTATAACTATATGATCTGACAGATATATTAGTTAGCTGGACTGTGGTTTCATTTCACAATGTATACATAGAGTATCACCCCCTATTCACAGTTCGGCTTGGCTTTTCATGGTTTCAGTTACTGACAGTCAACCAAGGTGCAAAAATATTAAATGGAAAATTCCAGAAATAACAAGCAATTCATAAGTTTTAAATCGCGTGCCATTCTTAGTAACACAATGGAATCTCACGCTGTCCCGCCCAGCGTGTGATTCGTTTGTTTGTGCTGGGGAGTTGTGAGTTCCTAGAGGGCTTAGTTTGAATAAAAGAAGTAGGACATATGTGGGAAAACTAAGGTAGAGATGGTGTGGAAGGCTTTGTATGCCAGGCTTATGCCTGATAAGCAAGCAGAACCCGTCAATGGTGCCAGGGGATGGAGAAAACGTTAGGGTGATTATTTTGATGGTGATGCACAGAACACTTTGCAGTAGAGAGAAAGCAGAGGTAGGAAGCCCAATTAGCAAACTATAAGGATACTACTACAGTATTATACCAAACTTTGAGTAAGTTACTTAACTTTTCTGCCTGACTGCCCCATTCTGTAAGCCATAATAATTATATTGTTTACCTCATTGGATTTTGGTGTGGTTTAAACTCTGTTAATATTTGTATAGTCCATAGAACAGTGGGGAAACATAATATTAATAATTAATGATAATAATAGTTATTAATATATTAATATTTCAATATTATCATTGAAATTCAAGATAGCTGCAGCTGCCTGAGGGAAGTGATGCTCAAAATGTTGACCCAAAAGAAAAAGTCAGGTTACACCATAAAATTAGAATAATATGGAAACAAATATAAAGCACCCACATCGAATTATGTAGCTCTAAACAGAAAGCCAGTACATTTTTAATTTTTTATTTGTTTTTTAATAGTTTCAGGTGTACAAAGCAATATACCAGACATTTACACCCCTCACAACATAATAACCCCCCAATCTATTGCCCCCCTGACATCGTATATAGCTGTTCCTATACCATTAACTATATTTCCTATGCTGTACTCCACATCCCGTGGTTCTATATACAATTATAGTCGACATTCAATAGCATTCAACTTCACTTCACGGACTGTGTAGATGCCTGACCACTGCACCAGTGCAATTTTTACATGGCAGCCAAAATTAAATTAGAGAAAATGATAGAAATAAAAGTGTACAGTAGATAAGAAGCACTGCATACAGTTTGCAAAGAAATTAACTACCTTTCTGAGTAAAAACTCCTGCTTAATGTTTCCTTTCAAGGTAGCTTCATATACTTGAAATCAGTCATCCTTCAAGCTATTTTTTCCTGGGCTTTCCAAGTCCTGAGCTTTCATATCTTCATTCTCTGAGGAGGGAAGCTTCTCTCAGGGACTGAGGTGGATTAGTTCCTCAGACTTAAGGCACCCATGCTTTCAAAGGCCACTTAGTTTAGATCTGGACGTTTTCATTGACACTTGTTTTTTTGTTTTGTTTTGTTGTTGCGTTTTGTTTTAAACATCACTTATTACTGTATAAGATTTATGTCTTTAAAATGAAAAGTTACAAAGCTTGTCCAAAACGTATTTTTAAAACAGTCTTTTGGGGGGCAAGAATTTATTTGTAACTAAGCATATGGATTTACAGAGTTCTTTCCTGGTTTCATCACAAACAAACCCAGTGTTACCCTTATGTCCCTGGTTTTAGAAGGAGGAAAGTAAGTTTCAAACCCTATCTCTTCTCACTCCTTTCAGTCATCTTTTTTGGTCTCTCCCATCACTTGAGTTTTCAGACATGAAATGTTGCAACTGTGCCGAAGTTTTCAGTGTA
Source organism: Rhinolophus ferrumequinum (assembly GCF_004115265.2). Taxonomy (NCBI): domain Eukaryota; kingdom Metazoa; phylum Chordata; class Mammalia; order Chiroptera; family Rhinolophidae; genus Rhinolophus; species Rhinolophus ferrumequinum. The sequence goes on from NC_046302.1 coordinate 54,300,101, forward strand.
TCAGAATAAATGAGTAATTTTTCACTGGCTGGTTTCCAATTCTTGAGAATAAGGCCTGTCTTCTAGAGATGTAGGATGTATTTCTCTGTGATTAGCTCAACAGAGAACAAAGGAGAAGGGGTAGGTTTGAAGGAAGACAGAGATATGCAATTCTAGGTGAGGATTTAATGGACGAAGTAACTTGTTTCCCAACATTTTGGGATTAGTTCATGAAAGTTCTTTAATGGCAAGCTTCAGAATTTCTTTAATAAGCGATGGGTAATGGCGAGGCATTGAAAGATTTGTTGTTCTTTGTTCATTGGTTATTTGGTCAGAAGAGTTACCAGGGCTGTGCTTTAGGACATAGAATATGGCAACGGTTAGGTTGGATTAGAGTAAAACAAATGTGAAGGCAGGAGATCAGCTGGGAGGTTACCAGAGCAGTATTTCTTAAAGTGAGATTCCATTCGATTTTTGTAGGGAAAAATGAAAGGGAGGGATGTTTTACATGGATGATTAAATGTATTATGGCAACTAAATGGGTATTTTTTAATGTAGTGGGATGAAATAGTTTCAATGGCTGCTGAGGGAAAAAGGGAAGGCAATGTAAGAAATTTTATTAACCAATCACGAACTAGAAAAAGAGTAAGGTAAGTATATTAAAAAGAATAAAATAGAAAATGAGATGGTGAAAAGTTCAGTTATATCGCTAACCACCTAAAGGTAAGTGGATTATGCATCTCTGTTGATAAATAGAATGTGTCATAAGTGTACAGCCACAAAGGAAATAGTTGACACATTTGACTATGTTAAAATTAAAAACTTCTGCATGAAAAATTAAATTACAAAAAAGTGAAAAGTCAAGCTACAATAGAGGGGAATGGTATTCCCAACACATCTGCCTGATAAAGGAATTAAAATTAAATGACATTTTAAAATTCCTACAAATCAACAAGCAAGAAGAAAAAGAAACAAATATAACTTATATATCAACATGGATAAAGCTCAATCATATAATTGGATGTGAAATTAGGTTTCTTAATGTTTTCTACATGATCTTTTATGCTATTAATGTGAAATTTAAAATATAGAAACAGTAATAAATATTGCTTATGAAGGTATGACAATATAGTGGACACATAAAGTCTTTGATTGGCAGGATGCACAGTAAGGTAATATGTGGTGTGCAGTATATATCCAAAAGAGTTTAATTATTACGTGGTGACTACTGACCTTACAAGCTCTGCAATTTCTTTTAGATCATTACAAACTTTCCTTACAATTGACATTTTAGTAATTCCTTAAATTCATCACCAAGTACAGCAGCTGTTTATGGTCCATTGAAATAAATCAAGTTTTTTTTAACCAGAAACCTCACATCAGTTGAAAAGATAGTGTAAGTACCCCAGGTGAAACCAACATCTTAATATCATCATTGCATTTAAAGAGCAATGGATTATTAGAGGCATTGCATAATCCTGTTTTCGTTTTAAACATTTCATTCAGGATAATTCAGAAGGTATGCACACGTAAGCCAAGTTGATATACAAATTTGAAACAAGTCATGGGAATCTGTTTGCTGATTTGGTATTTTAGGTGCATTAAACTTTATAGTTTTAAAGAGGCAACAAAAAAGCACTAATTGTTGATAGCAGGAAGAGTCAACATTGGGTGAGTATGAAAATTTACATCAAGACACTGAAGTAAGATAATGTTTCTACAAGGAGGATACGTTTAATAGTAAGAATTTATTCTAAGAGCTAGACTAGAAAGCATCCACTTTACAGGAAGGCTGCAGTTTATAACTTTCTCAAGAGCAGTTTTGGTTATGCAAATGTTTAAATGTCATATCCAACTCAATATACCTAAAATTAAACTTCTCATTTCTTAAGGTTTCTGACAATTGCATAAATGCCATCATTCACTTAGCTACGTAGACGCAAAAACTTAGATCTATCTTTAATTCATCTTTCTCATTCACTTATATTGAGTTTGTTGTGAAAGTCTAAGTTTTTCCCATAATGCTTTTCATCTTGGGTCTCTCTCTGTCTTCTCTCTCTCCACTGTCTTCAACATTGATTGAATTGTATTCTCTCTCTTTGGTACGAATGTAGTAATTACATTTTTATATGTTCATGGTCATTATTAACTGCTACTGATCTAATATTCTTAAAATTTTATTTGCATAATATCACTGTCTTATAAAACCAGTCATTGACTCCCATTTTCCGCTGCACCAAATGAAACAGTCTTTGATTCTTAAGGTTCTTTGCCATTTTATTTTTAGTCTTCATTTCTTTCCTAGATGTGCTTTTTTTTTTTTCTCTCAATTCAAGCCATTCTCACATATCACAGGGGCCTCTCCTTTTGGGGTTTTGCCCATAGATTTTGAGATAGTTTAGGTAAAAGAAGAAAAAACTCAATGGCAATGCCAAGTTTTGATTCTGTGTGACTGAAAATATGGTTACCAAATGGAGGAAATAAGAAATCCAGAAGGAGGAGGAGTTAACTAAAGAGGAAATATTTTGAGGTTTGATTTACTTGCTGGTCAAAATGACAGCTGGAAGTTGTGATCCTGAAACTTCAGGAATTGCGTCTTTGGATGATCGAACCCTATGCTAATTGGGCCCATAAAATAAAAATGAACCGGTTGTACAGGAGAATACAGTTTTCACTGATTATTCAGTTCCACCTCTACAACTGACTGATGAAAATAAAACACCATGAATTTCAAATAACATGTTGATATAGAGCCAAAGAATATTCTCACTTAGAGAAACTAAAACCCAAAAGACATGGTTCTTTCCTGAACATCTTGAGCAAAGCGAAAGGACTTTTTGTTTCCTATCATGTCTGTATGGGGCTCTCTGGAAGCAAGGAGGTGGAAGAGCGAAATTGTAAGTATCCTTCCCGCGCTGTGATTGTTTCTAAAAATTGCTGCTTCTTGGGGTACTTCTCAGCAGGTCTACTCTTCAACTAGTTTTCATTCTCATGATAATGATGACAGGTTCACACTCTCAACTGAAAACTTGCTGCTGCTGGGAAGCATTTCATTTCTGGCTGTGACTCTAAACCATATGTGTATTCTCTCCCTGTATTTTATTGATGGCATGGTAGAAAAATGCAATTGAGACAACTATCTGTGTTCAGGTCAAAAAAAAAAACAAACTCTTGGCCTCCTCAAATATTGCCACTGGTGCCAATTTTGGCATCATTATCTGTCCCTTAGGAATTTGTTTTTCTGGATAAAGAGAAAGCAAGATAATGGAATCAGAAAACACTAACACATTCATTTTGGTCTTTCCAACTACATGAAATGAGAAAAATTGAGATAGACATATTGCTCTTAAAGCATTTTTCTAATGTTAATGGATAGCAGTATCTATATTTTGCATTAAACGTTGGTGAATGATGCAAAGCTTGTGAGTTACAAAGTTGGTGAGAATTTTCTCATAAACATGAAATTTAAATTATACTCCAATGAGAAAAAAGACTTTTTTTTTAATTTTTTGGTCCTGCGATTTATATTTAAATAGGTGAGTGTATATACAGAGATAGATGCATATGGAGTTATGTATATTAACCACTTTTTATAAAAACAAAGTGTGTCTTTCAATAGGACCATCTATATTTTGTGAGAAGACGAAGACCCAGGACAAAATATTGAAATTCCTCAGAGCATAAGCCTGCAATAACTATTCCTGGAGGGGCTTTGCTTATTTGTTTATCTATTTGTTGTCTGGATATGTTCATCTGATACACCATCATAAATAAATAATTGAATCCTACACCCCAAATTATCATTTATATAGTATAATATCTTGCTTTCAGAAGGGAACATAAATATAAGCCAACCCAGATACGCCACTTTCTTCTGTATCCCTTAAAATCTCTAGAGATGAAGTTTCTATGCTCCCTTCAGTGCAATGGAAGCTTCAGGTATGACAACTCCTGTCATCAGAAATTCTTCCAAGTTCCTCACCAAAATCCTTTAGAAGTACAGGGTTCATTAAGTCACTAGCTGGTGATAGAACAGGCCCATTAAATTTGACATTTGGTGAAGTTAAAGCTTGTGAATGGGTCTTAGCTAAATAATGTAATTATGGTTATGAACTAAAGCCAAGAAATCTGCCATCTACTTCACACTGAGTCTTAAATGGGCAGAGTATGTCCTTTGTGTAACATCATCTTGAAAAGGAGAAAGCACTAAGGAAAAGGAATGGATCTAAAGGAAAATGGGAAGGAACAAAGAGGGTATGTAATTATGGCAAGCTGCTCTGCAGGCTAATGCAGTAGAAAACAAAAGCTGGGGAGCAGCTGGGGATCCTGGGGATTTCTGGAATTTTGGCAACAACATGGAATTTTCCAGAAGGAAAATCTGAAGGTTACCCAGGATCCTGTTTGAGGAGACAACTGGCATGTGGAGAACATAACTCTGAGAAGGTAAAATCAGTTATTTCCCCAGGAGGGAGGGAAGCAGCATCTCAACAGCGATGGGCAGGCAGAAGTGTCATCCTTTGAGAGAAACTGCTGGAGAAGGTGAATCTTCTTAGAAGCAATAATTCTGCTGCAAACCAGCCCAATGGGCTGCTAACCTGCATCTTTCGATGCCCTTGAAGAGCCAAGCAGTATTTGAAGAGACTGCACTGTCTCCGCCCATATACTGCTAATGAAGGACATTTGTGTATTTTGTCTCATGGAACAAAAATAAAAATAAGGTATCTAATTTCATTCAGGTGGTTCTCTTTCATGCTGTCGAAGAATTTGTATCTTTCTTTTATAAGCAAAATAAAACCTATTCCTTTTGTTTTTCTCAGAGGACTGATTTCCTGATCTGAAGTCGTCATTTTTTTCTGCTCATCTCTGAAATTTCTCCAGGCTACTCATGTAAAGCACCAGATCCAGGGCCTAACGCAGAACATAGTATACTGTTAAAACCCTGTTAGATGAAGAGTAACAGAGAGGTGATCTCCTCATGCTTCCACTTATTTTGTTCTTCCAGTGTGAAGGGTGCTGACTCATGCTGTTTGACAGCACTGACAAAATGATACTTCCAAACTCTCTTTTCCAGGCCCGTTTTATTATTTTACTCCTATCACAAAGAAAAATGTTTTTGGAAACTATGCCCAGAAAACAAAAACACACACACACAACAAAACCTCTGCATTTATTAAATGATTATTTTATTACTTTAAGTTTGAAAATTCAAGGATGCAGCTGATCAGAATATAACTTTTCTGTAGCCATGATGAATTCACATTATTTTTCCCCAACAAATTATTGGTTGTCATTAGACTTTTGAAATATCAAAATAGCTTAATTGAAACAAACAGAAATGGAGAAACATTGTACAAAATACCTGACCAATACCAGTAATCTTCAAAACTGTCAAGGTCATGAAAAGCAAAAAAAAAAAAAAAGATAGATTGAGAAACTATCAAAGATCCAACTAAGGAACCTGGATAAGTAAATACAATGTTGTATCTGGGAATGGATCCCAAAACAGAACAGGACATGAGTGGAAAAAAACTGGTGATTTCTGAATAGAATCTGTAGTTTAGATCATATTATTTTACCAAGACTAATTCTTAGTTTTCAAAACTGTACCGTGATTATTTAGGATGGAACATTAAGGGAATCTGGGTAAAGTTTTCAGGGGAACTCTCTGTACCATTTTTGCAAATATTTTATAAATCTAAAATAATCTCAAAATAAGAAAATAAATTAAAGGCCTCAGGTTGGTAAGCAGTCTATTACATCAAGTTTTTAACAATCAGTTTTATCTACATGTAGTTGCCTCTTGTTAATGTAATAGCAAAGGATAAGATACTATTTAAAATATCAAATCTATTTTTCCTTATTATCCATTATCAGGTTTTTTCTATAGCAATACTGAGTACCTAAATGGAAACACTTAAACGTTCTGACTCATGTTTAACTCACGCCTTAATAGAAAATAACTACAGTCATGCAAGATGGGGCATTGCAGCCAGTGAGTATGTGTTTTTGTGTGCCTCCATGAGTATTATAAGATTTCATTTGACAGCACCATGGTTTCTGAGCTACAAGCAATAAAGTGGAAAGGGTGCAGGGAAAAGCATTCCTCCTTAGGAAAGAACAGAAACCATACTACCAGGGTTAGTCTCAATTGCATTCAAAGAGGGTCTTTCCACCTCAACTGAGATTCAAAATCCATTAGTAAATAGCCACAAGATAAGTACATCCCACTTTGCAAATGATATTTTTTATTTATCTGCCTCCAATTTCTCAAATGTCCACCCAGATTCATGCAACTGTTTTTCACTTCCACAGTCTTGCTACCACTACAACTACCTCAACTACCAACCACCACCATTTCTGCCAATAAAAATAAAATCTAAAAACATCTGTCTTAGCTTGGACTGCTATAACAAAATACCATAGACTGGGGGTTGGGGGAGGGATGCTAGAACAACAGACCATGATTTTCTCACAGTTCTGGAGGTTAGAATTCCAAGATCAAGGTACCAGGGTGACCAGGTTACGGGGAGAGACTCCCTCCTGATTTGCAGATGGCAACCATCTCAGTGTGCTCACATGACCTCATTGTTTTGTGAGAGCTCAGAGAGAGAGAGAGAGCAAGTTCTCGGGTGTCTCTTCTTCTAAGGGCACTAATCCCATCCTGAGAGTCTCATCCTTATGACCTCATCTAACCTACTGCTCTCCCAAAGGCCCCATCTCGAAACACCATCACTTGAGGGTGAGGAATTCAGCACATGGATTTTGGGAGGACAGAATTCAATCCATAGCATTACCAAAACCCAAGAGTTTCAGTGAAGAGTGTGTTGGCTACACTTCAAACATATATACTGGGTGCATTCTGCTGGCTGTCTTATTAAATCCTCCACTTCCTGAGGTGTATTGACCTTAATCTATAGATGTGGAAGTTAGGTCTTAGAGAAGTTAAAATAACTTCTGCACGACAAGGCGTTTAATAAATAGCGGAACCAGCACTGAAAATAAAATTGTTCTGACTTAAAAACCGTGTTCCTAGGCATTACAATAAAATACCCTAAATCTTGATGGAGGCAGGTGTAATTTATATTAAAGACCGAGTGAAATGATTTATTCTATGTAAAAATGATTTCATGCTATATTGTGGAGAGAGTAATTTTAGGAAGAGAGTAAATCTGATGCTTTCCCCGCCTTTGTTGTCAGCTGTGTATTGATGAATATAAATAGGTATATTGATTAACAATATCTAAACCATTGTGAAATTAGCAGGAACTCATTTGTATTCAATGGAATATTTAAACAGTTTTCTCTATTGATATTATATGTAACATAATTCTCAAAATCATGGGGATTATTTGAAACCTTAAAATAGATCAGTACAAGCAATGATTTTGACAGTGTATGCAAATATCCATAATGGTTATTATGTGCTGAACAAGGTCTATCGCTAAGAGCATTTTATCTGTTTTATATTATACCATTCTCTGTTATTTTCTTTAAAGTGCATTTTAAAAATTTTATTCCCAATGGATTAATTGAATAGATAAGTTCCTGATGCTACTAAACTCATGTAAAAAGATAGATAATAAGATTCCTTTATTTCCTTTCAGATTTTCAGACGATGCTGGTTGGTTTTCAAGAAGGCTTCTAGTAAAGGACCCAGAAGACTAGAAAAATTTCCAGATGAAAAGGCAGCGTATTTCAGAAATTTCCATAAGGTAAGTTACAGTCTTCGGAATTGCTGGGGAATAACTGGACCCTTGGCTACAACTTGTGGAGACATTTCTTTTGATAGATGAAATCTGCAGAGGCAAAAATGCATGGCCAGGATAAAATGTCTCTGTTCCAATAAAATGCAAAAGTTATTTTTCTCCTTTATCTTAATCATCTGCTGTAAATGCCAGTGGTACCTCTGCAAAATGAAAGACTCATTTTTATTGCTGCTTTGCAAAATGAGATGACTCATAACTCAACCAGATCATTTCCCACGGTGCTGAGTGGGCATTTCCCGTCTGTTCAGGTTAATTGTACATTTGTTACTTTGATTTCCACTGTCGGCAACATTTAGGAGATAAAACTTTTGAGGATGGAGTTAGCAGTGCTAATGACACTTAATGTACATGGCATTTGCTGATTACAGCCTTAACAAGACAGTGGTCGACATCAAACAGGCTGATGTGTACAGATGTGGCAGAAATTCTATGAATGAAATACCAGTTTCTTAAGAATTAAAAGTATGTAAGAAATAACCCTACAATGATGCTAGATGTGCTGCCTCAGGTTATCTTTGAGGAGAACATCAAAACACAGTTACGTATTTGCTAGTGCTGTGGGGGAGTCCTGATCAGGACTCAGAATTGTCAAAGAGTATTGCTCGTTGGTCGAATGTCTTAATAAGCTCAGTAAAGATTCCTATTCCTCATTGGGTTTAACATAGAGTAAGCTACCCTGACTAATGGAATGACTTTGTGGAATTTATTTTATGTGACATATAGATCTGATTTCTCCTTTTATTAAACAGAGTGGTTGCCAGGGGTAAGGGGGTGCAGGCGGGATATATAGGGGGAGCGCAGAGAATTTTTAGGTCAATGAAACTACTCTGTATGACACTGGATCTAATAAAAACATTGAAGGTATAGTTAAAATCCTTCTCACCAAGAAAAGTTTAGGTCCATATTATTTTACTCATGAATACCTCAACATATTTAAGGGGAAAAAAGAATCTACATAAATACTTAAGGAAAATGAAAAAGGTGGAAGACTTTTCAACTCTATCAGACCAGTATTATCTGAAAAACAAAACTAGACAAAGATATTAAAAGAAAGTGACTGACCAATATCCCTACGAACCTAAATTTCTTAACAAGCTAATCTAATTCAACAACATATCAAAATGATAACATATGACCAGGTGACATTTATGATAGAAATTCAAGGTTGTGTTGTTTTAACATTTGAAAATCAATCAATGTGATAATGCAGAACAAAAGAGAAAATATATCATAGGATCCTTTAAATAGATACAGAAAAGGCATTTGACAAAATTCAACATTCATTTATGATTTAAAACTCTCAGAAAATTAAGAATAGAGTGAACTTCCTTAATAATAATTTTTTTAAAAAGTGTATGGGTCTAACAAAACCCACTGAAAAGAAAAAGGAAGAACCATTTCTATACTCAGTGACATAATTGTTTGTTGAAAATCCTTGCTCATCTTCAAAACAAGCCCTAAAACTCATGAATAAATTTGGTGAATGATATGTCTATAATTAATTGCACTATTAATAGCAGTTAATACTTGGTAGATTAAAGTTTTAGAAAGTACTGAATTTGCAATAGTGCTAACAAATAATTCTGAATACATTTATCAAAGCACATGTAAAACCTCTACACTGAAAATTATGGAACATAATTGAGAGAATTAAGGAATGATGATACAAATAAATGATGAGATGTAAAATATTCTTAGCAGATTCAATATTGTTTGAGTGTCAATAGGCCCCAATTTGATATATATTTAGCATAATTGTAATCAAAATTTCAGGAGTCTTTTTGTATAGATATTGACAACCTCATCCATATGGATATTGTATAACCTATAAAGTTACAGAAATCATGATAAAGTGATTTTGCAAGAAAATATCTATGTAGATCAATGGAAGGGAATAGAGACGTTGGAAATGAATTCACACATATATGGTCAATGGCATTTGAGAAAGATATGAAGACGAGACAATAGGTAAAAAAAAAAAAAAACAGTCTTTCCAACAAACCGTGCCAGAACAACTGGTGGTCTCTATGTAAATAAGTGAACATGGATCTTCCTTCACACCATACACAAAATAAACTCAAAACAGATCATCAGTCTAAATATAAATGCTAAAACTATAAAAATCCCAATAGTAAATGTAGGAGAAAATCATTTCCACCTTGTGAACATTTCTCAGGACACAAAAAGTATGAACCAGAAGAAATCATTGGTAAATTGAATGATATTGAAATGTAAACTTTTTTCTCTTCAAAAGAGCCAATCAACAAAATAAAAAGGCAAGTCAGTCTGGAAAAAAGTTATGCAAATGTGTATCTGACAAAGAACATGTATCCAGAATACTTAAAGAATTCATACAACTCAATAATGAGAAGATGAACAAACCAATATTTAAAAATGGGCAAAAGATGTGAACAGACATTTTCCAAAGTAAGATATATGAACAGCAGCTAAGAACATGAAAAGTTATCTGCAAAATTTAAATTCAAACCAAAATAAGATACCACTATCCACCCATTAGAATGGCTAAAGTTGCAAAGGCTGAAACTAACTAGAGTTGTCAAAAATGTGGAGTATCTAGAACTCATATGTTGCTGATAGAAATGGAAAATTGTACAAGTACTTTGTAAAACTGTTGGGCAGTTTCTTCAAAAAGTTAAACATATGATCCAGCCATTCCACTTCTGGGAATAGACGCCCCCCCCCCAAAAAAAAATGAATAGCTGTGTCCAAATAAACACATATACAAAAATGTTCATAGCAGCTTTATTCAAAGTAACCAAAATGTGGGAAAAATGCAAACAGGAAAATGAATATTGTGATCTATCCATCAATGGAATACCACTGAACAATACAAAGGAAACACCTACTGATACATATAATAACAGATGAATCTCAGAATCGTTATGCTGATTGAGAGACATCAGACACAAAATAATACATATTGTAGGATTTCATACTAATTTAATAGTAACAACAATTGTATTGTCGGTTGCCTAGTTTGAGGGAGGAATGCATGGAGGGATCGACTTCAAAAGAACATAAGGCAGTTTGGGGGGATGATGGAAGTGTTCTTTATCTTTATTGTGATGGAAATTTGAATGGTGCCTACAAATGTCAACACTCATTCAGTTGTTCCCTTTAAATGATGCAACTTATCATGCATGAATTATTCCTCAATAAGGTTAATAAGCTAAAAGATCATCCTGGAAAAAAAAGACTGTGGAAAAAGATTAAGAATATTAACCACTGGTGTGTTGTGTGCATATGTGTGTGTGTGTGTGTGTTGTGTGTGTGTGTGTGTGTGTGTATGTAAAACATTTAAGATCTACTCTCTTGTCAACTTTCAGGTATATAATACAATATTGTTAACTGTAGTCACCGTTCTATACATTAGATCCCCAGAAGTTGCTCCTCTTACCCTTTGATTAGTAATGATGGAGATGTTAACTAACCTTATTGTGGTGATCTTTTCACAATATATTAGGTTGGTGCAAAAGTAATGAAGTTTAAGAGGTTAAAAATAATTGCAAAAACCGCAATTAATTTTGCACCAACCATATCCAAACATCACACTGTACACCTTAATCTTATACAATGTTACTATACTCATATGTCAATTATATCTCAACAATGAAGTTCGAATGAAAAAGAATTTTAACCACACTTCGCAGCTTGTAAGCTTGTGGGCTCTGGACTCTAGCTCCCATATTTAATATCTGTGTGGACTTGCATAAGCTATTTAAGCTCTATGTACCTAATTTTTCTCCTCTGATATATTAAGATTACAATAATGTCTATCAAAGAGAGTTATTGTAAAGAATAAGACATATAATGAGACATATAATATAGACATATATTGAGATTAAATATAACTAAATGTGACTAACAAATGAAGTTTTATAGCTAAGCCTATGACTGCTTACTTGGCACATGGTAAGATGGAGCAAATGCTAGCCATTATTAATCTAGGCTGGATGTGATGGTGAATTGAATGAAGATATTAGTATTGAATTAGGAGTCAAAGGACCCGTTTTGGATATGCTTTGTGAAAACTGACAGGCTGTACTTAGGCACTGGATATTGGGTGTAAGTGAAAAGCAGGTCTCCTGGGTGATTCGTGAGTTTGGGCTTGAGCCGCAGAGATAAGCATAGAGCGATTCATGAAGATGGAGACGACGAGAAGGGCAGACTTTGAGTAAAAATCACAAGCTTTCACTTTGTATGTGTTAACTTTGAAATATCTATTCAAACAAAAATGTCAAGTAGTTAATTAGACAAACAAATGTGGTCTTGGGTGGGGGTAAGGTCATTGATTAAGTGATTCATTTCGCTGTCATTGGCATATTGATACGGTAGTAGTTTATTACGTAGCACTGGACAAAACGTCCTGGGGAGAGAATGAAGAAAAAGGAGGTAATTAACACTCCAACATTTAGAGGATTAGCTGAGGTGGAGGAACCAGGATAGAAACCAGAGTAAAGCAGCCAGCAAGATGAAAAGAATAACATTGGAGTGAATCACTGGAAACCAAGAGAAACTGTGTTAAAAAATTGAGCGAGTGGTCATCTATGTCTAGTTTGAGAGACTGAAAAACATGACAGAGAAGGGAACACTGGATTGATAACATGGAGGCCATTGGTGGCTTTGTCAAGAGCAAGTTCAGTGAAATATGGGGACTAATTTCTCTTGAAGTGACTTATGCAAGAATGAGAAGTACGGAGGAGACAGCTACTTAAGCATTTTATTTCGAATTTTGCTGTAAAATGGAGCCAACATATGTAACAAATATGTTTATTTTGAAATATGACATGTATTTTAACACACCTGTATGCCTATAGGAATGGTCTAGTAGACCGAAAATATGATGATTAGAAGGTGCCTGTGTGTAATTATAGGGTTTAGTTTTTCAGAGAACCAGAGATCATTCATTTTAGCAAAAAAGTAGGACTAGAATATGAGTGCAGATATAATTAGTTGGATAAAAATTAATACTAGAAAACTATGACTAATACTCCAAAAACACACGCACACTTCATGTACGACTATGTAGCCTTCTATCTCCAATCTGAAAATGAAGCAGCCGAAGATGAAGAGGAATGCAGAATCGGAAGAGTTAATCTTTTAATAAATAGCTAAACTGATGTCATAGCCTGTAAATGGAAGCTCCCTAAAGCACTTTAATAACTAGAATCAGTGTATGTGACAGCGAAAATTTACCTTTCTCATGTGAAGATTAATGTTTTTCTTATTGCAACTTACTCTTCATAGTACTTGGGAGGCTAATTCCGTTTCCTAGTGATTTAAATTTTCTTTCAGGGACTTTTTTTCTCATTTTTTTCTTCAGTGATTATGAACTAAGACAGTCAAATTTGACCAATCCTGATATGAAAGAATAATGTGGGCATGATTCATCAGTAATAAAAAATTACTGATTTTTTAAAAAAAAGTAATAAGAGTTGTTTTCAAGAATGTATGTAAATGGTCTCTTCTCTTATTTTGGTTCTTTTTAGTAAGTTTTGCCTAATCCCTCTAACTGGCTATTTTAGTATAGGATATAGGTAAATATCAGAAGCATTGCCTTTGGACATGTTCAGTTGAAATGTTTATGAGGCATTCAAACCAAAATATTTGTGCCAACTTCACTACTTTTCTTCTTCCTACAATCTCAGCTAGCTCCGTGACAATGACTTTTTACGTCTTGTTTTCTTAGAATGTACATGGAGTGTTCCTAAAATTCTCTTGTATCATCTCTTCTCTTATTCTATAATGACAGTCTCCATCACTCAAATGTGATTGGTTCCACCTCGGCATCAAAATTATATTACCATTAAGCAATTCTAACCTTGCTCAAATCAAAGTAAACACTTTCAACAGAAAGAATTGCTTTCACTGTGTGCAGTAAGTAGTAGACAGTCTGTGTCCTGCCTCTGAGAGTAACTGCCATTACGCTACCAAGAGACTTTACTAGGCAACTACTATTAAATCCAATTCCATATAATAAATAAAATACTATTTTAACATAATATATACTTTCAGGAGACTCCTGTCCAGTGGCAAGACAGACACCGAGGCTCAGAAGGTGAAGAAGATACAGACACACAATAAAGACACGAATTGCCCGCCTCTCTAGGACTGTTATGAGGCGTAACAAGATACTACAAATGAACTTTTTTTAAGAGTATTTGGAGCAATGAGAAAATGTTAAGAGTTAGCATTATTGTTTTGAGATTTTGCAATCAGATGAAATAATGTTTGTAAATAGCTAACTCTGATGAAATATGGTGACATGCACAGTGCAGGTATAACAGTGTAAGGGGACAGTTCCGTCTGCCTCCAGCAATTAGAACTCTCCAAAGGAGGTGGCGGTCAAGGACTTCTTAAGATTACTCTGCTTTGACAAAGCAAACTAGTGGAGAGGATTGCATTACTAAATGAGGAGGAAAAAGTGGCATTCCATGTGCTGAAAGTTACACTGCAGGGTGAGGTGAAGAAAATTTGAGCAATCTGGTCCTGACAAATGCTGAAAGGAGGACCAGTGTGGGGGAAGATAAGCTCTAAAGAAGTGGCCGGGGTATATGAAGAACGATAAATACCTTACTCAGGAGTTTAGTCTTGATCCTTTAAGCAGTAGAGAAGTTGTGAAGGGTTTTAAATGGTTTTTCATTCTTCAAATATATGTTTAGAAAAATATGATTTGCATGGCATCACATCACATTATTGGATAAGGGAGAGACTGTGTACAGAAAAATGAGTTAACTGAATATTATAATATTCCCACATTCCCAAAATAGACAACAAGGTCCTGAATGGAGAAAGGTAAAGTGAATGGAAAGGAGATAGATTTGGGTCATATTTCTAGGTATCGTCAAATAGAATTAAAAAGACTTAGTAACTCATTGGATATAGGAAACATGAAAGAGGGAGGATTAAGACTGATATCTTTTCAGGCCTGGGTGACATACGAATAGTCATGTGGTTCTTGGACGCAGGACCGTGTGAGGAGAGTTTTCAGTGGTGAAGAAAAGAAGTCGTTCTTGGTAGGTTAGATTTTGGGGTACTTAGGAGGTATCCACGTAGATATTTCATTAAACAATTAGAAGTATAATCAGATTGTAGTGGAATTGTCCAGGAAATCTATTGAATAGAATTAATGATAAAGCGGGTGTATATGAACACCTCTCTGTGAAAGCCTGATTAGTGCAAAATAAAACTGTTTCTTCCAAAAGACATGGGCTTTTAGTACCAGCCTTATGGTGACATTCAGAATATTTCACATGTATTTCAATTGTATGTTTATCAAGACTTACAAGTCAAAAAATTGGCCCTAAACTGAAAAAAAAAATCAGCTAATTCAAGGAATAATAGAAAATTATGAATAGTGCCATTTAAGTGAGAAACTGTTAGAATAAATGTTGAAATACCAAACGAATTTATGAAATGTATAGTAATTATCAAGACTCTTTAAATATACTCCTAAGTGAAAATAATAATTCTAAAGAGATAATTGTTTATTTTATCAAAAAAGAAAATTATAAAAACTACTGACATTTGCAAAGGGTTCTAAGAAGAGAGAGGACAAAACTTTAGAAGCTGTGTGTGTCCTGCTTTCCCCTGGGGCTGTCTCTCCCTATGACAGGGTGGGTGGGAGTGCGAGGTACAGAGAACGCCACCCCAGGAGTCAGGGGGTGTTAATTTCTCCAAGGCCTGGACAAGCAGCCATCAAGTCAAACAAGAGCAATCGTAAATGTTCATGATATTTTTATCCTGAAATATACTCTTTCCCGTGACAAATCAAAAACTAAACCATCACTACCCAGGGCTTTCTCCATTAGTTGAATTATGAATCCCCCCTTTTTTTTTAGAAGTGAACACTGGTAAAGCTATACATTTCTCATAGTTCCCTCTGATAGTCAGGTAAATAAAGGAAGATCTTTTCTTTATTTCAGTCTTTCTTTATGAGAAAGATGGGTGTATTTTCAACTTTATTTTCTCTTGGGCAATTAATGATCACTCCAAATATTGGATCTCCAGAATTGGGGGGGGGGAATTCCTCATTTTCAAGATGGCCTTAAGAAATAAGACTAGTACGAATTTCCCCAATTGTTCTATTTTTTTTTAATGTTTAAATATAAAGTTGTGGTTAGTCAGTTATTTTGATAGGCCCTAAAATCTGCTTTGGTGCTCAATATTAATAAATCAAGAAAAAAAACAAATGAGTGAAATATTTCCAATCTAAGTGAAGGATTTCTGAAAAATAAGCTAACTGCACAATTATTTCTTTGCCGACTTTGTGCTGTGCTTTATCTGTAACATACATATTACAAAGCTTATGAGTATTAATGGTCTCATTTAGACATTTGATATGTTTACTGTGAGAGAGATCTTGCTGCATAAATCAATTTTTATATAAAACTGCTGTAAAATGGTATATACTTTCTTTTTTACTTCTTGATAGAAAGAAATTTGAAATTCAAATCACTAGCTGCTGAAGGAAGTTATTAAAAATGCATTAGGGTTGAAAATTTAGCTGTATGTAATTGTCATAACAGATATTCAAAACAAATTTATCCTCAATGAAAACTGAACTAAAGCAATTTACATAGAATCAGCTAATAAATTTTCCTATTTTTTCTAAGCAAATGAAAAGAAACAGTTTATAGAAATTTTAATAAAATAAATACGAGTGCTGTCCATCGGGAGGAAAATATAAAGTCCCTTAGAAGGATGAATGAAAATAAAACTATGTGAAATTCCAGTGCTGAAAACTATGTGATGCCAGAAAAGCAATGCCTGTACTGGGGCCAATCCTATTTCTAAATCCCCTATAACCTGACATTGAAAACATAATTTTATTCCATCTGGTTTACTCCTATTTGGAGTTGTCTGTATTTTGTCTAAAGCAAACACCTGAGAAAGTTGAAAAAAATGAAAACTAGTCACCTGTGAATATAGCATATCCTTAAAGATAGAAGCAAAATCATTGATAAGCATGGAAACAGGGCATGTGTACCATGCATTACGTTGAACATCTTCATTTCTAGTCCAGTGGCTACACGCTTGGATAGGCACACACTTGGTGTGATGTGAAGGGTGTTCAAAGGCTTGGTGTCTCTTCAAATACTGCTAGAAGTTCCCAGAGTGATAATTGTTTATTCAGGTTGAGGCAGCTTATTCACTAGATCATTCATCCATTCATTTATTCATCCATCTATAATCTCTTATCTTGAAGAGGTCTGGTTTTTGTTGTTGTTGTTGTTGTTTTTTTTAACATAAGCTCTTATTTACAAACACATTCATTCTTGGGACAGTCGCACATTAATCCATTATTAATTGTTTTACTCATATGATCACATGATAGTCATTCAGGGAAGACTCAAAGAAATGGAATATAAAACGTTTGATTTTAGGTAGGATGAAAAGATAGAGGGATATGCCCAAGGCACAGCACACTGGTGCACCATTTGTGCAGTGTCTCTGGCAGAAATGGGTGGGTTGTGAATGACCATCTCTAAAGCCAGATGTCAGCAGGACAGACCAGGAGTTAAGACCTTCGGGTGGAGTCAATCGACATAGTTGTGAACTAAAAATAAGAGGGAACCCCCAGTGTTAAACTTCACTTTGTTTGCATCAAGGACAATTAGAATTGACATCTAAACATTTAAGATATCTCCAATAAGAATCACTCTGTGCGGCGTAGGGACGCCACGGAAAATAGATCACTCAGCAATCAGGATTTTTGCTTATAACCTAATGCTCCACAACAGATGTCTGTTCACTGAGAAATAAGGAATCAGACTCTTAGAAAATATCTATAAGATTGGTCTGGGCTTGACTTAGAGGATACAGAAGTATGATTTATGTTAGCAAATGACTGTCTTTATTTCACTTTTTAAAACTATCCGCGCGCGCGCTCGTGTGTGTGTGTGTGTGTGTGTGTGTGTGTGAGAATCATCCATAATGGTACTACATCAAAAGAAGCATGGTTTGACCTAAACAGTATCTTTCTCCCCCTTTCCTTCCTGTAAAATGCAAATAATATCATATCTCACAAAGTGAGATGATAATTTAATGTAAGATAATATGCAAAATGTAAAATGACTATGGTTATACAAATCATTTCTCTGAAACCAGGGAAATAATTCATACCAACTTTAGAAAAATGTTGAGACCAACTTGCATGGTAAAGTAAATTATAATTTCAAACAAGTCATTTTACATGGTAAATTAGTAATTTTAGAAAGAATATTCAATAGCACAAATCTGTTATGACATTATTTTCATCATCTCTGAAGCACTTATACATTTAATTAATGGATCCAATTCCATTAATTATTATTGCAGAATATCATCAAAGCATTTTTGGTTTTTAAAAATCTGTTTTTTTACCCATTAACAGTCTGGCTGATTGTGCAATATCTGACAGACGCAACAGGAGAAAAGCTTATTGCATAGTGGTTCACTGAGGATAAGCTGTTTTTCTGTCATTAATGGAAAGTTATATATTATATCTCAAGTAATGACTGCATATTTATTTACAGTTTGAAAAATATTTCAGTGAGACTTCATTCATGAATTAATACTTTGTTCCTCACTGTAATATCTATCTAACAACTTTTATGAGTAACAATGTTTTATGTTTATTTCAAATTGTATAATATTTTTTTAAATGTAAAGCCTTTCATATCTAATACTTCTATAAAAAAACGTTAAAATTTTAATTAACCATTAACAATCCTAGGTTACAAACCAATAGCAGCCATTGGACTGATTTTATTGATTAGAGAACAGGTTCTTAATTTAAAGAACCGTGTGTTTTTAGAGTCAATGAAATGACTTTTTTTGTTGATAACTGTTGCATTAGTTCTACTCAGAATTTTTTTCATACATTATTTGAGCTCTGGAAGAAATGGTTAAATTGCTACTGTATAATATTCAGGAAAATAAGGGTTTGTTTTTTGTTTTTTTACTTTCATTTATTTGGAGACAGGGAAAGAGAAATTTAAGTATTTGCTTAAAAATGCAATTATTTTCCTCTAGCTCTCCTTTTCTATATCTTTGAATCAAGTTAATCATACTTAGATATCCGGTGTACTATAAAATTAAATTTTAACCTGATTTGCAGTAGCATGGATTTCTTCTGTAATCCTTTTATTCTTTCCTAAAATATTTGCGTTGGTATAGAGAAAATTGTCCTACTAAGCTTGGGGCTACCATGACATTCTCCTAGACTTAGAGCTGGTACATCTGACTCTCTGACGGTGGGCTAAAAGTCTACTTTCCTATCTTTTATTCCAGTTTGATCTTGCAAGTAAACTGATGCAACCAGACCCATCATTATCCCCAAGTTTGGATCTTTTCTACAGTTCAGTCACTAACAATAATTGTCAGGCTGTTGTCATTTTCTGTTGTTGCATCACAAATTGCCACCAACTCTAGGCCTCAAAAGACACTCATTTCTGAGTTCACAGTTCTGTATGTCAAAAGGCCCGGCCTATCTGTGTTCTCTGATGAGGGTTTCAGGAGCCTGAGGTCAAGGAGTCAGACTGAGTTGTTCTCTGGTAGCTCTGGAGAAAACTCTGCTCCCAAGCTCCTTCTGTAGCTGGCTAATTAACTTCCTACCAGCTGTGGCACTGATGCCCTGTGTTCTTGCTGGATGTCAAGCCGGGGCTGCTCTTAGCCACTGAGGCTGCCTGCCTTCAGTCTGTGACATATTTGGTTCTTTCCCTCTCCGAGACAGCGATGGCAGACCAAATCCTCTCAAGCTTTGGACCTCTGACTTTCTCCTCAGTGACCAGCTGGAGAGAATACTCTGCTTTTAAAAGGTCCCATGACTATTCAGACACACCCAGAGTGTCTGTGCTATGATCTAACTCCAGTGGAGTACTATTTCAATTTTGGTTTTATCTTTTCTTTAGGAAGGGCATTTTCAGTCTGGCAAAATGAGAGAGTCACCTTTCCCTCATTATAGGTACTGTATTTGAAACAAAACACAACGCAACTTCCATTCAGGCATGGGTTTAATTTAAATAATTGTTAACTCAACACCGATTTATAACTCCTTCCTTTCTCATCTACACTATAGAGACTGAGAAAGCTAAATGATCACTTTTTTATACTTACTGTAGTTAGGGAGGTACATTTCTGGACGAGATACAAATTTAAGTGTGCTGAAAGGTATAGAAAGTATCTTTATGTTTTCTGATATGGCCAGCAATGTCCCTTATTTATTTTTTCCAAATTGAAAGCATAAGGGATGGAAATGCAGCGTCCATTTTGCACCCATGAAGAGAACAGCAGGAGAGAAATGCCAAGAGGGCAGGTATTTGGTCCTGAGATGCCCCTCTGATATCATCAACTGTTGAACCAACACTAGTAATTGTCAATGTCAGAGTTCTTATCAGCGAAAAATAAGGTCCTGTTTGCTTAAATCAGTGGCCAGCAAGCTTTAAATGGCAAGATCGTAAAAATTTTAGGCTTTCCAGAGCGTAAGGTCTGTGTTGCAGCTTTGCAGCTCTTCAGCTCTGCAGTAGTAAGTACTGCATTGAACAGACGTAGAGCCTATGCAGACAAATGGCTGCACTATGTTCTGATAAAACTTTATTTATAAAAACAAGTGATAGCCCAAACTTAGCCCACAGGCTGTAGCTTACCTACTGCAGATTTTAATCACTGATAATTGGCTGTTCTATTACTTGAAGATAGATAGATAGATAGATAGATAGATAGATAGATAGATAGATAGATAGATATAGATACATATAGATATAGATATATAGAGATAGATTTAACTATCTTTAGTTAAATAGTTTAACTATATTTAGTTTAACTTTAAAAAGCATTAATAATCCTGAATATTATGTCTAGATGCTGTAGCTATAGGTAAACATTAGCAAAATATGATTGGCAGCTAACTCATGGATCACACCTAGAATTGGTCTCATAACCTTAGGAAAGTAACTCTAATCAAAATCAGAAAGGAATAAGTAAAATTATTTCTGTTTGTAGATGACATTATCCTATATGTAAAAAACTAAAGACTTCATTAAAAAACAAAAACCCTGTTTGAACGAATAAATGAATTCAGTAAAACTGGAGGATACAAAATCAACATACAAAAATCAGTTGCATTTCTTAACACCAACAATGATCTCTCTGAAAAGGAAATCAAGAAAACAATCCTATTTACGATAGCATCAAAAGACTAAAATACTTAGGAATAAATTTAACCAAAGACGTGAAAATACTGTACACAGAAACTCTGACATGGATGAAAGAAATTGAAGAAGACACATGGAAATATCCTGTGTTGATAGATTGGAAGACTTAATATTGTTAAAATGTCCATAGTACCCAAAGAAATCTACAAATTCAATGCAATCCCTATCAAAATCCCAATGGCATTTTTCAAAGAAATAGAAAAAGCAGTTCTAAAATGTGTACCAAACCACAAAAGACCCTGAATGGTCAAAACTAACTTGAGCAAGAACAAAGCTTTAGGCTTCACACTTCTAACTTCAAATTATACATCAAAGTTTTAATAATCAAGAGTATGATCATGGCAGAAAAACACACATATACCAATGGAACAGAATAGAGAATCAAGAAATAAACCCACACGTATATGGTGAACTAATTTTCAACTGAGTTTCAAGAATACACAATGTGGGAAGCATAGACTCTTCAATAAATGTTGTTGGGAAAACTGGATATGCCTATACCAAAGAATGAAACTGGACTCTTCTTTTACACCATACACAAAAATCAACTCAAAATGGATTAAAGATGTAAATGTAAGACCTAAAACCATAAAACAATGAGAAGCAACTTTAGGGAAAAAGCTCCTTGACCTTGGTCTGAGCAATGACTTTTTCAGTTATGACACCAAAATTTCAGGCAACAAAAGCAAAAATTCTTTACCATTATACACTCACTCAAATAAGTAAATAAACAAACAGATAAGTATATGTACCAATTTTATTTTCACTGTACTTAAGAATGACCTTGATGAAACAATAAAAGTTGATTTTTTCCAAATCCAAATCCTTAAGTACATCTTTTTAATATTCAATTTGAAAAAATAGTAAGAAAACATAAAACTCTTCTGCTACATACTGATGTGCAGTGCTCATCTCCAGGAGGACCACTTTGTGTGCTTGTTGAAGTTAAAAGCAAAATAGCTCATTTTTTTTTCAAGGAACAACCTGTCTTAATAAGAGAGTGTTCGGCAGACAAACTATAGTCATTCAGACTTTTGAATTTATGAAACATCTTCTCAGAAAAAAAACCTAAATGAACCTGTTTTCAAGGACAGTATTTATTAACAATGCTAAAATTTCAGTTTCAAGTGAAAATTAAAATTTGGAAACCTTGTGACTGCATTCCTGAGCTTGATTTCTCAAAATTGACAGATTTTTCTGTGAAAATCAAGGGTGATATTAATGCATATTTTTATATTGATAATGAAATGTCTACATTTGTAAGATCATCATAACTCAGTGAACCAAAATTATCTCAATAATCAGTCAAAGTTGAAAACAGACCTATGGATTTTTATGGAACAGAGTGTAAAATGTTTATGACATGATGTCAGACTTCCCATGACAAGATCTTTACAAAAATATTTGTCATATTTAGAGACAGAGTCAAAGAATATCCACAGTTAGCAGAAAACTCTCTTAAATTATTCTTGTCTTTTACAATTTCATGTCTGTGTGAGGCCTTACTTTCTGTATATACTTAAAATAATATATTGAAACAGATTGAATTCAGGAGACTTGAGTATCAAGCTGTCTTCCATTAAACCAGACATTAAGCGTTTTACAAAAATGTAAAAATATCGCCATTCATTACCTATTTGGAAATTTTTTTATTTTAAAATATTATTCATGTTATCATAAAATGAGTTGATTAGTTTTTTTAAACACAAATAAATGTTGAATAATTTATAAGTTCTAGTATTTCTTATAGAGATCACCATTAATCCACATCAAGCAGGGCAGGAGAGTAAGATTTGGAAGTTGTCTGCATATATTTTATTTTACTTATGCTTTAAAATCCAGGGGTTATATCCACAAACTGGATGCAGATATACAAACATACCTCGTTTCGCTTCACTTATCCTGCTTCACAGATATTGCATTTGTTTTACAAATGAAAAGTTTGTGGCAATGCTGCATTCAGCAAGTCTATCAATTCCATTTTCCAACAGTATTTTCTCACTTCGTGTCCATGTCACATTTTGGTAATTTTGACAATATTTTAAACTTTTTCGTGACTGTTATATTTGTTATAGTGATCTGTGATCAGGAATATTTAATGTTTCTGTTGTAATTGTTTGGGGGCACCACCCACCATGTCTATATAGACAGTGAACTTAATCACTAACTGTTGTGTTTGTTCTGACTGCTCTATCGACCTGCCATCCCCTATCTCTCTCCCTCTCCTCCGACCTCCCTATTTCCTGAGATAAAACAATATTGAAATTAGGCCGGTTAATAACCCTGCAATGGCCTCTAAGTGTTCAAATGAAAGGAAGAGTCATGTGTCTCTCACTTTAATCAAAAACTAGAAATGATTAAGCTTGTGAAAAAGGCATGTCAAAAGCCAAGATAGACCAAAAACCAGGTGTCTTGCACCAAACAGTTGTCCAAGTTGTGGATACAAAGGAAAAGTTCTTGAAGGAAATTAAAAGTGCTACTCCAGTGAACACGTGAATGATAAGAAAGCCAAACAGCCTTGTTGCTGATAAGCAGAAAGTCTTTGTGGTCTGGATAGAAGGTCAAACAAGTCACGATGTGCCTTTAAGCCAAAGCCTCATCTAGAACAAGTGCCTAACTCTCTTCAATTCTATGAAGGTTGAGAGAGGTGAGGAAGCTGCAGAATAAAAGTCTGAAGCTAGCAGAGTTTGGGTCATGAGGTTTAAAGAAAGAAACCATCTCCAGAACATGAAAGTACAAGACGAAGCAGCAAGTGCTGATATAGAATCTCCCACTAGTTATCCAGATCTAGCCAAGACAATTAGCTAATTTTGAGAAATTTCCACACCCACCCCAACCACCATCCTGATCAGTCAGCAGTCATCAACATCAAGGCAGGACCCTCCACCAGTGAAAAGATTAGGACTCACTGAAGGTTCAGATGATGGTTAGCATTTTTTAGCAATAAAACACTTTTGATTAAACGATGTATGTATTTTTAGAAATAATGTTATTGCCCATTTAATAGACTACAGCATGGTGTAATACAGGGTAAACACGACTTGTATATGCTCTGGGAACTCAAAAAATTTCTGTAACTTGATTATTGAGATATTTGCTTGGAAGTGGTGATCTGGAACAGGACCTACAATATCTCCAGTGTACCTGGACAGATCCTCCTCTGTGCTTCTTAACTCTGTTTTTAATTCAATCACAGGGTTTATCACTGCTGTTTGTGAACTATGAAGTCCTACAGAAAAAGGCTATGTGCTTCATCTTTGAACAGTTTGACTTTATCACCATGGATCCCTTAGGGATCACCCCTTAAAATAAAAATTAAATAACACCGGTTATCAAAGTCATCATTTAGGGATGTTTATATTTGGTTTTTAATTGTATCACTTATTAGACCTCAATATTTTACATTTTTGACCATGTTATTTATTGACTTAGGTTTAAACAACCTGAATCATTTTCAAGTAATTTTCCTTGAATTAAGTTATGTTAATTTCATATTTATTTGAAGTGATTATTATAGTGCTTTTATTAAACTTTAATATTTTGTATTTTTACAACCATATGAAAATCCATATTTAAGAAATATATATTGGACTATTATATAATGCAATAATTTATTGATTTATTATTGAAATGCTCTAAGATTTCACAATCGTAATAAATGTTGATAATTATTTTGATGTCACATTGACAGGTTTTAGACTAACAAAACATTTTTATTTTAAACCACATAAAAACATCATTTTAAAAGTCTTCATCTAAGAAAGTACAGTTTCCTACTAGATGGTGAATCTGTATAATAGTAAGAGTGGAAAGTGAGGATAGGAGATTGAAACATAGTAGATCTTGATTTTAATTGTTCTGATTCAAAATATTGTTTGAAATATATATTGAATTGAAGAGGGATGGTTCCAAAGATATGCAAACTCCTTAGAACACCTTCTGGTATGATTTTAAAACATTTTATAATCTAGTATAACACTTGAACTTCCTAACCAAGACAAGTGAAAAGTAGAATTGTCTACTTCTCATAAGTACTTTGCTTTCCTGGCGTCTCTTTAATGTCTTAGGGCACACTGAAGTGGATGGCATCACACTATTGATCAACAACTAAAAGCTTTGCACTATTCTGGAAACCAATGTAACAATGTCTGCTTGAAGAGGTTGTCTACATTTGTACATGTAAATTTTACAGACGTGCAAAAACTTTGTTTGAACTACATCATCTGTCAGATTGCCCAAGGCACCGAAGTTAGAAATGCCCTAATGTTTGACATGGGTACAATTTTTGGTCATGTATTGATCATTTTAACTTTCTATATTACTATATTCTAAGAAACGTTGGCGATATCATCTTCACTTTTGGAGGTTCAAATTTTTTAAATGTATAAAATATATCTATTAATTTTTCTCCATTTTGAATAATTATTAGTGATTGATAGTGCTTCTTGGATGGCATTGTGAGCCATGAATGGAATTAAGTCTTTTTCCTTCAACAAAATACTTCATTTGCAGTTAAGGTACGTGTGACAAAGTGAAAGTATTGAACAGTAATCAAGCAAATCAAACTGGTACCCTTGTCAAAGACAACATAAACACCCAATTCCTGCCCACTCTAGCTGTCCTCTGCCACCTAAGTCATCAGGGATGACTGAGCAACACTGTGAAGTTCCCAGTCCAGAGGCACAGGTTCACTAAACACTGAAACCTAATTACAGGATTGTAGATGCTTCCCCTACACCTCACCACCACATACTAAAGCACTATTTATAGCACTTCCTTTGACCCAGCTTGATCAAGCTATCAGGTAAACTTTACAAGGCATAACAAAAGGCAAAAAACATAATTTGAATAAACAGAAAAAGCATCAGAACCAGACAGGGAAGGGATGTTAGTATTGTCAGACCAGGAATTTAAAGCAACTATGATTAATATGCCGAGATAAATTAATATATTAATTTATCTACTCTAATGGATAAAGTAGACAGCATGCGAGAGCAAATGGGCAATGTAAGAAGAGAGATGGAAACCCCACAAAAGCACCAAAAGGAAAAAAGATCAAAAACACTCTAACAAAAATGAGGAATATCTCTGATGGACTTATATAAGTACACTAGATATGGCTGAGGAAAGAATCTATGAGCTTGAGGACATCTCAGTAGAAATCTCCAAAACTAAAATGCAAAGAGAACAAAGACTGGGAAAAAAGAAAGAAAGAAAGAAAGAAAGAAAGGAAGGAAGGAAGGAAGGAAGGAAGGAAGGAAGGAAGGAAGGAAGGAAGGAAGGAAGGAAGGAAGGAAGGAAGGAAGGAAGGAAGGAAGGAAGGAAGGAAGGAAGGAAGGAAGGAAGGAAGGGAAAAAAACAGAAAGAAAGAAATGCAGACTATACAGGACTATGGGACAATTATAAAGTGTGTGATACATGAATAATGGAATACAAAGAGGAGAAGAGAGAGAGTAACAGAAGAAATATTTGAAACAATAATGATCGACAATTTCCCCCAAATTAATGTTAGACACAAAACTACAGATTCAGGAATCCCAGTGAACACCAAGCAGGATAAATTTTTTAAAAATAATAATAACTATATCTAGGCATATCATTTTCTAACTATAGAAAATCAAAGAAGGGAGATGAGGGTAAGGGGGAACAAATATATGGTGATGGAAGGAGAACTGACTCTGGGTGGTGAACACACAATGGGATATATAGATGATGTGATACAGACTTGTACACCTGAAATCTATGTAATTTTAGTAACAATTTTCATCCCAATAAATTAAAAAAAAAAAAAAGAAAGAAAATCAAAGAAAAAGAAAGAATCCTGAAAGAAGCCAGAGAGGAGGGGGAACACCTTACCTGGAGAGGAAGAAAAAGAAGAATCTCATCCATCAGCCCCTCAGAAATCATTCAAGCAAGAAGAGAGTTGAGTGAAATATTGAATATGTTGAGAGAACAACAACAAAAACCAACCTCCAACGTAGAATTCTGTACCCTGCAAAATTATCCTTCAAAAGTGAAGCAAGAGACTATCAGCCAAACAAAATTGACAGAATTTGTTGCCAGTAGACCTGACTTACAAGAAATGTTTTCAAAAGTTTTTTAGAGAGAAGGAAACTAATATAAGTTAGATGGTTGGATCTATGTAAAGAGAGGAAGTGCAACAAAAAAGGAATAAGTGAAGGTAAAATGAACACCGTGACCATTTTTCTCAGAAGAAGATCCATTGCTTATATTTAATGACACCAACATTTTAGAGTCCTTTTGTCTGCCGATCAACAGGTGTCAGTTTCATCATGACTATAGTCCTACCAGGAACTTGCATGGTGGGTGGGAGTTAGGAGGGGGTGAGATATGAAATCCAATCAATATGTAACAAAAATGTATTGAGAAACTTTTGTGTACCACAAGTTGTTGTTATTTACAGAAGATAGAGTTTTATGAAAAGCACAGAGTCCTTACTTTCAGGGAGCTAGTCTACATAATTTTACATTATTTCAACATTCAGCAAACAATGACCAAAACTGAGTCATAAGTGAAAACACTCTGCTTTATTCTGTATTGGTTTTGCCTACAGTTAATCGGGAAGGAATACAGACATCTATTAGACAGTGGGTTAAGAGAGTAATATCACAGATCATTTTGTTTAAGCACTCTGGTACATAGTATACATTGTACACTGAATTAAAACTATTTTTCTTTCAAGGTAACTGAACTGCACAACATCAAAAATATAACCAGACTGCCTCGAGAGACAAAGAAGCATGCAGTAGCAATTATCTTTCATGATGAAACGTCCAAGACATTTGCCTGCGAGTCAGGTAAGCAAATCATAGGCCCGTCTACAGCTTGAGGAAATTGAGCTGCTCCTGAGACAGTGGCCCAGATGGATTAAGATACACCGTTGAATAGGATGGCTTATTGTGATGAGAATGCACCATAGAGGACTTTAGTAAGGAGCTCAACATATTGATTTCTACAGATGTTTGTGGTGCTTGTTTATTATCTGTCTGTGTCTGGATTTCACTCCCAGGTGGTGGGAGGACTGTTAAGGTTTCCATTCAAGCTTGGAGACTGAAGTAAACAATGCCTGGGAGATGTCGTTAGGGCAAGCTTGTGACTTGTTGGGTTCTGGTTGTGCAGATTGCGGCTGTGGGCATTTGGCAGGCCAATAATAATGCTGTCTTGCAGGAGTGTGGGGCATAGCACAGCCTCCGTCGCAACTGTTTCGAAGCAGAACTCTGAGCAGTTGGTTGGTTTCATGTATTCTCAGTACTGCAAGTAAATACATTTCAGATTGCATTTGAGCATCCCGGTTCATAAAGCACTCTGACGTTATTAAGACCCAAGGCAGTTTGCAGTTTGAACTTGCAGTGTTTTTCATTTTGGAATCCCCCTGCTATGTAATATATTAGTTGGCTTATGATAGCTTTTTAAAGATTTTGCTTAATGAAATGGTGCATCTGTTTTATAATGGATGGAAGCAAAAAAGCACTCAGGATTTGAAAGATATAAATTTAAAATAATAGTTAAATCTTTAGGAGAAGCTTTATTGAGTTTTGTTTGTTTGTTTGTTTTGTTTAAGTAAAGCTCCTGAATTTATAGGTAAAGCTTATAGGAATAAATAATACCAGGTTACGTTATTTTAAAACTGATAATATCACTTTTCCTAAATATAATTATTCACACATCCTCAGCTGCACTTATGTTAGTTTTACTAAATGGAATTAGAATTTATCAAAGTGTTCCTCTTTCCTTGAATGCCATTATTCCTTTTGCTATACTTGTCATCTGACATCATACATCTTGTAAAATCGACTTTTTTGGAGTTGCGTAGAAGTCTGTTAATTGGTAATATAAATCCTCATATTGCACTAAATCCTGTCCCAACCTTGCTGGCATCATATAGTAATATCTGAAAGTATTTGCACCTTCTTGTTCACTGTGTTAAAGCTGTCTAACCATTTTTTTCTGAGCTCTTAAATAATGTCTCATATTAAAACCAGTAACAACCAGAAAATTGGTTTTCCAAAAAAGATAAAAGGTAATTGTCACTATTGGTGGTATGTTTCAGGTTTCAATTCTCACGACTGTGTTACATTTTTGAAATGGTAGAGCCACGTTGTGGATACATGGGTAACACTGAAGTCTAATATTTCAGATAAGAATGATGTGGAATTATGTTCCTACATAATTCAGAAATGCAGGCTCAGAGTTGTAACCCAAAAGTCTGAAACTGAAACCATTTTAAAATTATTGATTGATGGATTGGCAGCAGTGGTGGTTTCATGTAAGATTTTTGAGAAATGTAGGGCTCTTTGTTAAAACAGAATGGCTTTAATTTCCAAGATAAAACTTTCTGGAGAGTGAGGTTGAAGCCAGATCCAAATGTAAAAGTAGAAAAATGCTTGTTTAAATTATGACTTATTTGAAAGCATTATTTGTTTTTTTAAACCATATTCTGTGCAAAGACATAATAGCAGTGTGCTTGTAGCTAGTATAAATTATGTTTAAGAAACAACGGCACATTTGAAAAACAACTGTCTTAGCTTCATGGCATATGTCAATGGAACAAAAGAAAATACTTGAAATAGATAAACAACAAATTTGACCACTTTTTCTTGAAAATTATATTTTTAGATAGATGTTAACATGCGGTAGTCCATATTTGTTGATAAAATGGCGAATTGTATGGGGGAAAAAAAACACCACAAACTGTAGAGAAGCCAGAAATGTGAAAATCAAAATAGTAAGCTTAAAGCCCATATTAAAAGGAACTCTCTCATTTCTTTCTAATGCAAACACAGGTCAAAGAGTATTCTCATAATGTGTACTGGCAATGAGAATTGTTTCAGTTATTTTTTTCAAGAAAACTGGCAACTGTTACTGAATAAATATACATACCCTTGACTCGGTGAAACTCTTCAGAACACACACCCTAAAAGCACATGTGCAGGAGGATGTGTTTTTAAGCCCATTATGTGTAATGATATCAAAATTGGAAACCAATGAATGCCTGTCAAGAAAATAGTTGAACAAATTATGGTATATTCTCACGAAATAATATACAATAACTAGGAAGAATTCTAATTAAACCAACTAGCTTGAAGACATTTTTAGTTCTACAAAAACAACCAGCAGAAAAGTATATACCGAATAATCACATTTTGTAAAATAAATAATGAGAGAGTGTGTGTGTTTTAACAAGTATTAACTAGGGTGCAGAAGATGATAATGAGATGGATGGAAAAGGAAGATGGGAAATAAAGACAAGCAAAAAAGGAACGGTAAGAAACTAAAAAGAACAGAAGAAAATACCCAGCATATAAACTATCCCATTTACATGAAATTATGCGTATGTGAATGCGTATATGAGTGCATCCAGTTTTTTTTTAAGTTAGTCATCATGGAAATGCAAATTAAAGCCACAATGAGATATTAGCATGCACCTATCAGAATGGCTAAAATTTAAAAAAAAAAATTAGTAACACCACCAAATCCTTGTGAGGTTTCAGAGAAAGTGGAACGTTCAGACATTGCTGGTGGGAATGTAACATGGTACAGCCACCCTGGAAAATGGTTGGCAGCTTCTTACAGAATTAAACTTGTAATTATGTTACAATCCAACAACTGTATTCTTGGACATTCATCTCAGAAAAAAAGGAAAACTTATGTTCACACACACACATCTGTGCAACCTTGTGCATAGTAGCTATTTAATAGCTAAAAACGGGAAAGAACCCAATGTTCTTCAACAAACCAGGGTACACTCAGACCGTGAAGAACACCTCAGCAATGAAAAGGAACAAACTATTGATCTAGGCAGCAACCGGGAAGAATGTCGAATTACGCCAAGTGGGGGAAAAAAGCCAATCCGAGAAGATTACCTATGCTGTGAGTCCATTTTTATAATACCTGAGAAATGACAGATTTTAGAAACGGGGGACAGATTAGATGCCAGAGGTTAGAATGGGGTTTGGGGTGTGGGCCTGGGAGTATAAGATCATAAAAGGGGCACATGAACTTGTATTGGAACTGTTGATTGTCATGGTACCTACACAATTTACACAGGTAATAAATTGTCCAGAAGTTGCACACACACACAACCAAGCACAAGCAAAACTGGGGAAATCTGAGCAGATCGGGGCACTAACAACGTCAGTATCCTGGTTGTGATATTCTACTATCATTTTGCAAGAGATCGCCACTGAGGGTACGTGGGCAAAGTGTGTGCAGGATCTCTCTGCAGTATCTTCTACTGCACTTACCTCAATAAAATTAGCAATAAAAATTAGATCTGTATCTATTATCTGCAAGATCACCTATGATGTATTTTTAAGTTAAAAAAAAAACTGGGTGGGGGAGCGTTGTAGGGGAGAAGTGTTTGGTATATTCTCATATGGTAAAAAGAAACTGACAACAATAACAACACGCAACAAAAAGTCATCCTAAATGTGTGCCTGCACAGCCTACGTATGTTGTACGAACACAAAGCAACGTGTGCTCAAGTGCATCGTCTGTGTCCTGCTCCTTCTGACATTGAGACCTTGTATGACCTCCCCTCCCTGCCTGCTGGCTCCTTGCACACATAGTTCACCTGGCCATCTCGTCTCCTTACTCTGTCAGGATAGGCGTGTCGTGCCCCCTCGTGTTACTACTGCCGCGCTCTCTGCTCCAAAACACCCTGAACTTGAACTTCACGTCTCTCTACTCTGTTAGATTTTATGCTCGATGAAGACATGACCATACTTTCTTTCTCACTCTGGAATTCCAGCACCACAGTGCTAATAAGAATTTGTTGGCTTAATGAATTAACGAATCAGGAAAATTTATGTTGAAGTTTTGTTATAGTGATATATTTATCATTCTCCTTTTTCAAAGAGAATTTTTTTTCAAAACAAATTTCAGAGACTAATTGGGCAGCCCCATGGAATTATTTAAATTGCCAAATGACAGATTACTCTGTGTTTGGGAGAGTGGGGGGACGACCAATGTGTTGCATTCATGCGTGTGAGCATGTGTGCATGTGTGTGTCTGTGTGTGTACATGAGTGTGTAAATAGCCATGGTCCACCAGGTCTGCTGCAATAACTCTATGAGTTATTGTTGGATACCAATGAGAAATTCTGCATTTTGCCTATTCCTTGTTAAAAAAGCTCTGTTCTTCTTCTTCTTCTTCTTCTCCTTCTCCTTCTCCTTCTCCTTCTCCTTCTCCTTCTCCTTCTCCTTCTCCTTCTTCTTCTCCTTCTTCTCCTTTTTCTTCTTCTTCTCCTCCTCCTCCTCCTTCTCTTCCTCCTCCTTCTCTTCCTTCTTCTCCTTCTCCCTCTTCTTTTATGTTCAGTCTCAAGTCAGTGTCTAACGAAACCCGGAGTTGGGTAACAGATTGTGCTTGCTTTCATTAAGGAAGAGAGAAAAAAGGGGAAAAAGAGCTCAGTGCTGTCTGTCTTTGTCAGTATATGAAACCTGAAAACTTATCCCTAAATAATTTAGGGCAAATAGTCTTTCAAGTCTAAACAACCTGATTAATTTCCTAAATAATTATTTGAAGCATTGACTTTATTCTCTAATATAATGAAGTTATTTTTATAGTTTCTTCCATCCAAAATAGGCAATAAAATATTCACAAATTAATAAACTCCCCCGTATTAAAAATGAAAAAAATACTTGGGGGAAACCCAAATCCACATATGTGATTATTATTATTTTTTTTAAGTTTGGCATAGTATTACTTTGTACCTGAAGTATCCGGATATCAGTTTATTACATTTCAGTTTATTTTCATTATATTTCATAAATTCTATATCTTTTTTTCTAAGAGAACATTATCTTCTAAAATTACCTTACTTCCCCATAATTGTTTGTATGAGTCAATAAGAAATATTTGTATCTTACGATATTATTACTGATTGCTATAAAAAAGCATTTTTCTCTAAGTTTATCTGCTTCTCAGGCTTCATATAATCTTTCATGCCACAAATAGGCCCAAAAAGGATACAGTCAAAAATCATTCTTGAATTCAACATGAAAGGTAGTAAGCATGCTTTTAAGCCTTTGTTTTCATTAACATTCTTATTATATATGCAATTACGAAACCTACGGTATCGACCCATAGACATTAGAAAGGTCCTATACTTTGGGTACCCACTTCAGATCATAGAGCTCTTCATGTTTGTGGTAATGCAGCTAATTTAATAGAAGTACGAGAGTAAGACAATTAATAGATTTTAATGATTACTCACTTGTATAGTCAAATAAGAGTTTAAATTGTCAAAATATAGTTTACGGTAACCCACAGTAACAGCTGGTTTATATCCAGTACAAAGGAAGAAATCAATTTTATTGCATTTAAGAAGTCAAATTAGGGCATGCCATTGGGAGAAATATTCACTGCTGAGTTACGTGGTCTGCAGATAAACATAGTACTTCAGTTTCAAGTGATGACAGCCCAGCACTTTGGTGAGCAGTCCATTTGCTTTGGGGATAATGGGAAACATTTCTGTTTACTGATAGTCCAATACAAAAGACAACTTGAATGAAGTTGAAACAACTTATATTTCCAGCTGATTCAGTCACTGTGGAATAGAATTGCTGCTTTATAACCATCTGCTTCTTAGCTGTCCTGCTAAGAGATTTGGAAGAAATCATTTAAAAACAAAACCAAACAGAATCTAGTGGCCTTATGTGATCTGAAATGTGCTGGGATTTTGAAGTTATTTCTTTAGAGAAAGGGAAATGCTGGGTAGCAGTGACAGTCTAATGAGACTCTAAAATTTTAATGCTCTTCACAGACTCACATGGAATAAAAATACCAAACCTCCAGTTGCACTCTCTCATAAAAAGGTTAAAGTAGTTTGGCAAAATTTGGGCACGATTTTCTAAGGTTGGCATGATAAACAAATAAGAATCAGAAGTGATTGGAGCAGAAGTTTATAAAGCTTGATTACCTTGCAGTGTCCGGTGCTGGTGTGTAACGGAGGTAAGTGAAACGGTCTGGGGGTGCAGGCCAGGGCAGTCCCTGCATAGGCACCCATGGCTGAGGTGAGCTGATGGGACTTAGGTTGAAAGTGGCTAGCTCACCATACTTAAAAGAGGTTCTTTGATTCGGGACACTGGAAACAAAGAGGAATGAGATCACTGTGAGAGGAAACTGTGTAACCTGATTAACAATTAACTTAAACATATACAGTGAAGTGCAACATGTATATACTGATATATTCTGGTTTAATCACTCACTGAAGACTGATAAATTCTAGAAATTAATGGCTTGAGAATAAAATCTAGTATACATTCTGGTAGTCTTCCTTTATGCCCCAATTCCAATGGTTGGTTTTCTCAGTTTCACTCTAGTCCTAGTTAGTTTCCTGCCTTTGAACTCTGAACAGTCAAAAGAGCGGCAGCTGATTGGTCGTCTGCAGGGTCGCCACTCACCTCCAGCACGCTGCCCTTACTCAGGGCTGCCCTGCGTGGTTTTCTGCCCATCACATCATACAATGAAGCACTAGCCATCTCTTTTGCCCTTTCTCTAAGCCAACCAAGTAGATTTCCCCCAAAGTCAATCAAGTTCCAGAAAGTGCTTTTAGAATTAACTACTATATCTGCGAAAATTTGCAAAGTATTTTTCAAGTTTTCTGAACAGTTAACATACAGCGTCAGCTGGAAAATGGTCCGATAGGGGGGTGTCATTATCATACCTTATTCCTGTGCATTAAGAAAAGGTGCTTTTGCTTTATTTTCAGGATTTACATAAAGAAATTACCTTTGATGTGTCACTCTGAAATTATACCAGATGCTATGCTGTAATACAGAACTGTTCTTTTCCAAGAAATCAAGCCATGTATAATTGGGTGCCAGACTTTTGGAAATCTTTGATGCAGAAATATGGTTTGAATATTTTTATGGGTGAAAAAACTTTTATCTGAAGTGTTGAACAAGGATGTAACATTTGACTATATTTCTTAAAGTGGCAACTCATCTCAGTAAACTAACAAAAATATGTAAGGCTTTTTATTTAAATTTTCTAAAAATGTTTTAAATAATTAGTATTCAATAGTGCAATAAGCCTCAAGACTGAATTTATTTATTTACTTATTTATTTACTTACTTATTTATTTATTTATTTATTTATTTATTTATTTTTGCCAATGTATCTTCTGCATCCATATATTTGTAAAAGATTCACCATAAACAGATTAGGAAAACGTCATAATGCAGTCAGTCCTCCAGTAGCACAAAACAGGGTTTTACGATAAAAAGAGCTTGTAATAGGTTGAACTGTGTCCCCTGCCCCAAAAGAATTTAACTGCTAATCCTTGTTACTCTATTTGAAAATAGGGTGTTTGAAGATGCAATTAAGTCAAAATGAGGTCACAGTTGATTAGGGTCACCCTAAGTCCGATGACTTGTGTCGTTATAAGAGAAAGGAGAGACAATGTGGATACAGAGACACAGACGAAACAAAGAGAGAAGAAAGCCCCTTGAAAATGTGGGCAGAGACTGGAAAGATGTAGGTACAGTCAGGGAAAGCCAAAGACGACGTCCAGCAGAGCCAGGAGATAGGCCTGGGACAGGCGCTTGCTCCCAGCCTCGAGAAGACACCCACGCTCTGACACCTTGATTTTGGTCTCCCAGCCTTGGGAGCTGTGAGGGAATAAATTTCAGTTGTTTTAAACCACCCATTTATTATGGTGGTCCCCGTACTAATATGGAACACTTCCAAATCAGGGTTTAAAAAACAGTGTCTTTCATGGACTTTGAATGGATTTCAACAGGAAGGTGAAGAGAACAAGGAATTTCGTGTATAGAGGCAAACCAGAAATGATGAAATCCTTTGTGTTTCTAAAGTAGTTTGGGGAGCAGGGGCAGAAAAATGGGAACAGGGAGAGGAGTTCCAGAGTTTGGACTTTGTTTGTGAACACAGTGGGGCAAGTTAAAGTTCTGTCTTTTTAAACTGCAAACGACTTGTTTTTTTTTGATTATCAAAGTGATACAGGCTTTCTGTCTTCAAAAATAAGGCTGGCTTTATGTATTGAAATCCTGAAGAATAAGTACTAAGTAAATGATAACATTTAAATGCATCCTTCCGCCCACAAGAAAGGAAAGAGGTGCCACAAAAAGCTAAAGCGAACAAGTTTTCAAAGGGAGTGAATTGGAGCTCGAGTGAATAAAGCTGAAAGGAGTGATGGGACCTGGAGCCTTGGCTCATCTCCTCCGTAATGAGCAAAGAGCAGACGACACCTTCCCAGCTGTGACTGCCTGCAAGAGACAGGCCTTGGCTTCAACAAGTTGGGGAAATAGAATTGAGAGCTTTCCGTAAGAAGTGATGAAAGAACAACATTCCAGTGCCACAAAGAAAGATGACTAAGAGACTTCCTCTTCGAAGTGACACTTCCGTGAAAACTTCAAGCCCACACTTGCCTTACTGGCACTTCTGTGCCATTATATCCCCCTCATGATCGCAAACCCAGGCCTTGATCTAAAATGACACAGAACTGGGAATTCTCCGTCAGCAATACTGACCTCTCAGCATCCCCATGTGCAACCTCTGAGACAGGGATTTACCAGCAAGGATGACCAAACTCATAAGCAAACAAGCACCCTGGGTAAAAGTCAGAAAATAGACAAATTTATGGACGAGGATGATCACTGCACTGCTTTTTATAAAATGGAAAAAATAATGAACTCATTGTCCATCTGTTTGTCATTGATTTAAAAAAAAAAATACCAATAATTTGCAGCAATTAAAACGGAGGCCATAAATTTGTATTTATTGACTTGAAAAGATGCAGATTCAGTGAAAAATGCAGTTTGCAAAATATACTGTAAACTGAGCACTATATTTTGAACACACAGGCATGTGCTTGCACGTATACACACACACACAAACACACACGTCATAAAACATAACATACTGAAAATTCGCATCAATGACTTGCTTTTGTGAGGGAGTATGAGTGATGTTCCCTTTATATCTTTATACTCTAAAAGTTGTTTAATTAGTATGTGTTGTTTAATTATTTTATGTATTATTACAAGATCACACACAGATAACAATATAAATAATACTAGTACGAACACCTGCGCATGTACCAATCACCTCAAGAAATAAATCAAATGCAGTATAAACATGCGATGTGTGCTTTCGTTACAATTAATCATCCCTAAAATTGTATTATAATGGTTTGCATATTTTATTTGGTAAACATTTGTGATTTATACTTTTATTATATTTATACTTATTTCTAGAAATCATGGGGTTGGTTTTTTTTAAACGTAGTTTTGAAATTTATATAAATATATTCCATACTCTCCTCTTACTCCATTCTTTGGCAAGTTGCCATTTTTCCTTGTCATATTTGTGAATTTCTTCCACTTTGGTGAACATGGCCCTAGTTCCTTCATTTTCTATCAGTACAGGGTTATATTGTGCTGTATTTCTGATGGCTAATTTATATTCTTAAACTATATCCACTCACACAAAGTTGACCTCCATCAGTATGATTATGTGCTCCTTTTCCCTTAAACAATAGAATAAACTATTTTAGCATATCTCCTGCAAAACTGTGGTAAAGAGCATATTCTGGAGCCAGGCTCTCTGAGTGCAAATTCTCCTTATGCCCTGATTCCTCCTCTGTAAACGGGGCCATTTCACCTCTTGGGTCTATAGTGAAGGTTTAATATCAAAAAAACAATGCCCGACACGTATTAAGTGTTTGATGAATGATAGTTAATATTATCATCTTTATATTTCAAGAGTCAATCCCAATTGGGCATATTGAAACATTATCCTTAATAGACTTTTACATTCATTTTTTCTGTCGCACAGAGAGTATTCACAACTATATTCACAGTTGAGACAGGTCTGTGAATCTTTTGTACTTTCTTAGATAGGATTTGGCCTCAGGATATTGTTGGTGTTCATAGAAAGAATGTCTAGGTGTTCCAAGTTTTAAGCTCTAGAGCAGTTAAAGAAAACACATGAAACACTAGTTGCATGTTGCTTTTAAAACCATCTTAGCCTACTACATTTTTGAGGGGTGCTTTGTTTACAAACCTCATGGCCGCCTAAGCTTTCTACATCTATTTGAATGCATTCTGGCAATTTGATTTTCCTGGAGTACTGTCCATTTTGTCCTGATTTTCAGGTTCTTTTGTATTCAACCAAGCATAACATCAGCCTGTGGCATCGACTTGCCTGGGTTCAAATGCTGGCTCCCCACTTTCTAGTGGGTATTTGGGAGAAAGTGGCTCTGCTTCCGTAAACCTTGGCCTTGACGTCCTTAAAAGGACAATTATAGAAACTGCTAAAATTATTAATCACTGGGCAAGGGGGACTGGAGCTTATTCCTTTCATTGGTGTCCACACTCTCTTCTCATTACTAATACTTTATACTTGTCTGCCCTCTTCCATTTTTTAAGAGAGTGTTTTGGAATGTATATATTTTCCTGTCTTGTTTTGTGAAGATTTTGGCAAGTGAATATGAGGAAGCAAGGGGGAGAGTCAAGGGTTGACATTGCGTGCCTGGGAGTGCTTACAATGGTTGACAGTAGGGTTTAAACTGGATCAGGACGGCAGAGAGGACGGCAAGATGGTGATGAATTTGAACGTATGGTAGAATCAGTAGTGGATTGGTGGTCCCGATGGACTTCAAAGAGGTGGGAATGGTGACACTCATTAGAGTAAACTGGAAAGAGATGCTGGTCTGAAGCTGGATGTGCAAAAATTGCTTTCATGAAAGATGAGAACTTTGGTTATTTGGAAATAGTTAATTCCCTCAATAATAAAAGACAATGCCTTACACAGGAGATCCACACAGAAGAGCTGTTGCTGATCATGTGTTCCTTCAAAGAAGGAAGATGACCTTAAAGGATATTTAAAATAATATAATGAAAAGTTCAGCTTAATGTACTTATTGTGCTGGCTCTTCGGAGGATGTAATTTTTACAAAACATACAGTTAGTTTATAACTTGTAAATACTCTAAGTACAGTAACTGATTATGCACTAATGTCCCTTTTGAATTTTTCAGTTTCAAGAGATTTTGATGCCAGAAACATATAACACCCACTGCACCTCATACCTTCTTAAGAAAGATCACATCGGAAATCCATTCGATTTTCAGAAGTCCTTTCTGTTTAATGTGTTTTCCAAGCATGCACTTTCTTATTAGCTTAAAAACCCCACTGCCTTATTTTTATGACCTTCTCCGGCTATATAAGGAGAGCAAATAGAGACTAGAGAATTATATTGAAGTCCACAGTTTGATAACCTTTGTCTCCTGTGAATTCAAGCTTTGTATTATGGAAGCACATCACGTTGACATCTCCAGGATTTATTTGTTTCGGTAACTTTAATTTCTTAGGCAGAATATATCACAAAGCTGCCTCTTAATGTCTGCAGCCAAAAGCATTTTTCTTTAGTGCGTCACTACAAATGCCATGAAATAAGCAGTAGGATTTTGTGTTTAAGTACCCTGTTTCCATTTACTTTAAGCTATGTTTTCCTGTCTTTAAATGTACGACTTCTAACAACATAGTTGTGGCTCACTAAATTATACTGAATTTGTTTTTAAATAGTGAGGCAGATGTCAACAGCAAATTAGATTTCATGCAGGTCACCACGGTGTCCTTAGATAAAGAGCTTGCAGGCATTGAATGGAAATTGCAGAATGACACAAAGAAAATTGAGATTTAGAGATTTGAACGACTGGTAGGCACCCAAAAAAGTGTTATTATGGTTTAAGGGATACAAATGTGAAAAGTGAAAAATAAATAAATAAAAAACATTGACCTTGAGACTTGTTCCCACTTGGGAATTTTAGGAAGATAAGAATTTATGGGCGTGTACCTGACTGGGAAGAGAAAATCCACCACTACCACTTCCAAATCACATGAAAGCAAAATAAACATATTTGAGTTAGAATTGCCATTTCCTGTTTCCACAATATTTTGTTTAAACATTGTAATAATTATTGTGTGTACACCAGGCATTATATTCAGGGATATTTCTAGTGAATGGAAAAGGTGATAAAATCTACCTAACACATAACTAGGAAAGCAAAATTGAACTTAGTCTAAATAATTTATTGAACATCTGTGTTGTCTAGATGATACTGGCTCATAATGTGCATAATCATATTTCAAAGAAAAGTTTGGTGTCTTCTAAGAAAGTAAGGCTGTGATGGGTGGTGGAAGTAGATGAATCCAGTTCAGCCAATTGTCAACTTGGGACCCTAAACAAAATGCTAAATCCCTCTAATGATGGCTACCGATATTTTTCAAATACTATTGTGTTTCCAGCATTGTGTTCTATGCCATCAACTCGTTCAAATCTCATAATAATGCTCGCAAAACTCATAGAAAGTTATTTTTTTCCATTTTAGAGGTAATGAAATGAAGATAAAGACGCAGAGAGGCTGCGATTCCCATAATTAATAAGTGCTAGAGCCAGGACGCAAATCCAGAACCTCCACTCCTAGCTGAAAAATATATACATATATACATGTTAGTCTTTGTGTTTTCATCTGCAAAAGGGAATCATTTATAGTGCTGTTAACAGTTAGACATGACAGAGGTAAAGTGCCTGGCAGAGACTAAACTCACAGTGAATGGTAACTACCACACTTTTTGGCTCAGATGGCTACCTTTTTCATCAACTCTTGATGTAGAATAAGGATCAATGCCATTTCAATATTTGGAGAGTTCTAATGTTTAATAAATCTGAAAACAGTTCAGAAATGAATTTGTTTTATTTATTGGCCCCTGAAATTTTCTTCCCCTTTCCTAAACCTATCTCAGGTAAACGACATAAAGATATTCCATCATCACCATCATCACCATCATCAGTCATCCTTGTTTTCTCATGGTTCCAAAAGATTTAGCAAATCATCCTAATTTTTACTTCTATCTCTGATCAGTAGAGAAAGGCAATTGCCCGGTATATTCCTTAAATATAGCAAGATTTTACAGCCACTTTTATAACAAAGACTAGCAGCAAAGAAATAAGACCTTTCAAATTGTATTCCTTTGTAATATGAAATCAAATAGAAATGCAGCACTTTTCTGCAATCAGATAAAATGTCCAAGTAATCATAATCCCTTTGCAAAGGGATTGTTTGTGTCACTTTTTGGTGTCAGTTGTTTGTTTGGTGTCACTTTTCACAAATACGGGAATCTCTCCCTTTACTCATTGGACCATCATCCCATCACATCCCTAAACCACATGCAATTAACCCAACAAAACCCTAGCAAGGGATTAACTTCATGAGAGAAGTACTTCCTGAACTTTTTTAGGGGCCGTATTTTCCATTTAGTTAACTGATTTCTGAGTGTGTTTTTTCTCCTTGACAATGCCATTTTTATTTGTCATTAAACTTATCATGAATCTTAGGTTTTGAATCATTTCATCATACAGACTAGAAGCCAGGCTCTTCCCAACTTGCAAGCATAAAAGAGCGTTTTTTTTGCATTCTTTTACTTTCTGCTAGAGGGATTATACATAATCTTATTAAATGTGATCCTTTTTTTCCCCATCTGTTTTTGTGAATACTTTTGAAGATCAATTTTATTTCAAAGCTTCTATACACCTGTATCCCACTCTACTGGGTATCATCCATATATTTTTATTTTTTTCAGTGCTGCCCTCAAAATAATTGTTAAAATATACTGAAGTCTCAAATACATTTAGAACAACTTGACGAGGCAATTGTAGAGAACATCTGAAAACTGATTTGCTTCCATTTCTTCTAGCATTTTTTCACGTCCTTCTCACGTAGGTAAATGCCCCAAAATGCCATTTAAAAGGCTATAAAACCCTGCCATAGATGACCTAAGAATGCAGTAAACTCTTTTTTAGTGTCAAGACCAAATTACAATTCACTTTAAGGTCACAAGTTGGAGTTGTTTTATTGCATTTTCATGAGTCAAAATCCTAAGAGGAGCGTGTTTTATGGCCAGACAGTAAGTTTGTTTTATAATTTGTCAGAGAAATAAAATCTACAGCTTGGTCAAGTTCTGAGCCAGTGCATCTCAGAAGGGCGATTCACCTTAAATTGCCTTGGTTGATACTTCTGCTTTTAAGAACAAATTTCACAGTAGCTCATATACATAATGAGGGTCCGTCTATACCAGTCAACCCTGCAGTCAGTTTCATTATGTCTGTTATTGATCAGAAACATTTATCTTTGCTCCAGTGTAAGGTCAAATGGCATGTTCACACATACAAGGCGAAATCCTGAAGACAGGAAAAGTGTTCAAGGCTTCTGAAGTATTTTTTTAAGTAGGTATCTTAATCGCTTTCAAAGACATGCAAATCAGTTAACTGTTTCCTATGGCGGCAGCCGGAGCATTATGTCCATTTATTGTATGTTTTCTGTGGAGCAGGCCCAGGACTCAGTAGTCACATAAAATATTGGAACTCTATGAAAAATGTCTGTGGACTCAGACTTAGTTATTTTGAAACTTGTGTAATTTTTGTTTCAAAACTTTAATTCACCAATGTTAGCTCTATGAATATAAAGTCCCTAAAGGAACAGTTGGTAAGTCAGTGTTTTCATGGATAGAACTAAGTGAATTCTGAAATATGGAGTAGGGAAATGGGGGCCCCGAATCTGCGTTCGTGGACAAAGTGAAGGCACCTCTGTATTAAAATTCACATTAAGGATGCATCAAACACACGTGATTTCAGATAATACCTCATGGATTCCACTGCTCTCTGCTGATTAGAAAGACATAGTAACGTCACCTGTGCCCTTCTCCCTCTCCCTGCATTACTTTAAACACCACTCAATCCATCCACATTTACTTTCGCTAGTGATGATTACCAGAGAAAAGAATATATTCACCTTCCTGCATTTCTTCCTTTCTTCATTCATTTCATTCAAAAGATATGTCAACCATGTAAAGGGTTGATTTAAGACTTTAGGGATACAGCTGTGAAGAAGCAGAGAAAAATCAGTGTCCACAAAAAGCTTATACTCTAGGGGGAGCAAACTTAAAATCCACACAAGTAAGTAAAATGTTTAATAACTTGGTGATAAGTGCCACCAAGAAAATCAGCAGGAGCAGGAAAAATTGGCCTTACTCAAAGGAAAAGTAAGCTTGCTTGTATCTTTATGACAGGAGCAAGGCATCTGGGGAAGTTAGGCCCCTTCCCTCCCATAGAGACTGGAAGATTGGCTGCTATCTTCTTTATGACCACATTTCAGAAGGATGGCTCCCAGGTCATTCTTGGTTGGTAAAACTGACAATGGGGCTCTTAGAAAGATTCATCTCTCAAAGGGGTAAAGTAAGGGCTCTAAGCAAAGGGCCTCTATGGTTAGGCCATCTGCAGTCTGTGCTGAGGCAAGGGTGAGTGGAGGTCAGAGGCCCCGCGTCAGGCTGAGGGCAGTAAGACTCGGTCACCTTACAGACCTGGGAAAAGATGGTGCCTTGGTGAGAGGACAGGCATTAGAGGACATGGCGCCCTGCCATGTGGAGATGTGATACACACTTCAACAATGGAGAAAAGCAGGGCCCAGGAGCAAAAAGGGACACAGAGAAGAAGCAAAGAGACACACTGAAGTAAAAGTAGGGGAGAGCTGTGCTGCTGTTGGCTCATGAGGCAGGAAACGTCAGTTTACAACAAGCCGAAGGATTACACGTGGATACAGCCTCTGATGAAACCCGAAGGAGCAGATAGAGACACTAAACAACGTCTGCATACACCTTAAGCCAGAAGTTGGAGCAATATGCGTGGTACGTTAGAGGGAGTTGGGGATATTTTGTGAATAACTAAGCTTCCTAAACTCTTCTATGATCGGCGAGCACAAATATTACGGAGGTCAAATCAAGTGTGAGGATGAAGATACTTAATTAAGCGAAGTAGCGATCCTCAGAACTTAATCCTGGGGACAGCTCTCTTCAGTATAATTATCCACGACTTTCATTTGTGTGTAAAATATAGAGCTGTCACTTCATCAATCTGCAGAAAGTAGAAAAATAGAAGATTTTGCCCCCTTTAAATGAGTTTTATACACGACGTACAAAAAAAGCGGTTTCCTGAAATGATTCCTGTAGCATCAAGTCTAACTTTCATTCCTTTATAAATAACACTGGAAGAAATTTGTTTTACATTAGTGTTTCCCCCAAATTATCTTCCATCGGCCATTCATTTTTCTATAAGTTTAACAGATATTAAATGAAGAGAGGAGTGTTGAGTGATCAAATGTTGAGGAATGCTAGATGAAGC
Source organism: Rhinolophus ferrumequinum (assembly GCF_004115265.2). Lineage (NCBI taxonomy): Eukaryota > Metazoa > Chordata > Mammalia > Chiroptera > Rhinolophidae > Rhinolophus > Rhinolophus ferrumequinum. The sequence continues at coordinate 54,344,282 of NC_046302.1, forward strand.
AGAGGTGAATGATTTTATTTATTATAGAACACGGCAGTGCATTTACTATGTCATGGTAAGTTAGGTCTCTCTAAGGGATGCTTCCTAAACACATATTTGAGTGCGGACTTCTCTGTTTTGTAACCTCTGACTATATCTCTGGAATCCTATAGAGGCAAAGAGAAACACTTATGACGCTTGTTAGTTTGGAAATGCCTTAGATGTTGGTCTAAGTACGAGAGTAATCCTCACCTGCCTGGAGAAAGGTCTCTTAGATGGAGAGGAGCAGGACTTACACATATGTGCGCTAAAGAATTAACTGGAAGTGGCTGAGGTCAGTTGGGGCTCTCGCGGAGCAATGAGCAAGCACAGACATCAAGGTTAAGTGCTTATCCACGTACCGGAGGGCACCCAGCCCTGAGGGGGTGATCCGATGGTAGTAAAAACTGCTCTGATTTATTCACAAAGGCCGAAATGTTTTAAGGTGTCCTAGCCAAGTGCTGGGTCTCTGCCAGTTTGAGGATTGTGGTTCCTGCCAAATGAGCCCGGCAGCTGTTCTGAGAGTATTCAGGCAGCTCCAAATCTTTGCAATAGCTTCATTTTGATGGTCTTTCTAGCCGGTCTCCCCTGGAGCCATACAGAAGACTGCTGTGGTCTTTAGAGACACAGCAAGGGGAAATATTTCTGTAATTTGCTCCGTGTACGAGAGCTCAGATAGAAGGTTGCTGAACTTCAGAGTGAGATATTAAAAATGATTGTTGCTTATTTTGTTCGATCACACTAGATGGCCATATATTCAACTTGTTGCTGACATACTTCACATCCCACCTACTGTACTTAATTAAAAGAGTCTGACAGGCCTGTCTCCTACATCCTTCTCGCTCCCTGCATCTGTCATTCTTTTTGAAAGAGGAATTTTCAATGTAAATTTATTTTCAGATTAATTTATTTAGAAGTGGAATAAAAACCTTCTTCAGGGCTTGGCAAACCAGTTAATATTGTTCTTTTATATCGCCGGCCACAACAGACTCGTTGTCCTATGCAAGTTTCCATTTTGGATGGCCCAGTGGTGATTCTTCCCATCACCTCTGGGACACTGGAATTAAGCATTGCTGTGGAACGAGATATATAGTAACATGGCAGTAAGAGGAGAAAGTGGTATGTTTAAAAGGAAGTTGTTGAAAACCTGTCCCCATAGAGTTAGGGGTCAGCATCTGTACTTTCCATCCTGAAGGACCAATCCCAGGAGCGGTCTTTAGTGTACCGTCAGATTTTCAGCACCTTCCAGGAGAAACTGTAATAGGTGTATACAGGCGACTCTGCATTGGATAGTAATTTTTAACAGTTTTTCAATTCCCAATGGAAACCAATTATGTAATGCAAGTTTACCCTGCACGCATAGTCACCTGGCACATAGCTATAGGCAGACAGCACGTGTTCAGAAAAGACCTGAAGACCTAACCAAACCCTGATCATTTTAAAGGAGATGTTTCCAAAACCAGCTGGAAAGTGGATCCTGAGTTTCTTGACTCCATTTTTCCTCTTATTATACCATGTTTCTTTGGAATGAAAGGAAAAAATAAAAAATAAAAGGAATGGCCCAACTTGTCAAATTTTAATGCCTTTGGATTTTTAAAAATCATTTAGTCACATTTGTGTTCAAATGCATTTTACTTTAAAACGTACTGCATGAGTGAAGAAAGACGTGTATTTCTTCACATTCAGTCATTTATTATTCATGAAATCAGAACACAAATAGACTGTCAGAATATAGCCAAAGGGCTGAATTTAGACTAACAGGCTTGCTGTTACCATAAAATGCTATAAAAAATTGAACTCATAATAATGGGGGGTAGATATATAGTTCTTCCCTAGGAAATGTCCCCCAAGTTTCACAAAGCATTAATCATTCTATTCATTTCTATGTTCAAGAGCCCCAGCATTATTTTGGATTTCTTTGTTCTCTGTTGAATAGTCAAATTTTATTCTGACTACATGTACTGCATTGTCCCTTATAAACCTATATCACATTCCCGTGGAATGCTTCTGTAAAATGCTTTGACTATTGCTGAACACTTTTCATGCTACTCTGAAAACTATAAATTTATAGGCCTTTTCCTAAGATAGTGTCTTAAGGCTATAAAAAGTAGATCCCCCAAGTAACTTTCAATGTTTAGACATGTAAGTAACTGAGGAGTAGTGTGGCAGCCTGGACGAGTTAACTCAAATTGTTACGTAATTGACAATCAGGATATTACTTTCGTTGTTGAATTAGGATGCATTTCTTGGCCAGGAAGTGATTCCTGTTCTAATAAAGGATGTCCAGCTAAGACTAATTTGGCAGACACAGCTCTTACCTTTGCAACCATGCGCGTTGCCAGTGTCCCTCCTGAGTCAAACGACAACTAAGGAAGTATACACAAAACAAAGACTGTCTGAGAAAATACGTTGGCTACCTGTCCCCTTTGGATGAGGAACTTTGATCAGCAGGAGTTTGGAGAAGACATCACTGTTAATGTTTAAGCCTAGTGGCTTTGGAGCTGCTGGATTCCCTAGAGAATCGTCAGCCAGCAAAACCCTGACAAGAATTTGTAAGGAGAATTTGAGGCATTGACAGAAAATGGATGACTGGCTGAGCCCAGGAGATCGTCAGTGAGTCACGTGGCCATTCCTTGTACCTAACTTGAAACACCAGCTTTCCTCGTCTGTCGCTTATCGATCTCTCTGTGGCCACTTGGGTCATGCACACTGCATCATCTTGCACACAGACTAACCACTCCACCACCTTGCACATCACCACACCAATGAGCTCCCTAATCCTCACGGGGTGAAGGACTCACCCACCAATGCACTGTCCGTGTGGGCACCTGTCGGGGCAGCTAGAATGCTTTGAAGATTGTTCAGACGGACAATAGCAGATGTTTGATCCTGTGACTACACCCACAAGGAAAAGGAATGGTTTATCCTTACAACCATCTGTCTTGAAAACTACTGCTAACAAATGTAAGTGTGCACGTCCATATAGATAAATTGTCCCAAAACCAAAGCATTGGCCTCTAGATTTCACATGCCTCTTTCCTGCAAAATGCTCTTGTCTGTGTAAACTCACTTATTTTTCACTCTGACCCTTTTTGTCACACTCACTTGTATTTACTCGATTTAAAAATCATGATGTTGGTGACACACCTAAGCTCTGATTCACTTCATGTCTTCAGATTTCAAATATGAATACTATATTCTCTTGACTACATGAATACTGAATAAATGCCATCGTCCACAACCTTTAATGTGTTTCCTTGAAGTTAAAGAAGTCTTTATCACGTCCAACCACTAAGAAAGATGCTCTGTGTTTGTGCAGTGGGGAGCGGCTTCTTTGGAGTTGGCTATTTTTCAGAGTATTTTTCTACGCCATTCCTCAGTTTACTTGTAAGCTCACCAGTTTTCAGTGGAGTCCAGAATGAGAAGATACTCTTCAGCATGTCCGTGCTGTGTGGCAGGCGTCTGTCCCCAGGCCCTGTGTGACCATTAGGTCTGATTGTGCAGCCACTTTCCGTGATATGTAAGAATGTTGCCTGGGGCCCCTGGCAAGCCCCAAGAGAACTTCTGCAGTGCAGAGACCTTGTGGTCTGGATCAAGTTCATGCCTTTTCTGGAGGACTGCGCTCCATATTCAAATCGCCCTGAGCATGATCCTGGCCTTAGTAGAGAAGAACTATTGGACCATAGGGCACCTAGTGCCTCTGTGACCGGAGGCACTTTGTGTGAGCTGGATGTTAGTCCACCTACCAGATCTGAAGGTGAGGTGGACACAGCAACAGTGCACTTTTCAGTAGAAATATTTGGGATCAAATCCTAGCAGGTACAGACAACACAAGATATCACAAGACCAGGTGGCACAGACCCCATGGCATGTGTGTTTCTTGCCCTGGCACTTTTCTTTCATCCCCTACCTGTGGCCTCATGGAAGATTCCTTATGACCAACAGAAGGAAAGGGAAACAATCCAGGCGTGCCTCACAAATTAGTTAGCAAGATCCATCTGTGCTGGCCAAAGGTGAACTTTTGCCACGTGGCAAATTCACTCACGGGGGTCCCTGAAGGACAAGGGAAAGAAAAGTCTTCTCAGCGACCAAAACTGTTTGCCTCAGGCTCTGCTTTCTGGGGTAACACAGGCTAAGACACTTCCTTGCCACCTTCAAAGATTTGTATCCTTTCCCTATCCTTTCTACTGACTGCTACGTCTTAGTTACTTTATCACTCTTTGCAACTGTCAGTATTTTCCTAAACCTCTGGTCGGAGCTGTCAGAGAGAGCATCGCTTGTAAGTCACATGAAGTGTTCCAGTACTGCAAACACACACATGTATGCAAATGAGGTCCAGTTCAATGAAGTCCAGAGTCATCTTAAAAGCCGAAAAAGGTTGGAGGGACAAAAATGCAGCCTGGGGAGTGAAGTTGTAAGTAGGTGAAATGACTTAACTTTGCTGTAGTAACTAACAGTTCTAGGATGAGAGAGAGAGATAGAGAGTGTGTGTGTGTGTGTGTGTGTGTCTTAAGAACTTTATATTTAGTCCTGAATGGCAGAGCACCCATGTCCCCTCTGAGGCCCACCCCCGCTGTCTGGCACCCAGAGTCATTACCGAAAGCCTTCAGAGAGAGCACCGTCAAACGTAGGCCCCCTCCCCATTAGCTCATCGGCCTGACAGACAAATCACCCTTGCCATTCACTTTTATTCTGTCATAAATCGACCTAACAGCCCGTTGATCGACATTTAAAGAATATTTTCTGTAGAAAAGAGGTCCCAAGACGTATTCAGGAAAATGAATTTTCATGGTTATATGAGTTTGGGAAATACAGTGTAATATGTCTCCCCTTTTGAAAATTCATCAGGCACATTTACATATTAAAGGCTTTAAAAAGAGTAAAAAAGTAATAAAAAGACACTTTTAACCTCATTCAATTCCGCAATCGCCAAACTTATGGACCTACATCGCTCCATTTTATCTTTGTTTTAACTGCTTCTCCCCCCACCACTGTTTCACCACCCTCTCGTCATGCATGGAGGGAAAATCAGAGAAGTGATTATAATAACTCTGAAGTGCCCATGGAGCATGTTTGTGTTCACGGAATTTTAGAATTCAAAGTGACCTGAGAGAGTATCTAATCTAGTGGTTCACAAACGTTTTATCCTCCCCAAAAAACATTGTACTTTAACAACTCCCCATACATACACATTTCGAAAGACGTGTTCTACCAATCACTTGATAAATGATAATGATTTCTCCTTTTTCATTCAGGAAAGGGATAGTCATCTTTCGAAGCCTTTAATTAATGTGAGTTACATATTTCTTTAGGTGCATTAATAATACTTTCAGCAAAATATCAAAGGATCTTGATATTTTAGTTGGCAAACTTTTAAGTTTTTAGAAAAAAAACAATGACTTCTTATTTCCATGATCTCCTAGGGACAGGAGATGTATATTTTGCCCGTGCTCAATCACTCACTGATAACGTGCTTTTATTTCCAAAAGGTTCACTGTCTTACCAAGGCCCATGCCATGCCATTGGGCAGAACAGGGACTAACACTCACAGCCCCTAATTCCCTGATCAGTAGTCTTCCTATTGTCTTTGATATTATGCTAGGGCTTGGCAAACATCTCCATATAGAGCTAGATAGTGTATATTTTAGGCTTTGCGGGTCATGCAGTCTCTGTTGAAACTACTCAACTTAGCTCTTATAGTGTGAAAGCAGCCATAGGTGATACATAAATGAATATAACTGTGTTCCAATAAAACTTTATTTACAAAAGCAGGAGGCAAACAAGTTGACGTGTGAACTGTGGTTTGCCAACCCTTGCTATAGTGCACTCTATCACACCCTTTTATAACTCTGAGCTAGAGGGAGGCCCAGGAATATGTATTCGTTTCAAATATCACAGGTGACTTTTTTTTCCAAGGGACCAGTTTGGCACGCATTGGTCTAGGATACAGTTATTCTTTGTTTTGTAATATCAGAAAACCACAAATGTTTATTTCTGGTTTTAACTGATTAATAATAACTTTTCCAACTTGTATCAGGTCAAGGTTGAGACAAAAGAACCTTAATATTTGGCTTCAGTTTGGTTTAGCAGATTCATTTGATTGAGAGCATTGATTTGTGGTTTAGTTTCTGTTCCTGGTTCCTATATGAACTCTTAAATGATGTATTCATTCTTCAATCAGAATAGCTCAAAGAAGGATCCAGAAGCATCCGCTAAAGGACTGGATGCTTGCTTAAGAAAATGTCATGTGTATATGGTCATATAAAGAAAGATGATGGCTAGTTAAAAATGGGGTTTTATAAAGCAATTTAAAACATAATCAACATTAAGGTGATCCCACACATTGACAAGGTACGTTATTCTCATTCGATAGTTACAATCCTGGGAGGTAGGGCTTTTGTCCTCATTTTGTAGCTGAAGAAACTTAGGCTCAAGTTCCATAGCCGGTAAGTAAAATTGGGATATAAACTCAAGACTTTACATTTCAAATTCTGTGCCCTTTCTCCTATAGTCAAGGCAATATGAGAAAAAGAAGGATAACAGAAGCTGGGAAGAAACATGAACCAAGAAAAAAAACTTTTTAATCACAGTGTTCGTTTCTCCAATACTGTGACTCGAAGGAAATCCAAGACTTAAGAGCCACATTGTCACTGTCCTGGGGAAATTAAGAAACAGAGTTTGCAAATATTTCCCTAAATGACTTCCAATCCTCTAACTGTTTTAGAACGGACTCTTTGCAGCAGTGCAGGACCCTTTCTGCCACCCGAGAAACCAAGGTCAAGAGTCCACACTTGATGGACGTGAGGGAGGATGTGGGAGAGAGGAGCCCTTGGGCAGTTCGGAAGAAAGGGATTCCTGGGAACTCAGCAGAGCTGGCTCCTCACCTGTCTCCTTATCAGGTCTTTCTCAGCCGTCCTGTCCATAGCTTTCTGACAGCCTGATCTACTTTCCTCTGAGGGCTTGTCCTCACTTGTCCTTCTAGCACCTTTCACCACGTATACAACCATGCTCTAGAAGTCTAATGTGATGCTTCATTTATTGTTTTATTCCCTATTAATTAGGGACCAACCAAAGCACGGTATCTAATGTCCAGAAGTGACTGAATTAATGCAAGAATGAAGGAAGAAAGAGAGGAGGGAGAGAGAAGGGAAGGAGAGGGAGAAAGAGAGAGAAAAGAAAGAAAACAAATGGTAAATGTCAACAGTGCACAAAGACTTCTTAGCATTATTAAATGGCCAAGCGACAGATAATTGAGTATCTCTACCCCTTATATTCCTATTTCTTTCCTGTTTCTAAACCAAGCCAGAGTAGAATTATCTTCCGCATAGCCCGTGGTCCTCTTCTGATGTTTCCAAGGGGATCATGGCCCTATTAATTGATGGTAAGACTCCATGGCCTGTATCCCAGGTAATGTAACCATAACCACCTGAGCAAAAGGACTTTTTCTTAGTGATCATTGCAACTGGTTCCCCTGACTCCAGACTCTCTGGTCAATTTGTGCATACACAAATGTCGGATTAATCTACAGCATAGTTCTAATGAAAGCCTCCGATGTCTCCATCTTGCCTAATAAAACCTGAATTCTTTGGCTGGCCCTCAAGCCCGGTGTGTGCAGGGCAGGATGGGGCTGTCTAGCGTTTACCCAGTGCTGCTCTCTTATTGCCAACTGACTGAGAAATTGCTGTTCCCAAACATGCCTCCAGCATGACCTCGTCTGCAGTTCCCACTCTTTTCCTTACCAATTCTCTGTGTTTCTAACTGGGCTCTCTCTCCAAGGCGATCTCCAAGAGAATCTCACTGTTCCTAAGCTGCCTTGTTGGTTTGTGTTTTCCTTTCATGCAATTTTTATCTCATGAGAGGCACAATTGTATAAGAAGAGTGCCTGGGAATCTGAGAGGTGTGGACTGTTCCCCATTCAGCTCAATGCCGTCGGACCAGTGTCCTAGCCATTCGGAGTCTGTTTCCAAACCTGCAAATTTCTGAGAGGAGCATCTCAGATCATTTGGTGGGGCCAGCGGCAACTGACAAACTACGGTGGCAGGGTGGGAAGAAAAGGGGGCGGGATCGAGGGGTGTGAAGAAGGAAAGGGCACCTGCTCGCAGAGGGGCCACTGCTTTTGCAGAATCATAGCATTTGACCTTCATGAAAGAAAATGGCAGACTATCTTTAATTGGTGGTATGGCTAACAGGCGCTAAAATATAGAGGGTGCCAAAGAAAATGTATGCATATTTTAAGAAAGGAAAAACTAGTAAAATTGTCATACTCAATATATACCAATAACAAAAGATGACTACAAGTCACATTTGACTTTTGCAGTTACAAGAGGTGCTCAAAGTGGTTACCATCAGCATCATTTTAATAGTTTTTTTTTCCCCTGCCTTTGGCACCCTCTGCCTACTCATGTATGATTCTCTATTCCGAGGATGTATAACAAAATATAACCATTTAGCAATCAGACATTTCTTTCAGAATGCTTTTCATTATTCTTTTTTTCTTAACAGTGGACTCTTCACCTGTTGTTAACAATGCCAGCCTCCCAGTAACAAATTAGTATAATTGGATGCTCTCCGTGTGCTTTAAAATATGTGTTTTCTGCTTATCTTCATAAAAAAAACTGAGCTCAACTCTAATGACAGAATAAATAGAATGTAGTACTAATGCTGCCCCTCACGCAATTTCCAGTTAATCCTTGACTAGACTGATTACAAAATATTTAATGGGAAATTTTAATTGCATTTATTTTTATATTTGAGCAATGCAATAGCACCTTATGCCCATTGTTCACAGGTCTTAGCTGATTAATATTACTGGAAGAATTAGATAATAATTTAGAGTTTGGAATGACCCCCCACCCTGAGTTTTTAATTTATTAAGTCTGGAACAAGGCCTAAGAATTAACATTTTCAAAGAAGCAGATGCTGAAACTTAATCTTTTTATTATATTTTTTTCACACCTACCATCATCGTTATTTCACTTGTGAGCTAGATTTTGGCTGTCCACCTAGTTACGTTGCTTGAGAGTCTGCAGCCCCCAAATGACTGTTCGTTTAAAATGTGGTCTCTTGACTTGAATTTTCACTCCAGCTCCTTAAAGATAACAGTGTGAGTGACAGAAGATCCTAAATCCCCAACCAACTGCCACCACAGCCACCTCACCATGCACAAGCAGCAGCATGGAAAACGTGAGGAGCATTACGCAAAATAATTATCTAATGTGTGAAACCCTGTTTTTTTTTGACCCCCTCCAGCCACCTTCACATAGACTGAGAGCAAAGATACCAGCATATTTTTTATTTCTTTAGGGTCATTTAATAACCCATAATTTTTTTTTTAATTTGAAAAATCACAAAATTCAGAAAAGTTGAAGGAAAAGAAGAAGTATAAAGACTCATTTACACTTGAACTCAGGGGTTAAAATTCTGGGATATTCACTTTATTTCTCTTTCCCTTTCCCTTTCTCTATTTGCCTCTGTACTTTTTAAATAAATTTTTGAAAGTAAGTTGCAGACATTGTGATAAACTACCCTATATATTTCAATATTTATCTCCTAATTAAAGAACCTTCTTTTACATAAATATGATACCTTATCACATTTAAGACATTTAATACCAATAAAATAATACAGTCCATAGTCCATGTTTTCTTCTCCTCAAACTAATCTATATTTTTATTGTTTGCTCCAGATTTCACTCAAGAATCACTCAATCACACAATTGCTTTGGTTGTCACATTTAGTCTCCTTTAATTTAGATTAATCTACCTGTTTTTTCACCACCACCCCCTTTTTTCGTCTTTCAAAGTATTGACCTTTTGGAAGAGTATATAAACTTGTCTTTTACAACGTCCCCCAACCTAGACTTGTCATATTTTTTCCTCAGGTTAAACATTTTCCAAGAAGTGATGTCACATATTTCTCACAGCCCATCATTAGAAGGTACACACTGTCAATTTGTGCCCTTCAGGATGTTGATAAATTTAGTCACTTGGTTATGGTAGATTTTGCTGGATTTCCCTATTATAAAAGTAACTGTTTCCATTGGTAATTTATATTATTTTTCTCACAAATATTAATCAAATTGATGAAGAATCCATTGAGGATCGCTGTCTGAATCAAATATCACATTGATAATTGAAAATGGAGATTCTATCATTACTGTGATTTTTTTAAGTGACCTTGGTATGCAGAGAAAAGGGGTCCTCATTGTGTGTACTTTTTCTTTGATTGGTGTCTGATTTCACTATCCATACGGACTCAGGGATTCTTTTTATACTCGATGTGTTATAAACCATTACTGTTGCCATTCTTTTTTTGATTGAAATTTTTATTGAAGTAATTGTACATTAACATGCAGTTGTAAGAAATAACAGAAACAGGTGGCCAGTTAGCTCAGGTGGTTAGAGCGTGGTGCTAATAACACCACGGTTGCCGTTCGATCCCCACATGGGCCACTGTGAGCTGCGCCCTCCTTAAAACAATAAATAAAATAAATAAATAAAATAAAAGTATGCAAAAAGAAAAGAAATAACAGACTCAATAGTAACACTTTGCAAAACGATAGTGTAATATAAATACCAGGATATTGACATTGTTACAATTCACCAATCCAAATTTTTCCCATCTTGCTTTTACTCGCGTTTGTGTGTGTCTGTGTGTGTGTGTGGGTGGGTGTGTGCGCACCAGTCAAGATACTGAACAGCTCCAACACCACAAAGATTTCTCCTGTTGCCCTTTTATTACCTCAGCCAACTCCCGTCCCTAACCCTCGGCATATGTCCCCCGTTTCTAAAATTTTGCCCTTTAAAAATGTTCTATACATGGAGTCGTACAATGTGTAATCTTTTGGGATTGTCTTTTTTCACTCAACATAATTACCTAGTGTATCTTGATATAATCCTGTCATGGGTAGGATGATGCGTCCTTGCATGTATCAATAGTTTGTTCTTTTTTATGGCTGAGTATTTTTCATGATGTGGTTTTATCAGGGTATGTTTAACCGTTCACCCACTGAAGGTGTCTAGTTTGGGACCTCTGCAAATAAAGCTGCTATAGATATTCATGTACAGGTTTGTGTGAGGACATTAGTTTTCATTTATCATGAATGAAGATAAATCAAAAGGTCATTTAACTCAAAAGCTCAATTGCTGGTTTATATGGCAGATGTTCGTTTAGTTTTATAAGAAAATGTTTTCCGGAGTGCTTGTACTGTTTTACATTCCCACCAGCAGTTTATAAGTAATCAAGTTTTTTCACATACTTATCATTTGCTGTTGTGATTTTCTTTTTAACTTTAGTCTGTCTGATAGTTGAGTAGTGATATCTCATTGTGGGCTTAATTTGTGTTTCCTTAATGATGAGTGATTTTGAACAGATTTTCACGTGCTTATTTGTCACACATATATTTCCTTCATTCAAATGTCTATTCCTGTCTTTTGCCTAGTTTCCAATTGGAATTTTTAAATCTTTTTACTATTGAGTTCTTAGAGTTCTTTATATATTCCAAACATTAGTCCTTTGTTAGGTAGATGGTTTGCAGTTAGTTTTTCCCCGCAAATAACTTGTCTTTTCATCCTCTTTATGTGGACTTCTAAAAGTTTTTAATTTTGATGAGGTCCAATGTATCATTTTTTCCTTTTATGAGTCATGCTTTCAGTGTCAAGTCTATGAACTCTTTGTCTAGTCTTCATGCCTCGAGATTTTTTCCCTACTTTTTAATAAATTTTGTTGTTTTACTCTGTATACTTAAGACCACGATAGACTTTGAGCTAACTTCTGGGTGAGGTGTGGGGCTGCTTTGACTGAGTTTTTCTTCCCTGTGGGTGACCATTTGCTCCAGCACCATTTAATGAGATGGTTGTCCTTCCTCCATTGAATTGCTTGGACACATGTGTCAAAAATCATTTGGGCATATCTGTGTGTGTCTGTTTCTGGATTCTCTCTTCTGGTCCCTTGATTTACATCTCTGTCCCCTGCCAAGGCTACCCCATTAATTACTGCAGCTATTTCATAAGCCTAAACACTGGGTAGGAGTGTGATTCCTTCCACTGTGTTTTTCTTTGTCAAGATTATTTTAGCTATTCACAACCTAGTCATGCTCCTGCTGATGGTTGTGTCTTCAGTGATGAAATCTAATTTTCTCTGGCCCAGGAGTTCTTGTCATCTGCCAGGATCCATGAAAGAGTAGTAAGAGGCGTTGTGAGCTTCTCTGTAAAGCAAAGTCTCAGCTCTTTCCCAATTCTTCACACATATCTCCCTTTCTTAGATGATATGAAATAATGCTTTGGAAAGACCAATGATAAAATAGTGTTTGAAACTTCATTTAGCACTAATTATAGACTTACAGGAAATCGCAGACATCATATAGAGAGCTCCTGTGTTCCCTTCACCCAGTTACCCCAATGGTTACATTTTTATGAGTGTAGGACAACGTCAAAACCAGGAATTTGATACGGCTGCTATATATGTGTGTACTTCTGTCATTTTATCACATGTGTAGATTTGGGTAGTCACCACTGCAGTCTAGACACAGAATTTCCCCATCACCACAGACTTTCCTGTGCTTCTGTCACCATCCACCCCTGACCATCTCCAACCGCTAGCAACCACTGGTCTGTTTTCCAGCTCTACAGTTGTGTCCTTTCAAGAATGTTACATAAATGGATGGAATGATGTGGACTTTTGAGAGTAACTTTTTCATTCAGTTCTCTAGATATTTGCATTCAAAGTGTTGCATGTGTCAAAAGTTAGTTCTCTGAGTATTCATCCAAGCTGTGTATCAATCGTTCATTCCTTTTTATTGGAACGTGTCTGTACCAGGGTTTGTTTGACGATGACCTATTGTGGAATGGTTTCGTTGTTTCTCATTTGGGGCGATTACAAATAAAGCTCCTATGAGCAATGCTGTACAGGTTTTATGTGGGCATAGGTTTTCATTTTTCTGGGATAAAGGCTCAGGAGGGCCATTTTTGGGTCATATGGTAAGCATGCGTTTGGTTTCAGTTTTAAGACGAAGAAAAGTGTCAACACTGTTTTCCAGAATATCTATAACATTTTACATTCCCACCAGCATGTATTTTGCTTTGTAAACAAATATGAAAATCTGTTTCTTTTAATACATGAAATAAATCCTTTAAAATCATTGCTGTGTCTGATACAATTGGTCTCTACTTTGTCATATCATTTCATGTTTTGTTCACTATGTATGTTATGTTGACCATGTTTCTTGCTCTTTTGTGTTTTCTTTGGGGGAGTCTTTTGGGGAGTAATTAGAAGGGTTTGAATTTGTATTATAGTTGTAACATATAACTCAGTATCCTAAATACACAAAATCCATCCTTTTCAGATATGTATCTTTATTGCATAAAGTTTCTCCTCTAGGAGATTTCTGAGAACACTATTTCCTGGGGGAAATACTGTTTTAAAAATATATATTTTCTTCCTGTTTAAAATATATTGCTATGACCTGTAGAGTTTAAAGGCCCCTTAACACTTTATTTCCTGGATTCTTCTGGGAATATTCCAGTATTGTCTTGTTCTTGTGGTCGTGAAATCTGATTGCAGGTATCTTTCTTTCCTTTATAAGCGACTTAGTCTTTAAACCTGAGAGCTGAAAAAATTTCCTGTTTATTTTTAAAATCCATAGTTTTACTATAGTATATTTAGGAATTGGTCATTTTTCAAATTTCCCCAATACATGATAGCCCATTTAAATCTGTAGGTTCCGGTTGCTTTAATTTGCAGCAAGTTTTAGTTTTCTTAGATAAATATTAGTTCTATCCCACTGTTTTGTTTTTCTTCTTCAGGTCTCCAATTATGCATATTTGAATTATTTTTCCTTATTTGTACAACTGTGTCCATATTTCTTCTAAATCTGTTCCAAAATTTGACATACTAATATTAGATGTTAGTTTTTATCACATCTATAGTCGCCTGTTTGAGGTACTTAATGCAGATATGGGTGTTGTGTGACCGTTTTCTTCTGCTTTCTGGTTATTTTTTGAGAAAATAATTTTCACCAGCTAATATATTTATCTCTTTTTATAATGTCTTCCTTTAATAGTTCTGTATGGATGTTGCTTTGCTTTCTATTCATTTGTAAATACTGTATTTTCCAAACGGTTGCAGGGGAAAGCCGGAATAAAAGGACAGACTGACTCACTTTAATTCTTCTGTGGGTGTGCATTTGGGGGAGCAGGGCTGAGGGCTGGGTGTCTGCAAATTTTAACTTCCTCAGCGTCTTGAGGAATGTTACTTTTCATTACTTGCTTACTTCTCTTTCTCTACCACCAAACCTCTGAGGGATGCTCACCCCTACCTGGGGACAGGTGTTCATGAGATTGGCCCCTCCGTCCTGCAGCCTCACAAGCCCTTTTCTGTCCATCAAGTAGCAAATACACTTGTTATTCTGTGTTTCTGTCGTCGTGGGACCCCCACCTCTTTGTGTGAGTGAACTAACTCACGTTTCACATTACTAAGCGTTCTCCACTCTCTCCTTTTCCCACAGTCTCTACCCATCCCCCTCTCCATTTATGGGCTCCACAGGTGGTCTTGTACATGCAGATGTTTTTTAATGTACTTGTAAAGTGAAGTTTATAGTACCTTTTGTTTCCTGATTATGTTATAAGCCTGCGGTTTCAGTTGCTGTCCTAGTAGAGGCCTATGATGGTGCAGGTTTATGTGGAGAAATGAGCCAACTGGAGGTCCCAGAGCTGCCGGTTCACAGTACATCACTTCCCGCAGGTGACTCCATCAGTACATGAAAATGCAAACAGACAGCCGTGAGATTTGAAAGTGTATGAGTGTCACCAGGCTGAATAAGAGGCTTCAGGCTTTAAAGAGGAGTGTGTGTGTGTGTGTGTGTGTGTGTGTGTGTGTGTGTGTGACATACAATGCCCTTGTTTCTTCAACACTCTACTCCCCACTCTGGTCACTCCCGGTACTCCCATAAACTTTGAGCAGAATTCGTGGAAAAAAGGAATGAAAACATTAGAGAGTCCTCAGTGATAGGGAAATTTATGTCTCCTACTTGTTTAAAGACTGTTCTGGAGATTGCTGTCCCATAGATTCAACTCTGTGCCATCAGAATGAGAACAGATAACAGCAGAAAACTGGATGAGGGGGCCAGAGCAAGTCCCTTCTCTGACTCAGGCAGGAACATGTCAAATAGGACCCTGCCAGTGAAGGCTACAGTTTGGAGCTCCCAGGGGACTCAGAATGAAGTCATCTTCCTTCCTTCCTTCCTTCCTTCCTTCTTTCCTTCCTTCTTCCCTTCCTTCCTTCCTTCCTTCCTTCCTTCCTTCCTTCCTTCCTTCCTTCCTTCCTCTCTCTCTCTCTCTCTCTCTCTCTCTCTCTCTCTCTCTCTCTCTCTCTCTCTCTCTCTTTCACTCTCTCTCTCTTTCTCTCTCTGTCTATTTTCTGCTTTATTTTAGAACTGGTTTACAATGACTAAGAGACTCTTAAATACTTGCTTAGGTATAAAATCATCATGAAACTTGCCATCTCCTTTGTTTATCTTTTATTGTTAAAAAGTACTTTCAAGCTTTACCTTTAACCTTTGTCTCCACACACCTAGAAAAGGCAACTATAATCACATTCACGTTTTATAAACCTTTTGGTTCCATACAGTTATTTACCATAATAGTTAAGATGACTGTTAAAAAGAAATAAATTCAAATTGTATTGTGCTGAATTTCAGAATATTTGTAAGTTAGGTACAAATGAAGGTACTATGTATTTGTTCCTGACAAAACAAAACAAACCAACAAAAAGTACATTTCATTTCTCTTTTCCATTGAAGGCTTGAAAGGATGTATTGACCATCCATTATTGAGAGTTCATGAAAATGCCCTTTTACCAGGGAGTTTAATAATCACTATAAACAGCTTGCTAATACCTCTAGAATATGGACTAGAATTAGAAGACATGAGGGTATGAAAACGTGTGTACTAAATACCCCCTGTTAACTGGTGGGTAGAACTTTAATGCCTGGAGTGCAGCAGTCCTGAGCCCGCAGGCTGTCTGTAGCTAAATGCCAGTGCACGTCCTGCTTGTGCGTAGACAGAGTTTGGAGAAAATTATCAAAATAGACGCCTGTTGCCATCTGCAGAGAAACAGCTGTTCGTGCAATTGGGAACAGGAAGTTCTTTTTTATTTATCGTTTCCTATGCAGAAGGTCAAATCCTTGGCCACTTTCAGATGTACATTATAAAAAGAAGTCTATAAATTAAGAGAAAGAACATGAGCTGAATCTTAACAAAAAAGAAGAGAGACAGAGATGTGGTTTGTTCTATTAAGCTTATAATCCCACTGGAGGCAATATTATTAGAGCATAGCATCCAGATGGCGTATTCTTGGGTCCTAATCGTTTCCTGACAAGGAAGTCCCTCTGACTTCTCTTACCATCCACATGGCTTCCCATCTGAGGAGCCTGTGACTATGTCCCTCTGTAAGGACACATGCAAACCCAGACATGACAGGGACACTAGCATTTTTTTCAATACTGATCATTCATAAAATCTCAAAGACTCGTCTAATTATAGAAAAGAAAGATAGTAAATCTATATTCATTTAAGAAATTGTTACAACAGGCTTTTCTCAAAGCCTTTTTTTTTCTACAATGAAAAATTCCTATCGAAGAGAAATAATTCATGGCTGTGTGAACCAAGAATCTTCATCAGAGGTCTAAAAAACGCTGCCCTTCACTGGATGGACCAAGTTTCCACAAATCCCTGGTCATAATGAGAAAAGGGCTCTATTAGTTTGGGACACGGCCTGTAGTTACATCCTTTCACTGCCAAGGGGTTGTCCACTTCCTTTAGGATGAAGAAACTTATCAGCTGCAATAGATGTTCTCAGAGCTTGGCAATTAATTTATATTGCGAGGACATTTTTCTGCATAACTGCTTTTTTAAGTAGTTGAGTCACAGCAAATTCTATGATTGTATAATTAGAAAATGCAAAAAAAGAATCAATTGAAAATGTATTTGAATTAATGAGTTTAGTAAAGTAGCTTGATAAAAGATCGATATACAGAAATTAAGGACTTACAAAGAAGCCATACATATCTAGATAAGGTAATGGAAACAAATTACTTTATTTCCATAAAATTCCTAAGAGCAGACAATTTGAGAAATGTGTAAGACTTAAATAAAAAATATGTGAATCTTTATACAACACAAAAGATGTAAAAATCATTCTATATCCATCAATTCATGCAATGTTATCCCAGTAATTAGTTTTAAAAGACAAAAACAAAAATAAAATACTAATCCTAAAATAGATCTTTCATGAGAGGACACCCTATTAAAGAGTCTTTTACATGAAAAATGGGCACCAGTTTACCAATTCATAAGTAGCATAGATCCCAAAGGCTGAGACCCAGGCAGAAAGAAGAGGCCATGAGCAGATAACTAAGAAGAGCCTTTGATAATCTCATGGGGCTAGAAATTAAAATAATAAAGTTTAGATAACTGCCAAGGCAACCAGAACGTGAAGGAACAGATCTTGGAGAGGACGCATGGAGAAGTGAGCCTGACATTTGACGCTGCTTTGTTTCATGAGGTACCCATTAATAGGTGAGTAACCACTAAGGGTCTGAGAAGCCAAACTGAAAGTGGAGGCTAAGAGAGTTTTCAACAGGATATTGGGAGTCAAATTTGAATTTCAGTGTCCACCAAGAAAAAGGGACCCTTCTAAACATCCCAGGTTCTGGTGAGACCCTGAAGTATACTCTAGGAAAAAGCTAAAATTAAATATAAACCAATACTGACAAAAACAGAAACCCAGATTTAAATCATCTGAGTCCCGGACAGGATAAAGTAGGTAAGTCTCTAACCACTTGCAAGAAGCTGAACTGCACCCTCAAGCTGCTTCTACAATGTTTCATGTATACTTTCCAGCATTCAATAAAGTATCAACAATCAAAAAAAAAAAAAAAAGGAGCCAAGAGAAATAATAATCAAGAGAAGCAGGACTATAGGTTAACCACTATTGGAATTAAGCAATGTACCAACACAGGAGTTAAAATAATTGTGATGAATGTGCTCAAAATTGAATGACAAGGTAGAAAACTTCAGCAGAGAACTGGAACCTATAAAAAGGAATCAAGTGGAAATTCTGGAACACATTACAAATGAAATTAGAATTTAATAGAAAGACTTTGCATAAGGAAAGAATTCCAAGGTGATAGTAAACTCAAAATTCTTCTGTAGGGCTTTGAGGGCAGCAAAGTTTAAATGTTTTTGTGAGAGGCTTTGAGCATTACAGGATTATGAGAATTTCCAGAGGAGAGAAAATCTTCCTGTAGATGAGCACTCAACAAAACAGTGCAAACCATGTGAATAAGTCACAATGGGAAAGAAAGTCATCTGATTGAGAAAAAGGCAAATTAGCACTCCAAGACCGTAAAAAATAAGAAAAGGTTTAAAAGAATATAAAATAATTATATTTAAAATAAATAAAGAGATGTATTTGAAAGGCCATAATAATATAAAAAACATATTATATGCAAAATAAACCACTAGAACTTCTAAATATTTTTAAAAAGCCATTGAAACGGAAAGGATTGAATAAAATTAAACTATTAGAGGAGACTACTGGTTAATAAGAAAAATAAATCTGAAGACACAAGAATGCAGCACAAAATATGAAGAGATAAAAATATTAGGATATGGTACAAAGATATGAAAGATAAATGAGAATATCCAGCAAGTGCCCAAAATACGTCTGACAGGATTTCCAAGGTAAGAAACAAGAGTGAATAGGAAAAAGGGAAAACTCAAAATGATAATAGCTGAAAAACTCCAAGAAAAAAAGAAAAGACATTGTCTGAGAATTATGTCAGGCAAAATTAAATATAAAGGAAAAAAAATCTTATTGGCTACCCTGAAGAGACAACATTTAGAAAGAAATGACGGATGAACATTTGACTCAATATTAGCAACAATAAGCAGAAGGCACTAGAAAGATGTTTTTCAAATTCTGGAGAAAAATAATTATCAAAGTAAATGGCCATTCAGGGGTGAAGGTAGAAAGAAAAATTCCAGAAATACAAAAACTAAGAAAATTTATAAACATAAGCTGTCACAGAAAGAAGCACCAAAATATATGTTCTTTAGGAAGAAGAAAACTGAAAACAGAAAAGAGAGGGGTACAAATGGTAATGTTGGGGTGATATCACAGCGTTTTAGAGTGGGGCTGCTGTGTGACTCAGAGTCAGTCATCTCACCTCTGGGAGCCTCAGTTCCCACATGTAAAATGAACATAAAAATGCTAACAATATTCACATCATAGTTTTTGTTTGTTTGTTTGTTGTTGTTTTGTGTCTTTTGTGTGTGTTTCTTAGTGGGGAGTAAGCAAGTCAATATTTGTAAAGCCCTGGCACATAGTACAAGTCCAATAAATATTGACTAAAAGAAGCAGGTAAAGATGTTGCTAAATTTAAAGTCACATTGATATAAAATGCAAAGAATAATTATTTAAGACTTAAAATAAGGTACAAATAGAATGTTGGAAAATAATATGGTCTAAAAATGAGAAGAAATTATTATAGTATTTTAAGGTCATTGTGGTGTTTTTTTCTTATATAGGGGGAAGGGAGAAAATAAAGAAAATGCAATTAATACTACAGAATAGTGTGGTCTCCAGACC
Organism: Rhinolophus ferrumequinum; assembly: GCF_004115265.2. Taxonomy (NCBI): domain Eukaryota; kingdom Metazoa; phylum Chordata; class Mammalia; order Chiroptera; family Rhinolophidae; genus Rhinolophus; species Rhinolophus ferrumequinum. The sequence goes on from NC_046302.1 coordinate 54,363,947, forward strand.
AGCAGTATCAGCATTTCTGGGAACTTAAAAATGCAAATTCTCGGGCCCCACCTCAGACCTATTGAGTCAGAAACTCCAAAGATGGTGGTCCATGAATCAACTTAAACAAGCTCTGCAGGTGATTTTAAGACACAGTAAAGTCTGAGAGCCTCTGGTAGAGAAGATAACAAAGAGGGAAGTGAGAAAAAAGGTATCATGTTAAGTAGAAGATGCAAAATGGTCAATAAAATCCAAATAAATATAAATAACTACCGGTTTTTTTTAAGAGAGATCACCTTGAATTTAAAAATCTAGTTACATACATGTTATAAGATAAATGCACATAAAAGTAAGGACCCAGAGTGATGGAAAGTAAAGCAATGGGAAAAGATGAGTTGCACGGGGTAGATAGCATTACTGTTTCCAGTTACTGCCTGCCTTGCGCTGTTAGGATATTAAACCTTCTTTCCCACTAACTTGCTTTTGTCAATGAAACATAGGAACCACTGTTTCACTGACTCCTCTGAGATTAACAGCATTGCACGGTTCTGTCTTTGCTTTTATCCTCTTTACATTGAGACTGTGTTAAAAGGCTGCCCCTTCAAGCCTGGTCCCACAAGGAGAAAACCTGGAGCAGAGCTGAAGCTGACTTCCATCCAAGGTCAGGAGCAAGAATAGCACTTTTGTCAGAGAAATCCTCTAAGATTATGGTGCTATTTCTTACCACAGCATCATCTAAGCAAAAGCTGTCTGATACAGAAAAATACCGGGGGTGCCAAAAACAAAATGTATACACGACTTGTATTCATCTTTTGTTATTGGTATATATTGAGTATTACAATTTTAATACAGTTTTTTTTTCCTTTCTTCAAATGTGTATACAGTTTTTTGGCACCCTCTGTATAAAAGAAGAAAAAGAAAAGCGAACCAAGAAAGCTGGTATAATGTAATGAGATTTTTGAAGTGAAAATATTTATTAGAAGTAGAGTTTAATAATCCTCAGCCTTTATACTCCTAATGAAATAGTCTCCAAACAGAAGCCTTACGTTGATAATATTACAAGGGGGAAATTGACCCAATAAATGAGATAAATAACAAATCCACTAACATGATGGGAGATTTTCACCTACGTGTCTTATAATTCTGAAGTTAGGTCTGGAATCTGATCAGACCTAAGATAAAAATTAACCAGACACTTGTATCATGGATAAGAGCATGGAGTCTGGGGCTGGGCTGCTGCCTGCGACTCCTTCACGTGGTAGGTGTTGGGGACCTGGAAGTTTCTTTAAAGCCTTGAACCTTAGTTATCTCGTCTGTAGAATTAGGAAACTAATACTGACGAGCTCACAGCATGGGTGGGATGCGCACGTGAGTTAACACATGTACTGTAAATTTCCTGGGACTCTATCTGGCACACTATTTTTAAAATAATAACAATTGTTTTAATGTTTAGAACGACGACAAGAACAACCGTTGTTACTTTTGCTGTTATTATTACAGCACAAGCTTATTGCATTTCTGAACAACATGGAAAAGACACTCCAGTCAAGCATTGCGTTTTGTCGATTCGTTTTTCTGACCAGAACGGAGGGTCCCCCGGCTCCCTAGGCTTCTCTCCTGAGATCTCCCATAGCAGCTCTCTGTAGTCCTCCACTTATGTCCAGAAATGGAAACACATCTTTTTTTTCTGGTGTCTTTTTTCAGTATTCCTGAATACAGCACAAGCTAATAGAGAGAGAGAGACTCAAAATGCTTAATTTTTACACATAGAACTTTCTTTTTCCAATAAGGGGAAAAGTTCATTGGCAAATGGGTTTGTAATAGTTCATTGGTCTCACTCTTCCTGGCTGATGCTTAGAGCAGCTATAAAAACAAGCCTGCAGACAATAATTAAACACTATCCTTTGACAGACTGGAGTGGCAAAGACCAGCCCTGGAGACTTCCAGCACGGTTTCATCTAGTTCCCTGAAGGGAGACTTTTTTCTACTCTGAACATACCAAATACACAGGGTGTGAAAGCTTTCTTCACTCCCTGCAATCTAATGGTAAAAGATGTAAACATTTAATTACTGGATCTCATTCTGCTGCCACTGAGTCCTGGAGGTGAAATGGGCTCCTGGCGCCTGAGTCTCGGCAGCTCAAGCCTCCTAACCTCCTTTGTCCATGTTCACTTTCCCTGCTCTCTGACCTTTCATTCAGAAGAAGTGGGCAGCAGCCCAGTCGTTCCTGTTACATAGGTGATTAAAAAAAAAAACTGTCATCACTATCCACATCCACATTCCACCTTCTGAAAGAGGCACCGTCAAAACATTAAAAAAAAAAAAAATGCCCAGAAGAAAGAGATAAAGTGAGCAGGAAAGCACTAAACGAGATGGTTGCATGCTGCATTCATCAATTCATTTTACAAAGGAAGATCACATAATACATACCAGGTGTCTGCCCAGTGTGTTTCTTCGTGTATTTATTTAGGAATTAATTCCCTGAGAAGTTGGACGTTGCTCACATTCACCAGTGGAATTTTATCTCTGAAGCAGCCTGAGATAATGGCCAGGGCACCCCAACATGAGCAAGCCAGTCGTTAAATGCAGGGCCCTGGCCAAGAGGATCAGTGCAGCAATAACGGGCATCCACTCGTGTTTTACAGCCACGGAGATTTTGGGAGTGTCTCAGACGATAGCTAAAAAGGACCGTCATCTGAGTGGACCTATAATTAGTTGATAGTATATAGTCTCTGAACGTTGAATAAATGCTAGATTTTAAATATTGTTAGATGAACAATCAAAACTCCTGGTGTTTCATTATAAGCGGTCAACCGTGGAACTGCTAAATCTATGGAAGCAAATGGTTTGGGTGTGTCGGAGCTTTGCAAGGCGGCGGCTCTGCTGTGCCATCGGCTTCATTTTCTGTGCATGAGGGGCTCTGCTCGGGAGAGGTCAGCCTGCCTGTTCAGAAACAAACATGCGCTGGCTGGCAGAGCCCCGACTTCCTTCCTGAAGGTCACTCTTTGCCACGAGGTTTCTGTGCTTCTGAAGCCAACACTGTATGAGCCAGCTTGCGATGTGCATAAATGGTTCGCTATGGAGACATAGACTTCAATGAGTTGCTAAGTGTGTTACCTTTTATATGGAGAGGAATCGGATGCAAGCGTCTCTTTGTATGTTTATTCAAATAAAAATTAATGACTAAAATTTCCACTAACTCATCAATTTTGACTCTAACATACAAATCTCAGAGAGGCTGACCATTTTCTCTCACTGTTTTATAATGGTGTGTGCTAATGCAGGATATTGACTTTTTTTCATACTGGTCTTAAGGCAATCACTAAAATAATTTCATGTTTCTCTCTCCAATGATACATTCATCAGGACTTAAATTTTATGATGCATTCCTCCATAATCTCAAGTGAACAAATTTTGGAGTTTTCACACTATCGTAAGAAGCAGTACGTTCTTCTTCCTGTTCATTATCTCCATGTTAATAATCTCTACTTGGTATTTCTTATGCTTGGGTTGCAAATTCAACTGAGGAGAGAGCAGATACAGAAGATTTTAAGAGGTAGGAATGGCACTTTAAAATTTATCAATTTATATGCATAAGCACTTATTTAAGGAACAAAAAAAGAAGAGACCATAGGCATCTCCTAAGTAAGAAACTGATGTTCAGAAATCACAGGTAACTTGCTCAGGAATTCCTGGAAAGCAGTGTGCCTCCTTCCCATTACTCTGTATTAACGTTCAAGGTTCCCTGATGTGTAGTTGTCAGGATGATGGCGCTAAGAGTCAGCTCATTCTTATCAGAGAATATGAAAATGTAACATGATTCATGACCATCGAATCAACTTTGATTGTCCCACCTAAATACTTGTTTAGTAAAATACAGCTTTAATTTGTTGAATTAATTTTTAAAACGGAATGCAAACACAGAAAGCTTCCATAAAATGTGTCACATGGACTGTCACCAATCACCCTTAACTGTAAATACACATTACAGGTGTTTTCTTACTTGTCTGTCCAATCACAAATCTGAACTGCACACACCTCATGCCCATTCTGAGAAGCTACTCTTCTGGATTTAGCAGAGAAACAAGTAGTAATCAAAAGAGAGGCAGCTTGCCTGCTTTCCACCATGCTTCTTCTAAATAACCCAGAATTTAATCCCCCAACAGTGTTTTCATTCAGGAGCTAATCTTCATTTTCTCTGTCTCTCCTCTCTTGTTTCTCCCGTAGTTCTGCCTGGAGACTCTCACGTTTTAATCAGTACATTTCTCTCAGATGCTTTTAGATCTCTCGCTCCTACTGTAATTTACTGCTTTTTTAACCTTCATTTCTTAAAAAGAGGGCTTTTTCCTTTAAAATGTTTTCTCCTACCCTAACTATACTCTCCAAATTCTAGGCTCTTTCCCTCTTGTTTATTTGGGTCTTTTATCTTAATGTCTTTGTTGTGAGATTGGTATCATCTTTGAACAACTAGAAAATATTGGAACACAGTTTCACATCGATCCATTTTAATTAAATCAAATTTTGCAAGAGTGTGCAGCAATAGATTTCCATTGGAACTTTCTATAGTCAGTTTGAAAAATCAACTGTGACCCATAAATAAGCAAAATGGTAATGATTTGAAGATTAAACTCTTGTGCCATGCCAATACGACACTGTCCCATAGCCAACTCTGCGATGATGGGACAGCTATACTGAATTCATTGCTGCAAAACAGATCTTCAAGCCAAGTTAAGATAGTCACTTTCATAGAAACACTTACTTACTAGGGACAAATGAATTTAAGCAATAGAATGGATGCAGCCTTCTATCAAGGTGACATTTTTTTCACTTAGCTCCAAAGCCAATGAAGAAAACCAAAGGAGGCTTTCTTGGAATTTTCTCTAAGCCATTCAGAAATGATTTCACGCTACCTTCTTGTAACAGTGTTTTGGTTCTCAAGTCCCTTAAAAGATAGTGCAGTTATTCATAAAAACGAAGAGATGAAAGACAACTTCTACCTGAAGATTTTGCTAGATAATGTCACTCTTTGGGACATAATTAAGAACTGGGACAGATCTGGCCAATTCCTTGGTCCCAGGGAAATTCCTAACCCATAGTGTACCCTGAAGCAATTTTGCATTCACCTCAGCCTGCAAGTTTCATGTTTAGATCCTCCAAGAGAAATTAGAATCACAAGCCATTTGTGTATAGGAAGTCCCTGCAGCCTGAAATCCACTTGGAATGTGAAAATGGCTCCCAACGAGAGACAGTAATCAGTGGTCCATATATAATCCTCAGGATGATTATGATGGCGCATCCACACATTGCAGAGTACTGCACTTTGGAAAAATTCTAAGAAATTCTGGACGTGTATATTTCTGGAAAGAATTGGGGAGTTTTGCTACTCTTTTCCCCAGGAGCAGTATTGTGTTTTGCATTGACTGCAAAACATACCTTACTATTGAACAATATTTTCCCAACAATTGTGTCTGATAAACCCCTTTTATTCTAAAAACAATCTCCTAAAAACTCTCAGTAATTTAAAAATTCATTTTCTATTTGCATGCTATGAGTTAAAGAAATGTTTTAAAGCAAATGTATTTCATTTTTTATCAGAATGTGGTTAGGGACTTTGGAACCAGAATAGTGAAGAGTCCTATAGTTGAAGCACATCTGTACTAATACCAGTGTCTGCGTGGTGAGGAGGCCATCTTCAGGACATCCCAACATGCTCACAAATCCCACACGAAGGGAACCTGCCACACAGAGACCTTGAGCATCCAAGAGAGAACGACTACAATACTAGCCAACCGAGGAGACGTTAACACCTTTTCCTCTATCCCTAGTCTCAGGACTCATCATAATAGAGAAGCGAGGATTTTCGGGGCCAGGAGATCATAGTAAGGTCATGCCCCATCTTCCCACAGGTGTAAACTAGGGACAGGGAAAGAATTCCATATCGGATCTCACATACAAGTCTAAGTTTGATGGGTCTGGAATGTAAAACAAGAAAGGGAACAGGAAATCACTATTGTGGCTAAGGAGCGGAAAGGACTGTGGGACAAGGCACAGCTGAAAGCAACAGTTGGAGAGAAAAAACCAAACCCCCAAAATACAGACTCGTCTTTGTTTCCCTTCCTTCCCCCATTGCCGAAGGGTACTTCTCCCTTCTGTTTTTGCCTTTATCTCTCTCAGAAGCGATGAAACTGAACACTGTCCCTGAAAATCACTCTTGCTGCTCTAAAGCCTCATAAAGCATGTACCCATCTGCCAAGTCCTTTCTCAATGTGACCTCATCTTGGTGACTGCTCCAGTTCTCCCTCAGTCCTCGGGCCAGCACCCGTCTTCTAACACCCTCCTCTTTTTCTTCGTAGAATCTCAAGTTTCTGCATTCTGTCTTGGGACTCCCCCACCTCAATGTTAATAATCAGGAAATCCTTCTTGATTATTTAGTTTCTTAAGCTTCAGGCAGATTTAATCACATCGTTTTCCACATATACAGAGGGTGCCAAAAAAAATGTATACACATTTTAAGAAAGAAAAAAATGGTATTAAAATTGTAATACTCAATATATACCAATAACAGAAGATGAATAGAAGTCATGTGTATAAATTTTTTTGGCACCGTCTGTATATAATCCTGATTTTTTTTTCATGGATCACATCTCATGAATTAATCGGCTTGCTTGGAGGATTTCCTAGTAGAGAGGTTTGGACTCTTTGGCCTTTGTATTTATTTTGGGGTTCAGTTGCAGATATAACAAATTACCACATGCAGCCGCTTGAAACAACACAAATGTGTCATCTTACAGCCCAGAAGAACAGGAGTTCAACACCAGTCTCACCAGGTACTACGGAGTCACCAGGCGGGTTCCTTCCTGGAAGCTCTGGGGACAAATACCCTTCCAGGATGATAGGCCTTGTTGGCCAAATTCAATTCTGTACTCAATGAGAACAATTATCCAATGTTTTTATAATAAATTTGGCTGTGTGTAGAGAAACAGTTTTAGATCTCTGTGTCATTGTAGATAAACAGTTTTAGATCTCTGTGATTTTAGATTTAGTTTAGATAAGCATGGCACTGGCGACCTTTTCATATTCCAACAAATAGTTCTTCTCCATGTTTTCTTTTCTAATCCCAAGCACCTCACAATTGTTGCACAGAAAGGAATTGCTTTTTGGCCTTACAAGAACATGACTGTGGTGAAAACTCTTGACAGCACCTCTTCCTCAAAATGTTCCCTGCTTCATAGCTGTTCTCATGAGAAGCCTGAAAGGCGTGCATCAAGTATTCTATTGGTGTCTAAGAATTCCACAGATTGGAAGAACTGCACCCTGACGCTGGCTTTCCATTGCAGAAACATACTCATTCTCGAGCTGGGCTTCAGTGTCCATGCAAAGGATCCATTCTAATCTTGTCATCTTTTACCATCCTGCTTCCATCTCCATTTCACACACGTGCACTCACGTGCACTCACCCATGCACATATCATCATGTCATCATTTCCCAACTATTTGTAAGTGTTGGTTGCTGTTCTTTCTTGTTTTCTTTGAATCATTTTAAGCTTTTGTGTAATTTGCTAACCTCCATATGAAATCATTTTGCAGCAAATTCTTAGGCTAAAAAGAGCAGCACATTCAATGGTTCTGTCATTTGTTGCTATTTGTCATTTGTTACTTTGGAGTGTAGGCAGAAGCAATTTTGTCTTGCCCACTTCTGAAAGCCTAACCTTACTCCTCCAGTTCACGAAAGAAGAGAAGTAGCAGGATAAGGCATTCTATACTGAAACCAAAAATTTAATACATCAACCTGCTATTAAATTAAGAAAACTAAGCTATGATTATCTACATAAAAGATGGAATAAACTTAGGTAGTAGTTCATATCCTTGACTCTAAGTTGACTTTTTCTGAGATTCCATTGCCATATCTCTGTAGAAAATAAAAATTTGATCAAAAGTTTAGCACGTACAGAATCAAAGGGAGTTATATAAGACTTCCATTTTGGCATAAATACCACCTATAGGGCTAAAAGAAAAAGCTTAATGAAATAAGAAACCTTTTGAATGGGAGCTATTTTAGAATTACGGAGGTTCAATGGAGAACCATGCTTGATATTTCTCCCTTCCCCTTCCTAATCAAAGATCTCTTTTATCTAGATAAGCAAGCTGTAAATAGCAATTTATCATCTCCACTTATATGGGGATGGATAGAGACTTCAAAACAGCCAGCAAGTGACTACTCCCCAGAATATCTGCACTTGATTCTAGAATGTGTCTTAAATTGCTTAAATATCTACCTACTCATTCCACATTTATTAGTTTCCATATCCAGGTGCTCTGCTAGCCTCCAGAGCAACTAAATCAAGTAGGTCTACCACACTTCAATATCTTAAATTGGTTGTTTGGGAAGGCAGACAAATTTGTCAATGATACACAGGGGCTGATGACAGTATGTACAGAGGGTGGTGGAAATACGGAGGAAAGACGTCAAATCTAGACTTGGAGCTGAAGGAGCCACATAGAGAAGCTCATATTTGAAACCAGTTTTACGGGATTATTGTGTGTTAGATAATGTGCTAGGGTATAAATGAGGGCACTGCGGAGAAAGGAAATTAAATGCACTTTCCTCTTAGGAAAAAAAACCTGAAAGCTGCCCCGCATCTTGAAACTGATCAATCCTACCACCTGACTTCCCCGGAAATGGTTCTTTCTCTGTTTCCTGCTAAACAGAGACATATTCTTTCTATCTTTGCTAGAGCCAGTGTTTAGGTTTTAACTGGTGCCTTCTCTTCCTACTACAGAAAAAGTGAGAGAAAAAGAAAAGTCCATAAAATATCAACAAAGGCCAGTTAAGAAACAAGTAGGTGCCAATCATCAAGAATGAAAAGCATCCTCAAAATGTTGTATATTTTTAAAGTTCCGTGAATTTCAAATGACAATAAGTGAGAGATTTTTATTCTTTAAGGAATACTATGCACAGGGAGATATTTTCTTCACTTTCCAGTACAGCATCATTTAAGAAGACTTCAGTAAACATAAAAACAATATTTATCACCAAATCATAGCAAATCTGCACAGAATGTAAGAATTATATATATTTAAGAATCGCTAATTTTGCTGAATATAGAAACAGGATGATTTTACCTACATTTTCCCTAGACTGTTATAAAAGCTAATTCCAGTAAGGACTAAATAAAATAATTTATTATTTCCACACAAAACTAATCTTGTCTGCATGTTACAATAAATGAACACAAAACTGACTCAGTGCTATTTTTAATTCTGCTCTATGATTCTGACTGATAGCCTATTTTCTGTATATGTGATGAAAAATTGTCCATTTCTTCAAATATAGATCATTCAACTTTCATTTTATTATAGTAAGGAGTAGTTTTAGTGAAAGTAATAAAGCTTGAATTTAATCATTTATTCAATAGGCATTTATTAAGGGTCTGCTATGTAAAGACCTCTTCTGATTCAAAGCGATATAGCCATCTTCTGCACAGAATTCTGTAAAGAAAGGATGGAAAGAAACTCAGGGGAGAGCCATCCACTTTTGATTCTATTCCTATTTTGTACTATTTCTGATCACCATTTTCCCTACAATCAATAAACCTGTTTGTCTCATAACTCACTCCTTTAGTTTAGTCTCTCTTTTCCATTCGTCTTGTTATTCCAAAATATCTATCAGTTTTTCTTTTGGAAACTATCAAATGTCTTCGTTTAAACTAATTGTATACATAATGAACACATTTTTGAGATTTCTGTCCTAGAGAAAAAGTTATTTACCTGAATTAGTAATTATATCATAGCTGCAAGCTCTTCAGAAAAAAAATAATGAAAAAACACTTCCATCACAAAGAGAAAAACATAGCAGATGTTGTAAAGCATATTTATGCCTTTATTGCTCCGTAAAGAAATGCAATTATTTACACACTATTGTGTGTAGACTATGATAGAAGTTTGAAAAAATAAAAAGAAAAACAAACACCACCTAATCTATGGGAAAATAAAGAGTTAATAATGCAGTGGTTTCTGCTTGCCACGTTGGTATTTAATCTGCTCATTTCTGTAAAAAAATAACATGGAAAGCTGAAAGACAGAAGACAATTCAGACAAAATCACTAATTAAATAATGATGGGACAAAATAAATTAACACAATAAAGAGATTAAAGGACTTTAATACATAGAGTTTGCCTGAAAAAGAACAAATGAAAAGGCATAGCTATAATTATTGGAAAGGTGACTATCAAAACCAGGTTGACAAAAACAAAATCTTTTATAATACTCAAACAAATTAAACTTTGCTGCAGCAAAACTGTTAGATCAGGTGTGCAGACTACAAAGGTTAGTATTTGCAAAATGAAGGTTTGGGGCTGACCCAGTTGAACTGAATACCATAAAGCAATGAGCAGACGGCCGAGTGCTGTCTGTCTGTCAGACATACTACAGGAACTCAGAACTGTCCCCAGCTGTTCACAGGATGTCACTCTCACTGCCCTGGAGAGGTGCTCCCATCTCAGGCCAGCCTGATTCCTCCAACACCCTCACATACAGACACACACTCTCACAAGTGCGCACACACACTGACACACTCACATACACACACACACTCACAAGCACACTCACGTACACAGTCACACACTCACAGACACTGATACACTGACACACTCACAAATAACCTCACACAGACCCATACTCACATATACTGATGCACGCACGCACACACACACATGCACACACCAGCTCCTTCCCCCTGCTTGACCAGGTGGTGCTTCAACCACGCTCCACACTGCTGAGCAGTGCCCATCACTGCCCCTCCCCCAGCTAAGCCAGCAGCCCTCTGGAGTACCACCCCCCAAACTCACCTGCCCACCCCTAGACTTGAAGATTATTGAGAAACAGATAGTGTGTGTTTTTCATATAACCTCTCCTAGCACAGTGCCTGGCTTATACTGAGCTCAAAGTAAATGCTTGTTAAAAAAGAAATAGTAATGAATGTGAACTATAATTTAATATATATATATATATATATATATTATACATATATATATATACATATATATCATCACAAGAAGTGGAGTACAGCATTAGGAATAGAGACAGTGGAAATGTAACGGCTGTATGTGATGTCAGAGGGATAGTAGATTGGGGGAGGGGGTTATCGCTTTGTGAGGGGTGTAAATGATAAATGTCTAACTATTACATTGTTTTGTACACCTGAAACTAATAAAAATAAATTAATTTTAAAAAATTGAAATGAACTTTGGATGACATCTGAGTTGCGATGGCCTCCTCTCTCTCTGTCTCTCTCTGAAATGGTTTACAGTTCAGGCTTTAATATGACTGTATCTACTCTATTGGTTTACTCTTGCCTTTGTTATTACTCTTGTTATTTCTGTTTTTATTTCTTACTGCACTGCTATGGCTGCTGCACTACTGAAATGCTGAAGCATGTGATTCTTAAGACTGATGGCAAAGACATCTTTGCTGGCTGGGGGAAACCCACAAACACCTGTTACTGCTGTAATGGGGGACATGTCTGGCTCTGGTCCTCACAGAAATGGCACATTGAGTTCTCCGTGAAAGAGTGGGTTCTGACTTCATAGTGGGTTCTGACTTTACTATATGGTTGTTTTCTCTGTCTCAAGAAATCCTGGGACAAAAGAATGAGTAGGAGTGAGTGACACATTTCTTTAACCTCTGGGCATGACTTAGTACTGAAAGTGAACGGGAATATTGAGACAAAGATGCTTTGACATAGTTAATGTTCTGATTTTTACCCCAGACAGCATATTAAATACTCTCATCCCCATCTATGCAGTACTGGAACTACCGTTCAGTAGAGCCCTGCAGAAGAGATGTTAATTGAATGTACATCTACTACTGATTTCAAATTGAATTAAATTTTAATTTGGAGTCCTGAGAAATAATCAAAACATTAAAATGTGAAAAGAAAATGTATAGTCATTTTGTCTCCTTTAGCTGAAATGTCAAGGTTTCCTAGAGACATTTCTAGGAAATGGCTTAGATTTTGATGAGTTGTTATCAAAGCTTTCAAAACTTTTACAAATATTATAAATCAAACTCATATGTCTAATGAAAATTATTTTCAGTATAGGCTATTGTTGCTCCCATAAATTTTTTACTATGAAAGTTGACATTCCCTCACTGGAAGGAAAAAAAAAATTTCTTTGAGAAAGCTGTGGTCCTCAGCAAGTGCCCGCTTGTTATATCAGTGTCCTTACAGGAGGGAAGAATTGCTTTGTAGGGTTCTGAGAAAACGGCCAAGCAGCCCAGCCCAGCCTCTGACTCCCCCTGAGCGAGGGACCAGTTTCCCTTGAGAATCTACCTTCTTGACTTATATAGATGGTGCATCTCTCACTCCTGAGAGGATGGCCCCTGAAATATGCTGACTGTACCTTTTGTAAAGAAAATGCCTTTCATGGTTGGAACATGGGAACTATTACTGGCATTAGAATTGTATCCTGTGAGAAGCTGCATGCTCTTTTTCTTGATTTTCTGGTCTCGATATTTCATGGTCTTGATAAAACAAAAAAATAAATGACAAATTTGCCTTGGCATCTCATTGGTCAAACCAATTTTGATGCTAAGGCAGTGTGACTAGCACAGGAAGGGAAACGTTACCCAGTTTGATGGTGTTGACCGTGGGGCAGAGCAGTTGGTATTTAAATCCACAGAGTCAAGAAAACCTGTCACAGATAACTTTTTATGGGGAATTGAAAATGCCAAGGCAAAGGTTGGCATGTCATCCATGGAGAGTAACAAAAGATATGAAGGAAATCTATATTAAACTGTTCTGGTATAGATTTATGCTACACGGAAAAGTCAGAAATTTCTCTGGGCAGGTGTCAATGGAAAGTTCTTATCTAATTTCCATGCACCGATTTTGGTACTTGGCCCAGAATTCTCAACCTCATACTCTTTCAGATCTCTGCATATTAAAAATAGCTAGAAGACCTGGGTTCCAAAGATAATGATATGCTATGGGACCCAGGTATGGCTCGAACCCTTAGGTACCTCCCCCACACAGGGCTTATCTTCAAATCAAATTCATTTATGTTCATGAAAGTGTTTGATATTACAAGATTCTGTGTAGATGTCAGATGTTCTCATCTTTCAAGCAAAAAAAAAAAAAACTTGAGAATATGAAGAAGTTGAGAGATAATGAGAGTAAAGAGTGGTTATCAAATCAGTATCTTACATAATTAGAATTTTCTAAAGGGGAAAGCTACCTTTAATATCCTATCCCACTTTTTTTTCTAAAGTAAAGAGATGCCACTTCTGATGTTTACAAAAGAAAAAGGATCACATGCTTGTGTTGGTCTAGGACCCATTGCAATTCAGAGTGACTTGGGGATCAGACTTTCCACCCACACAAATACAAGTCACACTCAGGAAAACATTCACTTGCTTAACCTAGTCTGACATTTTTCTACTAGTCATGTATGTATTTTAATTTTATACTTAATTAATTTTTTTAAGCAATTTCCCTCCAAAAAATCAGATCGATCTAAAATATACCAGGTAACAAATGAATATTCTACTTGTTATTATGTGTAAGTAAGATAAGTACATCAGAATAATCTAAAATGTTTTCTTTGGGTAAATTTTGAGCTCTTACTACTTACCTGGGGAAATGGTCCAGGAGGCGGTCTTACTCCATCATCCCTGTGCAGCACTGGCTGACTGATGACATGTGGTCTTTTTCAGAGCTGGAGGCTGAGGAGTGGTGCAAGCATCTCTGTATGGAATGTCTGGGGACCAGGCTGAACGACATCAGCCTTGGGGAACCGGATCTTCTGGCGGCAGGAGTACAGAGGGAACAGAACGGTAAGTGTGCGTCGCCTTCCATCATTTTAAAGGACACATAACTGTAGGACTTGGAGAATGAAAAGGAGCTCAGAAATATGGCAGACCGATCATTTTGAAGGAAAGTAAACTGATCTCCTTGAGCTGTTCAGAGATTTTCCCAAGGTTGCATAGCAACTAGAGAAAACACTAAGATACAACCCAGGTATCTTGATTTCTCATTCTGTGACCTTGCCATTTATCTAAATAAATAATTAACTCACTGTATATTAGGTTTTGAATGTAAAACATTCCTATATTTTCTTCCTTGAGAGTTATTATAGTTTAAATTCTATATTAACAAGTTTGGCCTATTGTATTATCAATCGATTTCAGGGAATTGGGCTAATATGATGTCTTAGCTTAGACAGCCATAAGAAAATACCATAGACTCGGTGGCTCGAAAAACGGGAATTAATTTCTAATAGTTCTGGAGGCTTCGGGTCCAAGATTAAGGTGCCAGCAAGGTCAGTGTCCAGTGAGGACCTTCTTTTGACTTGCAGACAGTCACCTTGTTCCTGTGTCTGAGAGAGAGAGAGAAAGAAAGGAGAGAGCTCTACTAGTTTCCCTTCTTATATGGGCACTAGTCCCATTATGAGAACCTACCCTGATGACCTCGTCTCAATTTGTTCCCAAAGACTCCATCTTCATATACTGTCACTCGGAGGGTTAGGACTTCAACATATGAATTTGGAATGGGGCGAGGGTGGGAAGGACACAATTCACTCCATAGCAACTACAAGTAGGAAAGTACAGGGTATGAAATCGCAGAGGATGAGAACATTGAGATTTATGTGGCACACAGAGTTTACTGCCTTCACTGTTCTCTATTTTAACAGGCATTTCTGATACCCACTGAGAATTCATGCTGAACATGCTTGAGCAGCACCTCTAAACCATGAAATCTGTGGGATGTAATGAGCTTATTTTTCTCCATTTAAAAAAATAATAATCACCATCACCACCAGATAACCTAGTAGTATGAAAACAGAAATTTTTCAGTGTTGCTTATTTTTTTTTTTTTTTTTTTTTTAGATTTTATTGGGGAAGGGGAACAGGACTTTATTGGGGAACAGTTGTGTACTGCCAGGACTTTTTTCCAAGTCAAGTTGTTGTCCTTTCAATCTTAGTTGTGGAGGGTGCCGTTCAGCTTGAAGTTGTTGTCCTTTCAGTCTTAGTTGACGAGGGCGCAGCTCAGCTCCAGGTCCAGTTGCCGTTGTTAGTTGCAGGGGGCACTGCCCACCATCCCTTGCGGGACTCGGGGAATTGAACTGGCAACCTTGTGGTAAGAGCCCACCGGCCCAGGTAGGAATCGAACCGGCGTTAGGAGCATGGAGCTCTAACTTCCTGAGCCACCAGGCTGGCCCAGTGTTGCTCATTTTTGATGGCTCGTGTTGAAAAAGGTTGAGGGATATTAGGTTTATTTTGTTTAATAATTCTAACCTCATAAAAAAGCTATAAGTACTTTAACATAGATTTTTAAAATTTATGAGTAATTGTTTCATTAGAGAAGGTAGTATTTTGTTCACTTAAATGACCTTCCAAAAATACATGGTAACCTAAAAGGAAATTGGCAATCTTACTTAAACACCCACACACACAGATTGGCACAATTTGTTGCTTGCATGTGCCAATTTTCTCACTTCCTAATCAACAAACTTCTCCCATAAGTAAGGTAATTCCATTTTGGGCTCCCCCTGAAATAACTACCAGTAGTCTATTAAGTCTCACAGCTGAAAGCGCTGAAAATGCTCTTTAGCCAACCTGAACCCTCTCCTTTGGGCCCTTGACTGCTAGGGACACACCTGTTCCTTAGACAGCACACCCATTCATTTTACTACGTGCAGGGAAAGTATTTGTTGTTTCAGTTAGCTAATTATAGTCTTGGAAGAATAATGTCCTCTTTCAAAGTTGTCCTTTCATGGCCTTCAATCACTATTCCAGATTCTTCAAAGCATAACACCTCATAAAATAAACAAAATCTTTACACTTCCTAATACATGTTTGAAGATATTAACATGTAAAAATGGGAATAAATCCTTTCTGAAAGATTGTCATTACAGATTCAGGTTTTGTGTTTTTTTTCCTTAAGCAAGCCCATATTAAATTGTGTAACTTATTCTTCATCAGAAAAATGAGTTTACTATTTTATGATTGAGGTGCTTGGACTTAGTTTGCAATTCCTCCTCAGAGATGAGGTGCATATGTGTGCAGAACTGACGTAATAAGTGACACTCTTGTGGCTGGTGGTGGTCTGGCGGTGGTACCCCAGCATCAAGGCAGGACTCACTCACTGCTCAGCCTTGACCGCAGGGCTTTTTGACATTCAAAATGACTGCTTCTCCTCTACTGTTTTAATGACTCTTCAGACCGCTTGATCTTACTTACTCTGTGACTAGCTAAGAATAAACATTTGTGCAAATAATTTTTGAAGATGTAAGGTGTATTGCTGAGATAAAAAGAGTTATTGATTAAATTCCTTGCTATAATCATCTTTATCTAGTGCTTTCAGCTGCTTTCATATCGACTCAGGATCACACATGGTTTAGGGGAAAGTAAGCAAACACAAGGACGCGCGCACAGACACACACACACACACACACACACACACACACACACTTGTTCTTAGACTTCAATAACACTGCCACAAGAAAGTAGTCATTATTAAGCAGTCATTTCCAACTTTAAATTCTTACACTTTCCTGAATCTTCACGTCATTTAGTAGTATTCAAGGCAGCCTACACTGACCTTAGATGTATGGTGTTAACAATCATAGTTCTTTGTAAAGGATTCACAATACATAGTAGCGATTCTAGAAAACAAATGTTTTATATTAAGTATTAACAGCAGAAGTAAGCATTGTAACCAAAAAGCAACTCCTGTAGAGAATTCCTGCAGTTGTAGTTAGAAGTGGACTCCAAACATATGTCCAATTTGTTATTGATGAAAGAGATCACCATCTGGAAGAAAATGGAAAAATAATCCCAGACTTTGCCATCTGGTGAATATGAAGTCAGATCTAAGGGTTTGGCTATGTCCAGGACTTAGGGTCCCTGCTTATGAATGGACGAGAATTGGCAGGAATTCCGACTTTTAGCCTAAGAATGTGTAAGCCTTTCTTCAGAACAAGAGCACTATTCCAGCGTTGTTTTGGAATTATTTACCTGAGTTGCCATAGCAACCATTCCACTCACACACCCTTGTGTGTCTTTCACTCATTCATTATTCACCCATCAAACATTTCTGAGGCTATGATATGCAATGACTAAGTTGAAGAAATGTAGAATTATACAAAATATAGTCAGTACTTTTAAGAAGCTCACAAAGTAGTAAGGGAGCCAAATCTATAAACAAGGTGTATCGATCATTATATTTTTAAATAATGCTGTGTGGCTGGTTACACAAAATCTCCATAGCAGCAATCTGGAAGCATGTCTTTATAGTTCATGCGTAGGTGGTTGGCTAGGGTTCAGCTGATGCAGTCTGAGTGCTGCTGAAATTGGCATCAAGCTTCTGACTGTGTCTGTTCCATGTGTCTCATCCTCTTACACTAATAACTACTGAACGGGTATTCTCAGAACAAAGATGAAGTACGGCAAGAGAGCAAACCCAAACTTGCAACACAGTTTAAGTCTCTGCACGTGTGGAGTCCACTGACTTCCGTTGGTCAAAGCAAAGGCTATTGCCAAGGCCAAAGTCAAGGGACACAGAAGTACATTCCACCTGTGAGGCCCTGACATGGGTTAGAGCGTAGGATCTAACATGGAGAGGAAGTAAAGAATAGAGGAAAAAGTGATCCAACCTACCATCTGAGGTATAATAAAATACATGCTAAAATAACGATAAAAGAAAAGCACTGTGGTATAGGTGCTTTTTAAAATTATGTTTCATTCCCCCAAATACGCTTTCTCAATCAGGCAATTCTGAAATTCTTAATGCCTGTGAGTAGTTAAAGCTGATATTAGCAGGAGGTTACTCCTGTGGAAAGTGACCAGTTAATGACAAAACAAATGACAACAGTAACAATAGACCCCTTTCTCTATTGTAATGATCTTTCCCTCAGTTTTTCAAAAATGATCTGGGGTGAACTATATTCACTCTGAGTTTTTTCTTTATAACCAGTAATAAAAGGATTTTAGAGGTTTATTTTTTGTCCATAGGATAGCACTGAGCAAAACCAACTTTTCCATGGGAAAGGAACCAATGAATACCTATGTTTGGGTTTTTAAAATGCCATCCACATACACTACTATTTCCCAAAGTGAGTTCCAGGAAATGTTACAACAGCGCGCTCTCTGACGATGGAGTCAGTGGAGTGGATTTAACACTATGTAACACTGTTGTGGATTGAATTGTGTACCCCCCAAAAAAAGACACATCAAAGTCCTAACCCTTGGCACCTCAGAATATGACTTCACTGGGAATAGGGTCTTTACAGAGATAACCGAGTTTCTGAGGCCTTATATAGCCAACACGTCCTGATAAAGAAGGGAAATCGGGAGACAGAGGCAGAGAAGACAGCCACGTGACGAGTGATGCGTCTGCAGGCCAGGGATGCTCAGGTACCAGAAGCTACGAGAGACCAGAAAGGATGCTCCTTCTGGAGCCTTCTGAGAGAGGATGGCCCTGCCAGCACTTTGAAGTTGGACCTCCTGACTCCAGAACCAGGAGATAATAGGTTCCTATTATTTTAAGCCACTCAGGTTTTGGTACTTTGTTACAGCTGCCCCAGAAAACTAATACCAACCCTCTGTGATGGTGCCAGTATACATTAGCAGAGGAAAACTGTTGAGAAGTCCTAATTAAGACCTTGTGTAACTTCGTATAATGCCACATTTCCCAAAACTCACTTTACTTATGTTTCTCTTTCTACACATAAAACCTGTTCATATCCAGTGGAACTTACGTTCCATGAAACACATATTTGAAAATGCCAATATAAGCAATGAAGGTGATTATGCACAGGGAAAGCCGGAGGGTGATGGTGATGGCAGCATCCACCCGAGCAGGGATAAGATGACATCCATGGATGCAACACAGAGTCTTGAATGGGCTATAACTATTTGCCTAGCTTTGTGTTGTGTTGTTTTAATTTCATTATTTAATCAATATAGAGAATGCATATAAATTAACAAACCAGGTTAAAACCACCACTTTCCCACTTGGTCTTCAATACGTAATACAATGGAGTAAAGGTTAATGCCATATATATATATATATATATATATATATATATATATATATATATATATATAAGCCTCTCTTTGCAAAGGTGCTTCAGAGAAACCAAAGATGTTCTGTAGTGCTTCTCTTTCCACATTGCCAACTCTAAGTGATCCATTTGTTTAACTCTAACCATGTCATTACAAAGTGAGATGCATACTGAGAGAAATACCTTGAAACACCAAAGGACCTGTCCTGTTTCCTGTGCCCTGGAAACATCCCCTATACAAACATAGGAAGAACAAAGATGCAAATTGAAAAGCGCTTGTAGTTACGTGAAAAAAAAAGTTTTGAGGAAGAACCCTGAATCCAGAGTTACTGGTATCTCCCAGCTGCCGGCAAGAAGAAAAGAGTGACTTTGAAAATACGCGTGTTGTGGAGAGCAAGAGATAAATGCCCTACCCTTCCCCTTTCCATGGGAGGTCAGTAGACAGAAGCACATGCTTACATTTCCCATTATAAACTGGAGGTTACTTCAAGAGAAAAGACTAGAATCTGATGCGTCACATTGGGGTTGATGACAAGCACAGGAAGGCTAATGGAGAGATGTCAGTAGAACCCAGCCAGGTGTAGGAAGGTAAAGATGGCATCAGTTGTCTCAAATCTGAGTGTGGCATGGAGGGGGTGCCCAAGTTTCCTGTCGGCCCACACTGGACCCCAGGTACCATCTGGAAGCAGAAGCTGGCATATCCCAGGAGAGCAGAGTGAGGTAACTTCATAGGGACATGGGTGCATACGAACCAGAAAACAGGCCCCATTTCTTCTCCTACCACCTGTCACTAGATGAGTTCTGCCAGCTGGCAATTCAGCCTCGATGAAAAGGAGAGGGAACTCAGAGGTTGACCTTTGATCAGAAACTGGGTTAAATGAATGGTCATTTGACAGAACATGAATACAAACATACATATGAAAAGAAAAGAAAAGCTTGATTGAATTCAGTATATAACAATGAGATTTCATTTTTCGATACTCCCAAGTTTTGATGATCCATTTTTTTTCCTTGCTACAGGAAAACATACTGTAGTGTAAAGCATATAAGTTGAACATGTAGCCGGACAAGCAGAAATTGCCAAACAGATTTATTATGTCATCAAGTTCTGGTCTGCTTCTTATAGGGTATGGGCCTATGGTCAAGTTACCAAAATTCTCTAAACCTCAGCTTCCTACTCTTGAGGATAATAGTGATAGTCCATGTCTCATAGGTCTATTGTGAGGGTTAAATAAAATACAGCATGGAAAGCAAGTAGCACAATGCCTGACAGGAAAGTCAGTATTTTCCTGGGCTCTCGGTGAATGTCTCCATCACAGCCACATGAGGCATGTGTTAAACAAGAAAATTCTGGGCCCCCACCCTTATCTCCCCACCCTTATGAAAAAAATTCAAAATATTATCTCTGATTATAGCCTTTGTAAATAAAATCTATTATATAATTTAAATCTCTGAGGTTTACTGGGTAACAATATTCAAAAGATAATAGAAGAAATGATTAGGGACCATACAAAATAAAACAGGGCAATATAAATAAGGCACTAATGATTTGAGAATAAATTTGAACAAATTATTTTTATTAAAGCATAGCTTTTCTCAGACTGGTGTAAAAATAATCTAAAATTATTTAGAGAGTCAAATTACCCAAAGTGACTCAAGGAAAAAAACAGAAAATCTAAAGAGCACTGTAACCCATTAAAGAAATTAAAAACTATTATACAATTTTCCATACTCCAACTCCAGTCCCATATAGTTGCACTGTTGAATTCTATTCACTTGAAGAAATAATACCAGTCCTATGCAAACTTTTTCAGAAACTGGAGGAGGGAGGATTATTCCACAATTCATTTTATGAGGGCATTATAATCCAGATACTAAAACCAAGATACTATAACCCAGATACTATAACCCAGGTACTAAAAGAAAATTGCAGACAAATACCCTTCATGCGTGTAAGTACAAAATTCTTTTAAAAATTAGAAAAAGGAGTACTAAAGTGTTACATGAAAAAATAACACACTCTGATCAATGTTGGTATCTGCCAGAAATGCAAAGAGTCCCAAAAATCAATCAATATGTTTTACTGTATTAATAGATTAAGGGGGGAAATCACATGATTATTGTAATTCATCCATAAAAAACTTTTGATAAACACAACTTAACAGGCATTTATGAAAACAACTCTCAAAAACCTAGGACTAGAAGAGGATTTTTCTCAAACTGATGAAAGACATCAGTGAAGAACCTTCAAAAAGTATCATGTTGAAGGTAAAATGTTGAATGCTTTCTTCATAAGATTGGAATAAAGACAAAGATATCCTCCCTCACCACTTATATTCTATTTAAGATTCTAATTTATGTAATATGACAAGAAAAGAAAATAAATCATAAGGATTGGTAAAAAATAAAAAGCTAGGATTGTGTACTTGGAAAACCCTAAGGAATCTATGAGAAAGCAACTACAACTAAGTAAATTCTGAGATATTGCAGGATAAAACGTTAATATGCAAAAATTTGCACATATATAATGATATATATAATATTTATACACATATATTAGCAATAAACAATTGCAAAGGGAAATATAAAAATATCATTGATAATACCATCAAAAAAAATCACATACTCAGATATAAAATCGGCAAAGTATATAACCAGACCTCTACACTGAAAGCTGAGAGAAATTAAAAGGGACCTAAATAAATGGAGCAATAAACCATGATCATGATTGCAATATTCAATATTGTTAAGGCATTTCTGCACTATTGAGAAACGGATTGAAGAGCTCATCACCCGTTTGTGTTTTTTTTTTTGTTTATTTCTACTCACTGAATGGGGTTTTGCTTCATATCAGAAACTCCATCTCCGATCCTCTGCTTTCTGTTGCAGCTAGGCTCCCCACTTACCTCCACCGACCAGGCTCAAGCTATTAGCTATAGGTAGGTTAGTGTCTGCCCTGAATTCAACCTGTGTGAGTCCTCACTGGCTGAGCAAGGTAAGTTTCTAACCTTCTCAGGGCCAATGACCCCTTCAATCTCTCACACATAGCTTGGGGTCTCACTGTTCTTTTTCCAGGACCATGTCTCCTGAGTGTAGCTACCCTTTCTCACCAGTTCTTGTTCAATTCAATTCGACCAAATCTTGTTTTGTAGTCTCCTTGGGACTGTTCTCGTAACTGAGTATAACCCTGTGTCCCAGGCCTTCTGAAGCATGGTCTCTCCCTTTGGACCTCTTAATTCAGCCCTAGTGTAAAAATGCCCATGAAAATGTAACTGCAGATTCAATAGTAGTATCTTTGTTAGACATAACAATCAGTTTAATGATTATTCCACCTTGTTATTGTTTTTGGCCATTTAAAATACAATTCTATTTTCTTACATATCAGCCATTATACAAACATAAATTTTACCAAAATACAATTTCACAGGCAATATTCTTGGGCTTTGTTTCCACTCTAGAATTCTGTAGTTTATATGTGTGAATACATTTTAATCTAATGTTTTTTACTAGCCTCTTCAAAAATGTATTCACACATTCAGCAGTCTTCATAACCCTTTGTACTAGGAGAATTTTTATTTATGTTTCAGGATATTATTATCTTTATTTAGATAACTAGTTTCTTTTCTAATTCTTCTGGGTACTTGGAAATGTGTTGTTTAGTGCTCCTTAATAGTCCTTTTATTGTTGTTGTTGATTATCTTAAAAGAAAATAGTTAGAATATACATATCTTCATGAATTATAAACTGTATCTTTCATAAACCTCCTTCCTTTCTATGCCTCTCTCCCTTCTTTTGTTCCAACTGGCACAGGAACTCTTTCTTGCCAAATCAGTCATGAGTCAATTGAGATGGATTAATTTATTATAGTATATGAATTAATTGAGGATAAATTTATTTAAGCAGACATCAGAGAATAGTCTTGAATAAAATGTGCTGCTTTGTTCTACTGGAACATGACATCACTTTTCAAAAGCATTCCTCGTGGTTTCTCTAATGCTGCTACTTGCTGGTAATATTCTGAGATGAGGTTCACAAATCAACAGTTCTCAAAGTGTGGTCCTCAGGACAGTGGCATCAACGTCCCCTGAGACCATATAGAAAAAATATACATTGTGCAGCCCCAGCCTGTGTCAGAAACGATAAGGGTGGAGGACGCCCAGCCATTGGTGTTTAAACAGGCCCTTTAGGTAACGCTGATGCACACTAAATCCTGAAAACCAGTACTCTAGGCAGAAAAACCAAATGCAGTTCCTTAAATAAGAAAGTGACATTATTAGTGAGTGGTTTTAAACACCTGCCTAATAAAATTATTTCACAAAGGTAAACATTTGAAAAAGTCATTTAGTGGAGCCAATTTTAACTATGGCAATGGGAAACACATCGAATTTTATTTAGCAAAGCAGCATGTTTTACATTACTAAGGGCATAAAATAATTTATTCATAGCAAATGCAGAAACCTTCCTTCCATTACAATGGAATTCAAAGAAGTAGAACTTACTAGATAACTTGATGTGCTGTCCTCATCTTTATGTGCCTAGTTTTCTGCTGGATGACATTAGTCTAGTTTTTAATTGATTCTCAAATCCTTGGAAATCAGCCATTAGGGAAGATGGATTTGAATATTTAAAAATTGAGAATACAATTTCTTAGGATAATTTCTTTCCTAAGATGTAAGATATAGCATTAAAAGGAAGATTGCAGCATTCCAAACCATAACAAGAAGGGCTTAACTTGAGTTGCTATGTCACAGTGTGTGAAGACTGGTAAATTAGAAAGCGGACAAGAGGCAAGGGACACCATAGGTACATTTCACCTGTTTATGTTGCCTACAGCTGGCCTGGAAGGACTCCTTTAGGGCAACTTATTCAATCACTTTGTATTTGTTTGTAAATGTGCCTCAATGATTTTGATATCTAGAACTCTGTGTCATGTGTATCTTATTAAATTCACTTATTCATTATTTTCCAGCTCTCTCTAGTGACCACTGTGATGATTGTACTTTTTCTGTCTTTGTTATTGCTAGGTTTCATCTGCTAACATTAGAGAACACAGACATTTCTGGGAAAATACAATGCTTTTTCTGAGTCCTCTGTAATACTCTGTAGATTATATGTAACTTTTCATGTACCATCTATCTGAAGGACACTCAATATCAGGATTATTTTTTTAGATGACCTGTTTTTTTGTTTTCTTTTTTTCCCCTCAATTACCAAACTGTGGGTATGAATATCAAGGGTCAATGCAGCTTTCAGCAACAGTAAAATTGGTTAATGGTGTTCATATATTTCAACAGTTTGGGAGAAGTGTTATTTCTTGGCATTTTGGCAGTGATGCTTCAGTTGCTATCTTAAGACTCCGGAATTCATGGAAAGGAAGAAATTCAGAGGAATGTTTTACTCCTCATTTGTATAACAATACTTTCCTTATGCACAACAGATGTTGACTAGATGTCACTGTCGACATATGACTGGTTCCAATTGTAAAAGCTGAACTTCATCAAAAGGGTCTTGACCAAAGAAAAGAAGACTGCTGTTCAGGCATTCTCTATCTTCCTGAGTCACTCTGTTGGGTCCAAGTTTCATTTATACTCTTTTATGAGACCACGCCCCTTTGATTTACTATTTGTCACCCCATTGCAGTAGAAATTGGAGTGTTAATGTGAATGATGTATTTAATGCTAAATGTTGTTTCCTTACTTGATTGCATATAAGAATTTTAGAGTTTATGGAATATACCAGGTGTGACCATAAAATATGGTGAATGTTTAAATTTAAAACAAATTATTATAGTAAAAGACACATTGCCATTAATCCCCCTCAAAATACCTCCCCTCACTTTGAACACACTTATTCCATCGTTGTTGCCACTTTCTGAAGCAGTTCTGGAAGTCCTCTTTTGGGAGTATCCTTAATTGCTCTGTTGGGGCTGCCTCGATGTCCTGAATCATTTTGACTTTGGGGAAGAGCCAGAAGTCGCAGTGCCAGATCCGGTGAACAAGGTGAATGAGGACACACTGTAATGTTTTAATTTGACAGAAATTGCTGTACCAGACGTGATGTGTGACACAGAGCCTTTCTGTTGTGATCACAAAATACAGTGAATGCTGCTGCTGAGTGCCATCCAACGGAAAGGCAGGGATCTTCAATATGGGAAGTGGCACGTGGAACCTTAGTAACAGTGTGTGACAAGTTGCAACTTGTTTGGTGCAGTCAGTTGGGAGTGAGCTATGGTTGAGAGAAGGTGTGTTTTAAAGTGTGCTGTAAATCATCCTCCATCATGACAACACTCCGTGTCACACATCGCTTCTGGTATGGCAATTTCTGTCAAATAAAAACATTATGGTGTGTCCTCATCCACCTTATTCACAGGATCTGGCACCGTGGAACTTCTGGCTCTTCCCCAAAGTCAAAATGATTCAGGACATCGAGGCAGCCACGGCAGCGCAAATAAAGACACTGACGAAAGAGGACGTCCAGAACTACTTCAGAAAGTGGCCAGAGTGATGGGATAAGTGTGTTGAAAATGAGGGGGAGTTTTTTGAGGGGGATTAATGGCAATGTATCTTTTACTGTAATATTTTTTTAAAAAACATTCACTGTGTTTTTTTATCAGACGTAGTATATTATACATATATATGCTTTTTATTGCAGATAATTAATGGGGCATTGGTCTTTCTTCCTTGCTATAAAAGTTATCTAATTTTGTCCTTTCTTTAGAAAATGAATGTGAAATCCATATACTTATTAGTTTTATAGGTCAATAATCTAGTAAAAAATTGAATCGTTAGATTATTTTGATCAAAAATATCTAGACACTTTAATATGAATATTGTCCATATGGTTACTAAATTTCAAGCTGACATCTTAAATTTAATTTAACTGATTTGGAATCTGATTTTTTTTTTTTTTGCATCAACAAATCATTATTCTGCAAAATACCTGGCACAGAAAAGATTCTTTCTATTATACAGACAATGCCAACTCAGTAGCAGTGAGCATCCAGTGTTTAAAATCGAGGCATTCTGACGGATGATAGTACATTCCTAAGTGTATCAATCCTCTTCCAACTGCAGCTGCAGCATTATGCCTCTTAAAATAATTAATTCAACAGCATTGCCTTTAAAGCACTATTCACAATTAAATTCAAACTCACAAAGATGTATCTGCTAGTAATTCTTTAATTTTTCATTATCATGACTCATTATTTTTTATAATTCCTCAAATCTTGCAGCCCATAATCATCAGGGCATATATTTATTTTATTCATAAAGTTGACCAATATTTATTTATCAAAATGATAAATACTATAAACCAAGACTACGGTCCTAGGAACTAGGGCTATTTCATAGTACACTTTATAGGTCATCCCAAGGTCTTAATTCCTGGAACTTAGGAACTAACCTTATTTTCAAAACAAAGTGCACATAATGCATTTAAATGAGAACCAAGGGCAGCAGAATTTTGTGGTAGCCTTTGAGATACACAAAACATTATAAAGCAAGGTTTGAAATTATTGCCTAGTAATCAGATTTTCAGCTATAAAATATCCAGGAATGAAAGCGGCTATGTATTTTTATTTTGCTTACTAAAACAATGTCTGAAGTACTGCAGAAAGTAGTAATGAATATCTGTTATTATTATATGCTGAGTTTGACCATGAATACAGTGTGTTTTAAGAGCCAGTCTGAGTGCATTGAATACTTCTTGACTCAAAAGTGAAAATGAGTAAATGCTTGCTTAAATTAAGTCAGACACTCCTCGAAGGAATTCCACTTAAGTTGTGTGAAGAAGCAAACAGTAAGCACCATTTGGGCTGAAACCCCCTTAGCTTTTTACCCTTCTCTTTCCATCATGCAATTTAACCATTAATCCCCACTATAGAGAGCACATACAGCAAAAAGTTATAGAATGAGTGAGTGAATTAACAATTAAGAATACTTTAACTCCTTTTTACATATACCAAATGGAAAAAAAAAAGTAGTGTTTTGTAGTGTGTTTCAGTGACACTAAGGCACATAGTAGGCTGTAGGTAGGTATACAAATTAATACAGTGCTGCCATGAAGAGTCACACCTCTTTTCACTTATTTTTCTCCATTCTTTTTTTCTTTGCAGAACGATTCAATGTATATCTTATGCCTACACCAAATCTGGATATTTATGGTGAATGCACAATGCAAATCACTCATGAGAATATCTATCTCTGGGACATCCACAATGCCAAGGTCAAACTGGTGATGTGGCCTCTCAGCTCACTGAGGAGATACGGGAGGGACTCAACGTGGTTCACCTTTGAATCAGGAAGGTAAGCTCAACATGTGACAACCGCGTGGAGAAGGTGTGTGACAGCTAATCTCCTGAAGGAAAGGTTCTGTCCACCAACACCCAGGATGACCATTGTTTTTATAAAGGGTAGAATTCACCAACTACAGAATTTCTCCAGATTCTTGTTGATAATCAAATAAAATTGTATTAATTCTATGGCAGGTTAATTACCCTATTCGAAATAATTTCAGTGTCAGGCTGGCATCCAACTAGTTTCATAATTATTTTAATCATGCAATATAGTTTGTAATACTATTTTAATACTGTATTTTGTTTTACCCTACTGTATTTTTGGTATAATAGGGTTCCCATAAAATTCAACATATCCTTGCTGGCATTATTTTTGAGAGGTTTTTTTAAATATGCAAACAATTTTTAAAGAAGTTTTGTATAAAATTGTTGAAAGATTGCTTTTTAGATTTGAAAGAAGTTAATGCAGTATTCATTTATCTATGTGTTTATATTAATAACATTAGTTAAATATAAATATTAATTCAGAATGACTGAAGAAACGTTGGCATATCCATAATTTATGAAATGTGTAAGTCAGATTCTAAACTTAGTATGTCAAGGCAAATATGTAGGTTTTTTAATTGCAGCATATGGTTACAACCCATAAATGTCTGCTATGACCCCTTTGTGATATTGGTGTCATCCAAGACAAGACTTTGGTGTTGGGATTCTATGTGAGAGACGTTTAACATATCAGATTTCACAATGGAGACATGATTTGCCACATTCTGAAAATGAATTTGTGATATATAAGGTAATTATAGTGAAGTTTTGTTGCACTTGATATAGCAATTTTAATTTCATAACTTTCTTCTTTCTACAAAATTTCTACAAAACTGTTAATTACCTATTCAAAGTCAGATTCTAATAATATCCATCTAGGGTAGGCCAGATGTCTTTCAAATTTTTAAGGGAAAAAAAACTGAACTGAAGTAATTTTATGAGTCTGGAACCTTTTTGCACTGAGGTAATATTAAAGTCTCTATAGCACTGATTTCACTAAAAGCCTCCAAGCCTAAGTTGACTTAGAGACTATGGGTTCACTCAGCTGTCTACCTCTGTCTGCCTAGATACTGACAGTGTAATAGTAATCACATTTAGATAACTTTCAGGAAATAAAAATCCTCGTGAGAAAATGAATATTTATAGACAAGCACACTATTTAAAAAAATTATATGGTTGTGCAAAAGGCATTCTAGCTTAGAGATTCACTCACCTAAAATTTATGATAATTTTTTTTTTACTCACCTTAAACATTAATGTATATATTATATACAAAAAGGAATGGTTTGTTTTTCATCATTTTAGCAAAACTACCTCCAGTATCCCCTTGCCTGGATCTTTCTCCTGGGTACTTCTGTTTTCCTATTTTCATGTGGAGCAATTTAACTACCTTGTCTGTTCCCTCATTTCATTATGTGTCTTGGGATATTTTTCAAAAGTAGTTATATTTTCTTTTATAGTGGTTATACAGAATTTTCACTCCATTTACACTTGTCCACGTTAGTTTTTACCAATTTCTTGTTTCTTCAAAATCTTTAAGGGGACTATACTGGCTCTCCACAGGTTTTAAAATTGATATTCTCCATCAAAACGTTAAATTATTTGGCATACAATTTGGTTTATCTGACATTCCACATTAATTAGTCTTTTGATCTTGATGATTTTTAGTAATTTTAAGAAACATGAAAAATATAAATATATCAGAACAGATAATGTCCATAATCCTCAAGTTTTTTTTCTGATTTTTGTTTGGTTTGTTGGTTTAGAAGGTATTTTTTTTTTAATTTTGCCAGAAAGCCTTTTTAAAAAACAAGTATCTTAATATCTAGAAATTATCTTGACACCCCCACTCCTATTTGCCCTGAGAATTGGAAAAAGCTAGATTCAGATCACAGCTATTAATAATTTAGCCATTTAACCCCTCTGGCCTTCAGTTTTGTTCTTTGCATCAGGAAAGTTATAATCTCCACTTTCTAGATGTGCCTGGAGAAGTTGAGTGAGTTAATGAATACAAAGAAGCATACGTCACAATATTGTCACATAATGGACATTTAAGAATCAATTACCTACTCTTTATCAGAATATATATAATTTGCCTTTTTCTAGTTTCTGAATGAACTTCCTACTTAGGTCTGAAGATCTCTTTTTCTAAAGAACTCTGCGAAGATATAGCCTTAGCCCAAAATACTGGAAACGTAGGGAGAGAGAAACCAACCAAAAAGCTTGGGAGAAGCCTGTATTCAAATGCTGGAGAGATCATTATAAACTCAATGTGTCAACACAGAAGTCAGTCTTACCTGTCATGAGTCAGGAATTTGAGGCCAGGTGAAAATGGGACCGGTACAACAAAACTTTGTAGTACAAGCAAGGGGAAAAACTGAGTGGCTGTGTTTATAATAAGTGGTGCTTGAAGCCAAATTTATGAGTTAGTGGATGCCTATTTCATGGAAGAATCAGCAGATAGACAAGAACTCTCTACTTTACCATGTGTGATTCTTTGGAATGAGTTCACACTCCAACGTTATTGCCCATGGGGAATCAGGATGTAAAGTAATGAAAATCAAACTTCTATACCCTTAAAATACTAAGGAAAAAATCTAAATGAATCTTAACCAAAAGTTACTAGAACTTACAGGTGAATTTAGTGAGGTTACAGCATATAAGGTCAATATATAAAAATCAACTTTATTTTATATATAATCTATGAATGATTAGAAGGGAAATATTTTAAATACCTCTTATAATATCAAAAATATGAAATATATAGGTTGATTTAACAAAATATGTACTAGAGCTGTAACTTTAAAACCATAAAACATGACTGAGAGAAACTGAAAATCAAAATAAATGGAGATATATACCATGTTCATGAATTGAAAGACTATATTGTTAAGATGAAAATCCTCTCCAAATCAACTGACAGATTCAGTGCAAGCCCAATAAAAATTGCAACTGACTTTTCTGAAGTAAATGACAAGTTGATTCTAAAATGTATATAAAATTGCAAAAGTCCTCAAATAGCTAAACAATTAGGAAAAGAACATGTCTGATGGATTTTCACTCCCTAAGTTTAAGACTTGCTATAAAGCTACAGTAATCCAGACAGTGTGGTATTGACATAAGGGTAAACCTAACAATCAATGGAAAAGAATGAAGAGTTCAAAAATAGACACCTGCATCTATAGCCAATTTACTTTTTAAATATGTTGAGGAGATTCAATGTGGGAAAGAAACAAACAGTGCTAGAATGTCTGAATACCCATGAGAGAGAAAAATGAACTTCAGCCCTTATCTCACTGTTATGTACCAGATTGCATGTCCCCTTGCCCTGTAATTCGTATGTTGAAGCTCTAACCCCCAATGTGATGGTATTTGGTGATGAGGCCTTTGGAAGATAATTCAGTTTAAATCAGGTCGTAAGGGTAGGACCCTCCTGATGGGATTAATGCCCTTATAAGCAGACACACCAGAAAGCTCTTTCTCTCTGTCTTCTGCCATGTGAGGACACAGGGAGAAGGTAGTTATCTACAATCCAGGAAGAGAGTCCTCACCAGAAACAGACTATGCTGGCACCTTGATGTTGGACTTCTAGCCTCCAGAACTGTGCGAAAATAAACTTCTGTTCTTTAAGCCACCCTATGTATGGTATTTTGTTATAGTAGCTAAAGCGGACAGATACCCTTCACCATACCCTTACCACCCCCCCAAATAACTCCAATGTATATACACCTAAATATAAAAGCTAAAACTATAAAACTTATAGAAGAAAACTTGGAAAATATTTATAACCTTGGAATAGGCAACAATTTGTCAAATACTATACTAAAAGCACCATCTATATATATATATATATATAAAAATATTGATGAGTTGGGCTTCATCAAAATGCACAATTTCTGCTCTTCAAAAGACTTTCTAAAGAAAATGCAAAGTCAAGCCATAGACAGGAGAAAAAATTCACAAAACATGACTGGCAAAGAACTTATATTCATAATCTGTGAAGAACTCTTACAATCCAAAATAAGAAGACAAATAATTCAGTAATAAAGTAAGTTTAAAAAAAATTGGGCAGGTTATAAAAGAAGATATATTGATAGACAGTACAGCCAAGAAAAGATGCTCAACATCATTAATCACAAGGAAATATAGATTAAAGCCACAGAGAGACACCAGTATATCTCTCTGCTACACACACACACACACACACACACACACAAACTGACAAGGTCAAGTGGGGATGGAACAACTCTCTCATCATTCACGTGAATGGAGAATGGAACACCACTTGAACACACAATGTAGCATATAGATGATGTATTACAGAATTGTACACCTGAAACCTATGTAACTTTACTAACAATTGTCACCCCAATAAACTTTTAAAAAAAAAAGAAAGAAAATGAACACAACTTCAAGTAATACTTGGGTATATTTGTACGCGTACCATATGACAGAGCAATTTTACTCCTAGATATTTACCCACCAACCACCCCAAGACAACATATAATTACTTGTACCTGTATAATAGGCAAGATATGAACCTGGGTGCCCATCAGTGGATGAATGGTTAAAGAAGAAGTGGGTACAAATATACAATGGAATATAATGAAAAAGAATAAAACCTTGACATCTGCAACAACATTGATGGACCAAGAAGGTATTATGCAGAGTGGAATAAGTCAGACAGAGAAAGACAAATACCATATGATGTCACTTATATGTGGAATCTAAAGAACAAAATAAACAAACAAACACAACAATAACAATCTCAAAGTTACAGAGAACATTTTGATGGTTGCCAGCTGGGAGGGCAGTTGGGGGGCTGGGTGAAAAGGGGACAGGATTAAGAAGTACAAGTTGATAGTTACAAAACAGTCGTAGGGATGTAAAGTATAGCACAGGGAACATAATCAATGATATTGTAATAACTGTATGGTGTCAGATGGGTACTGGATTTATCAGGGTGATCACTTCCTAAATTACATAAATATCTAATAAATCCTTCTGTCCATAAATGTCTACACATCACTATGTTGTACACCTGAAACTAATATAATATTGTATGTCAACTGTAATTGAAAAATTAAAAAATTATTAAAAATTTTAAAAGTTTAAATTTTAAAAATTAAAAAAAAAAAAACTTTTTACCTGGAGGGTCAAAGCTGCTTTATTTGTAACAGTCAAAAAATGGGAACAGTCCAAATGGCTGTCAATCCATGAGTGCATAAACCAATCAGTATATAGTTATAAGCATACAACAGAATACTACCCAGCAGTGACACAATGTAGAGGAATCTTAAAAACATTATTCTGAGCTATGTGTATAATTCCATTTGCAGAAAATTTGTCAGCAAGCCAAACTAATTTGTAGTGACAGCAAGCAAATCAGTGGTTTCCTGGATTTGGGGGTTGAGAGAGAATGGATCGCAAAGAGGCACCTGTGAAATTTTGGGGGTGATGAAAAACGCTCTGTGTTCTGACATTTGTCAGAAAGCATGGAATTATTTACTAAATATTAGTATTCTTATATGCACATTATACCCCCAAATAATTTGAAGTAAAAATAATTGTGGGGAAAGAAAGTAGGAGGGGATTTGCTATTCTTATGTTATATTCTTTTATACTGTTTGAATTTTTGAAAATGGGCATTTGTTACTCTTACAATAAAACTCTTCCTCCAAAAGGAATGGGGTCCGGGGAGGAAAGAGAGCCCCGACTATTCTGTGAACAGAGATCTTGAAGCTGTGGGATGCATATCAGGCCTTTATTCCTATGTAGGTCCCATAAGGTCAGAAATCTATCTTTGTAACCTAGGCAGATTTTGCACTTTACGATTTTTCTTTGTAAATCTCCATTTTCCCATAGTGTTGAGATTTTTTAATACCTTATATTGTCAGATTAAAAAGTTATACAGACTTTTGAGGGAGAAGTTGAAAAGAAAAGCTTAAAATCCCTCAGCATTTCTCCATCTTGAGATAAGAATTTTTAATATTTTGGTGTGCTTTTTTCCATTATATTTTAAAATCAATAAATAAAGATGTTTATCCTCTATATTTTCACTTAATATTGTATTGATCAGTAATCTCTGAGTCCTTTAAACTCAAGAGTCTAATGGCTGTATTAGATATGGGGGTGCCATCATTAATTTGACATGAAGATGTTTCCAAAATGAACTATTATAAATAAAGGCACACTGATCATCTGTGAAAACATGGGCTAACCTTTGGTTATTTTCTTAGCCGAGCCTCTTTAAAGAGGAATTACTGGGTCAAAGAACGTGAACATTATCAAGGTTCTTTACAATACAGTAAATCGTTTTCAAAGAAACATCAATTCATACACCCTCTATTGATATAGAGATGGCTCTTCTTCACCCCATAAATACAAGCATTAAAATGATGATTTAAGATGTTTCTGTTTTGATAGAAGACTCTGATATCTGATTTTTTTCTCTTTTGTTTGTTCCTTTCTCTTTATAGTTTGAGAGTTGTCCCTGTATATACTGTTTGCTTGTATTTCATTCCTTCTCTGAATTTTGGGTGTCCTTTGCCCTTTAATAATTGGGATATTGACCATTATTTTGTGCATCTATGTTACAAGTTCCAGACAATCTCAATCTTGTTTAAAGGAGCCAAGGGCAGAAAGCTTTGTCTATGCTTGATCCAGAGAAATAAAATCTCTTTGCACAGGTATATCATTTGGTAGAAATTTTTAGCCATGTATGTGTAGTACTAAATGTACTGAAATGTATTCAAATTGGATGTCAAAATATTTTTTTCGCTGAAAGGCTGTTTTTCAATTGCATTGTTAAATTCTACTGAAGCACCAAAATATAAAAATAACATTAGGAAAAGGTCTAGATCATTCTTTCTGGAGGAACACACCTCATACGTACTCACGATTGTAATCACACCCCATAAGCCTCAGGGAGCACACGCCAAGAGTGAGGACAAAAGGAAAACAAGAACAGGAAGCTTGCCCGGGTCCTGACCTCAGGGGGGCATGGCTTTTGGGAGATGAATTCATAGTTCCACGCCAGCTTAGAGCAATGGCTCTTTTACCAACGATGGCAAGTTTTCATTTTTAGAGAGAAAAATAACCAATTTGCTAAGCAAGCTTAGATCCTCAAAAAAATCAAAAAAAGATACCTATACCTGCAGAGGAAGTCATAGGATTCATGATTATGTGCAATTTATCCTGCAAAAGACAAAACGACTTTTTTTAACTGCTGATGTGGCATTTTCACATATAATCTCATAAATATTGTAAACAAAAATCAGGATAAGTTCAAATGCCTGCATAACAGAATTCAAGCAAGCCCAAAATCCATTTTTATAAAATTAGTGTTCAATACGTAACCTCCCTATTCAGCACAATATTTAATATGACAAAATTGATGCTTAAAATATGCATCTTACTAACTTTAATGGCATTGTCTCTATTTAGAAGCCCCGGGAAAAACTGGTTACAGATTTTTAACAACTGGGAATGTAAAGCAATACTTAAATATCTCACTACAGTTCCTATGGGAAAATGGTTAACGGAAGTAGCCATATACGAGATGAGATCAGGAAATACAGTGAATGTTTAAATATAAAAAGAAATGTATTACAGTAAAAGACACATTGCCATTAATTCCCCCTCAAAATAATCCCCCTCACTTTGGACACACTTATCCCATCATTCTTGCCACTTTCTGAAGCAGTTCTGTAAGTACTCTTTTGTGAGTGTCTTTAGTTGCACTGTTGAAGATGCCGCAAGGTCCTGAATTCATTCAAAACGTTTTCCTTTCATGGTCATTTTGACTTTGGGGAAGAGCCAGGAGTCGTGTGGTACCAGATCCAGTGAATAAGGTGGATGAAGACAAGCCATAATGTTTTTATTTCATAGAAATTGCTGTACCAGAAGGGATGTGTGACATGGAGTGTTGTCATGATGGAGGATGAAGTAAAGACATTCACGAAAGAGGACTTCCAGAACTGCTTCAGAAAGTGGCAAAAACGATGGGATAAGTGTGTTTGAAGCGAGGGGGAGTGTTTTGAGGGGAATTAATGGCAATGTATCCTTTACTGTAATAATTTTTTTTATGTAAATATTCACCGTGTTTTTCAGTCACACCTGTTAGTCTATAATAAAGGATTCTGTGATGTCATACATAGGCTTAATTTTTCCTTAAACCTTTTTTGTTCACATATACAGAGAGAAATCCTTCCTTCTCTAATGCATGAGTTTTAATTAGTTAAAAATGAAAGGTAAGGCAATGGGATATCAAAGCATGATACAAAAAGGAAAAAAAAATGACATATAGGATTGGATCAAAATTAAAAACTTGGTTCTACAAAAGACATTTTTAAGGGGATGAACAGACAAGAGACAGATCTGGAGAAAGTATTTGAAAGTCACATATTTCTCAAAGCACTGGTATCCAAAATATATACAGAACTTCAAAACTTAACAGTAAGAAAAAATACAACCCCGTTTTAAAAATAGGTAAAAGATCTGATACCTCACCAAAAAAGATATATGGTTGACCAATCATCACACTAAAAGATTCCAAACTTAATTAGTCATTAAGGAAATGCAAATTAAACCCACAATGAGATACTGTATAACTATTATAACTATATCCCTATTATAATGGCTAAAATTAAAAAGGAAAATCTGGCAATAAAAAGTGCTGACAAGGATGTGCAGCAAATGGAACTCTCACATAATTTTGGTGGGAATACCAAGTGATAGAGCCATTTTGGAAAGAAATCTTGGCATTTTTAAAACTTAAACATACACTTAACCTTTGACCCAGCAATCCTACTCTTAAGTATTTCCTCAAGAAAAATAAAAAGATATGTTCATTTAAAAACCTGCACATGAATGTTTATAACCATTTTATCATCATTGTCAATACTGGACACACCAAATGGTGTGTGGATAAACAAACTGGTAAATCCAGAGTGTTACTCAGCGATAAAAAGGAACAAATGACTGATACGTACAACAAGATGGATGTATCGCAAATGCATTGTTCTAAGTGAAAAAAGCCAGGTCAGATCCAAAAGACAACATACTCTATGATTCCATTTATATTAAATTCTGGGGGAAGAAAAAACACAAAACTATACGGATAGAAAATAGACCAATGATTGCCCAACGGTGGGGTGTGGAGAGGAACTGACTACAAGCAGCAACATAAAGAAAATTGGGAGGATAATGGAACTCCTTTTTATCTTGATTATGGTGGCGGATATGAAATTTTATACATTTGTCAAAACCCAGAGAACTGTATAACACAAAGAGTGAATGTTACTATATGTAAATTTTTAACT
Source organism: Rhinolophus ferrumequinum (assembly GCF_004115265.2). NCBI lineage: Eukaryota > Metazoa > Chordata > Mammalia > Chiroptera > Rhinolophidae > Rhinolophus > Rhinolophus ferrumequinum. The sequence continues at coordinate 54,400,652 of NC_046302.1, forward strand.
TAAAAATACATTTTTAAAAAGGAGTTTTCATATATGATCAATTGACTTTTGACAAGGATGCTACAACCATTCAATGGGGAAAGGATAGTCTTTTCAACAAATGGTGCTGGATGAACTGGAGATCCACATGCAAAAGAATAAGGTTGTCTCCATACCTGTCTATCACCATATGCAAAACTTAACTCAATTAAAAACCTAAATGTACCACCTAAAACTATAAAGTTATTAGAAGAAAACAAGGTAAAGCTTCACAACTTTGGATTTGGCAATGGTCTCTTGGATATGACATAAAAGACATAGTCAACAAAAGAAAAAAATTGGACTTAATGAAAATTTAAAGAATTTATGCATCAAACGACCGTATCAACAGGTTAAAAAGGCAATTCGTGAATGGGAGAAAATATTTACAAATCATATGTCCTATAAGGGATTAATATTCACAACATAAAGAGAATTTCTAAAATTCAACAATAAAAAAATGAATCACCCAATTGAAAAATAAGCAAAGGGCTTGAATAGACGTTTCTCTAAAGAGATACAAATGGTCAATAAATACATGAAAAGATGTTCAACATCACTAATCCTTAGGGAAATTCAAATCACACTACCCTACACTATTCATTGGAAAGGCTACTATCAAAAAAAAAAAAAAGCAGAAAATATTAAATGTTGGTGAGGATGTGAAGAAATTGGAATCCTTGTGCACTTTTGGTAGAAGTGTAAAAAGGTAGAGTCCCTGTGGAAAACAGTATAGTGGTTTCTCAAGAAAATTAAAAATAAGATTACCATCTGATGAAGCAATTCCACTTCTGGGAATACACCCAAAAGAATTGAAAGGTCTCAAAGAGATATTTGTTACACTCATGGTCATGGCAGCATTATTCACAGTGACTAAGACATGAAAGCAACCCAAGTGTCCAAGGATGAAAGGATTTTTAAAATGTGATGTATATACCGTAGAATGTCCTTCCTTTGTAAGATTGAATAATGCTTCATTATACCGTGTTTCCTTGAAAATAAGACCTAGCTGGACAATCAGCTCTAATGTGTCTTTTGGAGCAAAAATTAATGTAAGACCCAGTCTTATTTTACTATAATATAAGACTGGGTATAATATGATATGATATGATATGATATAATATAATATAATATAATATAATATAATATACCAGGTCTTATATTAATTTTTGCTCCAAAAGACACATTAGAGCTGATTGTCCGGCTAGGTCTTATTTTCAAAGAAACATGGTATAATGGAGCATTATTCAATCTTAAAAAGGAAGGACCTTCTGACACCTGCTACAAAACGTGTGAACCTGGAGGACGTTATGCTGAGTGAAATAAGCCTGTCACAAAGGACAAATGCTGTATCATATTACTTACATGACATACTAAGAATAGTCAAAATAATAGAGGCAGAAACTAGAATGGTGTTTGTCAGGGGTTGGGTGACTACTTCCCCAAAAAGAGTCCCTTTGAATGTGACTGTACAAAATACAATATCTATTTTGTAATTACAATCTGCAGCTGATACTACAAAATCACACCCTGGTGTTTCACCTTTTTTCATGGAAGAATATTGATTTCTTCGAAGCAAGAGAACATTTTTGACCCCTAAAAATGTTGTCCAGGGCTGTACATGCAAAAATAAGTGTTTGCTGAATTTAATCATCTCTCATACATAAATGTGTTATATCTAATAGCTTTCAGCCCTTTTGCAAACTACATTATTTCATTTTATCTTCATATCGGCACTGAAGTTAGACATAGCAGAAAACATTTTTATCAAGTTTGCATGAATGAGAAAATCAAGTCCCAGAAGGTTAAGAAGGTGTACCTGAGGTCAAATGGAAAGTGGCTGGTAGAAGCACAAGTCGGGTCTCAGGTGTCTGGTTCATTCCCCAGTGTTTTAGTCACACCTTTGTTGTTCAGAGAACAGGGCGGTAGTTCTATGATCTGAATGTTTGTGTCCCCCACCAATATTCGTGTTGAAAACCTACCCCCCCAGGTGATTGTATTAAGAAGTGTGGCCACTGGGAGGTGATTAGGTCGTGGAGGTGCAGCCCTCATGAAAGGGATTAGTACCCTGAAAAAAGAGGTCTGAGAGAGCCCCTGCCCCTTCCACCAGGTGAGGACGCAGTGAAAAGACAGCACCTGTGAGCCAGGAAGCTCTCACCAGACACCAGACCTGCCAGGGCCATGACCTTGAACTTCCAGCCCCCATGAGAAACGCATTTCTGTTGTTTATAAGCTACCCGTCTATGCTATTCTGTTACAGCAGCTTAAACAGATTAAGACACCTAGCTACTCTATTTATTTGAAATTACTGAGTAACAGATTCATTAGTAAGATATCTTCCACAATAGCACTAGATAAAATTTTATGTTTACTTGCCTGTGTTATAAACAACTCCCTCCTGCCCATAAGATAAAGATCGAGTTTGTGTTTGTTTGTTTGTTTGTTTGTTTGTTTGTTTGTTTGTTTGGCATGGCTTTAAAAACACTCCTGGTTTTGATCTTTATCTGCCTTTCCAATAAACTCTGCCTACTTCCTGCTTCTAATTCTAAAACTCCAGCAGCAAAACAAACGAATAAAGCACATCAACACTTTGCCCATGCGGTCCATCCATCCCAATGCCCTGCCTCACCCCACCACCCTCCCATTCTAACTTGAATAATTTCAGCTTATCTTTTATGATTCAGGTTGCAGATTCTCTCCTTCAGTAAACCTTTCCTAGTCCCTAAAATTGGATTCAGGGCTCTTCTGCCTACACAGTACTGCTCTCCAAACCTCTCGTGCTCCCCTCCATTTCCCCACACCCAGTGCAATGTGGGGGACCACGTGACTCGTTCCAACAAAGGGCTATGAACAGAAGTGATGTAATCCTAAATTAATGCATTATTTTTTTCATGCAAGTATTGTCCTAATCGCCCAGGATAATTACCCAGAACCAAGCCAACCACCATGACAGAGATATTCCTGTGGCATTAAACCACTAAGATTTTGTTTGTTATTTAAAGATAAGTCTCTTTGATCCTGATAGAAATTGCTAGTAAGAGGAATGCTGCAGGAATAAATAAATAAACAGCCCTTCCATTTGTAGCACTGAAATGGTAGGGATAAAGGAAAGCAGTTTGCAGCTGGAAGAATGGGTGAGGCAGTAGAGAGACCTTTCAGGAGACTCTTGCCTCTTAGTGAAAGGTGATAACGTGGTCGGCTGGTTGCATGTCTACATAGCTTCTAGGTTGAAAGAAATACAGATTACAAAATGAGGCTTAATCCTCCCTGTTGAAAATGGGGAGGGAGAAACTTGCTGTATCCTCCCTTTTTCAGAGAATTAACTTTAGAAAACTTAAAATTGTAAGTATTTTCTCCTCCCTTTTGTTAGGCACCACTGGAGGAATGAGTCACGGGAGACCAAAATTGGTCTATTGGAATTTATTTGGTGCGTTTGAGCTGGGGGAAGTCAGGCTAGAAAAGACCATAACCTCTCCAAGCAAAGAAGAGTGTGGAGTTTTATAGGAGGGGGTAACCGAGGCTGTTCCTCCTTCGAGGCTGTTCCTCCTTCGATGCTTCAGGGGGTTTTCATTGACACAGGGTTTCAGGGCATGACTACGCCCTCCAGCTCCACGCCCTGGCCCCAGGTCCACTGATACAGGCCCCTAGGAGATAAAACAAGACAGGATCAAGACAAGATGGCTTTTAAGATAAGGTTTCTGCTCCTGGCCTAAATATGGCTTAACACCTTTGAAGTATATATAAATTATTTTGAGGACTAAATAGATCTTTTGTCAGCTTTAAGACCCAAGAAAGCTTTTCTCAAGGACTCAGGAAGCCACCTCTTTGAAATGTAACCTTTAGAGAGAGAGACCCTTAACTCCCAGTTTCCAGTAGGTGGGGGGGGGACCTAACTTCAGTGGATCCCTTGCTCCAAATTGCAAACTACTTCCTGTCATAAAGAGGTGAGAAGTTTGGTTTTCCTCTGGATAAAACCACTTAGCTCACACAGATGGTCATCCCAATTCCCAGCTGAATCTCAGATGAGCTCTGTGTGACATGTGCTGTCAAGTCCCTTATTTGAGACCAGTTATTGTTTATCTTGAGAAAATAGAGGTGGTGGCTTATACCTGCTTAACTATCAAAAGGGTGAGATTTTCCATATTTCAAATCTCCTAGCAGATCACCTGTGATGGGCCTGACATTCGCCTTTAATCCATATTCAATAATAAGAATGTTTTCTTTCTCTACGATCTTTATGGAGTGGATTTGTGGATTGGGAAAATAGTTTCTTAATTGTATTTCCCAATAACATCCAGGGGAAGAAGTTAGAAAGCAAAATGGTAATAGTGTGTGTTGGGTGGAAAGGTACTACTAAAAAGGAAAAAAATTGAGAACTTGCATGCCAAAATGAAAGGGATTGGAAAAATTCAAAACCTTGCAAAATTGGTAAAGATTATTATGTTGAGTCACCAAAAAGTAGGAAAAAAAATAAAGAAATTCTTTGAGTGACAAAAAGCAAGTTAAAACAACTTCAAGGAAAAAAGCAGATTACCTGCCTAGTCTCCACACCTGTTGCTAAAACCGCTCAACTGATTCAAATATCTCAAGGTAAACCTCAATTTAAGGGCATGGTGCCTGGTATGATCTTAATTAGATAAAAATGACTCATGGTAAGGACTTGATTGAATGTACTCCTCAGAACTTTATAAAGTCAAGGTAGCACTTGTCAATCAAAAGAAAGAGTTTTGGGGGAAGAGGAAACAAAATATTACAATAAATCTGAGAAGTATGTCAAAAAACACTCCAAAGATGACCTTTGGTCCATAGGATCAACTGGAGTTAAATATGTAAGCCACCTAGTAATATTTTGACAGCTGTTTATGAGGGGAAAAGAACCCTAAACCAAAGATGTTTGTGACTTTTTAAGACTTAGAGTAATCAGCTCTCTCACATAAACTTCGCAGGACAGCATGTGGGCTAAAACATATGCTGAGCCTCAAGCAGAACATATTCCCAGTGCCCACTTCAGATATGGCCAAGGGGGATAATGGGAAAGGAGAATCAACCCAGAGGGCAGAGGGCAGAGCCAAGAGGGACGTGGGATAGCCAACTCGACCTTAAGAGGAGCAGAAGGGTCAAGGATCAGTGCCCTCAGAGTAAGGACCCACAGGCTATCTGTGGGCGTTTCAGCATTACGTGGGCCAGTCCTGCCTGCCACCTATTCCTGTTCCTTCTTTGCTTGAAAGGGAGCGTTTGCTTTGGTGGTAGGCTTTCTGTTCCTCTTCAGCCACTCTTCATTGGGTTGGGGTAGGTAGGGAAAGGAAATTTCCTTCTAGATCATTCTTTTGGAACCCTATCTGGAACTGATGTAGATGCTGCAGCATGTCACCTAGATGGAGCTAGAGTCAGTGGCTAGATGGCTAGCTTTTGGGATTATCTCCCTCAGGGAACCATTGCGTGTGTAGGAAGAAGGAAGAAAAGCGATCTTTGCTGACCAGAGGTGATGACAGTCATGCTTCCCAAATATCCTACCTACTCCCCCAGATTTACCTGCCCCCTTGCCGTTCGGTGGGGCCACGTGAGAGTTTCCTGCAAAATGGGCTGCAAATGGAAGTAACGTGCATGGCCTCTGTGCCAAATGATTTAAACGTCTTGTATTAGTCACCTTGGGCTACCCTAGCAAAATGCCACAGACTGGGTGACTTAAACAACAGAAATGAACTTGTGTTCTGCTTCACAGTTCTGGAGGCTGGGAACTCAAGAACAAGCTGCCAGGGGCTGATAAGTTTCCTTTGCTGGCCTGCAGACAGCGGCCTTTTCACTGCATTCTCACCTGGTGGAAAGGAGGGAGAAGAATCACATTCTCTGGTATCTTTTCTTACAAGAACACCAATCCTGTTGGGTCAGAGCCCCACTTTTATGACCTCATTTAGCTTTAATTACCTCCAGAAAGGCCCTATGTCCAAATATAGTGACATTGGAGGTTGAGGCTTCAACACGTGAATGTGGGGGTGGTAGGGGGCCCATTTCAGTCCAGAGGATGACTGTGACAGAATTTCCCGACCCTTTTTGCTGCTGTGGCAACTGAAGTGGTCTAGTACTGAAATCTGAGGCGCCATTCACAGCAGCCTATGTTTCTGAGTCCAGTTACCCTGGTGATTTGCCCAGACCCACCTCAGACTTGGCTGGAGTGAGAGATAAACCTTTATTATGTTAAGCCATGGAAATTTGGAGTTAGCATTAGTATGACTTTTTAAATTGCAGTCATAATTTAACCTATTTTCTTAATCCCTTCTGTGATTTTAATACCCACGCACTAAATAAATCTCTTCCTATGAACAATACTTATATTACATCGTAATCACCCGTCATCTGTATCTCCAAGTACCCTATGAGTTTACTAAGGGCAGGGATTATGTTTTAGTTATGTCTATTTCTCTAGCTCTTAGCACAGTATTTGCCAAATGATTGAAAGCATCATGGAGAATAAATGAAGTTTTTGGTGTCAAAAATAGTTAAATCGTAATGTTCACTTGAGTTTTAGTTGTAGAGGGAAAAAGAAAGGCATCCTCCTTGAAAATTTGTATCAGGGAAATAGGTGATGTTTAGATATAATACGTCTATACAACTTCATCCTGTGATTCCAGAGAAGTAATGCTAAGACAAAGCCTTTTAGGAACTTAGTGCCTTTTTTAATTTTTTTTTTCCTGTGTCTAATTTGGTAAATCTCTTGCTAGTATAATACTGGGACTAATTTTTCCCCCTAGGATAAAGCATTAATTAAATGACTTAGGAAACTGTTCTTATCAAGAAATGGAAACTCTGATCTTAATTTTTGCTCCATTAACTTTAAAGTTCAATACATTTTTATTGAACCTACACGTACTTTAGTGTGAATTGCTTTTCATTAATTGGTCTATAGGGACCCCAATGACAGTTTTGGCCTTCCTTTTAGGTTTTTTTTTTTTATTCTCCTTCAGAAAGTTTCTAAACTTTAGTAATAGTCATTAAATCAAGGAATGATTGCTGGAATCAAAGAGATAAAAATCAATGGAGAGAGAGATGTAGTTCTGGTTTGATCACCTCAGATTGGTGGGGGGTCACCACCTCCACCAGTGAGACTCACAGCTCACCAGGAGATTACTCCCAGCCGGCTTGTTTAGAACAGTTGAACCATTCACTTATTGACTGTTGATTAATTCATTCAAAAGGTGCACATATTTTCACAGTTCTGAACTTGAAGTATATTCTGTTGCTATTATGACATCTTATATTGGATGGCATCATTCATTGTTTGCTGCCAGGTCATGACACTGAGGTAGTCACCATTGGCTGCATGCACACAGCTTTGGTCGTAGATACTCATGTTTTCTTCACTTCCATTGACATTATGTGCAATGATAGTGCCTCACATCCTGAGTTTGATTATATTTCATTTTAATTGCAACTCTTCAATGTTTCGGTCAAGAAACATTTTTGAATCATTTGAAAAAGGAACATGAGTCCTGGGTGCTGTCTAGAAACTCACTATGAATGCCTTCTGGAAGATAAAGTAAGCACCAACCAGCACAAAACTTGTAGAATATGTGTCAGTGGTTTAGAAGAAAATCTTGAAGTCGAAACCAGTATACTCTTCAACGAAGAAATCTGTATCACTAACACTCCCGATGGCAAGTGAAATAATCTTCTGTGAAAAAAGAAAAAGGTTGATTCACAAGAGTTGAACTCTGTATGTGTGAAAGTTTTAGCAATTCCTTAGCTTATTTTATTTATATTTTCTGTTTTATGCATGCATAAAATTGATATACAATAACCCATGACAAGCAAGCCTGAGCCTTTCAATACATACAAAAATTTTTAAGTGGTTACAGGAAACTTTGTATGATAATATAATTGGCATACTTTTTCCATAGTGATACATAAAATAAGGGTGGGTCTTATAATCTTTGGTGTTTTATATTTGAAAGAATATGATAGTTATTGAGTTCATATTATATGTCAGGCATTGTTTTAGGTGCTTGGGATAACTCGGAACAATGATGGCTATAAGCTATTCAGGCAGAAAAGGAACAAAATAAACAAATTGGTATAAATGTGCATAATATATCATATGTTGATGAGTGTTACGGGGAAAAAAACATGTTATATGTGCTGTGGATGGGTACTACTGATAAGGTAGTCAAACAAGGCCTCTTCTTTAAGGTGATGTTCCAGTACATACCTAAGAAGGTTTGTAGGTGGTCACTTGAGAAACAACATTTTTAGCTGAGGAAGTGTCTGGTCTAAAAACCCGGCCATGAACAGTATAGCATTTGTATATTTAAGGAACAGAAAGTGCAGCCAGAGAAGAGTGAGTGAGTTGTAGGAGATGACAGAAAATGGCTGTGGGCCAGGCTAAGTGGCATCTTTTGGGTCAGATTAAGGACTTTGGGTTTCACTCTGAATGGAACGGGAAGGCATTGGGGTACTTAGGTCAGACATCTCACGTTATAAAGGAGATCACTCTAGGTGTTGTATGGAGATTATACTGCAGGAGGTAAGCATGCAAGCAACAACAGTCAGGGTTCTATAGCAGTAACCTAGGCAAGAGAGGATAGAGCAAAGATGCAGCAGGGGAGGAAAGCTGCCAGATTTAAAGTTAGTCTGAACAGATGTGGAACGTGAGAAAAATATATTAATCGTATATGACTTCAAGAATTGGTCCAAGCAACCAGGAAAATACAGTCATCATTTACGGTAACATAGAATACTGGAGGTGTGAAAGATTGGGTTGAAAATGTTTTGGCCTGGCAACTTTGAGATACTTCATGGATGTTCAAGTTCAGTTTCAGAAGGTGGCTGCGTATAGGTATCTGGATATCGAGGGAGAATCCTGATTGGAGGTACACATTTGGGAGTCACCAGCATCTAGATTGCTTTTAAAGTCACATGTCTGGATGCCTCACTTATGGAGTGCATGCAGATAAAGAAGAAGAGAAAATACAAATATCATGACTTATCCCTGGATCGAAAGGGCTTCAAGAAGTTGATCACATTAGCCATGCGAATGCTGCAGAGAGCATAAGTAAGATGAAGCTTGAGAAGTGACACATTGATTTTGCCAATCAGAGGTTACTGAAGGCCTTTCAGAGAGCTGTCTCAGTGGAGTAGTGGGGACACAAGATTGGAATGGGATCAAGAGAGACTAGGAGGAGAGAAATTGGAATCAGCAAGACAGATAACTCCAGAAGTTCTGCTGTGAAGATAACAGACAAATAGGGAAATACGGTAGTCCTCCCATTATTTGAAATTTTGCTGTCCGTGGTTTTAGTTATCTGCAGTCAACCTTAGGCCAAAAATATTAAGTGTAAAATTTCAGAAATAAACAATTCATGTGTTTTAAGTCGCATGCCTTTCTGAGTAGTGTGATGTAACCTACACCATCCTGCTTCATCCCGCCTGGGACGTGAATCATCCCTTTGTCCAGTGTCACCATGATGCAAATGTTCCCGCTCGTTAGTCGCTTAGTAGCCATCTCAGTTATCAGATCCACTGTCGCTGTATCTCAGTGCTTGTGTGCAAGTAACCCTTATTTACATGAATGGCTTCAAAGCAAAAGATTAGTGATGCTGGCAATTTTGATATGCCAAAGAGAAGCCGTGAAGTGCTTCCTTTATGTGTAGAAAAAATCATAGTACATACAAGTATAGGGTTCGCTCCTACTCTCGGTTTCAGGCATCCACTGGTGATCTTGGAAAGTATCCTCCATAAATAAGGGGAGGGCGACTATAGCGAGAAGAGAATGTGAGGTTAAAGGGAAAGTTTTTTTAAAAGATGAGATATATATTACATAACATTTTCATACTGATGAGAATCATACTGTACAGAGAAAAAAGTGATACAGCAGAAGTAAGAGGGAAACATCGCTAAATCAATATTCTTGAGTTGGTGAGAGGAAATAGGATCTAGTGAACAAGTGAGAGGCTACGGTTAGAAAAAATAAAATAAAAGATAAATTATAATGGAGGTATAAATGGAGGTCGGCATTTAGGGGTCATGATAGAGGCATGTGGAAGTTGTCTTCTAATAGTTTCTCTTGTTTTAGTGAAATGGGAAACAAGGTAACGGACTATGAGTCTAGAGGAAGGAGATATTTGAGATGTGATGCAAGAAAAGGTATGATGAATATTTAAGAGAGTGAATAACCCACCAGGGAAATGAAGTAGGTGGGATGGCCACTTGGCACCAAAGCCAGGTCACCAACAGGGGACCCTGTGGTCTGACCCATTTTCCTTTGCTCTGGATTCAACCTACCTCAGGCTTCTGCCCTTCAAGTCTTGTTTCTAATCATGGAAGCTCAAGGTGTCCCCGCATTCCACGAGTGGGCCAGGCAGTGTTCAGGCTCATGCACATGCCCACTTCAAACCCCCACTTCTGCTATTTTTCCTGTACCACTCAGAGTGGCTGTACTCGTATGCGGGGATGAGGAGGGTTCTCCCGGAAGGCTTCCTCTAACGTGCTCCTGTTGATAATGTTCTCAGGTTCTCTCCAAATCTGAGCGGTTCTGATGTGCCCCTCTACCCCGAATACACGTTCCTGGCTCCAGTCGTTTTATATACATGCCACGTTCCTTCTTATTTCCACACCCCCCTCCGTGCCATCTTGTCTACCTGGAGAATCCCTGTCCTTCCACTCCACTACTCAGATCACACACACAGAGATGCACACACAGTTGTTCAGCGTTCCTTGACCTCGGAGCAGCAACAGGTGTGTTGCTTTAGCGACTTACACAGAATGTCTCTACTGTAGCCCTGAGTCCACTGATTGGACAGCCCTGTACACCGCATTACATTCCATGCTGCCCGAGTCCTTAAGAGATGTTTTTCCCAACAACATGCCCAGTGTCCAATATAAAAGTCTGTGGAATGAGTAAAAAGACACAGGGATAAGGGAGGGCATGAAGGGCAAGGGGGACACAGACCACCAGGCTCTGGAGGAACCCATCAGTGCCAAGTGGAAAATCAGAAGCGTGACACCAATTCTGAGAGTCTCTTTATTATACATGTTAGGCAGAAAAAAAGTCTCTTAGTCACGCTATTTCTACTCTAATGAGACAGCAGAGATAATACCGACAATTATGCTACTTTATGAGGCAGAGAGGTGAGAACAAAAATCTCAGATATTATTTTCAACTGTCAGATATTTTCTTCGCTGAATAGGAATGAAGGAGCTCAGTTCGGGATCATATTACAACAAAACCAGAAATGAAGCAGTATTATCAATCAAAAGAAAAGTTAACAAGGATAAAGAAATAGGATTATTTTCATTTTTTTCTAAATGCCCATGACTTTAAAAAAAACAAACATGTATTAGTCTGTAGATATACTCAAAACATATTCCTGTTTCCTGAAGTGAGGGTGAATTTGGCAAAAATCAAACATGTTCCTAGTGTGTGGGGACAGAGCCAGGAGTGCAGTTTCCAGGCTCTCAGCCTCACGTGGAAAGGTGCTGGCTCAGGTAGTAAATGGCCATCAACTGTGATTGGATGGCCGTCAGCTGCGGCTGGTTTGCCGTCAGCTGTAACCAGTGAGCCATTGGCCACTGACATAACTCCTGTGGCTACGCTAGCAGCAAATGGGGGCTAGCAAGGAGATGGTCGCTGAGCTGGCAAGCGCGGATTGCAGTTAGGATGGCGGGTTGCGGACAGTGTGGATCCAGCCTCCAGTGAGACTACAGTGCCACCAGCGAGAATATAGCAGTATGACTCCCCCATCTATGGCTCCGTGGGTGTTCCTTTTCGGCCTCATCATATCCTGCGGTCTTATGTGGGGAGCGGGAGCAGAGACCCCGCAGGACATGCCGCATGACATAGTGTCATAATGATATCTCACACTGTGTGAGATTTTTGCCTACACTTGGTTGTTTACAGAATATTGCTTCCCATATCTCCCTTCCTGCTCCTCCTTCCTCCTTCCTGTCCTCCCCACCCCTCTGCCGTTCTTCTTTCCTTACTGCCTCCTCCGCCTCTTCCCCTCTGCTCTCCTTTCTTCTCTCCTTCCACTCCTTTCTTTTCTTTTAAATAAGTGCTACTGTAGTCCCCCGCATCTTATTTGCGGTTTCATTTTCTGCAGTTTCAGTTACTCATGGTCAACCAAAGTCCAAAACTATTGGAAAACTCCACAAATGAACACTTCCTACGTTCTAAATTGCGAGCTGTTCTGAGTAACATGATGAAATCACACACCGCCCAGCTCTATCCCTTGCAGGACATGCAGCACCTTTTTGTTCAATGTCTTCACGCTGTGCACACTCCTGCCCCTTCGTCACGAGGTCGCTGTCTGGGTTATCAGATGAAGCTGTGGCACTGTCCCCATGCTGGAGTCAGTGACCCTAATTTTACCAAATAATGGCCCCAGAGTCATTCACATACTTTTAATGCACTACATTGTTCTAATTGTTCTAGTTTATTGTTAGGTATTGTTCCTACTCTCTTACTGTGCTTATTTTATAAATTGAATTTTATCATAGGTATATGTGTATAGGAAGAAATACATATATAGAGCTCGGCACTATCTGTGGTTTTAGGCATCCACTGGGGGGGTCGTAGACGCATCCCCATGGATAAGGGGGGGGCTACTTTGGTGTCTGGCTTTAGGATAGAGGTTATAATATTTCCTTTTGTGTCACTGTGACAATTAAAACACTCCAGACATATGAGGTGTTCAGTAATTAATAGCCACCACAGACGCTGTGCAAATGGTTATGGCTTTATTCTGTACATTTTTTGTATGTTATTATTTTTGTTTTTACCTCTGCCTAAAAATACTTTTAAGACATAATTATTTCTTCCACGTATTTTATGTGTTTTCCTAACTATTGAACACAATTCTTTTGGCACAAGTATTTTCACCTATAGGCAGATTTACTAAGATGCTAGTGAGCTGTGGCTCCAGGATCCCTCTCGAATATAAGAGGCCTTGCAAAAAAATATGTGAACGATATTTATGATCAGGAAAAATATTTTTCTATTCTTCTTATTAATGTCAAAGAGCATCCAAAATTATATAAACATTGGGCCCCTCAAAAACCTGGATCTGTACCTGCACAATCTTGTATCTGTTGAATTATTTCCCAAATATGGGAGCTGGATTTGTATAAACATTGCTACCTATTCCTCACCCACTCTTTTCCAAATGAAATCAATAGAACTCACTCCCAAGATGGTGGCCTGCATTGGGGTCACGGTACCTCCCCATGAAACATTGCTGCCTGGATCACATAGGAATTAAACCGCCAACCTTGGTGCTAAATTTCATCAGTGCTCCACGCAAAGTGATAAAAATAAGGTATAAATTCAATAGTGTACCCAGCTATGGAGAAGGGAGTTAAAGTACCTGATCTGCCATCTTTTTCTCTCTCGCGTAACACAAAAGGGACCTGGCGGGGTAGGGGGAGCCTGGCGATGCAGGGATAGAAAGAAAGCAAGTGATCTGGTCTAATCTCGTAAGCATGCTGAGTGGCCTCCTGATAAACAGACTAATGATATTCCACATTGTGGATGCTCTTAGCAGGAATGCTCCTAGTTTAGGATCACCTGTGGTGAGCAGACCACAGCTATGAATTGATGAGGCAGAGCTCCCTAGAGAGTGCCACTTAAACTAAATGTTTGGGATGTAAAATAAAGATATTTCCTAACTCAAAGCTCCCTGCTGGGTGTACCAGTCACATGCTTCACTTAGAGACCTCATGGATCAGGGGAGCATACACGTCCAAAGCCCGAAGGAAAGTCCTAAGGAGCAGATGGCCCAAACCTCTCCCTGCCTTGTTGGTGCCTCATAAAATTTGATACTTTTAAAATCTCTTGACAATCCGACCCTTTGGCCTGGCTCACCTCCAATAGGCTTAAAAATGGTTAACAGAGAATTAGTAAAATAAATTCAGGACAGAAAATATCCATTCATGTTCCCTATAAATGAGTAATCCTTTATAAAAAAAAAAAAACTTTAGCAACATATCTGGGTCAGATAAAAAAATAATAAATAATTTAGATGTTTTAAATAGATATTTATTAATACCAATACACTACCTACTTGGACAAAAAGAGCTGAGACTAAGCTTTTGCAGGGCCATTTGTCTTGATCATTAAATATTTACCAATATTTTTATATGACAAACATTTTATGTATGTAATGACGTTCTCCAAAATGTGATGAGTCTATTTGTCAATATATGAAGAACTTGGATAAATTGAATTATGCTTTCATGGGCTCACAGAATTACTCCAAAAGTACGTGGATCAAGAAGGATTTGATGTGAGTTATTATGTGTGTGTGCATAAATCAAATTATGCCATAGAAACTCATTTTATATATTTGTTCTTATGTGCTATTTTTTGGTTGTAATACATATAATTTAGGGAACCCATTCCTTGGGGAAAGCACTGGAATGAAAAGCCTTTATAGCTGCTCTGACTTGGCCCTGTAATGTCATACACTGCTCACATTAAGTGGTTTAGCCTAGAATGTGAAACCACAGGCACGCCACAAGTTGCAGTTCCCTTGTGCGCCATACGTAACTCCTTTGAGCGTCAGTTTCCTCATCTGAAAACGGGAGGTTGATTTTGCCGAGGCCATGGGTTGTTTGTTAGAATTAAATGAGATGATGCACATATGAAAAAATGACCACACTGCCAAACATGCAGTGCGCACACAGCTGATGGGAGCCACAGTTACTGTTAATTCGACCCCTTCTTGTCTTTGTTTTTTAAATTTAAGGCAATATCTGAACTTAAAGGACACCAGACTTTTCAATTTTCAAAGAGAAATTAGAAATCAGGTCCCAGGGTGTTGCACACCCATGATAATAAACAAGGTAACAGATGCTGACAACTTTTCAAGCTGAAGGCGTTAGTTCCCTCACCTCCCACACGCTGTTCTGCATGGCAGAACTGTCAGTCAAATGCATAGTTAACCGCAGGCCCGAGGAGGAATGAGAAACACAACTTTTGACATTTGGCTTTGCAGATGCAATGATTTCTTCCAAAAACTTAAGATCTTTGAAATAATGGAGTCTCTCTAGACTTCCATTTGAAGACTCATGCTTCATTGCTCTGTAAAGAGACTGTATTTGAAACAAGTCAAATCAGGGTTTGATTGGTCATGTAGGCATTGAAAGCCCTGACTGACTTGGTATCTGCTTTCCTATTACCACTCAGAACCCTGAGTGGTAATCTGCTTGTGCACGTGATTTCTGAGGCTACTATGTTTGCATTCATGATATCCCTATTAAGACAATTGGCAGAAACTGGTTCATTCAACAGAGAGCTAGATAGCAAAACCATTAGTAATTCTGCTGGAATTAACTAATTTATTTGAAATACAAAGTCTAATCAAACGGAAAAGGAAAAGGATTGTGTTAGCAACATCATTTCAGCAGCCAAATCCCAGCTCTATTGAAATGGATTCATTTATATTTCCTCCAACCTTGCTTAGTAGATTAAAAACTAATTTCTCTCTGCTGAGGAGGTCAGAGTGTAACATAAAACCCTCCCAGATGAAATTGTGCCTCCTTGAGGAAGCATTCTTTCCTATCGACCAGATGATTGAGCATTAATTGTTGGAAGCCCACTTAGTCCATATTATTCTGTAAAGCTCCACCTTTAGGAGTTAATTGGAAAAATGTAGCGGAGAATGGCACTAGATGATCAGAACTATGGGGCAATTTGATATGCAGCTAACTTCAGCTATAATTATAAGTGACAAACTATAAGTACATTACCGTGAACTTCTAACACGGTGTTTGTCTTTTCTCTTCTCTATGGAAATGGTGCAAACCTTAACACAAAATAGCCAGGGTTGCATTTTGTTTCATTTCTTTATTTGTACACATTCTGCTGATTCTCTGCTCTATCCATACTGTTCTTTTCCTGTTCTGGTCTACCTTAGATTGTCCCAGTGTTGTTTCATTTACCAAATATTCTCAGATGATAGTTTCAATTGCTCAGTTTCTTTAGATAACAGACTCTTTGCAAAATTGACAAAAATGTCTTCTTCTGGTTACTTATGACTCCTGCCCTAGAAAGGGATCTTAAATTCGCTATTTTTTGCTAAGAATAATTCGTGAATTATTTCTAATTTCCAAATGGATACCAAGTGAGCAAAACCATCCACCCCCTGCCCCAGCCCCTAGGGAACATGGATCTGATTTTCTATCCCTATAGTTTTGTTTCTTTCCAGAATGCCATTTAAATGCATGTCTGGCTATTTTCACTTAGCACAATGCATTTTAGCTTCTTCCCTGGTGTTTCAGATAGAGGAGTTCATTTCTTTTTATTGTGGTATGAATATACTACAAATCCTTTATCCACTCACCAGTTGAGAATTTTAAACATATTTTAGTTTCTTGCTTTACATAAACTCATGAGTTCTGGTTTTAAGGAAAATTCTCTCTCACTTTTTCTGTACCATGGAGAGATTGACTCATTCATTCCATCAATTTCTGTCCAATGTAGATTTATGTCTGAATTTTAATCCCTGTACAATGTACTATTTCATCACACAAAGCTTTCATAATGCAAAGGTTAACATGTAAAAATATTCATTGAGTCTCATTTAAAATATATTTCTCTGTGAGTGAAACATAAACTTTGAGAAATAAAAAGTATTTTATGAAAGCAATAGAAAATATGGGAAATATATTTCATGTTGCCCCTAATAAGTGTTTATAAACAAACAAACAAAAAAATACTTAGAACACCTGGGTAATTATTTTAATAGGTTTTATTATTATTTAAGTATGGTAAGGTCAACAGATCAGGAAATGATTGCTTTTGAAAAGACAGTTTGTTACTCACAGTTCCCAAGAGGAAGGGATATGCCATAATGGCATGGGGTTGGGGGGACATGCAGAGGAGTACCAGGGTTGGTCAGGTGACAGGAAACTGTAGGCAAGTCTTTTATTGTGAAGCTGGTGAGGCAGGGTAAGCAGACTTGAGATTGGTGGTTTGAATAATTTCAGTGGGCTCTGAGGTACAGGGGAGATCCCCAGTTGATGGGCACCTGGGCCTGGAGTGATTAAGGCAGGTGGATACTGAGAGCCCCACAAAAGTAGTAGCTGGTGATGTGGGCTCTGGATTGGTTGGTTTGCATTTGAAAAGCATGTTTGCAGGTGAGTTTCTTACTATCTGTAGGAACTGGCTAACTCTGGGAGAGGCGGTCGCTCTAGAGTCTGCAGTGCCCTGGATGTTAGAGCATCAGAACACAGAAAAAAGACATAGTTAACACAGTAATATGTTTTCTAAGTATATTCCTTTAAGAAATATAACTCAGTGCTCTTTAAAATCAGTAGGGAGTTGCCTTGTCCGACCTTCTGTGGCAGAAATCCATGTCACCACAGGTGATGGGAATAAGGGTGGAGGGATCTGTTGTATCCACACTGAGTCCTGGGGAAACTGAGGAACAGATTTGCCTCTTCGTGCTGCTGAAGTGACTTGGGTAGATAGAAGGAAAGAGTTGGAGTGAGAGCACACAGCAGCAGCCTGAAAGCTGCAGAACACCAGCAATTTCCATGCAGCAGTAAGTGTTGAGTTGTTTAGTCCTCTATTCAGAAAGCAGAAACTCTTAGTTGAATTGGAAGTATCGATAGAGCACATTTTATCAATGAAGGAAATATGAGGCAGGGTTTGGAAGTAATAAGGGTGTAAAATTGTTACAGAAAATGTTTGTCTGTTATTATGACGAGGCCCCTATTTAGTTTCCAATAAGGTAGATTGTTTTATGCCGTGCCCATCAAAGAGTGAGTAATCCCTTTCTATTGTGTTAATCACTTTATCTCTCCTAAGTGGAGGAGAGCTTCCCTGGTATCTTCATATTCGTCATGAATTCTACCACTCAGATAAGCCCAACAGTGTTCTCTATGAACGCTTCATTGCCAATCCGCTGGTTCTCCATTGGCCTCTGATTTTTTAATGTGACCAGGGACAGCATTGACCTGGGTGAGTGCGGGAAATGAGAATGAGGTTGGCCATCCATAGTGATATGTGCATATGCTAGACTCTGACAAAAGGAAAACTGGAGTCAGCTCAAAATCTAAATAGCGAAGACATCAGGAATGCAAAATAATGGTTTAATATATTCTGGAGCTTACTAATTCTATAATCTGAGAGGAAGAAAGAATATAATTAAATTGTTGAAAGCAAAATGTGATTGACACCTAAAGTTCTGGGCCCCATGTGGTTGATGAGTTGTTCACATTAGCATTAATTCTCACCAACAAAACATGCTTTAAAAATTAGCATGGAACCATGATTAAGGAAGCACAAGACCTGCATTATTGATGAGACATATATATATATATATATATATATATATATATATATATATATATATA
Organism: Rhinolophus ferrumequinum; assembly: GCF_004115265.2. Classification (NCBI taxonomy): domain Eukaryota; kingdom Metazoa; phylum Chordata; class Mammalia; order Chiroptera; family Rhinolophidae; genus Rhinolophus; species Rhinolophus ferrumequinum. The sequence continues at coordinate 54,419,018 of NC_046302.1, forward strand.
TTTCTATAACATGATTTACATTATTAAGCATAATACTAGCTATTGGCTTCCCCAAATATTATGTATAATTATACTTTTATACTTTTGAATTATCTTTCTCTGTCTCTCTGTCTCTGTGTGTGTGTCTCTCTCTCTAACTCTATATATAGATTAGATATAGATACAGAGATAGACATAGAGATAGAGGAGAGAGAGAGAAAGAAAGAAAGAGAGAGATACGTATTTGTTGTATGCCCATTGAGTCAGCTCCAACTCCTGGTGACCCTCTGAGTGAGTGACATCCACAGTGTTCTGTCCCCAACAGCCCTGCTCAGCTCCTGTAGACTCATGCCTGTGGCTTCTTTTCTGGAGTCAATCTGTCTCATATTTGGTCTTCCTTTTTCCCTGATACCTTCAATTTTCCCAGCATTATTGTCTTCCAAAGAACCCTGCCTTTTCCTGATGTGCCTGACATAGGGCCACTTCAGTTTTGTCATTTTTGCCTCCAGCAATGTTTCAGGCTTAGTTTGCTCCAGGACCCATTTGTTTATCTTACTGGCCATCCAGAGTATTTGAAGAGCTCTCCTCCAACACCATATTTCATGTGAATCGATTTTTTCTCTATCAGCCTTCTTCACTGTCCAACTTTTACATCCATGCATAGTAACTGGGAAAACAAGTGTGTGAGTGATCTTAGCCATCGTCTCTAATGACACATCTTAGCTCTTAGTGATCTTTCACACATCCACTCTTTATTTGTTTATCCATTACTCCTTTATGCAGGTAACACCTTCAATAGTCAGCCCAGTCTCGTGGCCCAAGCCCTCCCTAGCAGTTTCCAACACTCTCCTAGCACAGCATACTACTTCTATTACAGCCTTGTTATCTTAGATTATTTTTTATAGTTCATTATTTAATTTTTGCCTCTTCTAACTGATGAAATTGTGGAATGCTAGGGCTATAAATTATTTATCTGTCTTCATTGTATGTACATACAAATTAATTCTAGAATTAACAGATTTTCAAAGTACGATGATTTTTTTTAATTGCAAAGAAGTAAGTCTTCGCTTATATTATACTTATTTCTGAAAAGATATGTGACTGTCCTTATTTTAGGCGAAAGACATATTTTTGATGGTCTGATTCACTAAGTTGTCCTTCATCTGCGGAATCATTCTGTCAGCAAGTCTAATTCCAAGTGCAGAATTTACAATGGCAGCATCTTGGAGAAGACAAACACAGATTGTCTCAAAAAGAAGATAACATGCATTTTAGGGCTCAAATTATTCCAATAAGAAGTTCATCACACAACAAAAAATAATCAGAACACAGCAAGGTGAGACAACATGAAGAACTCACAGAAACAGTAGACCATGACAAAACCCAACGAGGCACCACATCCCGGAGTTATCATACACAGACTTTGAGATAAATACGATATTTAAAGAGATAAATGACAAGACTGAGAATGTATTCAAAACACTGGAATCCATTTTAACAATGAGCAAATGAGAATTTCAGAACTGAGAAATACAATGGTCCTCTTACCTTTCTAGTATCTGACCCAGTGGTGTAAAACAGCAACAATCCATATTAGAGTCCTTATTATCACCATCCTCACCATCTCTGATAATTCGCAGAGTTGACTGGGTTCCGCTGAGTAGTTCTTGCTCATTCAGTTCTCTCACGGCTCTGTAATCAGACGGGAGCCAAGTGTGCGATCACCTCAAGGGCTGTCCGGCTCACATGTCTGGAAGGTGCTGTGATCCAGGTCTAGATCTCCACTGGGGAGGAAGCTGGACGCTTACACGTAGCCTCCTTGATATGGTCTGCACTTCTTCAAAGCATGACGACTTAATTCCAAGAGCAAGCATCTCAAGAAAGATGTCGTTAGGTGGAAGCTGGCTTTTAGGAACTGGTATTGGAGGTCATACAGTGTCATTTCTGCTGCATCCTGTTCACTAGAAGTAAATCACTAAGACAAGTTCAAATTCAGTAGAAGGGATACATCCTTTTTTGATAGAAGTAATGTCAAAAAATTCCTTTTTTGATAGAAGTAATGTCAAAAAATTCCATGTCCATACAACACATACAACAGCAAACATTATGAAACTAACTAAACGCGTGTAACTGCAGATTAGACATACCTGAAGAAATAATTAACTAATGGGAAAAAAGGTCAGAAGAAAATATACAGGAAAAAAATTGATAAAAAGCTGGAAGAAAACATGAGAAACACAGACAATTCTTATGTTTAATTGGAGTCTTAGAAGAAGAGAAAAGAGAAAATTGGACACCTGAAAAATTTGAAGGTATAATGGCTGAAAATTTTCAAAAGTGAAAAGGGATATCACACTATAAAGTCAAGAATTTCTATTAAACCTAAAATGGATAAATAAAAAGCAAACAGCACTTAGGAAAAGAAAAAGGTTATTTTCAGGAGTTATAATGTAACTTAACAGCTAATAGCTCAACAGAAATTATGAAAGCACAAGAGAGAAATAACTGTCTCCTTAAAATTCTATTCTCAGTGAAAATAGTCTTCAAGAATAAATGTGAAACAAAAATATTTTATAGAAACCAAATTAGACAGCAGACCTTCACCAAAGGAAATACAGACATACTAAAAGAAAAATATTTAATGCAAAAAGAAACTGTTCCCAGACAGAAGATTAGAAATTCAGTATTGAATAAAGATAAAAGAAAAGAGTAAAGATGTGAAACTTTTTAAAAAGCTGACTCTGAAAGTTATATGGAAGTAAAAATAGAAAAACTCATATGATTTAGCCAATTCATTCTTGAAGAACAAACCAAAGTCATGTCCTACCAGATATTTAGACACATTATAAAGCTAAACTGTGTAAGACAGGGTAGCATTAGCACAAGAATAGATCTTTGGCCGCCTGAAGAAACCTCCATACTCTTAGTTAGGCATTTGTTTTACATCAAAGTTGGTCTTGGAGAACCTTGGGCCCAACAGTCAGTCGTTTTACTAAATGGTGCTGAGTCCACTGGATAACCATAGGGAATAAGAAGTAACTTGTTCCAACCCCAAAATTTGTTACTTTTAGACATTAAAATTTTCTGAATCCTATTTCAGGACATTGAAAGGTAGAACACATTGACAAGTGTGATAATTCTATATAGGGTGTATCTGTTAAAATATTTTGCTGTTGCAATATTAGGCCAACTTTCAATTCGTTATCTTTATCTCCCAATTTCTTAACTGAAATGAAATTTACCGGATAGTAAGATTATGACAAGTGGTAAGTCAGGAAGAGTTCAATGTTTGCCATTCCCTTTGATACTATGTTAATTCTGAATTTAAATGTGCTTGATTACAACAATGAAGAAAGAGTCACTAAAGTGAAAAATGGAAAATTTTAGTACAAAGTGTGGATCGTTTAAATCTAAGTTACCATTGGCCCAGAATATCAAAGTTGATTTTCCTGAAAGATAGATATGAGTTCCCACAGTTGAAAGTCTCCCATCTATCTTTCAACATAATCTACATGGACATGATATTTAATTCGTTTATTTCTTCGTATAATCATACAATTTCACAGGTGTTGGCTTCTGGTTTTTGAATTACAGTTAGCATGCTGGTTTTATGATCATGTTCCCTTTAAAAACTATTTCTTGAAATCAAAATCAGAGCTTCAAAAGAGTTCTTGTAAGGCAGTTCATCAAGAGTGACAATTTTGAGGGGGATCAAATGTATGGTGATGGAAGGGGAGCTGACTCTGGGTGGTGAACACACAGTGTGATTTATGGATGATGTGATACAGAATTGCACACCTGAAATCTATGTAATTTTACTAACAATTGTCACCCCAATAAATTAAAAAAATAAATAAATAAATAAATGTTCAAAAAAAAAAAGAGTGACAATTTTAATCAAATGGACAAACTTTAAAATCTGAAGAGGTGGAATAAGTAAATTCCTACATAAAGGACTAAATACAACCAGAGAGGAGGGATTTTTCTTTTTTCTTAGAAATGTCCTATACACAGCCTGTCCCAAAAATGTATTTTTAGATTCAACCTTGACTTTCTTATCATCTTTGTCCTTAATGTTTCTTGTGTTCATGAGCACAAAGATTGCATATAAATTCCAAAGCTTGTCTTCATCAGATCATAAATAGAAGAGCCTGTCCTCAAGTACCTAGGATATTACACAAATGTCTAGATTAAAATGTTCCCTCCTTTGTTAGTGTCAAAAAATCACTTCAATTAGTGTCAGAGAATATATACTTAAAGTCCTTCTCTGAAAGTTCTTTTCTCCAACATATGGATTCCTGGCACACACAGGCACACAAAAGAATATTTGCGTAATTATTTGAAGATGTTTGTAGCCTAAGTCAAATATTTACTTGAAGAGTTAGAATTTTTTTTTTTTTTTTTTTTGGCTTATCTCTTCTTCAAATGGCAGGGCCTTGATGATATACTTATCACAGGTTCCAAAGTAGCTATAAATCTGGCCAAAACTTAAACATAAATATTTCAATAAAAATGTGTTTATGACAATATAAATTATAAAACTGGGAAAAATAATGCTTTGGTTATCTAAAACAAATGAGTACGTTTCATTTACTTTCTTCACTCACATCATGCAGTTGCAGGCAGCACACGTTCATGTGTATTCTCCAACTACAATAAGCATTTTCATCTCTCGTTCTTGACACTAGTCATCCATCAAAAAATGCTAATTATATTAGTTCTTTCCTAAACCAGCTCCCTTGGAAAGGAATTTTCAAAATTCAGTGGAAGCATTATCATGAATTTACTTAAAGTATGTATTTCATACATTTATTGATGAGAACAAAAAAAAATAGAGAAAACCACCAAAGAATTATTTTTCTTGCAGTTACAAAAGACAACCTAAAAATAAATAAATGAAGGAATACATACATACATACAAACATACATACATACACAGCTATCTATTTCACTAGAATGAAATTAAAGAATTATTATAAGTTTATTCTCTTTAGTGATGACTATGAAGACACTGAAACCTGTTTGATCTATCTTTAAACAAAGCGGCTCAATTTATGAGGGCACTTTTAGACTGCAAAGGGTCAATTCTAGGCTTATGGATTTGGAATAGTATGGTAGCTTGGGGAAAGTCAAAAGCTCTCTCAAAAAAAGGTATGGTGCTGTTTCATACCTCTTTTCAATGGAGATCTTCATTTAATTCCATTTTATAAAGTGAAATATGTTTGAGTCTGTGTGTCACTTTGGGTCACTGTTGAAGAGCTTTGATATTCTTAGTACATTCTTCAGGGAAGAAAATGATGCTTTATGCTATTCACATTTATTCCTTTGAACTTTTGGTTCATATTTATAAAAGAGGGTATTATCCAAGGAAGTTATTCTGACCTTCAGATGAGTGCCTTTAGACAGCCTAGCTACTCCTCGGCGATGTTAACATCAGCATAGGATGTAAACCTGATGTCTCAGCCTGGCCACGCTTTTCCTTTGATCTAAAGCTAGGAGGACGTGGGTGATCAAGCTGTAGAGACAGCTATGATGTCTTCTCCCCAAAGTGCTCGTCTCCTGGGCATCTCTCTCGGAGACTTAATCTGGACTGGACCAGCATGATATTTTCAATATACTACACATCCAATTAAAAAAATGCTGCTCTTGAATTTTTCAGCCTAGTCATTGTCACAGTTTTATGGAGGATCCTGAAAGACTACAAAATGAGCTCATTTTCCCCAGGTAGTCATGGCTCAGGGTAGAAGAATATTTGGGTGACATTTACTGTCATATTCTGCTGGGTTTAGCAATGACCTAAACCTTCTATCCCAAATACAACATTATACAGCATCAGTTTCCATCTAGACATACTCTTTGACCGAACTTGAGAAGTTTTCTAAGCCAAGGCCCTGCCTGATGTGTTTGAATTCTATGCTATTTCTCTCTTAAGACTACAGTCCACAAAATGTATTTCTCTTCTGCCATCTAATTCCCTTTTTTGGTTCTCATTGTATAACATTTCTTTTTAATTTCTAATTTTAACTGAAGTACAACATCCAGATGCATCTGTTGACACACATGGCCAACATGCCTTTAGAAGCTTACATGTCAAAAAAATGTCTCCCACTTAACTTCAATGCTCAAGCGTTGTGCTCTGAGCAAAAGTGCTCCAGCTGCTGTGAACGCTCCAGACTGCACATCTTCCTGAGACCTCCCAGAAGCATCTTTTTTCTGCCATCACAACATATTGGTAATAATAATGTGTGATATAAATCAATCATTTACATAAAATAATTTTTATTTTTTTTAGTATTTACAAAGAATGGTTCCATCAGCTGTCTGTTGTAACAAGTCACCCCAAATGTAATAGCTTAAACAACAACCATTTGTATTTGTCTTAGGTCATCCGTTCTGCTCAACTGGACAAGGTTCCACTGACCTTGGCTGGAGACTGGATGATCTAATAAGGTGTCTCTTACTCGTGTGGTGGCTAGTGCAGTGACCAGTTGGGCATGAACGGGACGTGTGTCTAGTCATCCAGCAGGCTACCTGCCTTTGTTCACATGGTTGCAGGGTTCCAGAGCAGCAAGCCAAGGAAGCCCAAGTGCACAGGCACTTTATAAACAGCTAATCACGTCTCCTTTTTTATTTCCCATTGGCCAAAGCAAGCCGCAAGGCTGGCACAGCATCAAAAGGATGGAGAAATTGCCACCTTTGACGGGAGAAGCATCAAAGACACATTGCAAGGGCATGAATACAGGATGAGAAGTAGCTTATGGCCATTTTTGCATTCCATTATTTCTTCATGGTATCATGAATAGGGAGGGTGAGCTTTGAAGTAGGTACATACTGCATGCCAAGTATTATCATTACGGTCATTATTCTATTAGTAGCACCACCATACTATTGGTCATCATAGCAACCTTCTGAGATCTACTGGACCGATATTATTTCCCTTATTTATAAATGAGGAAATTGAGACTCAGCGAGATTAAGTAACTGCTATAAGTTAAGGTTAGTCCCAGCAATAAAGAAATAAGCTACTCAATGAGTTTGCGAGAATTCAGTGGAGGAAGTATTTTAAAATGTGTTGGTGTGATTGGGGAACAATCGTGGAACAACAGAGAAGCTTTTGTCCTCCCCTGCCCTGAAGGAACAAGGAAACCAGAACCAGAGTGAACGGGGCTCCTTGGAGGAAGAAACACCGTCAGAACACAGTGCTGAGACAGAAAAGACAGGATGGGAAAAATACTTCGACTGCTCCCTCCCACTCTTCTGTCTTCTGTCAATGCCCACCTTGCCCAAACCAGAAAGCAAGCAAGCCTGGGCCTGCAGAAGGCAGCTTCCCAGGTACAGTGCCAGACAGACAAGACAGGAAAGGATAGAGAATTATCACAGAACAAATAGAGAGCAATTGATACATGTGAGGTCACATAAGACATTATTAGCACATCCAGAAAAGAAACCCCCGTCTATAGAGCCTGAATCCAGAACTCTTTTTTTTTCAGCTAGCAGATTTGAATGGTACATTATTAGATTATTTTCTTTGGCATTTGTTTGCAATAACAGCAAAATACTTCACACCTCCACAGTTAAATTTATTCACATTTATGTTAATTAAAAATATTAATAACAAATATTCAGCACCCAAATCTACAATGACAGCCCAGTATTCTGCAGAAATATATATCATTGTTCTATTTACTAGTAAAACTGGTTCAAAATGAACTCTACAATTACATAGAAACCCTAAAAAAAACAAGAAATTCTCACTGAAAGAAATTTTGTTTTCTTACTTTTTGTGCCAAGGTAATTGCCATGTTTTGAATAGAACCCCAGACAAAAATACGTAAAGTCACTCAAATCCAAAATCAGAAACTAAGCCTTACAATTTCTTCCAATCCTGATCATCTATAAATATTTTTTTGCATACAGCATTTCTATTAAATAGGCCGAAAACTGACAATAGGGATGGTGATGGGTTATTTTGCCTGCAATTCTATCCACATTATCTGCACGCTCTGCTGCACTAAATATAATGAAACTGGGCAGAGGGGAAGACAGCCCAGCCCCCGAGAGCATAAATGAATTTCTAAAAAGGCAACGTGTCTAGAGCTCTACAGTCAAAACCTCCACTGCTGGAGAAACAGGTTGAAAAATGACCTTTGCATGAGCTGCTGAAATAGCAAATTGTCTTTTGTTCCCTTCACAAATATTGTCTGTGTTGGTGGAAGCAGAGGCAACTGCCCCCAATGGAAAGCGGCCACTTAACCGGGGGAAGCAGTTTTTCACAGGCAGATCCTCTGACGGGGGCCATTGCATGTCTGACAGAGCACACGTGAGGGTGCGACTGGGCCCGCCAGAGGCCTTGTGGGCCACAGTGTGTGAACAGGAAACGCCATCGCCAAACACAGAACATGCGACATCAGCGGCATTGTGGCAGAGGCCAGACAAGATCAAAAGCACAGCCAGGAGACATTTGCTAAGGAGGATGTTTTCACTCTCCGGGTCCAGCAGTGTGCTGGTGAAACCATCTCTCATAATCACACCAATATCTTTCTTTTCATGGTGCTTTCAAAATGCTCTCACGCTTTGACCCTCATCCTAGAAGCTGTGTCGAACACGTAGGTGTACAGGTGAGCAGCCGAACCTAGCAGGCCAGGTGGCTTTTCCAACGCATCCAACCTAAGCCTAAGCCCTTTGGTCCTCATCACTGTGTTTCCCAGGATGCTTCCTGCCTTCCCGGGGCATCGTCTTCTCCTTGCTACTTCCCTACCCACTGGCAACCCAGCGCTGCTCCATCTCTTACCCTGGTCTCAAAACCTTTACCACTTCCTTTGACATAAATCCTATTTGAGAAGAGATGTGCTTTCCAGTTCTCTCTCTTGTTTTCTACCTGGCTGACTCCTTCTCCCCCTGAATCTATAGGAAAACCTAATGAAAATAGCAAGAGAAATAATTGTTGGGAATTGAAAGGAGAATGCAATCCCTGCCTTGAAAAATGTAGCATGAATTATATAAACATAAGGTAACTTTACAGCTCAAGCACTTAGATTGTCGACAACAGAACAATTCCAAACATTACATAATTGAGACTCTGAAACGTCCTTACATGCAATAAAAAGAATGAAATCATATAAGTATTACTTAGCAAATGATCTTTTATTCCTGGAGAAGATAACATTTAAAATGAGCGGCTCGCAGAGCTTGAACAACTAGCTGAAAGGAGTATCTCTCACTAAAATTGCTTTAATCCATGACAGGTACTTACAATATGCAGCCAAGGGCTTTGACCATTAAGAAAAATAAAATAAAATGTATACTGCTTGAATTCCCATTAGGTCTCAAGGGTAAAAAAGTAAATTTCTCTCAACTACTTTCCTTTGGCATTTTTATTCCATTCTTTACACCAGTTGGTGCTGACTGAGGACAGTGGAAAGGATTCCAGGAAACTCCGACCTCCTTTATGCTCCCACGGTGTGCCATCTTGAGACAGGACAGTGGCAGGAGAGGATGCAGGGCGGCCAGCTCATCTGTCTCTTCCCATCTCTGCCTGGCCACTCAAGGAGAGAATCTGGGGAGCCTAAAAGGGGTCCAGGTTTTAAATCCGTGCATGAGACACCTGAACCAGCTTTGGCCAAAATTATTAGGTTGGTGCAAAAGTAATTGTGGTTTAAAAGGTTAAAAATAATTGCAAAACCGCAAGGACTTTTGCACCAACATAATATAAAGAATGTTAAGTTGGCATCATCTGTTACTTAGGATTTTCTGTATCTGCTCCTTTTCTCCTCCCGACCAACCACGAAACCCGTATCTTCAGGCAGCCCCCTGGCTAGCAAAACCAATGAACGTTATAATGGTTTTCACTTCTAAAAATAGGAAATGGCCTGCTCCGGAAAACCAAAACTCTCTTTCTATAAATACTTCTCAATTACATAAGCCATTAATTCATTCCTACCACCAGCTTTTCAACTCTCTAGAAAATGTTTAATTAACGATTGAAGATATTTCTGGAAATATGAAAGAAATATATTTGGACCCAAGTCTGGAGACATAGTGAACAAGAGGCGGTAGAGAGAGTATAAACTACTCAAAAGAAGTTCCAAAATGTTACTCATTCAGGTAACTTTTCCAAGTCACCACCCATCACCACGCAGCCAGGTACCGGGCTGGGCAAAGTGCCTTGCATCTTGCAGACAATGAATGCCAGATAAGTGTTTGTTAAATGAATAAATAAACTAATGAACATTTGATCCTGCGAGAAGGCTCTGTGCAGTCCTTAGTTCTCTCTACATTCAGTGGAGCAGGAAACCATCCTGGGCTTGCTCAAAAAACACTAGTTTCAATCTTAAACATGCAGAATTATCCCCTAGAATGTTTATTTAAAATATGGACTCAGTCCTCGTTCTCTGAAATCTTATGGAATCCAAACACATGAAACAAAGTATACCTGGCTTCAGACAAAATGGAACAGAAAACTAAACATTCACGAAGAGGCTACCCATTCTGGCTAAGATCTGCTCACCTTTCCTGCATCTCTCTTTTCACAAGTGACCCTCTAACACTGATGTTGTTACCGCCTTGTCTTGTAGTTTAAATCATTGCATTATCTCACCCGCCTGCAGCTTAAGTTATCAGGGAAATGCCATCAGTACCATCAGCCAGGGCTTGGGCATGATGAGCAGGGAGAGATACATCGAAAATATTCTCTGATGATGGGACTCTAAAAATAATTTTTACATTTTAAAGTTGACTCTGTTTCCTCTGCTTGTTCTGATCTCTATTCCCACCTTTCTGGATCCTGCAACATTTTCTGTCCTCAGGATACAGCCAACTTGATTGCTGAAAGATGCTCTTGTTTGAATAATCATTTTCTCAACTCCATCCTTGTTGGTTTTTGTCACCATCTGACTGACCTTTCCAAAGCATCTTTTTTTTCTTTAAGTTTTTTTTTTTAATTTGTTGCTGCTCTCTCTGTTCCCACATACCTGTCTGCAGTTTCTTCCCAAACATTAATCTCACATGAGAGATCATTCTTAGTTTACTGATTCATGCTCTCATAATGGCAGTTGTGAATGGTCACAACAGAAAGGATTCCTGTGCTCGAATACTCCTGCCCCAATGACCCTTTCTTCAGCAGGACTCTTCTGAAGTGGCTGAAATCTAGGTCACTGGAGCTTGTTCTAGTACCTATCATCCTCCACGCCCAATAGCTAAGAATACATTTTTGGTTTTGGCTCTGAAAATGACAAGAGGCTCTTTAGTAATAACACCCATCAAAATAAAATACATTCAGTTCACTCCACACCTCCAAGCGATTGTAGAGGGCAGAAACCATATAGTGGAGGAATAGAAAGAGTTGTGGGCAGAAAGAGTTTGTTTGGTTGGTTGCTTGGTTTGTAGGTAAAATTTATCATTGTCATCTGTGACAGATTCTGGGAGGAGCTTACTCAACCATACTGGAAGTAGAACCCCCCAAAAAAAATATAAATATAATTCTAAAATGTCTTGAAAAGTATCATAGGTAATTACTACCAGTCTTTTGCAGAGGAGTCATGAAGGGGGGATTAACTACACAACTCCTAAGAAGCAAAAACAGTACAAGAATGTCTCTTAGTGCCTTAGTCTTCCCATTTTATCATACCTCTTCTTTTAAGTCTGTCAGTATTTAACTGTCCCCAGCTATCTGGTGTTCTTCTCTAACTTCTGCAAGATCCTGGGTGGGAACCCCCACTTCAGTCTCAAATAGCAACATGCCCTTTGGTGGACTGAGCGGTCTAGGCTCTAAAGGTTTATTCACATTTTTCTTTCTATCCCCACCCACCTCTGCTTTCAGTGGATAAGAGCCTAATGGGGAAGAAGGCATGTAATAATAAGGAAGATGAGATGCGAGAAGTACTATAATACAAGTTTGTCCCTGATTCATCAGCGGAAACACACACGATTGACTTCTTAAACTAGAATATACCAATAACAACCTCGATGAACATTAAAATCTTATACCCAAGAAGCTTAAAGATATCAAGGGATAATATAAGATTATTGATACTTTCATTTATGATGGGGAAATAGTGATGCCATTTCTTAGCTTCTACTTTCAAGGTGATTCAACTGATATGATCGCCATATTTTCACTTTATATTTTTTTAAGGAATACAATTTAAAGTGTTAAATGATGTTTTAAAATTAAGGTTTAACATTTACTAACATGAAATGATGACATTTGACATGAAAAAAATCTAGGCAGTTGAACTTGAAATTCTTTAAATTTTAAGATTGAAGTAGATTCCTTTTTTTCATCATAGCACTAAATTTTAATTTCTATTTCAAAAAAAAAATTAAACAGATGTAGCTTAAACATATACCCACATCTTTCGTGATAGAAATCAGGATTTGCCCTCAGTATCTCAGAATAATTTGTGTTGTACCATTTTACTGGGTCGCCTCTTTTGATAATGGCAATAAAAGACTGAAAATTATACTTTCTCAGGGATATGTCAACTAAAATCCTCTAGAGAAAATTTAACACAATAAGGATAACCAACTTAACAGTTCTCAATCTCCAAAATGTGTTACTAAGTTATATGTTTCATATAACCATCTACTCATTTGCTGAATTTTTAAATGAAAAGGTATATATATATATATATATATATATATATATATATATATATATATATATATATATAAAGCATCTGTATAACAAGCATATGCGATTCTTGAATTAACGTTTATTTACTTATTTTAAATATGATTTTTAAAAATATCCAGAAGCTAATATAGTGCCTGACACGTGATAGGTGTCCAAAAAAATTTAATGAATGTATAAATACAACCTAAGAAGAAAAGGCAAGACTTAATTAAGGTAAAATCAAGTATAGTCTTTAATTTCTTTTCTATTTTGGCTAATTTAAACTCTTTTGTAGTCACTTGAGATACTGAAAGTATCTGTTACATAATTAAAAATTACCTTAATTAGCCATAGTTAGAGCAAAAAGAGGATAAAAATGTAATTTTTAAACCCTGATTACATGCTCTTTTGCTCTGAGGGAATATAATGATCTCATTTTTAGGTTCCCTTCAAAATGGTGAAGAGAATCGTTAACTCTTCCTTTCTAATTCAGTGACTGAATATTAGTAACTTGCATGTTAAACTGTAAAAATTTCCCAACCATAACTTGGCAGTCAAATTCACTTTGAAAGAGAAGTATAATTTTCAGGCGATAGAATTTTAGAATTAAACTTTCGCTTGACTTACTTTGTTATTAGTTCTTCCCCAGAAAAATAGGTTTGAGTATATATTGGTAGCTGTTTCATGAGATAGACACACAGCCTCCCTCACACAATTTTAAAATAGAACTAAGGGTACGTCAGCTGGCAGCATAAGAATGTATCAGTTCTCCGTTTTTCTTTTGACTCTGTGGTTCACTCCATCAGAAGACTAACACCCGGGGAATCACTCTTTAAAAATAAAAATGTTTCTTTTGCATTTTATTTTGCTTTAATATTTGCTATAAGAACTACAAAATCAATACTATCAGGTAACCATGTATTGATAATTTTCAAATCATTTTGATCCATAAGCATATGTGCATTAAGTACTTTTTGTGATTGACACTTGGGTGTTAAAGATGTTAAAACTCCTAATTCTCAAGGAATTTCCAATATTTTTGCAATAAAGCTACTGGAAGATATGTATAAGGGATGAATGTAAAATTAGCTGTAAACCTTTTTTAATTTCTTTTTCACTAAACCTTCACAAACCTATAATGGAACAGTGTAGTAGTAATGATAATGGTAATAATTTGTGATCATGTACTGAGGTAATTAAATAGCAACTGAAGTCTTATGACTAACTTTCCATCTTCACCTGGTGGGTTTTTCAGTTCTCAATTTTTGAGGTAGAAGGGAAGATAAATAGAAGAGCATCTTATTTGTATTTCTCCTCAAGGATTCCCTAAAGCCAAAACTTCGGACTATTTCAGAGAGACTCAGTTGACTTTTTCATTGAGTTGAAAAAATGAAAGAGAAAATTTGAAAGTAAGAAAAAGTAAATAGAATAGAATGAAAACTTTGAAAAGATGGAGCTATTTTAAATAATGTGTTGTGATTAAACCATCACTGGGGTCCCATGGGGAGGAATTATAGAGAATTGTGGAACACAGTGTACCCTAGAGTAAGTCTTTCATTAAAACTTTAATTTTATAAAGGATCAAAATGGCATTTCACAAAGCCAGTGTGCAGCAGAGCATGGACTAAAATCCAGATCTCCTTGTAGACTCAGGTTTCCACCCTGTTTGATGAAAAGCATTGTAACCCTAAGGCACCCACAGCGAAATCAACCAAGAACAGTCACTGTCTGCATTAAATGTTTGAAGCTGTGCAGTAACCCAGTCACTAGGCAGAGAGGATGGCAAAGATTCTGCTACACCTTCCTCCTTACAAAGAACTTGGCGTGAGGTTGGGAGTGCAGGGGGCGGTGAATTCTAGTTCTACAGTTTGACTCATTGCTTTACGTTGATGTGCAATTTACTGGTGCACCAGTTGAGGTCCGTGTCTTAGAAACCTGATTTGAAAGAAAAGGAGTGAGCCTTCAAAATGATTTAGCCCAAGCCCTGTCTTGAACAGTCTCTCTCTCTCTGTCCACTACAAAAATTTTTATAATTTAAGAATTATGTGTGATTTCTGCCCATCTTAAATAAGCGCAATCTAGCTTAGTGATCGTGAGCTGGCCTTCCAAAATCACATGGCTAGGTAGCTTCTGATCACAGCTCAGCCCCTTAAATATTAATGACCTTGGGCAAATTTCTTATCCTCCTAGGATGATGGTGTTTTCTGTAAAATGGGAAGCAGTGGGAGCCTTGTAGGGTGTAGAGAAGCTCAACTGGTAATGCCCCTACTGCATGGATCACCGAGCCTGGCACGAGTCAGTGCTCCGTGAAAGCTAGCTGTTATTATGCTCATCACTGCTGTGATTGTTGCTATTATTGCAATGCATCACAGACCAGAACTCTGCAAGCCTAGTCCTCCTGAAAATCACATCAAATGTCTGTGCTACACTGGAAAGAGATTAAGTGCATATGTAAATGTATGTACTGTGTATGTGTGGGGAAGGGGACGTGGTTAAACTAGAAGGCAGGGCCCTACTGATCAGTACTGTATTTTTAAGTTTAATAGTAAAAGGATATTTACCAAGTGACAAAGACTGAGCTAAGCATATTATAAATACTACATCTTCACAAAAATCCTGCAAGTCTTTTGACCCTTGCTTTAAAATTTAATGCTAATTTAATCTTGATTCATCCAATTCAATTAATAAATCAATAACATTTCTTTATTGAATTTGATTGTTTACAGTGCAAATTATCCCTTCCATACTTATACACCATCTATCAAGGTTACTGCAACCTCAATACATAATACAGTTACTGGATTTGTGTGCATTCTTATAGAGTTTGATGTACCTATAACCAAAGACGTATGTCAATTCTTTCCATGCACCCTGTTTTAAAGAAATGTTAGCACACTATATATATTATTTTCACCTTGTTTTTTCATTTAGAGATCTAACTATTTCAGTAATAGTAGTAATGAAAAATAGCAATACATAATAATATGTTACAGGCACTGTTTCAGAATTTGCACATATTAATTCATTTAATGCTCAAACAACCCTGTGAATAAAGTACTGATATGTTTATTTTATAGATGAAAAATTATCAGTGTTACGAGTTTCAAGTATTTTTCTTAGTTTTTATTTGTCTTTGGGTATTTTAGGATTTCTTTCTTATTTTTAATTTTTTTTTCCACAGGCAGATTTTTTCATTTTTCTCTTTTGTGACTTTTTGGCTTAGATCATAGCTTGAAACCCCTTCCTTTTTCTGAATTTATACAGGAATTCTCTATTTTCTTCTAGTACTTTTTTTTCCCATTTGCTTTCTCTGGAATTTATATTAGTGGAGATAGAGACATGCATCCAAATATTTTTCCAAATGGCTCATGTCCAACACAGTTTATTGAAGAGTCCAGTTTTCCTTCACAGATTTGAAATGGTACTTTCATCACATATTTAACTCTTTTATGAGTTGGGTCTATTTCTGGACCTTTATACTGTTGATTTCGTCTATTGGTCCATTTTGCTTGCAGGTGCTTACAATGGATCAAAGTCTGACTTACTAGCTCTCTTAGAGAAAAACTTCAGCCTTTTCATAGCTGCTAAAAAAAAGTATAAACTGCTAGTATTGTTGAATGACAATAAAGATTAAACTGTTAATGGAATAAAAGTGTTAATTGGTTTTAACTGCTCTGCAGAAAAGCTGTGCTTTTAAGAATTTCATTACTTTCTATAATTAAACATTAAATTTTAAATAGTGAATAGAAACACCACTGGGTTTTCAGGAAAGTACCCATGCTCTACTCCATTTCTGAGAGTTTAAAAGGTCTGTGTGCATGGAGAATAAATATTTGGTCATTAAATATATATACAACATTGCAAAACATACAGTGAGAATGAAATTATAAAGCTGTGAAGATGGACAAAATCGCCAAAGGTGTACCAATTCATCTGTAGCAAGACTCGATCTAAAGACCCACGGAGAATTCTTTTAATGATCCATTTTCACTTTTTAAAAGTACAGTGCATCTTTAACTTTTGATTTGGTAAATTTCTCTTGTTTGTCATTTGGAAGAAAGACTGGAATTTTGAAGCCGCTGTTCTTGAAGAGCTAAGTTTGAGATGTAAAGGCAGGAGAGGAGAGCCGTGGTCTAGGAGTTACACGGTAGGGGCTATTCTCCAGGGAAATCTCTTTCAGGCCCCGTATTTTAGGGCTGATTCTCCGCTTGAAGGCAACTATGAGAAGCATGCTAGTGGATCACCTCATTCGGAGGTCTGTTTCCTGAGAATACATACATCCCATGAACTCTAGTATTCCTTATTTATTAGACCACAGCAGACACCAGCCTGACAATACTGCTATTTCAAGTGATTCTGGAAGTCAATGGTGGGTTGGGATAAAGAAAGAGAGGATATTGTCTTAGATTCCTAGAGGAATGGAATTTGAAAAAGAGCCTTTTAGGGAAAAGACTAGGATTTTTTAGATTCTTATATAAAAAATGTACTGACAACCTACCACATTCTGGCTGTCTTAGGTGGAGGGCTCCCCAAGACCACCATCAGGCTCAATGACTCTCCAGAAAGACTCACAAGAGTCAGAAAAAGCGGTTGTACTCATGGTTATTGTTTACAATAGTGAAAGGTACAGACTGAAATCAGCAAAGGGAAAAGACAGGGATGCAGACCAGGAGAGGCCAGGTGTGAGCTTTCAGGGCCCCCTCCCAGGGCAGTCACTTGGAGACGTGCTTAATTCTCCCAGCAATGATGTGTGACAACACACATGAAGTGTTGTCAACCAAGAAAGCCACCCCAGGCCTCAGTGTCCGAGGTTTCTATTGATGGTCACTCATACAGGCGTGCGATGTCCGCCGGATGGACCTGAGCTGCGCAACTCCACCCTCCACCAGAGCGAAACAGTCAGTGACCGTCACGGCATATGTTCAAACTGCTACAGCATGGCTCAAGGCCTCAGATCCACAAAAACACTCTCATCCGGCTGAGTATTCCAGAGAGTCAGAGGTTCCCTTCCAGAAGTCAGCCAAGGAACCATCCCCAACACAGGCCTTTCTGGAACGTGTGCAGGGTTTAAACAAACAGGGCCTGCTGCATTACATTTCCCCTGTCACATCCATCACACCACTGACGTAAAAGAACAATCCTGTGACAAAGTCCTGTTGCCCCCCCTTTATAGATGAGGGGTAAATAGATGAAATAGCTCGCTCAGGTCATTCCCCTGTTGTCTTCCTCCGGACCCCGTACTTCTCCCTAGAAGCACTTACGCCATTGTTTGAACAATGCTAAGCTTCCCCATTACTTGAAAAGGCTCAGAGTCAATGAGCCATGTATATTTTCCCCTGCTTTTCACCCCCAGGCTCAAGACAATGCCTGGCTTACAGTACTTGATAAATATGTGATAAGTGGCTATGACGGGCCATGGCATGATGGTTGAAATTTGAGCCCGTTGTCTTTGGAATCCTATATTATTATAATGTCCCTTATATCACAAGGTCTAAAAAACAAAAAAAATCTAGATATAATTGTGTCAGTCCTATTGTCTTAAACTTTCTATGAGTCCCCAAACTACTCCTTAACGCTGAGAGGAACTTTAGAAATTATATTTTTAACACGTGATTTTAGATTTTACAACATATTAATTTTATGCAAATACCTTGTTGACTTTAAAGATAGATAACATGCAATTATTTATAAATTTCAATAAAATTCTAGCTTGAAACCAGGACAAACATATTCTGTCCATATTTTCACTTTTTCTCTGCATAAATGCAATTAAGAATGTGCCTTTTGACAAAATCTTATGATTATATCAATTGATGCAGAAAAAGCATTTGACAAGATACAACATCCATTTACGATTAAAACACTTAATAAAATAGGTATAGAAGGAAAGTACCTTAACATAATAAAGGCCATATATGACAAACCCTCAGCTAATCTCATAATTAACGGTGAAAAACTGAAGCCCTTTGCTCTACGTTCAGGAACACAACAGGGCTGTCCCCTATCACCTCTGCTTTTCAACATAGTGTTGGAAGTCCTCGCCAGAGCAATCAGGCAAGAGAAAGAAATAAAAGACATCCAAATCGGGAATGAAGAAGTTAGATTGTCACTCTTTGCGGATGACATGGTGCTATATATAGAAAACTGTAAAGACTCCACCAAAAAGCTATTAGAAACAATCAACGAATACAGTAAAGTTGTTGGCTACAAAATCAACGTACAAAAGTCCATTGCATTCCTATATACTAACAATGAAATCTCAGAAAAAGAAATACAAATAACAATTCCTTTTGAAATTGCAACAAAAAGAATAAAATACCTAGGAATAAACTTAACCAAGGATGTGAAGGACCTATATGCTGAAAACTAGAAGACATTTTTAAAAGAAATTGAAGAAGACACAAAGAAATGGAAAGACATTCTGTGCTCATGGATTGGAAGAATCAACATAATTAAAATGGCCATGTTACCCAAAGCAATATACAGATTTAATGCAATCCCTATCAAAATCCCAATTACATTTTTTTAAAGAAATAGAACAAAAAAATCATCAGATTTGTTTGGAACCACAAAAGACCCCGAATAGCCAAAGCAATCTTAACAAAAAAGAACAATACTGGAGGTATCACACTCCCTGACTTTAGCTTGTACTACAGGGCTACAATAATCAAAACAGCATGGTATTGGCAGACATACAGACACATAGACCAATGAAATAGAATTGAGAACCCAGAAATAAAACCACATAAATATGGATAGATAATTTGTGACAAAGAAGCAAAAAACATACAATGGAGAAAAGACAGCCTCTTCAATAAATGGTGCTGGGAGAATTGGATAGCCACGTGCAAAAGAATAAAACTGGACTGCTATCTGTCACCATGTACCAAAATTAATTCAAAATGGATCAAAGACTTAAGCATAAGACCTGACACAATAAACTGCATAGAAGAAAACATAGGTACTAAACTTATGGACCTTGGGTTCAAAGAGCATTTTATGAATATGACTCCAAAGGCAATGGAAGTAAAAGCTAAAATAAATGAATGGGCCTATATCAAACTTAAAAGCTTCTGCACAGCAAAAGAAACCATCGACAAAATAAAGAGGCAACCAACTGAATGGGAGAAGATTTTTGCAAACAGTACCTTCGATAAGGGGCTAATATCCAAAATATATAAGGAACTCATGCAACTCAACAACAAAAAAACAAACAACACAATTGAAACATGGGCAGAGGACCTGAAGAGACATTTCTCCAAAGAGGATATACAAATTGCAAATATAAAACATATAAAAAAATACTCAACATCACTAATCATCAGAGAAATGCAAATAAAAACCACAATGAGATGTCACCTCACCCCAGTCAGAATGGCTATCATCAACAAGACAAATAGTAACAAGTGTTGGAGAGGCTGTGGAGAAAAAGAAACTCTCATACACTGTTGGTGGGAATGCAGACTGGTGCAGCTGTTATGTAAGGAAGTGTGAAGGTTCCTCAAAAAATGATGAATAGAATTACATCAGCAATCCCTCTCCTGGGTATGACCCAGCAATCCCTCTCCTGGGTATCTATCCAAAAAATCTGAAAACATTTATCCATAAAGACACGTGCGCTCCAATGTTCATTGCAGCTTTATTTACGGTGACCAAGACATGGAAACAACCAAAATGTCCTTCGATAGATGAATGGATAAAGAAGTTGTGGTATATACACACAATGGAATACTATTTGGCAGTAAGAAAAGATGATATTGGAACATTTGTGACAACATAGATGGATCTTGAGAGTATTATGCTAAGTGAAATAAGTCAGACAGAAAAAGCAGAGAGCCATATGATTTCACTGATATGTGGTATATAAACCAAAAACAACAAAAGAACAAGAGAAACAAATGAGAAACAAAAACTCATAGACACAGACAATAGTTTAGTGGTTACCAGAGGGTAAGGGAGGTGGGGGTTGGGAGATGAGGGTAAGGGGGATCCAATATATGGTGATGGAAGGAGAACTGATTCTGGATGGTGAACACACAATGGGATTTATAGATGATGTAATACAGAATTGTACACCTGAAATCTATGTAATTTTACTAACAATTGTCACCCCAATAAATTAAAAAAAAAAAAAAAGAATGTGCCTTTTAGAAACAAGGGGCTTAGGATATTCAAATGTCCCTAGCACCTCTGTCTGACATGTTCCCAAGTTAAGAAAGGGATTTTCTTATAGGTGTTTTCTTTTTTTGTTTTTGGTTGGGGTTTTTTTGGTCACCTTTCTTTCTTTCTAACCCTCAGTCTCATATGTCAGTCTTAAGCTGTAGCTTCTAATTTGAACTCATTTGGGTCCCGAGTGTCATCTCCCAGTCCCCTTTCTTGAAATAGTGACCTGTGGAAAGAGTTCTTCTCCAGACCAGTGGTTCTCAAACCGTCATGTGCGTAGGAATTGGCTGGAGCCATTGTCAAATGCAGGTTCCAATTCAGTAGCCTGGACAGGCACCCAACAAGTCAGGTGCTGCTGGTCTGTGGACCACACATTGAATACCAAGACAATGGCCATCAAAATGATGTCACCTGTGCCCTAATCGTCTTCTCCAGTGCTGTCTTGCTACCACAACACTGTGTAGACATGTAAGAAAACACATCTCCTTATCTTTTCCTTACCAGCCTCAAGAGAGCATGTTTTAAACAGTAAACAAGAAACTTAAACTGTTGATTCCAACACTGCTGACAAAAGTCATAAAAATAAGCCAGTTTTACCAAAGAATGTTGACGTCATCTTAGCTTTTGGTACCTGGATTGAATTAGAGTACAGTCACCTAAAATGTCTTTGTTGTTTGATGCCTGTGTGTTTTCATTTCTTTTTCTTGATCAAAGAATGAAGTTTACAGTAGCTTTTGTTTCAGAGGTTGGAACAAACCCTTCTGTCCACTTTCAAACTTCCTCACTGAGCAGAGTTAAGTCCCAGGAAGTGGATACGAGTCAGACCTTTGTATCTCAATGACTGGGCATGAAATAACAATTTGTGTCTTCATTATCTCATTTCCGAAGGCTAATAAGCAGGGTTTTTCACATGACAGTGAACAAAACTCCACCTCAAACAAAATGTGCTCACTAGTTATCAGTGGTTTTCCTGCTCCTGCTGCTGGAATTCTTTACTCGTCTGAATCGACAAAGAAAACTCATTTGTTTCACTTTGTGAAAACTCTTCATTTTTCCCCCAGACTTTCCATTTCACGCTGTGTGAATTTTATTAAGATCTCTTTCTCAGAAGCTAAGTGCTGGCTCTATGGGACCCTAAGGGGTGGTAGTCACAGCCTCTGTAATGTCTGAAGCCTCTTGCAACGTTTCTACTGAAAACTCCTTGGAGAATCATTGAGAAGGATCTGAAAATCTTTTGGGTGCTGGAAGATGTAGTTTGGCTTCATGAACATTTTGTGCAAATCTTTTGATGGTAAAACCTGAAAACCAGCAACACAGCAGTCCAGTTTGTACCCGACATCTGAGCAGGTGACATCATCTGCACAGTGAGTGAGTCTTTCTGAAGGCCTCCAACGCATTTGTAAAGCTGGCTTAAAATAATAATGTAAAATATTTTTCACGTTAGAATTAGCCTTTGTTGATAAAACTTACCTATAATTCTATCGCCTAACAAATTGTCAGTGGTTTTATTCCAATACAAAATTATGTTTTAAAAAGATAATTAGAATTAAATAATTGAAAAAGAATTTGTATTCTGACTTTTCCTCTTGAGTTTACATAATAAAAATGTCTAAGGTATTATATAGTCTCAGAAATGACATGGAAATAGCTGCATTATAGACCACCAGAAAAAATATTATAATTAAGCTAACCATTTCTCTAAAATAGATATTGAGATTAGTTCCACACTTTATCAATGATGAAAATAGTAATCCCTAGTATTTTTGAGCACTTAATATGTGCTAAGTTACACTACAAATATTTTACATATCGAGACTTTTAAGTGTCGTAAAGATCTTATGAGATGGGTACCATTGTTTTTCCTGTGTTAGAGATGTGGAAAGGAGATACAGGCAAGTTATTCAACTTGCCCAAAGTCACACTTCTGGTAAGTGGGAGAGCCAAAAGTCAAACCAAATAAAATAGTCTCCTTCATGCCATGTGAATTTCCTAGACTACACCAAAATTCTACTTAAGGATTGCTTGGTTTAAATAAAAGTTTCAGCCTATGTATACAAATTTATGAAGTAAAATTTTGTAATCTTCTCATTGGTTCCTACTGCAATGAGTATATCATTGCAAATTTTTTCTTAAGTTTTTTAAATTTCAAGAGTTATCAAGTCATAAGAAATAGTGCTATGATATTACAAATGTGAAAATCCTGTAAAAAAAGACTTCATTTTTATTCTTTAAATATTGGTAAGACATGCATTGTAATAACCTAAACCACTTTTATTGGTTCCCTTACACTGTTGTGAACACTTCATCTTTAAAAATCCTACTGTGCGTGGATTTTCACCCTAAGTTCCATTCTCATATGCCATTTAAACACGTGTTGGTTGGTTGGTTGGTTGATTGGTTGGATCAAAGATGAATCTGCTTCACTGCCTCCTGTGACAGTCCAGGAAGAGGGTAACACAGGGCGAGGGTATTTTTTACATGGCAAACCGTTATGCACTTGAACACATGAAGACCCATCTCTTTCCCTATCTCTATTCTCACAGAATGTGTGATACAGGAGAAGGACTATTCACTTTTCAAACAAGGGAAGGAGAAATGATCTATCAGAAGGTCCATTCTGCGACACTGGCCATAGCTGAGCAACATGAAAGATTAATGCTAGAAATGGAACAGAAGGCCCGGGTAAGGCTCCCTCCTTCGTAACCGAACAGCTTGGAAATGAATGTCACTGAGGTCTCATGCACATCGTTTATATGTGGGTCCATTCACCTCCGCACCCCAGTGTCCACCCCCACCCCAGCCCCAAGATCTCACCCCAGTTACTAAATCTCATCTCTCTAATACCCTATTCAGCTTATGACAAAAGAAGTAATTTATGGCTGCTAACAGGGAGCTCTGCACTCCATCTGTCTACCTATGACCTGTTACCACAGTTACCCAGAAAGGGGTGGAGTGCATAGAGACTGAAATAAAAAGCATTGCTCTGGGCATATCTCCACAGAGATTTAAATGTTGGCCCAGAAGAACTAGGAAAATTAAGTTAGTACCAGAAAGGATTCCACTTTTCTTCTGGTCTTTACCTTTATCCCAGAGTCTTTGAAATGTCTCGCTCTTTCCGTGTATATTTCAGAGCCAATAACAAAATGTTTGCAGAAGGAGATTACATTGTTTATTGACAGAATGATTTGTCTATGATCCTGTCCTGGAACTATGCTACCTACACTTTCAGGATCAAACTAAGAAATAATTTAGTAAAGAATCTGAAATAGTAAATTTTACAAGTAGCTGGAAAAAAATTATAAGCTTTACTACTAATTACTTTGAAGAGCACACAATGGAATGATTATTGGCGATACTCTTAAGAGGTGAATATTCTCTATTTCTTCAGGATTTACGAAACTGCATTAGATTTTATCTGTGAGAGGACAAGTGAAGCTGTAGAAAATTGGTGGGTCACTCTCAGAAGAACATTTGTAATTCTATTTCAGTTTACAACAAAAGAGTTAGATATCCAGTATCATATTAGTTTTGATTTTTTAAATTCTCAATTACATAACATTTTAAAGAATAGGAAAGGTCTCTTTCAAATATAACAAAGTAGTTTAGCAAATGATGTTAACGTTATTCTTAGTGTATTTTTAATTTTCTCAATACTGCATATATAATTGTGTCTCTCTATCTAGGATGTGGTTTAAAGAGCTTTCTTAATACCTAAGGGTGACAAGTCAAGTCAGGCTCAGACAGGACGTTTAGACTTCCATGGGGATGAGTGAGTAGCTTGAACATTACTAGGATTATTACTATGACTATGGGATTCATTAAAGAAGTATTAATAAGAGGTTGGTATGACTTAGTCTTCTACATTTGGGTTAAATTTAAACCATTGTAACAGTAATCTAGATTAATATAACATTTTTTCCAGTGGCTTAAATCAGATGAAAGACTATAACTACCAAATTTCAAATTATTTCAGAATCTTACACATTCATTAGCAGCCCATATTTGCAATCTGCTGAAGCTCATTTGCAACCACAATTAAAAATTGTGATGTCACTTGCTATTAGTTAACAGTTGTAGTTCTTCTTATAGTTTTTCCAAACAGGCAAAATACTCATCAGTACAGTCATTTAAATTATATTTTCATGAAGGAAATGCCAAGAGATATTGCATACCACCACGCCAAGGAAAGCACTCAGTCTGTCCTGGGTTCCCAATTCCACCACTTACTGGCTGTGTAAACTTGGGCTTGGGTGAGTTATTTACCCTCTACATGTCTCATTTTCCTTTATCTGTAAAGTGGGGACATACTAGTTCTACTTATTTTGTTGTTATGAGGTATCTGTGCATTGATATATATAAAGTGCTGAGAATAGACCTGGCACATAGAAAATACCATGAAAAGAT
Source organism: Rhinolophus ferrumequinum (assembly GCF_004115265.2). Taxonomy (NCBI): domain Eukaryota; kingdom Metazoa; phylum Chordata; class Mammalia; order Chiroptera; family Rhinolophidae; genus Rhinolophus; species Rhinolophus ferrumequinum. The sequence continues at coordinate 54,444,177 of NC_046302.1, forward strand.
TCATTATTATGATGATGACCCCTCTATAGGAGTGATTTTGAATAATTATAAGATTTGCAATGTTTGTGATGACACTAAATTGTCTTTCCCAAGGGTAGCTAACTAACATCTTTTCATCCCTTTCAAGTATGTCTAACAACTTGTGCCCAAAATTTACAAAACCAAATTTCATTGGATTTGCTCCTGATGCTGTTGTGTGTTATCACATCCTGTGTCACTGAGAAGCAAGTCCGGGGAGGGGAGTTGTCATCTCTAATTAGGCATTAGAGATGGTTGGTCCACTTAGTAAGGTTTCAGGCAGTGTAAAGCTGGAGGACACCACCAGGGACCTGGGTGCTCTGAGATAGAAGGGGGAGCGGGGCAGATGTTGAAATAGCAGCCTCAGTACAGCTCAACAAAGAATCCAAATGTTTCTACAAATCACAAAATCAGAGACTCCATCACGTTTGTACATACATGTAAAAGGAGCGTTCGGTTGAATTTCAAAAAATGATTGCACAGCTATGCTTTTCTCTGAAGGTTAATACTAATAAAATTACTCCAGATCTGGTCCATTTTCAGAGTAAGCTGAACTCTGAATGATGCATTTCAGAGGACATGGCACCACAACTTGAAAGCTGTCCAATTTCCCCAAATTCTACGAACATAGGCAAAGGTTTCCAGGTCGCTAAGACACAAGTTTTTCTTTTTCTTTTAAGAGAATGCTATTACATGCACAAGTCTCTTTTAAAAACAAAGTTCCAACAAGTATGAAATATTCATGAAGCAGTAACTCTTCATTTGCTTATTTAAAATAAAATGAAGGTTTGTGCTATAAACTAGACGAAAGTGTAACTTGGGAGTTGGAAAGGTACCAAAAAACCTATCTAAAATATAAAAATGGTGCATTTCATCTATTATGTATCTAATACAAAATAAGATGACCCTGTTCATTGGCCTTCCAAGTTTTAAAACTGGGCCATTGGAGATTAATATTGATCTGATAGAAAATGTTTATATATTTTTAATGCGATTAAAATGATTTTACAAGATTAAATTACCAGTGAGTTATGTAAGCAATGAATGCTCCAAACATAGTTTCTCAGGAAACTGAAACATTTGCTTGCATCTTTTTAAAGACAGGTGATTCTGGAGTGTTACTAGCTTAATAGATAAACAAACGTGAATAAGAAATAGTTTCAACAACCATTTCTTAACTGTCAGAGAAAGAATCCAATAAAATCTTTTCACATCATATGGTTGTAAAACCTTGTTTTGCCCTTGTTTATTACCTTCCTTCTAGGGGAACATATGAATAAACATATTTTGATATATCACCGTAATCTAAGCTAGGCAATATTTCTATTCTTGCTTGAAGAATCTAATATCTAGAAAAACAGTGTGAATTAAACAGTACATTTGCATTGACAGTACTGGAAAAAAAGAATCGCTAAATTGGTAAGGCCGTAAAAAGTGTATAGTTTGGTTTCCTTCACTGAGAATGATAATGAAAGAATTAATTAATATTTATTAACTCAATTAAGAAGTTTTTAGATCGAGGTTAGCTATTCATTAACCATTCACAGGTTTGGAGAGTGCTTACTCTGTGCTCAGTACTCTGCATGGTGGCATAAGGAATACAAGAGAAGAATAAGAACGTTCCTTCCTTCTAAGTGGCCCAGAATTTTGTGGGATCGAATAGTTAATACAACCCAGAGTAAGATTATTTTATGTTCTTCTACTCCTTAAAACATCAAAACTCTTCTACACCTTGATGTAACTAATTTAATCAGATGGGTCAGAGATCACCATCACCAAATGTTGGTCAGTGATACCAAAAACATCTATTGGGCTTATTCATATAATCATGACAATGGAGCCTGACTGATTTCTTCAATAATCAACTTATTGGAAGGTCCTCAGTCCAACCTCCCTTCCCCTTGATTTCTGCAGTACAAGGAGACAATGGCCCCCTTTTGCTTCAGTTTCTCACTCCTCTATCTACTAAGTGAGGAACGGACAATGATCATAGAAGACAAAGGGAAAGCAATCTTAAGTCGCGTCAACATTTTCTTGACTTACTCGTCCCAATCCAGTCTCGTTTAAAAAGAGAGTCTTGGTTTGGGGAAATGCGTGGGAGAATGGAGCCACGGCAGTGAATTTTAAACTGGTGCTATTTCTGAGACACTCCTGAGATTCATCTATGTGAAGATATTATTAAAGCTAGATATTTAAACAAGCAGCACCTCTAGAACTCGTTTCCATTTCACAGAGATCATTCTTGTTCTTTTGAACAATAATCATTTAAAAACAAATTATCTTATTTCCGTGTACAGTGTAAGATGAAAAGACATTTCTGATGAAGAAGCAGCCCTGTCTTACTCTGCCGTTCTCCTCTTCGGCAAGGAGATGTGGCTACTGCCGCATTGATCTGAGCAGAAGGCAAAGTGGGGCGGGTCACAGGACAAAGAGGCTAGCTTCATGCAAAACTCAAATAGCGACTCAACATGAAGTGAATTTGCTCTTCTGGATTTATATTTGATCATGGAACATACCCAAGTATTGACTACTGTCCACTTATGAAATAATTTGTTGTCTAAATGGTTGCGTGAATGGGGAAATACTATTATATCGCGTGACTTCCAAACGGCACATTTGTTTTCACATTTGAATCTCTCTCCAGTCAAATGTGAGTTGCAGGCCCTTTAATTAGTAGCACTGTTCTTTCATGGGGCCTCATAAAATAATGTTATCTGTCAACTGATGGCGTCTTAGAGTGCATAAAACACCATAATACTTGTTAGAAGGCATGTTGTGAAGACACTAAGTTGTTCTTCCTTACTGTGGCTAAATAATACCTATCAGTTCCTTTCAAGTGTATTTAACATGGGTTTGAGCACCATGTACGTATTTTTAGTTTTTGAAGGAATGAGAAAGCCTTCCAGAACGGGCTCTATCCTAAGCCGTTTGGTTTCCCTTTTAGTGAAAGCATTCTTCATACCCACATTCTACAGGCATCTCTATCAGCTATGAAAATAATAATAATAATGAGTTTTCCCACACTGAAAATGTGAGGAATCTGGAAGCGTGATGCTCTGCCGAGAAGGACACAGAAAAATTTTAACACTTTTGGCAATCTCTTTTCTAAGTATGTTCAGAGAAGTTTAAGAAATTCTAGGAAAAGTTTAAACATGTGATTTGTGATTGTAAATGGTATGTAATATCTAATATGTAGATATTATCTGATAATAAATCCATTGTTCAAAGTTCTATTCATGAACCTATTGCTAACTATTATCAATTACTAATCATAAGACAAGAGGCCTCAATATTATTGACAATGACCAGTTCTCTGCTGGGAAATGCCAAACTGTGAAATTTAATTTTACTGATTGATAGACACTGATTGCAATAAACCAGCACAAGCTCAATTAGAACAAATTACTATAGTCAACAATTAAAGTGGGTCCGTGATGCTAATTACTCGATTCACTTACTATTGTTCCAGTTTCAGAACACTGAAGAAAATTTAGTCTTTAAACCAACACACAAACACAAAGTAAAATGCACATTTCTGCATAAATACACAAATGAGAAGGAAATGTCAAGAAAGCCATGTGTAAGTTTTCTAGTAAATGGTGCTGTAACACAATATAATGGTAAGGAATTTAGTTACATCACATTCTTTTTCCTTAAAATTTGTTGTGGATACTCTAGGTGTCATTTCAGAAAATGTAGATGATAGACAGATAGATAAATAGATAGATGATCGATAGATAATATTTTATATTTAATTGACTTGATTCGAGTTGATAACATATAAGGAAAATGACTGCCTAACAGAAAAGAGTGCAATTTCCATGTTAAAAAATACAATTTTGTTTCTTTTATTTGTATTGCCAGAATCGAGCAATAATAGGGAAACTCTACAAGAATTCTTTTTTTTTCTTTTAAGTAGGGTAGACTTATTTATACGTGGGCATACAATATGTTCATGGCAATAACAAAAATGATTTCCTTAAAGTAAAACAATAGATTTCAAAGGCCAACCAAGATGACTCAGCGGGGTGTCAGGCGGGGTCTCTGGTCCCGCTCCCCACATAAGAATGCAGGACATGGTGAGGCCAAAAAGCAACACCCACGGAGCCATAGATAAGGGAGTCACACCACTATAGTCTCACTGGCAGCTGGGTTGGAGACACAGGAAACAGGAGCCACATGATCCGCAACCCTCATTCCGCCGCTTGCAGACTCAGCCACCATCTTCTTGCTAGCCCCCCATTTGCTGCTAGTGTAGCCACAGCAGTTATATTAGTGGCTAATGGCTCCCTGGTTACAGCTGACGGCCAACTAGCCACAGTTGATGGCCATCCAATCACCATCGACGGCCATTTACTACCTGAGCCAGCACCTTTCCACGTGAGGCTGAGAGCCTGGAAACTGCACTCCTGGCTGTGTCCCCACACTCAGCATACAAATATATAATTATGGCATACACACATATGACCCAAATAATCTGACTGCCTTCTCTTTGAGACAGTGCAGTAAAATAGAAAAAAAGGAAAAAAACAAAACAAAACAAAACAAAACAAAAAAATACATGTAGGCCAGCAGTGGACAAGCTAAAGTCTAATAAATTGATGTATGAATTGCATGGCAATATATATATATATAATTAAGCAATATATTCAAAGACTGTGAGCTTAGTCATGAATTCCTGGGATGTATTTAATAAATGCTCATGCATTAATTGAAGCAGTGCAGCATAGCAGCTAACCACGTCGTCTAGAGAAAGACTCACAGAGCTGTGTGACCTTCTGCAAGTCACCTTCTCTGTGTCGTCGTGAACTCTTCTTAAAGAAGGAGATGAGCAGCAATAATAATATCTACTCCAGAGTGGTAGGATACCTCCTTGTCTTTAGTAAAAGCTCAATTATTATTAGCTAATTCATAAAATGGCTGGTAAAAGAAAAAAAAATTTAGCTTTATTTTTAAACAGGTAAAATTGTATAACCATCGTTAAAAGTTCATCCCAGCTTTCATTACGTGCAGACATTGGAAATCAATTATATAAAGTAGTTATTTACATATTTTAAAATCAAATTATAGCAAAATTTTATTTAAAACACCTTAAAAAGTAATGTTTTAACATGTACTTATGTTTCCTATAATCAAACAATAGTTCTCTGTAAATGCATCTACTTACAGATGGATGGCTAGCTAGATGACAGAGACTATATATATTCTTAAAAGCATTACTGATTACAGATAAGAATGGTGTTCAAGGTATTTGCGAAGATGTTTGTAATAATTTCTGATGTTATTCTAAAGCCTAGCTTTTTTTTCATACTCTATGAAAGTATTTTGGTTAATGCATGGTTTAAAACATGTAATAAATAACATTCGGGTTTTTTTCAAGTCTAGCGAAAATAATATTCCATAAAGTCTAATTTTAAATGACATCTCGCAGCTTCCATTAAGTGATTATATAAGCTACATTTTATTTGTTAGTCTGGTACAGACTCAGCAAGGTATCTTCTAACTTCTTCCCATTCATCGTGAATAAAATGGAAGATTAAATGTGAGGTGTCCCCTACTGAAAATGAAGTCAAATGTGTGAGAAACCAAGTGCCCATAAACCTTCGAACGTCACTGTTTAAATGAATCCAAACAGTGCTGAGCTTGGCTGCCTAAAGGGCTCTAGGGTTCCTATTTCTATACACTTTTTGAGTTTCATGAGCTCCTTTCCAAAAACAAATACAACTAAATGTGCTCGACTGGGAGTGCACTTGTATTCAGCATTTCCATATGAAGTAGCACCACATTTTTTTCTTACCCTGACATACATTTCACACGCCACACATCACGTTAGCCTGTTTCCTAACCCCTTGTATTTTTGTAGTGCTTCCAATGTGCAGTGTATATTCTTACCCAATCCCTCTTGTCTCAGACATACCAGGCAACATGTTGACACATCCACCCAATATGAGGCATTTCTTAACTCCACCCTATAGAAAAAGCTGTGACTGTCCTCTCCCAGCTTCTGTTATGCATGCATGCATGCATGTGAGTGCATGTGCACCAACACGTGGACACATACACACACACACACACACACACACACACACACACGGCTACCAGCATTGCTTACCTGCCTCCCATCTGTGTCCCACCTCTCCCACCTGCCCATACCGACTAACAATTCCTCATGTTCATATTTCTTGGATTTTGAACTTCTGTTCAGTTCTTAGACTTAGATCCAAGTGTATGCCTCTGCCTTCATTGTCATTTCTTTTAGAGCTCTTCTTGGACAGATTCCCACGTCTTGACCACATGTATACTTAGACACATCTGATCTAAGCCACCTGTCGCAGGCTGTAGTAGCCGTAATAATGAGCCATCTTTGCCAAGCACCTTAGAACAAACATTGTGCTTTTCACACTAAAAGCATTATCGTATAAAATATTTATAACATTTAAGGTGGATTGTATTAAGTCCAATGTAGAGATAAGGAAAAAGTGAACCTTAACAAAACAGTGCAAGTACCTTGCCTGAGGTCGAATGCCTGGACAGCTGTGGAGATGATGTCTGATAACAGGTCTGCTGACAGCGCAGCTCCTGGGCTGACAGCTCTAACTTAGCCGCACGTTGTGCTGTCCTGCTTTCAACATAAGCAGGCGGCATTCACCTTCCTGCCTGGCCCAGGGGATTTGACCCAGTTGGTGTCATTTTCATCTTACCTGCTCCCTGAAGAAAAGAGATCCAGTAATTTCCTTTACAGTGAGTTATGGTGAACATGGACTAACACCGGGGACTTTGAGGTGTCACTCACTGCCTGCATCACCATGAGCAAAGGATATCACTGCCCTGAGCCTCATTTTCCTCGTCTGTAAAGTTCAGATGGCATATTTGTTGGCAGATTATGTGGATAGTAAATGAGATAATGTATGACACCACTTTGCACGTTGCCAGGCACATAGAAAATGACTCAGAAAGGCTAATTTATAAATGCTAAATTTTTCCTTTCCTAATTGTGCAGATTTGCATCTCAAGCGTTAGCACAGTTTTTAAATTCTAGGCAATAATTAGGGAGATGCAGAGCAAAGAGAAAATTAATTTGTGAACATCTTTTATATAAACGAATTTTATGTGGGTAAATATAAATTAGCATTAATGTTTATCACAGGGGGAGGCAGAATCTCAAAACAGTAAAGGGAAATCGTAAAAGGCAACAAGGGAGCCTGGAAAATGTTTGTGGTAAAAGCAGGAAGAGGTGCTGGTAAGCAGGACTTCACAAAAATCACACCAGTTGTCAGGCCCTACCTGCTGCTTCTTTGCAGCGCAGGTCCTCTCCAAGTAGGATGCCGTCTTGTCGCATAGTGTAATATCTGGGAAGGAAGCTCATATTTCCCACTACGTACCAGCATCGAAGTCTAAACAGCAGTGGATTCAGAAGTCAAGAAAACTGTTTTCTATTCGAAGTTCTCTAGTTGGGATTTCACCTTGAGCGAAGTCCCGAATTTTTCTAGATTTAGTTTCCCGTCTGTAAGATGAGAACTGCTCGATTCTCTAAGGTTTCCAACCTTGAACTACATGGCCTGTGCACATGGTTAGCTTGCACTTCCTCACATCATGGCAGCCTCAGAGTACACGGTGACTCAGAACAAGTGGAAGGAAGAAGAAACTGCCTTGAAGGTCTTAAAAGACGTGCCCACTACAGACATGGTGTCACAGTCACCAGCCAGCCCAGATTTAACAGCATGGAACCAGAAGCCCTGTTTCTGAATGCGGGTTTTTCAAGAATTTGCAGCCATCTTCGATCTTCCACAAAAATAATGTAACATGTCACACTATTTATGATGCAACTTCATTTGAAAGACATCACACAGACTTTCTCGATGGTCAAAAAGACACAGAAGCGCAGAACAGAAATGCAATTCTATTCTCAGTGCTTCCAGAGGATATATGGCCTTAGGAAAGTCGATTACTATCTCAAAGACTCAGCCTCCTCTCATTTTAAAGAGGAATACTTCACCCCTTTCCTGTCCCCCAAGACTTTTATGAAGATTTAACCAGATAATGTAAATGATTTCTGGGCCAAAGGCCAGGTAAATGACTAAAAGAATATAAAAATATAGAAGATTTGAATTCAGCTGAAAATAAAGAAAAGGCATTTTCTGTACATATGTTGGAAATGCCTAGGAATTTCTACTGGACCAAGTGCAGATGAAACAAAGAGATTTAATGGACAATAACAATGTTATTTCTTGAGAAAGAAGCCCAGACTTTCTAGGAGAATAGAGGAGATTATTAACCCATTTATTTGGAAGAGTGGGGCTAAAAGATGGAGGTGAGGTTGAACCTTGGGAGAACTTTTATAAGTAGAATCTAAAAATATAACTAAAGAATGGGAAAATAAGTTATAGAACCATAAAACTTTCAGAAATCTTTGTGTGTCAAATGAAGTCCATTTTCATGTATAAAATAGTACTACAATATACAAGAGGAAATAGGCAGAAATATGTTAATTAGTAATTTGAAATTAACACTTTCCTTCATATCTGATGAAGTAGATTTTAAAACTAAGTAAATATATAGAGAAGGAAATACAGAGTGAATTTGTGTGTGTGTGTCTGTCTGTGTGTGTGTGTCTGTGTGTGTGTGTGTGTGTGTGTGTAGAGGACCTACGTTGATTTTGCATCTTTTCAAGTACCTATAACACATATAAAGAAATTGCCGTTTATTAGATAAAAATGAAAAATAAACTTCAATGTATAGAAACTACTCAGGCCATGTTTTCTGACCACAATGCTTTATTAATTCAAAATTAATAATATATGCACAAAAAAGCAACATCTCAACAAAATGAACACAAGAAATCTTCTGTATGGAAGAGAAAATTTAGGAAAGAATTCTTTTTATCCTACTTATCAAGCCATTGGAAGTGGACAAAGTCACATTCAGAAGTAAATGTTTTCATTAATAATCAAAAAAGAATTTAAATGCAAATATCCAACTTGAAGAGATAGAAAAGACCAGACGGTAGAAATGAATTAGGACAAAAGCAAAATATATGAGAAAAACTGAAAATTTTAAATTCTTTAAATAAATTTAAAAATCTGAATCTCTCTAAAAGAAAAATTTTAAAATATAGAAAAAAGTATCCAAAGTAAAACCCAAATATAGAAATTAGGTCTATGAAAGGACTTATAAAAATAGGCAAAATTCTTTTTTAAACTCAGAGAACATGATGCTTTTTTTATAAAAATGTAAATGCCAAGTAATTTTAGGAGAACTGATGACTCTTTGGGAAGCAGTGGTCATCATTCTGCTTATATGTACATAAACAATTTCCCCTAGATGAAATACTGACTTAACAATGGGGTTTTTTTTAAGTTTCTCAATGTCCTTTAGTATTGAGACTTGTTGTTTCTAGTATCAAAAGAGCAGAGACAACTTGAAAACCTTTAATGTGAATGTGTTGAAATATTGGGGGCATATTGAGATGGTCTTTTGTATTAGTTAGGGTTTGTTTAAGGAAATAGGGCCGATGGTGGGTAGCTCAATAGAGAGGATTTAATAAGGTAAATTTAGATTCAAGGTGTGGGAAGAGCAGAGACAGCCAGAGATGAGCAAAAGCAGAGAAGATCCTGCCAGCCCTCCTCCCTTGCCTGCTATGGTTCATGGATACCGGCAGCAAATATGGACTCCTAGATCAGAACAGAGGCGTCCGTCACTCAGGGCTCCACAGATAGCACGAGTTCCATGCTCCCAGCAGTTCTGTCCCCGAGTTCCTCAGGCCACGTGGAGCAGCCCTGATGGATGCTGCATGTGTGTGTCACAGCTGAGGAATGTGAGTTTAGGAACTCCTGATCTTATACAGTGGCTGCCAGCAAACCTGCCTAACCTTTGCCCTGGAAGAAAACAGTACCCGTGTTATCCTGGACGGGAATCAAATCTGCCCTCTGCCCTGAGGACACGTGTCGCCCAAGGCTGTTTGCTCTAGGAACATACTGGAAACTATAGTAAAGAATAAGACTTGTCACAAGAAATGCAAAACCTTGAGTACCCAGGAAGAACGGTTTCCTAACAACTACCCTTTCAACCAAACATTTTCAAAAGAGTTTTCTAAAGTTTAAGGGAACAGAGGGAAGAGGGTAGCAGCAGTAAATGGTATGGTGATCGTTCTTTGACATCATATGCTAATCTTAGATGTACACAAATAAAAAATAAGTATATATATATTCTTATATATATATATACATATATATGTGTGTGTATATATATATATATATATATATATATATATATATATATCCTAAATGAGAATGAGCAGAAGCAGCCAAGCCTATATCTTTATGAGAGTCTTCTCAATATAAGGTTCCTTGCTTTTGGGTTTTCTTTCTCATCCACTGAAGGACATAAGACTTATCCATATGATGCTCAAATAAAGGTATTACCTGTATGTCCAAAGGACACACTTTAGACCAAAATCATGCTCTTAGGCTGTGGGCTTTGAGAGATGTATAGTTGTAGCTTTTGAATAAAATAGGAATGTTTTAACTTCTATCCAGTCTTAGTGAGCTGTGACCTCTACTCTTTCCAGATGCTAAATAAGCAACATCTGGTTCATTGCTCTGTATCTCAGTGAACTGATTGCTATTTCAAGAAGAATGAAACTGAGAGGAAGTTAGTGCCAAAATAGCAAAAAGTTAGGGCAAGTGTGTCAAGAACTAAATTAATTGTTTCCGGATCTAGTTGATGTCTACATCTAAGCTGGAGCATCCTTTCTGAATCCTGACGCCATGCAAAAGAAGCAGGTGACTGTTGCCTGCAGGGAAGAGTCCAAGTTCAGATGCTGAGGGAGCTACGGCAGGATGGTTGCAGAATTTTTACAGTTTCCGAAGGAATCTCTCACTGACTGAAGCAACTGAGTCATCAGAACAGATCCTCACAGATAAGAAGCAAAAGAAGTTTGAAGACATGGATTCATCTTCTGTGAATTTTTAAAATACAGCAATTGCTTAGAAATGATGTCACAATGTCATTTTCTCTTTTATATATGTAAGCATAGGCATTTATTTGCAATAATAATTGTCTTACGACAATTTATATTTATGATCCTAAAAATCCTACAGTTGAAACTGACGCATTATTACTCTTTTTATTCAGAAATTACTATAGCATTTTAAACTGCATTTTGATCTGAATGCTTTTAATTGAAGCATTATTATAATATGAAAAGTTAAGGACGATTTTTATATGTTTTATTTTGTTGAACGCTCTTAACAAGAGCAGCTTTGGAAGGACTTTAAAACTAATAAAATGCACTCATAAAAAGGCTTGGCACATTGTCATTGTGCACATTGAAAAGGCCAGATTATAATACATTGCTTGAATGTAATAGTGAAATTAAAAATTGCTGGATAAATCAGATGCATTCTATCATATCGGATAGAGTGTCAGTGGCACAAAATACTTGTATTAGTTTGCTAGGGCTGCCATAACAAACGGCCACAGATTGATGGTTTGAACACTGGACAGTAGTTTTCTCACAGGTCTGGTGGCTGAGGTGTCCAAGTAAAATGTGTCAGCAGGGTGGGTTTCTCCTGAGGCCTCTGTCCTTGGCTTGCAGATGGCCACCTTCTTGCTGTGTCCTCACATGGCCTTTTCTCAGCACACCCATTCCTGGTGTCGCTTCCTCTTTTAATAGGGACACGGGTCCTTTTGGCTTAAGGCCCCATCCTATGGCTTCATTTAGCTATGATTAACCTCTTTAACAGCTCTTTCTTTAAACACAATCCCATTGCAGGGTAGGACTTCTGCATATCAATTTGGATGAGACACAATTCACTTCATAGCCATACTTAGTACATAGTTCTGAATGTTGGATGATGAATGCATTCTCCAATGTTTAGGAGAAGACGTAAACATCTGAGATGTGTGGACAAGATTTGTACCTATGGCCAAAATCCTGAGAATATCCACATTCAACTTTTCAAATACAAATTTTCCACTTGTCTGCAATTAAAGATTGTACTAGAATGAAGAGGAGCTATGAATGAATGAAGAAATAGACTATTGTGAAAAGTCTCCTAGAACTTGAAAACAATGAAGAGTGAGAAATTGGGAAAGGAGGTAAAAAAACAGTATGGGATGACTCAGATGAAGATTGTATGGAAGACATTATTCTCAGTGACTTCCAGTTATTTGTTTCCCGCAGACAAAATGTTTACTGCGTTTCCCTGATGCTTAAGGCTGACCATTTGAGAAGAAACATGTTTCCCAGAACAAAAAAAAAAATAGAAGGAAAAGCACTTTCATTAAATTTCAGGAAGATGAATTTACCCCTGATGGTCTACTGTATGCTAAGTCATAAATTATAATACATTAGAAAAAAGAATGTGGAGTAGACAGAAGAGCAATTGAAATGAGATTCATTTTATGGATTGCTTGACGGTATTAATGAGCACTTCTTCCACTAATTAAAGGCTTCTGTGCTTAATTACATTTACCCCTCCCATGAGAAATTGGCTCTAAAGATGAACGCCCTGTGGTCCCAGTGACATTTCATAAAATGAGCCTTGCTTCTACCCCTTACAGTAGTGTGGTGGCTTTCGTGTGTATGAGGATATTTATAGAGATTCTCCAGCTGTGAAATCTGGGGTACAACTAGAAACATGCATGGTTAACAAACACCCCAAAGCTTCTGAAAAGCACGGCCCTGTTGTAACCTAGAAATCTGACTTCTTCCTCACACTCCCTGCCTCCCAACCATGAGATGTGGGTGTGGTTAGTACACCTATTTTCATAAGAAGGAGGAACATTTTGAAATACAGCAGATTTTGAAAATTATAAAAAATGGCAGCAACGTTGCTGTTTGGAGCCATCTTACAAAAAAATACCTTCAACCGGCCCAGACTTTTACATACGCTAAATGGGGCACTTTTGTGCCAAGATGTAGCAGTTCTGGAAATGCCTCACTACTAAAGAAGTAAAATCAAGTAAATGCATTCAAGCCCTTTGGCTTCACCTGCTGTTAAAATGTAAACGCTCCTTAGTTTTGTGTGCTTAGTTTTTCTTTGAAGGGCCTCATATCCTCTCAGGTACATTCCTGACAGCACCTTCTATGAAGGGTGGTAACACTGGATGCAGAGGTAAGGGAGGCATTGGGGGGAGGGGAGCACAGTGGAGAAGTACAGACCACAGGCAGCACACAGGCTTCTACTGCTGGATCTGACAGAGATGATCTTTACAGCTCCACGTTTTGCCACGTCAGGTACTAAACAAGGGGGAAATGTGAACTTTCACTGATCAGAGGATTGTCCATTGTCTGCGGGAACGGGCTGCTTGCTCCGATTGCATCAGAGAGATGTGTACTAAACCAAATATAACCGTTTCTGGATGTGTTTTAAAAACCTGGTGTGAAGCACTAAAAACATGTTTCTTTCTTGAAAATGCAATGTCAGGTATTGTTCTCTTTGAACTAGTCATATGCCAGCGCGCATGGTGCGACGTCGTATGAATCTCTTCAGCTAACCTTAATTTTGTTTCAAATAAAAAAATGGGCCACACTTTTATCACAGACTTCTCGGAGAAAATACTCTTTTAACTTGCACCAGATTCTATCATAAGAGCAAGGTAAAAGATCTTTTGAGGAAAGAGCCATTGAGTAAGAGTAGAAAAGAAGGAGGTGTTAGGAAAAATTTTAAGACACGGAAATGGGTGTAAAGGAAGTGGTATCCTCTGTCTAGCGTATCTGTTTCTGAGGGGACTTCCATTTCCTTTTCTTTTGTTTTTTTCCAACTATTTCACAGTTCAATAAATTGTGGAAAGCTGGTAATAAAGCAAGGAATTTCTTGCAATAGAAATGTAAATGAACTCACCTGGTGGAATACAATTGATTATTGGTGTGACTATTGACCAGCATACCTGATTGACAAAATGCCCTTTAAAATCAACTTGGAATCCGTTGTTCCATGTTTCTGTGCCCTTCTTCCTTAATAGGTGGGATTAAATTGCTTACAAGTGTTCATTTCCTTTTTTTTTTTCAGTCGTGAAAGAAAAGTTATCCTTCAACACCAATCCTGCCAGAATCTATAGCAGATTCTGTTATACGTCACCCACATTTCATCCTCAACTTTTAGAAGAGCAGATTTCAGTTTAATATTTTAAATAAAGCCTAAGGCCTCTTTTCTTTTTCTTTTAGCTTCAGACAAGCTTGACGGAACCAATGACGTTATCCAAGTCAATATCTCTCCCTCGCAGCGCATACTGGCATCATATCACTCGTCAGAACAGCGTTGGCGAGATCTACAGTTTGCAAGGCAAGTAACATTAAATCACTCTACAGTACTGCCCTTCCCTTCCTCCAGGTGAACCAGGAGTCACGCAAACCGCTTTGTATTTGCATTGCTTGCTTTTCCTCCATTTCCATTTATCAGCGGTCACTGGCCCTAGTGCGGATTCTGAGATTGACGGCGATGTTCCTAAAGCTATCGTTTCATAGACTCGTAAAAATAATTTCAAAAATCACCCAGGGCTGAGGACCCCATTTGGCATAGGAGCTTGACTAACACATTTTATACAAAACATATTATCAGGAGCTGAAAGTACCTAGTGCCAGGGTCTAGTTCATGCTGTGTTTTACAAAGTATTTCTTTCTTAGCATGTTTTTTCCATAACAGGATGGAATATAAATTCGGGAGGATGACTTCAGGCTTCGTAATAACATGCTACATAAACCTCCTCACAGAAGTTTTAAGGTTTAGCCAAAGCCTTGACCTAGAATCCGTTTGGGAGGGTGCAGGGTAGAAAGAGAAAATTGTAAATACTTTGTAGTTTTCTGAATGATAAGTGATTAACTCGCTTGGGAATGGCCTTCCAGATTAATCAAATTAATAGACAGCAGGTATTTAGTCAACAAAAGTGGAAACCTCCCGTTTGATGCTTCTCTTCCTAGTCCTCCCCTTTGCCCTAACATGAATAATCTTATCCTTCAGAAAAAATATTCAGCTGCAGGCAGTTGACTGACATCTCAGCTGGCCAAGACTGGAGGAAGCAGAAACTAAGAAAAATAAGGCTAACAACACATAGTTGGACACACTCATCCAACAAGCGTTTGTTGAACATAATAGGCACCCAATAAATATCTGGTGAAGGAATGACCATCATGACCTTCAACACAGTTAGCCATTCAGAGTGTTTTCTCCTTTTATGCTTTAGCTTTTGCTCATATTAACAACTAGAACTGTTTTGGGGGAAAAAAATGTGTTACAAGCAAACTGAAATAGTGTATTTTTAAAGCAATATTTGCTTGCCATGGTTTCAAACCTAGAATGACAGAGTTTGATCAGTGGAAATTAATGAATAAAGATACGTTCTGGGGAGTTAAGTCGGCATCATGATGGAGTGGTAAGATCCCTTTATGTGTCCCCTTAGAGTTGGAACAAGTTGGACATCTATAAACCAGTCAAGGTTCCTCTGCTCAGCACACAAACACGCTTGAGAAACACACACACTGGTTCATGTGGAACACTCAGTGGAGACAGGGTGGGAGGAAACGACAGGGACGGTGTCCGCAGACACAGTTTGGCGCACACCCTGACCCCAGCTAACATGTAGCAATAGAGTAAGTACTTGGGGTGCAGCCCCCACAGTCTGACCCAGCAGAGGATAAGAGGAGGCCACACCCTCCCACCCTCCGACCCTCCCACCGTAGTGGTGGTGCCCTGACACCAAGGTGACATGAGCACAGCAGGGACACCCACCACCCTGCTGGTCACCCAGTCATCAATTTCCACCATCACAATGACACCCCCTACCGTGACGCAGGAGGTGCAAGTAGCAAAGGTCAGAGAAAAGAAAAACTTGTGCTATATCACCATCTACTGGAAAACAAAAGAAAGACCTCTAGTTACCAACCTTCTGAATTGTTAAGATCAAAATGGTATCTAAACAACAAAAGCGTTCACTACCTCAATTGTGCAGGCAGAGGAACAATCCATCAAGAAGCATGAATAACCAAGGTAACACAGTAACACAGAAAGAAAATGCAAGTCTCCAGAAACTAAACTCAAAGTCGTGGAAGACTGATTTAAATAAGAGAATTCCAGATCGCAGTCATGAAGAAACTCCACAGGATACAAGAAAATTTAGAAAGGCAGTTCAGTGAGCTCACAGGAATAAAATTAATGAACAAAAGGAGTACTTTACCAAAGAGACTGAAACTATAAAAAAGATCCAAACAGATATTCTGGAGCTGAAGAATTCATGGGATGAAGAATGCGTTAGAAATTCTTGGAAATAAAGCAGACCAGACGGAAGAGAGAATTCGCAAGCGCAAAGATAGAAATCTAGAAATGATTCAGGTGGAAGGATCTTAGTTTTAAAAAAACTAAGAGGTTTTTTTAAAAAAAATGAAAGAACTCTACAACAACTATCTGCCTGCATTAAGGATACATTCTGCAAGGAAAAGCGATCAGAGCAATTTTAGTCACATATTAAAGGTAATTGCATTCAATATTTTAAATGAACCCTCCAAGGCCAACATGACGACCTGTATTTAGCAGGTAGCTATTATCTTTTCATGCTATTTATTTGCATGAGAAAATATTTAATAGTGTTTAAAAAATTCAACTGAGTAAATTTGAAGATCTAATTGGCTTTATTCAAAGATTCATGAATCAGGCAGCATCCCACCTAGCAGATAAGAAGGATCTCCAAAGAGCTACAGAAAAGGGAACGTTTTTAAAGGCAGAAAGAGGGTGGGACAAGGAAGTCAAACAAAAGAAAGGATTATTCCAGGCAGTCCCTTTCCTTTGGGGATGTAATGGGGTCTATTAGGCAGATTACCTCACTAGTACTGACTGAGATTGACCAGTTAAGATTACATTCCTGGGAGAAGTTAAAACTGCAAATAGGCTAGAGATTAAATCTGTTTGGTGATGTGAGTTTAGCACAAGAGACTCCCTTTTGGGCTTGGTGTCTCTTTTTCAACAGTAGGATAAGGATTCGAGAATAGGGACAACGAAGGAGCATTGTTTTGACAATTTCACGAATCAGAAAGCTGATGCTTGCTTCTCACTCTTTTTCTTTCCTCCACCAATGCCAGGAACCAAACACTAAATTTCCTGAGTCATGATCTTGTAAAATTAATCTTGCCTGTTTAGAAACAATTCGAAAACATACTTTTAACATGAGGTTATTTTTTTTAAATATAAACATAGGTAGTAAATATTAATATTCAATAGGAAAAACTGAAACTATGGAATATTTGAGTGAGAAAATAAAAACAAATTTCTAAGCAAAAGGAAAGTGAGATGTTAATACAAATAAATTGGAACTCGGTTGGAACCAATGTAATCATAACCTTGGATGTTGACAAGGGTTTGGTCTATAATTCCAGCAAATAAAAGATTCTAATAGGAGGGTAAGATTTAGACTGATAGACAATTTCAGAAATAATTCCATACGCACCCAAGAAAAAATACCAGAATGCATTGCGATTTCTTAAACCATTGCCAGACACTCATTGGAGGACAAAGTGGATTTACACAATAAAATATAATCAATAACCAATTAGAATACTCTATGATTTATTTCACTTAATGCTAATTTTCAGCAAAGTTAAGGACTTGAAACATCTCATCAATTATGAAGAACAGTTTACTTCTATGGTCTTATATCACATTCTTTGGCTGTTTGTCGCCTGTTTTTGTTTTAATGTAACAAACAGTATGGACCGATTAAGGTAATTACTGTAGGTCAGATGAATATAGAATGTATTTGATGTAAATTACATTTCACTATACTGTGGGTTTATTTTTATGTAGTAACTTCTTAGAGCAATACATTTTACTATTTTATAAACCCCTCATTTTAAGTTTATATCACATATAGAGATCTAAATATCTAGACAGGTAGATACATACATGCCTAGATTATGGATAGGTGAATAATATATCGATAAATAGCTTGTTAGTGATACTTTGACAAAAGCAACTTATTTTATTTTCTTTTGTTCTGTCGAGGCAGCCAAGGTAAGCAGAGGACCAGAGCCTTTTGACCACAATTTGTTACTGGAGTGTAATCTACTCTGACTATGCCCCAATAAAACTACTGCAACAAAAAAGGATAAAAATAGAAACACAGAACCTCAGCACCCCTTCACACACAGCTGTATTTTTTTCATCAAACTGCATTTAACAGAGCAGTTATTTTGTGTCTCACTTCCTCACTTGTGCTCCTAGAACAGAACAGAGACGGGCACCCACCATCACTGAAATTCCAAAGTAAAAGCAAAAATTTGGCAATGGTGGGTGGGATATCATCAAGTAAACCAGAGGTAGTTTTGGAGGAATAAAAATACATCTTTAGAATTTTTTCATCATATTTTCATATTCTAACTGTGAAACGGAGAGCAATCTGAATTAAATTCAATGGGCTTTTATTGAGAAGATAATGGGGGAATCGTTTTTCATACTTAACGTTTAATAGATGGGGGTTCGTTAATAATCAGCAATGTACTAGAACCTAAACAAACAAGCATTCATGGCGTGAGAACAAACCCAGCCTATAGTAGTATTTCCCTATCACTTCAACTGCCTGTCACCCTCCAAACTGTACTCTGCTGGGTTGTATTGTGTTCCTTTTTGCCATCCACTCAGTAACTATAGAAGCGAGGTACATGCTAAAAGACTGGCATATCAATACTGCACCGACTTTAGTGCTTGGAACAGAAGTTTGACATAATCTGCCCAATCTCCACGCTGCTCCCAGAACGGTGCTCTGAAAGCAGACATTATGGCTCTGCCTGTGGATTCTAGGTCTCTGGAGCCAAAAGACAGAGACAGAATAGTTAGCTTTCACAAGTACACGCTAGCTAAGCTCCAGGCGGTTACTGCTTTCAAGCTGTGCCCCTGAATAGCTTGGGGCGGGTTGAGTTACGTGGCCTCTTCTTGCAGACCTGGTAAGCAAGGACTGCACCTTTTCTCCATTTTTGCCGGATAAGAAGGATGATTGATTAGTATTCGAAGGTAATTTTATGTTTATATTTCTCTAATTTCTGCATTTACGAAAACTGTTTGTGTCACAACCCATGCTAGGGATGTATGTTATCTGTAAGTTGAGGGAAGCCTAAGCTGTTGAAGGGAAGGAAACATGATTTGAACTCTTGACTCAAGAGGGAACGCTTAAAACGTGCCAGTTGTTTTAACATTGATGGAATTGTGGCTTTAATTCTGAGGCCCTCAGCAGAAAATGTGTTGGCAGCATAAGGAACCCTCAAAAAAGCAAAACAAAAAGGGAGGGAGGGAGAGAGGGAGGGAAAACAAGGCCCCATAAGGAGGTCTGAGTTTTCTTACCTTAATGCTCTCACCTTGTCTTGTAATCACCATTCTGTATATTTATATGACACTATATAGCAGGGGCTTTAAATCAGGGTTTATGAAGATGGCAAGGATGTAAGCATTTATTGGAAATGACAAACTAGTAAAAACCATTGAGGGCACCAGGCTCACTGCAGACCCTCAGTGAGTCTTTGTTGAGTGCAACAGTGAACTAGAAAATGCATGATCAAGGATATATGGAGGGGAAGACATACCTACCTCATCTCTTCTCTGAGGAAAATTTTCAACCAGTGTCGCCAGGAATAGTGTCTAGTCCCACACATCACGCATCCCGGGCAGCCCAGCTTCTTGCAGATGGTTAGGTCTTTGTTGGCAGGTCTGCTTCTTGCTTTGGGACCACATTTACTCAGCACAGACACTTGCCACTGGGACTTTATTGTGGTAAGCACAAGAAGTGCTGTGAGAGACTGCAGGTCTATCTCTGTCACCTGATGGCTGAGTTCCTATCTCTTTCCACCTGAGGCTGCCTCTCTGGGATTGGTTGTTCCACATGCTACAGTGATGGAAGAAGAGCCCAGAATGTGAGCTTAAAATGGTCCCCAAAGAGCCGGCTTCTGGGACTGTGTATTATCCTTACTTAAACATTCCCTGCTACATTTCGTGACTAATTTTTGCACAAAACGATATGGGTTATATGGTGACTCACTTTGAACAGCCTGAACAACGTCACTCTTTGAATCAAGGATGATTGGGGATGCCATTTGTAAAGGTGGTCCCTTTCGGAGTTCTGCTTTCACTAACACTGATTAATATTCAAATGCCAACTCTGAAGTGCCCACCGCCCTTGCCCTCTGTGCATCTGATTAAGCTATGGACCACTGGTGTCAGATCCGATTCCACAGGAGGCATTTTATGCTCACCGAAAGGGCGTCTGTGGCTCCAAGTTCTTTACAGACACAGGAAGCAAACAGGCAATTAGAATTAGAGATAACCTTCAGAAAACGATAAATAGAGTTCTGAGGTAGATTAGGGAGGTAAATCAAAGGATTTACTTACTTTTTGTTCAGCTATGACCCTCCATTCTTCTTTATGCCAGTCAGTTCCAAGTTCGCATTGTATGTAAATTTCTTCCACTGACATCTTCTGTTTAAATTTTTATTATATGATGTTTTCCAAACTGCAAAGTTAATAAAAGCCGCCTGTAGCAAGTAAAAAAAAAAAAAAAGCTCCAGTAGTAAAAAGGAAACTGTATGTGTTTAAGCTACCATCTTCCCAGGATTTGATCTATCCAGTGCCGGGTGAATCAGTCATACCGAAGTTCAACACACATTCTTCCTAAGGCCCAAGCCTGCTAGTGGCCATTTGGCAACAACCCTTAAAAACATTCCCCATTTTCTAGAATCATCACCTCCTGTCTATTAACCCTTCTTTATGACGTTTATGGCATGTCCTTACCTTAAGGATGGTAAGGGAAAGGCAGGAAACGTCTCCCCGGGTACCAGTTTTTAAAGACAGAGATGCTCAAAATACTGTCAGTGTGAAGCCGTCCTCACATCCTGCCGTCGTAACCCACTGTTCCCTCTGCCCTGCTCCCAGACTTTCATGTGTGACTTGAATATATCAATGTATCTGTTATAGACGTGCTTCTCTCAGTGGATTGTGAAGTGTCATCTTGGAATCTTTTTTCTGCCCCGGCTCAGCCCCACCGTCGGGAAAGGCACTGTCTGTCCAGGTGAACATCCTGAGTTTGGGAATTAGGCCGACCTGAGCATGAGGATTAACTTTATCACTGCTGTCTTGTGTGACTTTGGGCAATTTACTTAATCTTCCAAAGCCTCATGCTTCGAAATCTAAAATTCACAGTACTTAAATGAGTTCATCCATGGTCAAGATTTTGAAGTCAATGAAATTTCTACTCAGAACCTTCTGTCTCGGATAAATGGAAGTATGTTCTCCAATGTATTCTAGTATCTAAAATATTATTCTATCATTTCTACTACTCATGAGGTATTTGGTTTTGTTCTAAGGACTTTATGGAAATGGTTTCTGGCTTCTCTAAAGTTCTAGAAAGCCTAGAGCCAACTCGCAACCTAACCCTAAGTTTTTAATGCAAGAAAAAAAATGTATCAGGGAAAATGTCAGGCTTCAGTCTTCAGTTGTTTTTCTCCTCCCACCTGGGAGTGTAAACAAGACAGCACCCCCAATCACATAACCCCTTCTCCCAAGCCTTACGTGGCTCAGTCCAGGTAATCCAAATGAGGGAAACTAGACCCTGTTTTTAGGCCGGGGAGTTAGGAAACTCCTGGAATGACTTTATTCAACTCAGTGAGGTTCCCCCCACCCACTCTCCCACCTAAGATGGATCCTTGCTGATTAGCTTGCCCTGACCCCTGAGAAGCTTCCTGGAGCGCTCTCTTCCTCCATGGGCACCAGCCTCTCTCTTAATGTAACTAGCTTTGCTTGAGCTAGTTAGTGGTCAATTTATTCTCTCTCAGGATACATTCTACTGTCCAGACCAGAGGTGAAAGGCAAGATTTGATTGTTCATTTAGTTCTCCTGACACAGCACATTGCAAACTCTGAAGAGGACTCACAGCATGAAAACAACTAGTCAGCCATTTAATCTTTGTTTACCAGACACCTGAAAGGAGTTACTAAAGACTCAGAGTTTCCAGATGCTATATTGAATTAGTATCATCCACCGGTAGTCTTATTAAAGTAAACTGTTCCACGCTCTTCCATTCAAACCTGAAATTGGAACTTCAATTTCAGATTTGAATTAGACCTGAAACTGGTTCTCGATGCTTGATTGTTCTCTATCAACCTTCCCCTACCCAATTTTTTGTGTATAATAGGTAACATCGTAAGTTCTATATAAATCTAACTTTAATGGAAAAAATATATGTATATATTCCGTTTTATTCAGTAGGGAATAAATATAGTAAATAATATTAGTTCAGGGAAAGGTTAATACAACCATGACACAAGCTTAGCTGTCCTTTTAATGTATGTGTGTGTGTGTGTGTGTGTGTGTGTCTGTGTGTATATATATATATTCCTGCCTGCACGTGCTTGCACACACACACACACACACACACACACACACACAGAGACACACACAACCACTTGGCTCATTGCTATTTCACCATAGACTGCTTCCCTCAAAAATGTACCTAGTAGGCTATGCTTCACAAATTATAAACTACATAAAAGAACCTTCAGGAAAAAAACTGTTCAATTGTAGTTTCTCCCTGACCTCTGTTTCTTCTGTTTCCTCTTGTTTCTCCTGTTCTGCTCTTTTTTAACCGCATCTCTATCTCTGGCCCTTCATCTAAATGTTCCCAGGTTAAAGGTTTCGTAATTATATTTCGCACATTTTCCCCTTTATTTCCTTCGTCTGCCAAAGAGAGAACCTGGCATCTGGAGATCTGCTGATTGGAGAACACGATGAGAAACGTCAGGAAAATAGCATCATTCAAATTATACCAGCCAGGGAATAAACGGCAGAGTAAATGTGGATTTAAGCCTGGATGTGGCCTGTCAGTGAAGTTCTAGCACTGACTCGCTTCCCTGTAAATAATACAGAGGGTGCTAAAAAAATGTATACACATTTCAAGAAAGGAAAAAACTGTAGTAAAATTGTAATACTCAATATATATCAATAACGAAAGATGAATGCAAGTCACGTTTGACTTCTGCAATCACAAGAGGTGCTCAAAGTGGTTCCCGTCAGCGTCATTTTAAAACAGTTTTTTCCTTTCTTAAAATGTGTACACCTTTTCTTGGTACCCTCTCTTCAAACTTCAAACATCCAAGATTTTGAAACTTAGAAGCACAGTAGTATATGTAAGTTTGTATAAGAGAAATTTCTGTTAAGAAATGAAGCCATGTACATGTGTTTTAATGCCTATATTTAGCACAGGAAAGAGTATAGTTTGGGCAAGTTCTTAGAACTATTTAGTTGTCATTGCTGTATCGTATTGGTTCGGTAAGGAGTTTACAACCTTTGCTTTATTTTTGTATTATTTTCATAATACAAGAAAGAAGTTTAATGCCCAACTTAAGTGATATAATGTCTTCTACATATATGTTCAAGATAAAGATATATGACATTAGAACAAACTTTTCTTACTGACAACACAGTTTTATGACTGAAATTGTACTTCTTAGCCTTTCCTTTATCATGAAATCCAATTCAGCAGAATGATTTTGGGATGTTGTTTCTCTAGTGTCCGTTGAGAACCAGCCATTGTCTGAGGCCCTAGCATATCATTTTAGAATTCTGTATGTACTCAAAAAAGATGTTGGCTTAGAAACACCCACAGAGCCTTAATTTTCTAGTTAGATTGCCACCAGGATAGGAAAGTTATGTAACTGCCCCACGGTAACAGAGTTTAATGCAAGATAGAGTAAAACATTCATAATCTCTACCCTTCTGCCCTAGTTCATTCTCTCTGAATCATCATCAAGATTTATAAGAATTATTCCTCTGAAGAGCAGACAAAAGCTCTTCTCAAATGTGCTTTAAATGAGACAACCCAGATGGAAGCCATCTAAGCAATTTGTGGCAAATCCACTGTATTCAAAGTCAAGTTCTATATGGCTTGGGCACTGCTTTTCAAAATTTCATTTAACAGCTTTGCTCTCTTTGTGGAACAATTTAAAGCACATTGTGTATGTAAATTTGTTGGTTTAACTCTTGAGAGTTGCTATTACTTTTCATTATTACTGTTCAAGCTTTTTAACTAAGTTTTACAGCAAGTTCCAATGTGTCTCCTTCAGTTTCAATTTCTTTAGAAGTGTCTTATTTTGAAGACTTCAAAGTCACTTTCCAATAGCAAATCCCTTTTATTTCTTATACTTTCCTCCCTCCTGAATATTTTCTTCTTTTTTCTGTAGGCATTAATGCTGACATATAGAGCTGCCCTGTTGTTGTTGGTTCAGGTAGCTTCCATCGGAGTGTAAATGTCTTCCTGATCAAGCTTCATTTCCCTTAAAGAAACAATTTTTGTGTCTTCCATTGAAAAGTGATTTAATTTTAACTTAAGATAGTATTATTTCTTAAAAACTGCCAAAATTCCCAGGAATGAGTAGTTGGAATTTAACTGAAATGAATCAAAAACTTGAATTGCAAAACGAATACACCCTTGTTGAGAAAACTCAAGACATGGAAAGTGTGGATAAAAAAATAAAAATCACCACTAATTCAACCATATATTGTTAACCTTTTAGAATATAAATATAGCAATATAGACAAACATAGAAATTGAGATAGAATTCATATATATATACATATTTAGAAGATTAAGATCACACTTCACGTGAAATTGTTTGTTATGATTTTAAGTTGTATATTATATTGAGAACAAAGTCTAATTATATGACATTTAGGAACAGCATAATATTTCATTTCAAAACCCTAATTTATTTAACCATTGTTCTCTTGTTCACATGAACATGATTCCCTGCTTTTTTACTATTATAAACAATGCTGTAATTGTTACACTAAAAATAAAAGAGTCCTTTTAAAGAGAGAGTCATTAAGCATTTATTGAGCTCAAGAAGAACAGATATTCAGGAAGGCCTGATTCAGGCAGAAGCCCAGATCGGGTTCTGATTAGGAGATAAAGACAATGAGAACGGAAACAATTACACATATAGAAGGAAGGCATTTCTACTGGTGCAGAGAACATAACATAGTGATGTTTTTCAATGTCAGTCCAGTAGCCATCAGTCCACTAGTCTTAATAACTGCTTTTTTGTTATCTTTGCAAACAGTTCTTTGGGAAACCAGGTTGCTTAGGCCTAGTGCAAAGGTGATTTTGCCCTATCTTAACATTCCAAGGCTTGAGGCATAAGATGTGGAAGGCAGTTCCTCTGGGATGGCAGCTCCGGTCTCATTTTAGAGTGGCTCCGTTTATGTTATCGTTTACATGCTAAACATGTCATATTTATTTTAGAGTCTCTTTGAAATTGTTTTAATATCAGTATATTGGTTCTCCTGTTATTCATGTCTGCTGACTCTGAGTCTTGAGGAAACATTCCATTGGATATATTTTAACATTTGATTATGAACTCATCTTCAGTAAAAGTTGTATTTCTGTGAGAATCGATTTGCCCCAGGAATAAGAATATTCCTCCAGAGTGGTTTCACTTTATTAGGTTGGACCAATTGAAATTGCCACTATTGTAAGCCATTAACTGTTACATAACAGCAATTTCATTTGGCTCAACCTAAAATACAAAATAAATTGAAAATCAGAATGAGCTTTGGTGAAAGATACATTTGATAAAATTGTTAGATAATGTGAGAAAAGTTTCTAAGGAAATAAAAAATTAAACAACGTACAATAAGCTTGAGAAAAACCAAAAATTAGTTAAAACATCTTGTTTTTAAATATTCATAGGACATTAATAAAAATTGACTATATGTGAGGTTGCAAACATGTCACAACGTGTGAAAATAATCAAAAGCCTATATATCATGTGCTCACATTTTCTGGTCATAATACAGTAAAAATAGAAACCAATGATTTAAAGCCAAAAAGGCCTGTCCTTTGGAATTTAAATACACATCTCTATGATCTTGAATCAAAAAAGACACAATAAGGGAACTTAGAAAATATTGGTGCTATAAGAAAATGAAAAGATTACATCAGAACTTAGGAAATGTAGCTAAGTTGGTAGTTAAAAGAAATTGTGTACCCTTAAATATCTATATTTAGAAGAGAATTAGGATGGAAAATTAATAAGGTAAGCATTCAACTCTTTAGGTCAAATGAAGGACGTTAAAATTCACCAATCTCACTTGTAAACATAGATACAAAAATACATCCTCATAACCTAATTGTATTTATCCCAGAAATATAAGGACAGTTTAACAATAAAATATCAACAAATGATTTAATATTAAGACATTAAAGCTAAAATCCATGTGATGTTCTCAATTAGTATAGAAAAATATTTGATAAAATTCAGTACTTATTCATAAAAAAAGAGAGAGAGAGAGAGAGAGAGAGAGAGAAAGAAAGAAAAGCTGGGTATTCTAGAGTTTGACAGTAATCTCTTTACCCTAAAAAATAGCATGTACCAAAAATCTACAAGTACCATTTTCTAAACTTGAAGGCAGGAATGCCCTCTATTGCAATTAGAACAGAAATACAGATTTGAAAAACAGGAATCCTGACTAGGAAGAAAGAACTTATTTGAAGATAATATCTTTTGTCAAACAAAATCCAGGTGGCCCACCAATGGTGGCTTCTCCACAAAAAGGAAACTGAAATTTTCACTGAAGGAATGAGAGAGTAAAGAGATAAACATAAATGGATAAACAGAACATGAGGACATTTCAAAGGCGTTGATCTAAGGGACAGTAGCCAAGCCCAAAAACCGAATGCTGAACGATGCCACTTATGTAATATTCTCGAAAAGACAAAACTACAGGTGCAGTGTTTGCCAGGTGCCAGGTTTTAGGGGTAGGAGATGGTCCAGAAGGGATGTGAACAAACCATTCAGGACAAATGAACTCACATACAACTTATGATATCAATTCCCTTCCCTCCTACATGAGTTATCCTGGTTCTTTAAAAAAAAGAAAAAAAGGGGGGTGAAAAGCAAATTTGACTTACTCACATTTGAAGCTTCAGCATTCCAGCAAGAATCATATATTAATCGCTATTTGATAAACGGATTTCCCTTAACATTTTCATTTTCATAAACGTTAAGGAAAATGTCTTACTGAGGATAGCTCTGGTAATAGTTTCTTACATTATCCATTCTTAAAATCTCATAGAAAAAAATTTTGATGAACTACATTAATCTGAGACATGGTATTCCAAATCCCATTATTTATGCTGAAATTATTCTTTCACCTAAAGTGCACCTAAAGTACTTAGCAAAGCACTTTTTCACCTATAATTCCTTAGTCGAGTTCCTGACATCGCCAACCTCCCTTTTATCAAGGCGTACAAAGCATCAGTCATCGTCAATGCTTTCTTACTCCAATAATCAAATGATTCAGTTCTGTCCCATAAACTTTAAATGCCAACTCAATGCCAGACCTGGGCTAGGCTTTAGGGATACAAAGATGAGTCAGGTCATGTTTCTGCCCAGGAAGTGCACACAGTGGGGCTTATTTTCCCCCAGTGCTCAGGTCCAATGCATAGAGACCTCAGGTCCAGTCTCTATTGGCCGCCTGCAGCGGTCCTTGTTCAGCCTCTTCCCAGCCCCTTCCAACTTCCTCTTGATCTCTTGCCAGCTCTAGTCTCCCTGCATCCTTCACTCCAGGGTCCAAGTGATCATTGGAAATGGCCAGTTTTTACCGAACCATTCCTCTGCTAAACAATGCTGGTTGGAGACACTCAACAAAAAAGTGACAGACTAAAACTTTGGCTACTCTTTCCCCAACCTGAAACCTAGGGGTCCACACTCAAACAAGGGAAGAAAATTTCCACTTTGGTAAAAGTAGGAAACAGTTAGAACCTTAATCCTCAGACTTTTAAGAATGTCTGCTAAATATAGGAAAGTTGATACTAAAAATAAGTGGAAGGGACTAAAACCTGGAACAAACCTCTCCAGCCTTTGGGACCCAAAGATGCTTATCAATAGGATTTTCTTCTAAGAAAATGTGACAGCTCAGGCAGAAGAAGGAAACATGGAACACCCAGGCTTTGGGAAAGAGAGAACTGAGGACGCTCTGAGGTTCAGGTAGCAGGACGATGCAGTCGCTGTCATGTTTCACTTTCAAGAAGAGAGATAGATGCAAGGCTCCTTTCTGTGGGGTGAGGTTTGACATGCCACGTAACATGGCAGGTAATGTTACTGGGATAAATGCATTGACTCACCATCCTAATATGCCTGGAAACTCAGAGAACTAGACAGAGAAGGTTCTGGGGTGAATTAGAAAAAGGAACAAAGACAGCAAGGTTTGCAGCATTCCACTAGAGACAGCTGAATGGCAGTCATCACTAAATCACCACTCAGAGTCTGGGAGACTTCATAGACCACCCCACCCTCTAGACTGCTCTGCCTTTCAGATGAGGCAACATCTGGACCAAGCACAAAGAACCACGCCCTTTATGATTGACATATCCATATCAAAGTGACATCCTGTCCCTCATGGCTCACTCCTCCCCACACTTCAAAGCAAGGATAAGGTCTAAGGATAGAGAGAACTATCTTTTTCGCCAACAAACAATTGCAGGAAGGATTCAAAATGGCGTCTGCATGTACACAATAAAAATCTTTTAAAGGAGAAAGAAAATTAACAAAAGGGAAAACAAAGAAAAAAAACCAGTGAAAATATACACTGTTTGAAGAGCAGTTCAAAAGAGTTGCAAGAAATCCAAGAATAGATAAGACAATAAAAAGGATATAAAGTGGGCTAGAGTGCTTAGCAAAATCAATTGAAAGTAACAATAAATCCTTTGCACAAAGAAACCTGTTTCATAAGCACTTAAAGGTTGAGTAATTGTAGCTAAAAAAAAGTCTGTAACAACTTCAGTAAGTAATAGGCATAAATAAAGTAAGAAAGAAATGGGTGCAATCAGAGACAGAAAAAATAATAGTACACAAACTGCATATATATATATATATATATATATATATATATATATATATATATAGTGGTTATATTTACCATATATATTTATATATTTGCCATACATATATAGATGCCAAATGCAGAAATCGACTAGGCGGGTCTTTCTGATATAGGAAATAATGACAAGATACATGTAAAAATTTTGGCTGAAATAAAGGAAGACCTTAGTTTAGGTCCTCTGAGAAACCGATGCTAAAATAGTTTCAGATGTACAAGAGTTAACTAGTCTATGATCCCCAGATATTTGAGGAAAGTGTGAAACAAAAAACAGAAGCCAGAGCAAATAAACTTCAAAAAAGGAACCTGGAAGAAACAGACAGTGCAGAAGGCATAATGAAACCATGGAAACAAGCAGACTCACACACAAAGGACTTAAACTTGAAGTAAGAAGTTTGGGAAACATAGACAGGAAGCCACAGTCAATCATGTGGCTGGCGTAAATAAAACGGGATCGGTGACACTAATCCAAACCCTAAGTACTACTTTAAAAATGTAAATAAGCATTCTGAGAGGAGGAATGTGGGGAAGAGTATAGGTGAGGAAGGTAGGGAGCGGTCCAGAAAACTAAATCTTCATATTCTATATTAGGAAAAAAATCTTTAATATCTGAAAAGGAAAAAGCAACAAAACCCAGTTCTCTATACAAGTTTATTTAGTGTCGTGAGGGCAAATATCAGAAGAAATAACCTAAAAGATTGCGGCTGTTTCCCTCTGGACACACAGCACAACACTGACTGCCTTTGTTATTAGTTTTCCTTGGTTGTTTCTTTGTTGTAGTTAAAACTGGCAGCTTCAAATCCCACCCCCTAGTGAGTAGAACTGGGAAGAGCAAGGTGGGTAGACTATCTCACTGGCTCATCTCGGCTTCGTTTGAATATTTTACATAAATCATGTATCCTTTGGAATTTAAAATACAAAATTAAAAAAAAAAGCATTAGGTGCTCAGTGCTTTCAAAATAATCTCTAGACTTTTCTTGAATGGTGGTTATGGTGCTGCATACTCTGGCCTCATCTATCATCCCAGCATTTTCTCCCTCAGGAAATCTCATGCCAGGGATGTAACTGTCCCAAATGGGAATGTACTTTCCCATTTCTACCCTCGTTTCATGCTATTCCTTGGACTCAATGCCTTCTCCCCACCTCTGCTTGTGATTTCACTATAAGTGCTTCAAGGTCCAGAGAAAAGTGAGCTACTCTTATCTCTCTCCATAGATAAGAGAGAGCATCACCGTAGAAAAGATCTTCCCCTTCCCCATTTACCTACCTAGCATAGCGCCTCACAAAGGCTTATATTATAGAATGGACATTGTCTAGACAAAAAGCACTGTGCTTCTGGCAAGAAGTTTCTGTGGTTGTTATGCTGCCATTTATTAACTTCTTGGAATTATGTAGCTTTGTGATCATGGAAACTGTGCCATGGAGAGAAGATGCATCCCAAGTTATTCATCTCTGAATTGGAAGATAAAAATAAAAAGTATTATTAGTGCTTGAAAGTGACCAAGCAAATAGAATATACCAAGCAGTTAAGCCCATCAGTGTGGACACTCCTGGAGCTCGGAGGCTCTTCATTTCTTCCAAGTTTCCTGGGCTACATGGCACATGGGCGGCTAGTGTAACGAGAATCTGGGAACCCACAGAAAGGGGAGACGGTGGGTCACACCCAGGAAAAAATAATGGGGTGAATAGCAAGCTTGTATGTTAAATCATTTCTGGCCTATTTTTAATATAATGTCAGAAAAAATAGGAATGATTTATTGGAACAACTTGCTCTTTCATGCTTGTACAGCTCGCTCCTAAGATAGTGTCTTCAGGGAGGTACATGAAGCTTTAGAAAATCTTAGAATACATGAAATTTCCAGATAGCTTTATATTTTTAAAATTCTCTACCCGTTGACAGAAAAAGAGGAGTTCACTTCTTCAAAATTCCCACTATTTCTCTAGTCTCTAAGTGCATTTATTCTCTCTATAACATTTCTACTTTTTTCAAATGCCTTATTAACTGTGGGCCATAATAGAATTGTTAATTATTCTTTCTGATTTCTTATTTGGCCTAAGCTAATTCCATATCACAAATGTGAATAATGAACTGCCCAATTACGGAAAGAACTCTTTTTCTTTAATGAAAGATCTCTCTTTTGTTAGAAAAGATGTAATTTTAGTTGTTTATAATATAACAAAATTTTCTTTCAAAGGTAAATACCATGTTAAGGTTATCATCTAAATGAAAAGGAAGGTCATTTTTACTTTGATAAATTTTCTTTTGACAAAGGAGACTTCACAATTTTACAAATATACCCTCCAAACTATTTTATTTGTATAAAGTAAGAGGCAAAATGATTTCAAACACGTTTACTGCAAAGTTCAATTAAAATGATCATCAATTATATAATCCCATGTGATAACATGTTAAATGTACTTTTTTTAGCCTATCTTCTCCATCAGTAACTGAGACATTTATTTATTTGTATAATATAAAAATATTTATGTAGTTTCAGTGCTAATAGAGTTTTTCATAAATTTTACCTGTTTTCACCTTCTCTGCATAATCATGTTTTAATGATAAATCATAACATCAATAACATTTATTTCTGATCACACACAACATATCTATAATTCACATTGATGATAAAACCAGAGCTAGATTATTTCAAGCCATGGATACTTTGCATGTAAAAGTATCCTGTGAACAGATGGTGGGGGATGGCCTAGATAAGCAAGGATAAATTTTCTTCAAGAAATCTAGGAAATGTCCCAGGAGAAAATATCAAACTAACAGCTCTATGTGCTTCACTCTTCCATTGGGAAAATCTGATTTTTATAGCACTAAAGAAAACATTCTCTCATTTAATAGTACAAATTATTTAAGTTAAGGAACGATTTTCTGACATCGTCCTTTGAACATTCTGAAGAGGATAAGCAGATGATAGATTGGGATCTGAACCCTATTTTCAAAGTATTTTCTCTTGGTAGCTGGGAATGTGTGCAGGTATTGCAAAGGCATACTGTATGCCATAATATTTCCTACAACTGACCATCTGTCACTCAGTGAACAACGACGCCACTGGAGACCTCCTTAGGCTAAACTTAGAAGTCCCATAGCTACCACGTGGGGCTGTAAGTAGATAGCTCATAAATAGCCACTTCTTCATGTCCACTGAAAAATGAAACTTTTCCCATCCTGAGCACTTTCAGAAATCTAAAATTTGATCACATGGTTTTCACTTAAAATCTCAGCTCCATTTTATAATTTGCCGAGCCATAGATTCAATTGTATAATAAACAAACTCTCATACATAGCAGATGATATTGTTTAACCTTATCTGCTGTACATAAAGAGAGACTGTGTCCACCAAAATTTCTTAATTTGTATTACTGAAACATCATCTAAATTCCTAACTATAATTTCAGAATTACATATATTTTGAAATTATTATATATATATATTAATTTATATTATATATAATATATAATTATTATTACATAATTATACGATAATATATATTATTATAATGTATATTATATATTATATATATCCATTTTTATTTTCTTCAGATGTGAAGGCGGGTCCTATTGTTACACAATTGTAGCTTATTATGCAAGTAAAATTGAGATTAATTTCAACAGAATTGCATAAGACTAAGTGAAAATGTCTAGCAATCATCACTTTATTTGGACATTTTATTCCTGTCCAAAAAAAAAAAAAAAACATTCATTGGTGAATGCAATTGGATTCATAAGATATTTCTAAAAACCTGTCAAATATGACAAGATACTTATGCCAGAGGGGGAAAAAAGATCTATTTCCGAAGATAGATGATTCTTGCTTTTAAGTAAGATTTTTACATCACGTTTTTAAAAGTAAAATGCCATTCATAAGAATTTCTGTTTTCTTGGTCATGCATCACTGATCTTAAAGAAATGCAGGTAAAATTTACTTTACTATTTCTTTGGTACAATTATAAATCCCAAAGCCAGAGACACTTGATCAACCTGCTGGTGCTGAAAATCCAGTTCAAAACCTGATTCTATGAGCACTAAGGCAAAACTGCAAACTTAAAAACATAATTGCAACGACTGGGTCAAAGAAGAACTAACAGGAGACATCAAAAGATACATAGAAGCAAATGAGAATGAAAATACATCCTATCAAAATTTGGGGGATGCAGCGAAAGCAGTTTTAGGAGGGAAATTTATATCATTACAGGCCTATCTCAAAAAAGAAGAAAAGTCCAGATAAATAACCTCACATTACACCCTAAAAAACTAGAAAATGAAGAATAAATGAAACCCAAAGTCAGCAGAAGGAAGGAAATAATAAAAATCATAACAGAACTAAATGAAATAGAGAACAAAAAGACAATAGAAAAAATTAATGCCACAAAGAGCTCGTTCTTTGAAAAGATTAGTGAAATTGACAAACCTTTGTCTAGACTTACTAAAAAAACAAACTATAAAAGTTTAAAAAATAAATAAATAATGAAAATAAAAACATAACTGCATCTTAAGCACTGTAATTAAAGTATTCTTTTGTGGAGATGGCAAATGACAGGCGTTGATGACTTGCCTTTGCAGTATTGCTGTCATGTAGTGTACAGAGCTCAGCAATTGCTTCTGTTTCCCAGAAATTGTATGTTTGTGATGACAAGACAACATCAGCAATGTTTTGTTGACATGCTAGAGGGTCTATGACTACCTGTTTGGAGCTGGAAACTGAAAAGATCATTTGGGTGATGTCTTGCTGACTATTTCATCTCTCAAATCTGGAATTTAATTCCAAGGTGCAGGTCTATAATTATGCATTTTGGTACAACAAACATTAATTTATAGTGCACATTGAAATTCTTTTGGTTTTGTTTTGCCCGTTATCTATAATTCTTTCCTCTGACTGTATGACTGTGGCAGGTTTCCATTTAGATTTTAATAAAAACTTCAGTGACACTCATTCTGCAGCAAAGGCCACTATGGTTTAACAAAGAAAGGGATATTCAAGTAAAAACTACATGAGAGTCAAGACATTAAATCAAAGAGAGATTTTTTTCCCCTAAAAAATATGACTTACAGGGAATCTTTTTTTAGTGGATGGATCAATCTAGCATCTTCTAGAATTTCTGCTGTTGTTCAGTTACCAAATTTAAAACTCAATCACAGTCTTTTGTTTTTTATTAGAAATTTCATGGTTGCCATATTTCTCATTTTTCTTTCCTTGTTCCTGACATGACTTTATTCATTCTTCATTTCTCTATTGTTTCATTTTTATGATTTATGTCATCAGTCACCTCAAATACTTTGTGGATAGAGGCTTGGTATACAGTTATTAATATGAATGTTGATAAAACATGATTAGAACACTCCTTTTGCTCTTTTGGTGAAAAGGATAATGTCCTCTCAGAGTTAAACTTTCAAAGTAAGTCATTTAGACTGAACTAGTCTAAATGCAAATTAAAATATCTTCAGGAAAACACAATAGAATTGGAGACATCCATTGAGGTACCTCCAAACTGTTTTCCACAGTGGTTGTACCAATTTACATTCCCACTGACAGTATAGAGTGTTCCTTTTTTTCCAGGTCCTTGTTTTTCTGATAAGAGCCATTTTAAGAGATGAGGTGGTATCTGTTTGTGGTTTTACTTTGTAATTCTCTGATGAATATGACAATGAGCACCTTTCAGATACCTGTTGGTCATTTGAATATCTTCTTTGGAGAAATGTCTGTTCAGGACTTTTCCCCCTTTGTTAATCAGGTTATTTGGGGGTTTTGTTTGTTTTTGCTAGAGTTGTGTGAGTTACAAATATATTATTAATATTAACCCTTTTTCAGATATATAATTGGCAAATATTTCCTCCCATTCTGTGGGTTGCCTTTTCACTTTGTTAACTGTTTCCTTTGCTGTGCAGAAGCTTTGTAGTTTTGTATAGTCCATTTGTCTGTTATTGCTTTTGTTGCCCGGACTTTGGGTGTTACATCCAAGAAATCATTGCCAACACCAATGTGAAGCAGCTTTTTTCCTGTTTTCTAAGAGTTTTATGGTTTCATATCTTACATTTAAGTTTCTAATCCATTTCTACTTGACTTTTGTGTATGGTATAAGAGAAAAGTCCAGTTTGATTCTTTTGCCTGTAAATATGTTAAAAAGTTATAATTCATCTCTATTCTCC
The DNA here is from genome assembly GCF_004115265.2 of Rhinolophus ferrumequinum. Lineage (NCBI taxonomy): Eukaryota > Metazoa > Chordata > Mammalia > Chiroptera > Rhinolophidae > Rhinolophus > Rhinolophus ferrumequinum. Next base: position 54,479,261 of record NC_046302.1, read on the forward strand.
TCCATGCTTTATACATGTGTGTTTTAGACTAAACGCATTAAGCCTCAATGCTAATTTTTATTCTGAGGGTATACATAACCTTGTTTTAATTTACTTGACGGATGCTTAGCACCCATCAGAATATTCCTGAAGAAGTTTTGGTGTCACCAGACACCTGGAAGATATTTTTAAATCCTCCAATCGCACAGCTCTCCTGCAGCCAGTAAAGGAACATGGCTCAAACTTGGAATCCTCAAGTGTCACAAAAATCTGTATTTCGTCTAGCACTTCTATTTTTTCCACTTCAAAGTGCTAACAAGCATTTAGAATCACTGAGAGTAATCTGGTTCCCTCCTGGATTGAACTGAGGGCCCTAATACCCTCTTCACAAAGCAGGTTAAACACCGACAAGGTAGCAGAACCCCACACTGCCAGTGTGTGTGCCAAGATCAACAGGAAGCTAGAACTCCCCTGAGCCCTTCTCTCGCTCACCCAAACCATTGTACAGTTCAGAAACACAATCATGACTGATTTCCTGCAACATGTACTCACAACGTACAAGCATAAATGAGCTCCTGGTAATGAGAAGAAATTGCAGGGCTCAGTTTCATTTACATTGTGTAGTGGAATAGAGGGGTAAATGGAACTTTCCACCGTTATGTCACAAATAAAAATTAGGTGGAGATACCAACATTAAAGCAATGTGAAGCATATGATCCATTTAAACTTGGCACTTAAACAGTGAGTAAAGCTGTCCAAGGGTCCTCACTGATCGTTTGGAACACTGGCAAAAGTGTTTGGCATGAAACAATATGCAGTAGTGTGATCATAATGTGTAACTTGTGATTGCAATGCCTCTTAAACACACCCGTCAGTAACAGAATCACTACAGGTAATGAAGGAGGACTTCCTCATTAGAAAGAGCCATCTCATTTACCCCGTAATACGTCCCAATTTGTAAAGTAGGAGTGTAAAACATTGGTTGCATTTCCCTGTGCTTTCACTTTTACCAAGGCTGCCTCACGAAATAATGGAAATGTTTGCCTGTGGATGACCAAAGTACAGAAATAATGTGCCCATTACAAAACAATGGAAAGCATCATTTTTATCTCATTTCAACAAGGATAGCATTCCCAATGAACATTCCCTCAAAATGTGAAAGTAGTGCTATTTATTTGCAGTTTTTGCAAGATAAATAATGTTTTGCTAGTTTTAAAAGCCATCTATCTAATAAGAACCAAAGCCATATATTTGGTTTACAAACATCATCATAAAAGTCCAAATGTATATGACAATTGTGAAAAATGAAGGTATTGCAATTTTCACCGCTCTGATTCTGCACCCCTTCTTTCACTACATTAATACTTACCCATAAGCCTTATGAAAATTATTAAATATTTGTCAAATACATAGCATGTATCTACATATATGTGTGTGGATATGCATATACATATGCACATATGTATATGAAATCTGGTTTTACAAGTAAACTGTGTATCTTATAGGACCCATCTTTTGGTTTTCTTTTGTTCCATTTTCTTCTTTCCATCCAAAAAATGCTTATATTACATCAGTACAGCTCCCTAAATTTTCAAAAAGCACTTATAATCTGAAGACAATGGATGTGTGACTATTGTATTTGGTCTGGTGTGTGTGTGTGTGTGTGTGCGTGTGTGTTTGTGTGTGATATTACTAGAGTCAAAAACAGAAAGACTAAATTATTATCTCTATGTCTTAATAACCCAACACAGAAAGCACCAATTTTAACTGTACATCTGTTTTCATTTTACTTATTTTATTTTTAACTTATTTATTGAGACATAACGTTGTGTTAAGTTAGAGCTTGCGGTCTCCATGTTGATTTGACGCACTTACATATTGAGAAATGATTGCCACCATAGCGTTAGCTAATACCTTCATCACCTCACATAATTACCCCTTTTTTGTGGTGAGAACATTCAAGATTTACTCTCTTAGCAACTTGGAAGTGTACAATAGAGTATTCTTAAGTACAATCACCGTGCTGTATCATGGGGATCTGTTGATCCCCAAAATTTATTCTTTTGTAACTAAAAGGTTAATTGTACACGGGTCTTATATGGTGACAGTGAGAGTGGTAAGCAACTGAACACACGGATGGTCAGCATTGCCACAAAGAACATATTAAGAAAACTGTATACAAACAGACTTTGCAGTATTTCTTTTGACAAAATGTTAACCAATTTGCCAGTCACATACTATCAGATTAGATAGATTAAACCCAGTTTTTCCAAATCTAGCTATGGCTAACTCCTAAGATTTCAGCTGGATCTTATCGTCAGAATAAATTTTAAGCCTTTGTCTGCTTAACTTGAATATCCAGCAGGTATTCTGCCACTAAGGTCTCTACACAGCTGTCATCATGTCAGGAGACGCTGCAATACAAGTCTGAGGTACTATTTCCAAGATTCAAAGGTACTTGTTATCCTGTGCTGTCAAGGGCATGTCATCAAAAAGGCACCGCTGACTTGCCTCCAGTGTTGCTGCAGTGTTCTAACAAGTTCGATGTCCTCAGAGTTGAGCAGAGTACAAGTGAAACCCCAAGTCTTCTGGTATCTGTGATCAGGGATATTCTCAAAGGAGGCGTTGTCTCCTTATCCAGCAGAGGAAGGACCAGGCACCTCTGCAAGTTAAAAATGTACCAGAACATAAAATCTAGAAAGAGTTTGTAATCAATTGTGCTTCCTGATTAACGCACACTCTGTGTAAGACCATTTTAAATACCTTTAGAAACAATATGGAAGACGTTTAGACCTTGGTTGTCTGGATTTAGCAGGAAGTATAATCGTGCAGGCTGCACGGCTTTTGTGAAGCAGAGACTGGAATGCAGGGGGATGCCCCAGGCATAAGAATACTCAGTCCTTTGAGCCTTGCAATTACGACACATGCCATGCTCATCCAGGTTTGACCCATGACATGCTCATCCAGGTTTTGTTATCCTTGACCGTTTTGGTAAATAATCCTTCAGGAAATCATTTTTTTAAATCATCCAAATGATAGAAAAACAAGAAATAATAGTCTCCATTGGTAATTAGTATGGTCTGTTAAAACCAAAGACTGTTATTTGTCTCATGGTCACTTGGCTCCTGCCCACTTTTCCTATCAGTTGGGTCCCATCTTCCCATCTAGCCCACCCATGTGGCCAATACTATTTCATTCTAAAGCGTTCTATCAAATATCCAAATACATTGTAGCTTGGTTTCTGCAAAAGAATCTGTCTTGTTGTGGCATTGTAGGGTCAACACTGTCTCTCTAGCAGAGCTGTGGGTTAATGTCATTGGGCAAAGAACATAATCATATGGAAAATGCCTGTGTTCAAATCCACCAACATGGTTTTTTCATCATTATGGTATTTCAGCTCTAAAATCTAATGTAATCATTTCTTCAAATGAAGTGGCACTTTGGCTTAGGATTGTTGGCAGTAGAAGTAGTGGCAATATGTCGTATTTTACAGACTGAGATTTAAACTCTGGGGTTTCAGAACACATATGCCAAATAACTTGAGTAATGTTTTACGCTTCATCACTGCATTCAGCATACCCTATTGACAGGTATGATGTAAAGTACAGTGTTATAGGTGTCAGGAAACTTGGGTTGTCATCCTGGTTCTGTCATTAACTTCTTGCACAACCTCGAACAAGTTGATTATCCTCTCTGGGCTATAGAAGTCACCTGTAAAATACATACCAGATGACAGCCAAGGTCATTTAAGCTTAAAATGCTTAGCCCTTCAATTTACATCATTCAGAAAGTTTTACCATGGTTGTAGAAATCCTTCAGTCTCTTAAAACATGTTTTAAAGGATATGAGGATGCTTCTGTAGCACTAAGAATTTATTTATTTTGAACTATGAAACAGTGTGTGCAAACATTTTGCAAAAATTTAATAGTGATACATAGAAAGATCACCAGAGAAAGCAGAAATAATGACGAAAAACCTTGAAACAACATTGCTTGATGTGAGAACAAGGGTCCAATTTCTAATGCTTGCATTCACGTAACAAATGTTTACGGAGCACCGACTGTGTGCTCGGCAAAGCGCCAGGTCTTCTGGAAAACAAAGTTGGTTCATTATCCGAACTGGTTCACTTTACTACAACACGTTGGGGAATTTTACCCTCTTGGCAGGCAGGATAAATAGAATGTCTTACTGCACTCAAAGTAAAGGTCTTTAATAAGAGGCTTTATCTGCTTTTAACCACCTCTTGACAAGTGGGAAAGAAGAGAGAAACAGCTGTCTGTGTCTGCCCAGGTTTATTTTTCCTCCAAGTAATCAAACTGTGGGACTCCATTCTGGACCGTGTAGAGAAAGAGCTAACCAGCGAACCATGAACCACAATCATCCTGGAATGGAGGGCCTGAGTGCTTTCCAGAAGAATGAGCTTTCTGCTTGACTGTTTCCTTCCGAGAGAAGAGAAATGAAATGTCAGAGCAATTATCGGGGCAGTGGACAATTTGGGGAAAGCTGGCTGTGGCCGGAATCCCAGTTACTGGATGAGGAGGGCTGGACCCTGGCACCTCCTGTCACTTTGAGGTGAGCCTAGTAACACTATGGTACGAAGCGTGAGAAGAATTCCAGAGGAAGGGCGTGGAAACGCACACATGAGTTTGGCTTGCTTTGTAGGCATATTTGGGACCCACATTCACAGTTTCTTTCATCCAAGTTCTGTCCTTCCACTTAATGAAAAAGGGTTGCTGTGAATGTCTGTGCTAACATTTGAAGAGTGCCCCCCCCAGCCCTTCCCCTCAGTTCTAACTGATTTATTTTAATATATGTAAGTCTAACCCATGGATCTGGCAAAAATTACAGCAATTTCTGTCTGTTGGCTTTCACCTGTATACCACCCTTCTAAGGACAGAAGACTGCCCCATGTTTGATGGAACTTTGTCAGTCTGGGAGGGTCTGACGAATATTAACACACATACCCTTAAAAGTAGAGTGTGCCATGCACAGTACATGGCATGAATCAATTTCAAAAGAGACTGACCTGGCTCCTGATTCAATGATTACAGAAAGATACTTAGCATCCTCTCACTGGCCACATGCAGGCTTTCAGTGGGGCGCTTTGAAACCCACTCATTGAACGATTGTTAGGAGTAAGTGCTGTCAATGTAAGTCTGAACCTGTAGAGCTCATAGAGAGACACAGTTCCTGCACTTGGGCCTTAAAAGCTAACGGAGGCCTGATGCTGGTGAGACGTTAAACTCATCATCACAGACAGTATTGTCATCTCAGAGGACAAAAGTGCATGTGCGCTCCTAGGGTGGTTTTACTTCACGTGGTCTGTCCTTTCATGGGGGTGGAGATGGGAGGAAAAGGTTATGAAGGTGTCAGCGCCACTGAGAGGTGTTCATGAAAGAAGTATTGAGAAGTAATGACCCAAGAGATAAGGGGATTGATGACATAACCCGTGAAAAATAAAATAGATGGAGCCCTTTTTTTAAATACGCGTAGAGACACGCAAACTAGGTGAGGCCATCGTTTTCACTGAAGCTGTGTCTATAGTTCGTAGTCTTCATTCAACATTCCAGAAAACCATAACACAGTGACACAGTGAAGAGACCTCTGATACACACATGAGGAAAGGTTAAAAAAAAAAAGACAAATAGGCCCAAGTATTTCCCAATAGATCTTCCCCCAAATATAAAGCATATGTATGGCAATGTTTGAGAATTGTCAATTAACCAGCAGCACACATTTGTCTGAAGCTGTGACTAAAGGTTTGCAAGCGTCACTGAAACTTCTTAGGGTACAAATATATGAATAAATATTAAGAAAATTCATTTGAATTGCACCTGTACTTTCAAACAAGTTTTTCATTTATTATTAAGGGAAGGGATAGAATTTGTGTGTGTGTGTGCGCGTGTGTGTATTAAAAAGAAAAAATAGGTTCTATGCTTTACTGTTTACTTTTCTTTCAAGATTTCTTGGGTGTGTTTCAAAGTTTTAAATTGAAAATTTGCATTAATCCATTTAAACGTCTTTCTTATCTGGGCTCTTTTTAGTCTTTTAACATAGGAAGGCCCCAGCCAAAGAGAATTACTTGTTCTGTTATAATTAATACAATAAATGATGTATTTAATGCTAGCCACATAATTTAGAAAATTAGTTTTATTTATGTTTTTTTAGATGGTTTTGCTGCCTATAAGTTGTTATTGGAAGCCAGAAGAATAAAGTATAAAAATTTGCAGGAGCACGCTAATTCTAGTTTTGGACTTGTGCTATATGTTAAGTTTTAGCCCATTCCAATGTTTTAATACTGTAAAAGGTCAAATATTTAATGTAATGCACTTTTTAGTGTCTGCACTAAATGCCACGTTAATCTCAGTGTAATTAATGAGCTTCCCTTGTATTTATTAAGCAGGAAAATAGGATTATTTCCCTGAGAACCCATGCACCTAGCAGAATAATAGATAAGAAAGATAAATTTTGCAGCTGCAGCCTTGACTAGAAATAAGCTACACCAGCCCAAATAAATTCCTTTTGGGGCTTAATTTTCTGAGATCCTGAATTACAGTATAAATCCCATTTATCAATCACTGTATTCTCATTACCATCAACCTCAAGAATCAATATTTTACAAGGCAGGCTAGGTAATTGGAGACTCACACCACTAGGCAGGTTATTATATAACATTATTATGTTCAACAACAAGCTCATTCGGGAATCAGATTGCATGCAAATTGGCTTTTATGTGTCTACAAATCTCTGTTATGTAAACAGTAGTCATTCAAGTTCATCATATATTCAAATGGAAAATAAAGCCAATGTTGGATCCCCAACAAGCTTGAGGCAGACCTGGTCAGGAGACGCCCGTGGATACATGGTGAGCAAACTCCGTCTAAGTTACTCATTGTCAGAAGTGCCAAGCTACACAGTTTGTTAACAGTTTACTGACAGTGACTACTATCTTTTTACTCCTCGTCACAAATGGTTAAAACTTAATGGAATTTAGAAATTACGTAGGCCGGTAGTTCTTTAAATTGTGGTCCCCAAATCAGCAGCAGCATCACCAGGGGAATTGTTAGAAATGCAACTTCTCAGGCCCTTCCCCAAACCTAGTGAATGGGAAATTCTAGAGGCAGCGCCCCGGGGTCTGTGTTCAGAAAACCCTGTGAAAATATCATGAAGCCTGAAAGCAACATGCAAATATATTACTACTTTGGTCAAATATGTCACTTGCAGCCAAGAGGATGTAACCCAGAAGAGAAGAACCTTTGCAGCAAAAGAGGGCCAGGAATAGCATGTGCTGGGGTAGGGCTCCAGGAACGAGAAGAGGGGTGGGAGGGACCCTCCCAGGAAGAAAGGAAGGGACAGACTTTGGCCTAGAACCTAGTGGCCTTAAGAAAATCAATAAAAATATTGGTATTGGGACTGTTCCTGACCATTGAGTGCTAGGCCGATAGGACATGGGAGGAGAAGAGAAGCAAGTCCATCATCAAGAAATGAAGAATGGTATCTCAGCAATGTCTTCCAGGGGGAGCTTGATGAAAACCCCCAAGGGAAAAACCCCAAGTCTCCGTTTGGTGCTTTATTTGACAGAGCAGAGAAGAATTCTCACACATTGCTTTTTGCCCAGGAAGTAGGAAGTGGACTCAGAACTGGCCACCTCGTGGCCAGAATGTTAAAGGGTCCTTGGTGACCTCCTAAGGAAGCAAAGAGATCACAACGCAGTCGCTCAAGCCTCCAGTTGTCACCAGTGAAATCTGAGTAGTAATTCTCTTCTGGACTCCCCTTTGAAGGCTATTGGAAGGGTTCAATAGAAAAATGTGCATAGAAGTAAAAAAAGAAGTTTTCCACACGTATAAGGGAGTTTTTAATTTTACCATTGTTAGTGTTTGCATAAGAGAATGTCTGCCTGGTATTCTAGGAGCAAGGAATGTTCTTACAAGATCACAGGTGCACTAGGCAGTACCATTTCATCAGGAGTAAATGCTTGGATCTCCGCTTCTTTGTTGAGTTCCATGTGTTTCTTCATTTTAACGTGTCTCACAGTCTAATCCATGTCATCATCTTAGTCTTAGGATAATAGCCATTCATTTCAGCATGTATTCTTCTCAGTGGGTGGAAAGTATGCGTGCAATGAAAAAAAATGTCTGGAGAAAAACATTTCATTGGTGCGAATTTTCCAAGCTGTTGCTCATCAAACAAGCGACTTCCCCTCGATCCTGGCTGTGACAGAGAGTGTGAGGAGCTCTTTTGCCCTGGATCTCACTGCAACTTGTCCTAGATCAGTTCCCATCCGGCACATCCAATCCCAGAGGCTAAATGTGATTTCAGGCAATGCTCTGAACCACCAGTTAGTCCCGACTCGAATCCCCACGCTAACACCCCAACTCTCGAGAACCTGAATGAACAAAAATTATTGTTCTTTGTAGTTTCTGCTACAAAGAAAAATAAATATCATATTTTAAATATGATAAATATATATATGCAGATTTCATGAATCTTTCTAAAGTAGTTATTATCAGTAGAGAGCAAAAGGCAGAACACCGTGCATAATTTTGCAAGTCACTGATGAAGTTTTCCCAATAATATACCAGTGAATGTCAAGCAAGAATCTGGCTGCCTCTTGCATGGATTAGCCCCACAGGCTGCATAGGTTAGCACAAAAAAATGAAGATTAGGAGGGACATTTGACCTTAAATTTACTATTTCTATATCATTATCTCTTTCCACACAAAGATTGAAAGTAGTGCTAAACCGTAAACTTAAACATACAAATGCAACATATAAACACACCAGAACCTATTGTTATTACACCAAAAAGACAAATCGTTCAAAAGTTGGTAAACATCAAAAGAACGTAACCATTGGCCATTCATTTATTACATTATCACATTTTTGCCAATAGAATCAAGCGTCAACCATCCTGTGAAAATTGCACATAATCGTTAAATGGTCTAGACTCATGAGAAAAGTCAGTGATTGACAGTTATCAATAGAACAAGTACGCCTGATATTCAACTTGCTTCTCAAACCCCATGGTCCCCATACTTCATGTGGGAACCACCGTTCTCTGCTTTCCATCATGCATTCTAACAGCCAGTACAGGATCTTCTAACATTGACATGACTGCATCTTCTTAGTTCAGTTCAACTGTCATGGAGAACAAAAAGAAACTATCTTAACAAAAGAACTCTGATAAGAGATATATTGTCCAGGAATCATCCTCTGAATGTTAACCAGCACAGCTTGTAAGCTATTTGCCCTGTAATCTCTTTATTTTCTATCTTTAAAGTACCCTATTGTGGTGGAGCAATAGTCTCGTAGAGTAATTTTAAGGGGCAGCAAATCTTTGAGAACAATTTTCCATATTCAGAATTAAAACATGCTTCACTGTTTTCAACAAAGGCTCTAACAGGATAAAAGCTTCATTCTAAAACCACAGGAATCATTCATTTTCTCTGCTTTGTGTTTGTCCTAAAATAAATGTTTCTTTCTTCCCTGTGAAAATCAAATGAGCTCTCTGATTTTTCCCCCATTTTATCTTTATGTTGACAGCATGCTATTGTTAAAAAAAAAAAAAAAATCATCTGAAGAAAAGACTGTCCCCATGAAAAGAATGACAGCAACTAAATCTGCCTTATAATAAATATTTGCAGCATATCTTCTCAGGTGACTGAACTGTCATTCCTGGAAATTAATTTTGATTAATCATTATGAATTGAGTCTCATGAATTTGAATGGTAAGAAGCCTCTTACGTACTGTTCTATTCTCTAGTGAAAACATTGCCCATATTTATTCTTTCTTTCTCATATATCATGAAGTTATTCAGCTCTCTCTATGAAACTATCCTATTAGTCACTATCATGTAAATTATCTCATTAAGACATGATGTGTATTTCAGATAAGGAAGCATTTTACTGAAACTTAGCAGACTCTTCCTAAATGATGAGTAACTGTAAAATCCAACAAAAATCCAAAGGCACAACCCTTAGCATCGGAATCATTAAAGATTACTATTTATTAACATTGTCAAGCACTGTTAAGGATTTAAGAGTTCACCCTATGTGTAATCTAGCAAGTCAGCTTGCCACAGCTCAATGAGTTTTGGGAAAAGTCATGAGATGCTTGGATCAGAGACAAAGAGTATTTTATGACTCACAGCAATAGCATTAACCAAAGTCCTAGCGTTTATGTTGGTTTCCTGAGCCCCAGATCCTACAGGGAGATGCATAGAGAGTTAGGTGACACCGGCACATGAAACAAGTGGTTTTATAGGAGAGGAACCACACGTTTAGGGAACCTCAGTATTTTATAATGGGCGAAAATCCAGCCTGACAGTTGTTCCAAAGGGAGCCATTATCTTTATTGTACTGGGCACAAACAAATCTTCCCTGTACTCCAGAGGAAGACAGTCTCCATCTTCTGAATCTGTTTGCTCTACAGATGTCCTTGGAAAGATAATCCAGAACAAAGGCCATCAATGCTTCTGCTCACAAAACGTGCAGAAATGCAAGAGACTCGTGGAGGAGTGTCTGCCAACAAACTCTCAGTACATAGGTCTTTTGTCCTCAGTTTCTGACTAAGTCCAGATCTGTTTAGATCTTTTAAACCTTTTTAAATTGGTACATTTGTTGGGAACAGTGTATAATGAAGCTAAAAGAGTCATTTCCTTATTCTCATATGTATACCTGTAGTGTACATTACATAATCACTTTTAGCTTTATATTATTTAAATTTCCATTTAAAAAAGTGTTGTCCTTTTCCCATGAGCCAGAACCAGGCCTCATAATTAAATCACTTTGATTCAACAGATAATTACTGACCTTCAAAGATCTGCGAGGCAATCCCCAAGATAGCTGTATTTCTCTGTATGTTCTACTCTATCTGTGCACAGAGGAGTGAGCTGAATGCATTTTTCATAGTTATATTCATTAATATTTACTGAGTGCCTGCCATGAGCCTGGCATTTTACAAGGCTCCGAAGATGCAAAAGTAAATAAGCTTCCTCTCCTCAAGTTCAGTAGACGCTCACAGAGGCGACACCAGGCAAAGAGATAAGATAGAGGTACTCGTATGCAGGTGGTACTAAGAGAACACCGTGGAGCGATTCCTGACGCAGGCTGGGTGGGATGGTGGAAGAACGTGTAAGGCTTCCTAAGTGACTTCTTAAAGCAAAGGAAGAGTTGAAGGGCAAATGGGTATGAGGGTGGACATTCCAAGCAGAGGAAGAAAACCATGCCACAGGACGGAGAAGTCAGCACAATTCAAATCACAAAGAACCCTGAGGGAAAGCTCCAATACACGTACACATATATAGACAGGAAAGAGTTTAAGGGTAACCGTCTGATTAGAAGGGAACGCTGGAACGTTTGTCTTGAAACCGTATTTGCAAGCAAAAACAATGTTTTTCCATAGATTTTTACTGGAAAGGAGTGGAACTGATGGTTTTTGTACATGGAGGTTAACTAAAGGAACCCGAAGTCATACCATTGAGAACCATAACTACTAAGCTAGGGAGTTTGCCTTTATCCTCAAAAGGTATTGGGCCGGGGGAGGGGGAGGGGCGGCCACCAGGTGTGCATAATTATTTAGGCAAAGCACAGATTGCAGGAAGACCAGTTGGGTGTCTGTAGTCATAGACCTGATGAGAAATTCAATGTAGGGGTCGTGAGCATGAGGAGAATAGATGGAGTCAAGAGTTTTTAAGGAGGCAGAGACTATAGGACCTGATGAGTGATGGCTGGAGGGGAGATGATGGAAAAGCAAGGAGACCAGCCTGGCTGCAGTTCTTTGACATGGCTGTTAGGTTGATGGGTGCCACTCACTGAAATAAGGAAAGGGAAATTGGGTAGGGAAGAGTGATGGGTTCAGTTTTGAAATACTGCTTCTCACTAATAGACATGTTTTGGTTTCCTGGTCAGGCTCTCTTATTCCATTGAGGAATGCCACGTTGGAGAGGCACAAAGGTTTTATTCATCTTAAGAGCCTCTCATTCTTTGTCTACAGGTGATAGAGAACACTGCCGCTGTCAGATTGCCAGTTGTTGGGCTTGCCCCGTCATGAACCCCAAAGCTGCCTCCACCCTCCATTTTTAGGGGGAAAAATGATCTCTTTAATTTATCAGAACCTAGTTGTTCAGTAAATTAAACAATATCAAGGTAAATATCAAATAAGCAAACTGAAGGAACTAATCCAACATATTGGGCTTTCGCCTATCCTTAGGGTTAGTTACATTGTTTTACTTAATCTTCACAACACTGGTAGCTACTAGTATTGTCATCATTTTACCTAAGGCTTAAGTTACAGCCGGGATTCGAACTCAAGTCCATCACACCCTGAATTGTGTTTTTAACACTTTCTTATGTTTCTCTTCAAAAACTCAAAAAGGTAGATAGTATTTTGTCATCTCAGTCTTGTTCCTAAACCTGCTGAAATCATTTAAGTCCTTTATGTCATAACTCTGCTCAAGTTTTAAGTGACATAAAGTCTGTACGTCTGGCAGTATCAGCAGTATTCAGGGTCCATCTCTGGTCCGCCAGGCATTTCTTTCGTAAGTGGGAGGAATATATTTCTTACACATCTGAACTTCTCTCTTTAATTTTCTTTCTAAGAAACACATTTCTGATTTCCTCCAGATTGATGGAAATAGAAGGGCTTATTTGTAGGGCCAAATCATATAACACTACTACCAAATTCCTGGGACCCAGTTCATGTTATACTAGTCCCTGATTTATCGGGTACCTACTAAATGTACTATTTTGTGCTAGACACATTAAATACACCATCTGATCAAATGCTCACATGTTTGGTTCACAAGCTCATTTTATAGGCGACAAAAGTGAAGTCTGGAGTGGCTAAGGAACGTGTCATGTTATTTAATGAGTACTAGCGAGAAAGTGAATGAGCCGGTATTGCAACAAACTCTATCTGAGTCCAGAACTGCTAACATGGGCTACTCACAATGACTTACGGCTCAGCTTGGTTTTGCAAAATGTACACAATTACTTGAAACTATAAAAAGGAAACAGTATTACTGAAAACTTGAATATATGATAATGGCCAAACAAACCCATTTCATCTTTGGTGCCAACCACTGGTTTTTTCCAATCTACTTGAAAGTGCTCTGAAAGACAAAAAAGGAGGAAAGGAAACTAAGAGGAAGAGGAAGGGAGGGCTTGTGAAGCAGAGTTCTTTCTCCTTTCTCTTTTCTCAGCATCCCCCTGCTACCTTCCTTCTATAACTCCATCCTCCCAGCGTCACAAGAGGCCTGTTCTGTCCTAGTTGCTTCACGCTTCCCCACTAAGAGATGCTTTCATTACCATTTCATTGGATTTATGTACGGAATGGGCTATCTACCAGAAAAGTGGCATTTTAAGTCAAAACACGTGTAACTAAAGATCAAAAGTTGCCGCTGTTAGACGGCAGTGCTGCCGACCTGAAAGGATACATGTATGCCTCTGACCAAAGCAAAGAGACTGGAAAGTGTACTCCATCAGGCTGACTGGTCTTAAGGAAAAATATACTTTCCTTTACCATTTTTAACAAAAATTAGTTTTCTGATCACTTCAAGCCCACCCACCACCACTGCCATGAGTCCTCGGCGAATCCAGGATGAAGTGTTAATGTAAATAGCAGCTGACAAGGCAGCAGCCGGATGGCTCAGTTGGTTAGAGCACGAGCTCTGAACAACAGGGTCGCCAGTTCGATTCCCACAGGAGCTGCGTCCTCCACAACTAGATTGAAGACAATGACTTGGAGCTGATGGGCCCTGGAGAAACACACTGTCCCCCAATATTCCCCAATAGTAATAATAATAATAATAATAATAATAATAATAGCAGCTGATAAAAGACGGCAATACCATCCTTTCCTGGTGGTCACCCAGTGCTGCCAAGGTCTAGAGGAGTTAAACTCAGGATTTGATTTTTTCAGACTTTCTGTCAAAATATGACAAATGACCGTTTACTTTAACTTCAACTACTTTTGTACTTAGAAAAATCTCCCGATTCAAGATGTTTTCCAGTGTTTTTTGTTGCTTTTTTTCTCACTTACTTTGCAAGTTCTCTGGAATTTATTTTCACGTACAGTGCAGATAAGAATATAAACTAACACATTTCTCCAAGGAACTAACCAAATTCCCCAGTACCAGAATTGTTTCTTTTTAATTTGATTGAATTATACAGGCTTATGTGCCAGCCTAGAGGTGTACAGACTTCAGCAAACATAAACCTTTTCTGTCTTGGACTTAGTTAAGATTTAGAAAAAAATTTAATCTTTATATGATTTACCAGTTTATAGTAAGTCAGTGTTATTAATTATATAAACATGAATGGTTTGTATTAAAATAGTCAAGTTCTACGGCAGCAGTGGACATAAAGTGAATTTAGAAAGACTGGTGAACTCATTGTGATCGACATAGTCCAAAAACAATTCAGCTACTTTATAGCTTGTAACTTTCTAAGATTTAGCATTCTATTTTAATAAATGGTTGTTAAATATAAAAATAAATGATAAAAACTAACATTTCTGACTTTCACATTTATGATATAGAAGTGAAACACCTGAAGGGATAGAAACCCTTTGAAAAAAAATGGTGAATTTCCACATTCTCCTAGTCAAGTAATAGGAAATACAAATAATTCAGATTACCCTGTGTTTTCTGAAACTCAAGAAAACTGTATGGAATGAAAAGAAAGAAAAATGATGACGACTGCTTGCAGCTTTGCCTCTAAAATGTGTTTCTGTTGGCAAAACATGCCCTTCTCCTGATCGTCGTTCTGAGCCATGGTCGAGTTAACCTTCTGGGGTCAGTGAAAAGCCAGGTATCTTGCTGAGTCCCCATGTCAGCATCTGTGCACCTCAGAGTCAGAGTGAAACTGGCACCGAATCCCAAGTTCACGTGCCTGATGCTTCAAAAGGCCCAAACTCAAAACGTCTGAGTTTGGAGTAAAGAAAGGTTTATCGATGGAGAAGGCGCCAGCCAAGAAGATGGGAGACCTAATGGTCCATCTTGCTCGCTAGACTAGGATAAGGGGCTTTTAAAGGGTTACAGGGAACAAGTAGGCAGAAGTGCTGGTGGGGAAGTTTTTACTGGAGGACCTTGGAACTCGGCCATCGATGGTAAAGGGGCATCAGCCCCGGGTCTTTCTGGGGAGGGGAACCTTGGCCACTGAAAGGGTTCTGTGTTCCAGTTACATCCCAGTTATGCCCTAGTCCTTTGGTTCTGTGGGGGTGGGATGAGTGGGACTTTAGTTTAAGTACAGCTGGAGGTCACATTTCTCTCCTGGGTGCCTGTTTCGGCTGCATGACTTGTGGCGTTGGTCTGCTGTCTCTGAAAAGCAGCTCAGTATCTCATTAATCAGCATAGAGCCCTGTGAGCTGCTTCTGCAGTTATGAGAGCACCAACCCTGGAAGGCTACCTGATTAAATAAATCAGCAGAAGGGAAACTTCCTGGTACATTGTTAGTGCTCAATACATGTTGATGCTCAGTACCATCCTGAGCCAGGCACTCTGCTACTCGGTGTACGACCACATCTGACCCAAAGTCAGTCATCTGGTGAGCGCTAGGACTGGCCTTAGCGTCTCTGCTCCCCGTCCCTTCCCTGTCTGGCTGGTTTTCAGTGAAATCAGTACAGGTAACATGACATTGTAAAATGGCAATTACATATTCCAAACAGACTTTTTTTTAGCCTTTTGACGTGCTTAATATGAAAAATAACTAATAAAAAATATATCTCAGCCTCCGACGCAGTGAGAGTAAAATAAAAATAATCCGTTAAAAATTGAAAACTAACACGGGGTTAAGATGATGACTTTTATTGCTGCCTGCTGGGTACAATGATAATACAATACCTACCAAGGGTTTCTCAACCTGCCTAGAAAAGTAATTTCGATTTTTTGCAGCAGTTTCTCATAAAACCTAAGAAACATCAACAGAATCCCTCCGTTGTCCTATGCACTTTGACTCCTTTTTTGTGACTCCTCAGATCTCGTTCTTTATTTATCTGGATGTTTATAATACTAATAGAGACACACTGCAGTGTCTACTCTTCAGGAAAGGCTACTAACCAGAAAATTGTCTAGGTTTCAGATTTCCAGGTCCTGAAATTACTGCAGTTTATTGATTGTATAGTTCAGAACTTAGACTATTGAATTTAATTATACTAATACTGGGAGAGCTTTCTCAAGGAGAATGAACTTCTTCAACTCCCCACCACACCTGACTCCTCTGGCCTCATTTTTATCAAGATCAGAACCAGCAATTTTCAGCTCTCCTCTTGGACCTGGAGGAATACTGATTTGTTGGAGAAAATGGAGAATTATAAATAAACCCTAGGAAACGCACATAAACCCAGAGGCATCTTTTTATCATTGAAATCGCCTTCCATGATAAATTGTTCCATCTGGGGCTAAATTTTATCCATCAGATGTATTATGGTGGAAAAAGGATTGAGAACAGCTACTCTGCAGTCCCCCTAGAATGAGCTGATCCAAATCTGACCCAATCGCTCACCTTAAAATCATTCAAAAGCTTCCTGTCAACCTACTTGGAAAAATATCCAATCTGTTTCGTAGTCTATAACAAACTCTCCATAACGTGTCCCCTGTCCATATCCCAATCTCATCTGCTACCACTCACCGTTTGGATTTTTATATTTCATTATTAGTATCATGAGGGCCTGCTCCATAATGGTGAGACACAAAGAGTTTAAAATCCATGCCCATTTGGGCATTGGGGTCTTATGCTAACAAAAGAAATATTTACAAGTATAAGAAGACAAAATTTTGTTTGTGATTATCAGAATACTTTCACAGATCTCTGAGAAATCAACCTAATTAGAAGAAACCGCTCTAGGCAAACTTCTACAGAGAATGAGATGAAAAATCAAATCGTTATCAAGGGCTAAGCAATTTTTTTGACTCATATCCTCAAACTCATTTCAGAAATCCTCAGACTAAATGCCTGCTTAGCCTTGAATTGACTGAAGAATAAAATTGTGCTGCATTATATGAAAACCATAGTAAATTTTAAACAATTTCGTTATGTTCCTCATAGTTAGTCTAAGCTTTTTGCAAACTTCTTCCTGTGTAAACTTATGTAACATTCCATACGTTTTGCTGTAACATTTCTATTGTAATTCAAATCTCTAAGTACATATTATGTAGGGAAATCTTGTTCTCATGGAAAAGTGTTTCTTTGCATCAGTTTAAATTTTATAGAGAAGAATTATAGCAAGTAAAACTTTCCATTTTCTCCTTAAGACATCATCTTAAGGACAATCCATTTAGTATATGTATTCTTGTTATTGGTTTGTAGGAGATTAATGTGACTTTTCAGTAAATTTGTTAAAATACCTCAGATTGTAGTTATGGGAATACTGGACGGGGAGTTCTCTACTTCATGACTTAAATAGTCTTTGATTGGTAAAACTATCGACAAATAATATGTCCAGAAATGGAAACAAAGATATATTAATACATATTTCTGTTTTGGTTAACATAGCATTCAAAATGTTATCACTGAGTCCTTGAAAATAGCAATGAAATATTTATAGTTCAAAAACTACGTATCTGAATTTTTCATTATATAACATTTCCCCAACCTTCCTATGGATCAACATTAGTGAAGTTTCATTTCATGTATGCTCTACTCCCCATATTACGTTTCGACTTAGATTATTTCATTTCAATATTTACCGTTTTATTGGCTGCCACAGAGTGCTTATAAACTCCACAATTATTCAAATGAATTCCGATAATAGTGAGGAGTTCCACTAAGTGTTACAAAGAAATCACAGTTGTAGAAAATTAATATCCCAGTAGGTAATTAGAATACAAGAGAAATTAAATGCCGGTAAGAGGAATAAATGAATGCTATATCAACCAGAATACTACATATAACACTATTTTTACTCTAGAGAGTTTATGAAATTAGTATTACATGTAATTCTGTATGAATGAAATTAAACCATCTTTAAGGCAAATTAAAATATTTTCATCTACATTGTCTCTGATATTTTTCTGTGTTAGGGTGTTGTTGCTAATCCACCAATCTCTTTATACCTGTAGGCTGGGTACTACATAAAATTTAATAATACGAGTGGATATTTCTCATTCAAGACTTGCTAATTTTCGAAGATATAATTAAAAAAAACGTGACATGACCCCTTATAAACTAAGCAAATTAGTTCATAGTTTTAGGGGTGAAAGTGCCACTATGAATAATACTAAATGTATGACTGTATATTAAAGAAAGGAGAACAAGGGAGGGAAGGGAAAAGAGAGAAGTTTTTGCAAATTAAAATTAGAGCTGTAAATTTCTTTTTTTATAATTTAATAAGCTTGGAAGATAGGTTAAGCAAATCTCAAATCTCCCACAAAGTAAAGTAGCAAAAAAGAGAGTAAAAATAGAAAAGATTGGGAAATAATAAGATCAGTACAGCACTGAACCATATAAATAATAGATGGTCTAGAAAAAGAGAACAGAGGTGGAAGAGAGAGAGACAGGGAAAACACACAGAAAAAAAAATGGTGGAAGGGAAATAATTAACAAAAAATTATAATACTTCAGAATTGTTTCCCAGAAAGGGGATACCTTAATTTCTTGATTGAAAAATTCTCATAAAATCCTTGAAAATATACACCAAGCTATGTCATCGTGCAGCTCATAATACTAGTAACAAAGAGTAGTTCCCAAAAATTCCCGAGAGGACAAAAACAGGTGAAAAAGGATGGATGCCAGGCACTAGTGCAAACAAATTGTTTACCTCAGTAGCAGTTGTGAAGATTAAATGAGTGAATGAGGGGCGTGTGTGTGTGTGTGTGTGTGTGTGTGTGTGTGTCCCACAATAGAATACCCTGCTCCGGGTATTAATACTGAATTATACTAACACTAATGTCATGTATTGTTAGACTACATTACTATCAATGAACTCATTGAATATATGATTCTATTAGTAGAATCTGTTATGATTGTCGTTGTACACTTGAGGAACTTAAGGAACAGAGCTATTAAGTGACTTTCCGGGTGTCACCCTACAGTAGGAGGAGCAGCTGGAACTCAAACCTAGCAGTCTTCCTTCAGAGCTGACACTACTAACCATTGCACAGGACAGGGTGCTTACCCGAGGGCGTCACCCAGCAGAGGTTCCCAGGGATTTAAAGAGCTGAAGATAACTGAGGAAATTTATGGGGGAAAAAAATGAAAAGAACTTATAAGAAAATATTTTAATAATCTTGTAATGAGGAAAAACTTATTATCAAGACACAAAACCCAGAAAACACAAAGGCAGATTTGACCACCAAAGAAATTACACACTTTATGTAGCAAAAGGATATTGACTAAACAACGAGATGCAATTTTCCATCCTTCAACTTTGAAAACAAATTTTTCATCTACTAATACCCAGATCTATCTAATGTTGAGAAAGAAAGTACTTTTATACTCTGTAGGAGGGAATATAAAAGAGTGCAATGAAAATTGACAGTTTGTATCAAAAACTTAATAGCATGAAACAACGATGAAATTTTTAATTCTTTTTTGACAATTTGAAGGATAAAAAAGTTACACATCATATTTAATCATTTTATGTAATCTTAAACCAAATTATATAATTTTACCAACAAGTGCAACTATCTCCCCAAGAAAAGGTCAAGAAAATAATCATCTCCAGCAAGAGAAAAAGCATCACCTGTATTACTTAACATCTCCTAATCCCTTTTATTTTTCATCGCTTGCTATGGACTGAATTGTGTCAACCCCAAAATTCACAGGTTGGAACCTTAAACCCCAATGTGACTTATTTGGAGATGGGTCCTTTAAAGAGGTGATTAGGGTTAAAGGAGGTCATCTGGGTGGGGCCTGGATTCAATAGAATTAGTGCCCTTATAAGAAGCTCTAGAGACCCCTGGAGAGCACACAGAGTGAGGACACAGCCAGAGGTCAGCATTTGCAAGCCAAGGAGAACACTCTCACCAGAAACCGACCTGCTAGTATTGATCTTGGACTTTTGGCCTCCAGAACGATGAGAAAATACTCAAGTGGCATTTAAGCCCCCAGCCTGTGGTGCTTTGTTACACAGCCCGAGCTGCCTGAGACAGTTTTAGCTGCGTGAATTGTTTGGTCCTTTGCCAATATACTTCACCACTTTAGAGGGACGTCAATCAAGCTTTTAGGAACTGGGTTGTGAAAACAGTTATTTCTTCTCCTCCGAAGCTATGTGTGTATAAATGCGGATGTACTTTACGATTCCTGAAGTAAGACAGATGTGTAAGCCCTTCTACAAGGAAATGTAGCAATTCATCAGGGGCAGTGCTTTGGCTTCGGTTTCCCGCAGACCTAGGTCGACTCTGTTCTACCACTTAACAGCTTGGCAAGTCATTAAACACCTGGAGAATTCGATTTTGGTTTTTTCCTCATGTAAAATGAGGACATATAACCTCGCCTGGTGGAATTGATATGAGGACTTTTAAAAACAATATTTCTAAGGTACTTAGCATAAGGTCTGCATGAAAATGTACTCAGTGAACAGTGGTTATTATATCAACGCCTTGCCAAATCACTTTCTTTATGGGTTGAAACCCGTGGTCTTTACTCCTCATTGGCTGAAATGGGCTGAATCTGAGCCTCCATAACCCCAACAAATCTATCCACGGGTCATGAAGCTACTGGGACCCTGGAATGTGCACAGGAATTTCAGAAGCACCCCCTAGGAGAGCACAGAGATCAAACCAAAACAGTCTGGTCTGAGCTGTAATGAAAATGAATTGAGTGAAATCAAATAGTGCAGCTTACAGAAGAGATGCTGACGACGTGTCCTTGGCATCTCTAGGCAAAACTAACATACAGTAGCTTATTACCGAGATACTGTAGACAGCCCAGGTCACTTCTACACACAGAAACCTTGTGGCCCCTGAGTCACTGCAGTGAGAGCCCTTAGAGACCTCAGTTCACACCCCATTTGTTGTTCCATTCCAACCTCCAGCGTCCCGGCCTGGTCTGCCCTCTGCCTCCCCATTTCCCCCTGCTGGCCAGAAACCCCGGGTGAACGAGAGGCAGCATCTCCTCTGTGTCTTTCTAGGCCCCTCCCTCATGAAGCAACTGTTTCATTTTTTTTCTCTGCTTTGATTTTTAAAGTTTTGTTTTATTATTTAAAGGGGCAGCACTTTTCCTCTCCCCCAGATTCTAACGAAGTAATAAAACACAAAATTCAACTCAAGTCACCTTACTGAGACCATTGCTTCTCACCAATTGATAACCACAAGTTTTATGCTTCAGGATCCTTCTGACTTCCTAGAGAAACAAGTTCCTTTATAGTCTATGTAAAAAACACAATAGACGTAGGGAAGCATAGAAAACCAGAGGCTCGCCGGAAGGAAATGAGCAGTGGTGACTGCTGACTGCCCTGGCAGCAGCGGATTTCTAAATTCCCGGGGAAGGACAGGCCCTTAGGAAGGTGCTGTCCTTCTCCATCTTTTTTCCCAGATGTGATGTGAACGCTGGTCAGGCCTTCCGATGTGGTTGTTATTTTTCTACTGCATTTGTGTTCTTCCTAGTTTATTGCTGGTTTGCATCTTTTGTGCTGCAGCAGCGAAGGTTCTCCTTTACAGCAGGAGTGACTTCACCTTTCTCATCATGTGGTATGCTTAAGTCTCCAGAATTGGGAGGAGTCATGTTTCTGTTAGAATAATGCAAATGTTTGAAACATCTCTATATCTAATATATTTCCTTCTTTATGGAGTAGAACTATATTTCTCAGTTTGGGAAGACAGGGTGAGGGGATCGTATGAAGTGGCATTTCAGAGTATGCTTCAAACCGCCAGGTAAATGTGATGTGCTGTTTTCCCAGATTGCCGGTGTTACCTGAATATATGGGTAGGAAGTGTTTTCTATTAAAACAAACATGAGTATACAATGAAGTAGAAACCAAAATGCAAAAAGACTTTTAAGATAGACTAATAGCTGTTAACAAATTTGTTGTCACCTTATCTGCCCTTAGCAGGGGAGCTGAAGCAAAAGTTTAGGAAGCACTTAAATAGAGTCTCTGTTCAGTGGAGTGAACAGGTCTGTTCTATCAAGTTTTTCATTTAAGCCACAAAGTTGATTTCTGTATTTTGTTTTGTTTTCATCAACAGGGCCTAAGGGCATAATTCAAATGAATGTTGAGAAAAATCTTAATTATTTCTCTCTTTATTCTCATACTTATTGTTGTCAAAATCAAACAGTATTTGTTAAGCCTTCATATATACAGTTCTGATTGAAGTATGTTATTTTTGTGATAAACATTAAATAGCATCACTTGTGAATTGTCTGTAAAGAAGTGATTGAGGTAAGGAAAATCATAATTTAATTTCCAATTAGACTAGAAATTGTTCTTGGAGGAGATGAAGAAAGCAATGTTGACCCTGAAAGAGAAATAACATTCAAAACCTGTCATGGTGAGGGAGAGCACACTGAGATGATGGAGGAAGTATAGACGTTGAACAAAAAGAACGATAAGAATGCAGACCCATTCTGTATAGAAAGAAGGAAGAAACCTAACATTTATTGTGTACCTACCATCCCACGTGTCTTCCTATATGTGTTTCATTTCATCTTCAAAACACTTCAGGAAAATCTGTTCTCTCCATGCAGGAAAATGAAGCACACAGAGGGATGGTAGCTCTGGAAAGAACTCAAGTCAGTGTGCTTCAGAATTCCATGGTGGTGCTGCTAGTGGTGTTTGCACACACTGTAGAGCGAACTGACATGTACAGATCTATAACTGGCTCTTCTAAGCTCCGTTGGTGTCCTGCTCTGACCCTGCATCGCATAGGCTGTGTGGACTCTTCATTTAATATTTATCGTTGTCTATCCTTGTCTGCTGGTCATTCCCAAAGCAGCTTGTGAACCCTATAAAGTCAGGGATCATACTTTCCATTACTCTGTCTCCACTGTGGAGTTTTCATTGTTTTAGCAGATGTTTGGAAAATATTAGTTGCACGATTCACCTTTGACACCCAAGATTCTAGGGTAAAAATAGACTGTGTGCACAGGCAAAGACTCTTCTGAATTTGCAACTTAAACCTTAGCTTTTAGCCCGCAAGGAACACGAATTAAAGGTGTGCTTCAGCATTGCTCTCTTTCAGATAATTTCTTGATTTTTAAAAAAAAATAACAGGATAAGACCAAGGACACGATCGTGGTCTTACTATTAGAATTTCCACCTGATTTATGCTTATAAATGCCAGTATCTCCACTTAAAGGAACTCTGGCTTATCATTTAACAAGTCAATGGTAAATTAAACAGGCAAAATGGTTAAAAATTTTACGTGATTTTTCCCATGTCCAATTAGTGTATCACAACCTTGTCACATAAACATCAGGTCAAAATGCCGCCTCCGTAGGCAGGCTTGCACCGACCACCCCATATGGATGACCCCACTGGAGTCTGTGGTGACAGCCGATCTCTTACTATGGTAATAGCACTTAACATGTATGAATTCAACTTATACACATTGATGTCATACTCAAAAGAGCCGTGTAATACCATTAATGTCATCCAGAATCTGCAAATAAGGAAACTGAGAAACCCAGAGACGAAGTACGTATCTCAAGGTTAGTGACACCTATTACACAGCAGAGGAGGCATGTGGTGTGTGAGCGCCTGAGTTCCCACGCCGAACCTCCCCTCTGACTTCTCCAGTCTTCTGCCTATTCCCAGATTTTAAGAGAATTTAGTGGACAATTGAAAGAGCTGTGGCCAGTTACATAACCAATAAGGATTTGCGAAAGAAGGGTAACAGCAGCACGCATTGCCGCCCTCCGGTCTGAAGGAGCAAATTGGGATCGGGGGCCTTGGGAGAGGGAGAGAAGGGAGCAGAAAGGTCTGGAAGCTCAGGAGGAGGCTGGGTGGCAGAACCACAGGAGAGCAGAGGGCACGAGGAGGAAGTGCCCACGTCTTTCTGCTCCCTGATCTGCTCGTGTTGAGTCTCAATCAACAAGAGAACCAAGCCAACAGTGAATCAAAAATGATTTTCAGTTAGAAAACAAGATATTGCTCACATGAGTTTTTAACATTAAGGGGCTCTGCTAGTTGAATTAGTTTTTGATTACCCAGTTTATTTGCATTTCCTCCCTGAATCCCAAGTTTCAGACATTGCAAGGATATGTTCCAAGTCACCAAGCACTCCTGACAATGAAATGGCTTTAAGCGTGCAACCTTGCAAAGGACAGCACCACCAGAGGGCCTGGCGAGATGTCCAGTGTTTCTGTGTAACAGATTGTCTTCCCAGGGGGCTTCGCCACAGAGACCAGGAAAAATACCAGTCAAGCTCAATACAGCTCTTCCTTTGGGTTGAATACACACTCTGAACGGGCAGAGCTCACAGGATCTGTTCTTCTTCTCTCCCCACTAAGCTCACCTATTAGATAATTCCCATTCTCAACTATGAAGAATTATTAACAAGAAGCATGGGGAGAAAGTTCATCTGAAGCCTTAGCATACGCACTTTCTCCCTACATTTTTAGCATGCTGACAAGATTTTCAGTAATCACTTCTGGTTTTATGTGTGTTGAACTAATTTCTCATCCCAGGGCTTTGGTAATTCCCTTGTGTTGACCATATTTCTCCCTTTGGCCATCCCACTGAACCACACGGAGAAGACTGGGTGTGATCACCAGTTTCCATGTGATCTCAAAACAAAAGGACTCTAAATGAGAAACTGTTTGATATAAATTGTTTAATATAAACAGGATAAACATATCCTTAAAAAGCATTGATAGAATTTTCTTAAAATGTATTTTCTGAAAGACTTAACATTTGGGCTATTTTAGTAAATATAAAGGTTTACCATTTGGGTTAACTATATCATGAATGGATTCAGTTACTTACAGATCTGCTAGGATAACCCAAGGCCTCGAACGCTCTCATTGTGAAAGCCTTTCCTGATAATTGATGGTTAGGATAAAGTGTGGCTTGCCTACTTGAAAAGGTTTTGAGAAAGTGTGTAATTTGCTTTTGTGGGCTGACAGTGATATAAAAGAAAAGAAAGAAACTCACAGGCTCTCTATCAGAAACAACATCTTTTTGAAAAGCTTGTCTGCTTTTGTTTCCAAAGCTGAAGGATAGTAGGAGTTTGAGTTCCTTAGAGAATTTACCTAGCTCTCTGGCATCCAGAATTTTTGACATGACACCTCTGAGGAAAATGTTGAGCCCAGAAGGAAACATTTTTAACTCAGCAAGGAATAAGGCCCCAGGTTTCTCCATTTTTACCTACTCACCTGGAGCTCAAATACAGAAGCTAGGAGGGCTTATTCTTTGTTTGTTGTCTCAATATGTCCTTTTGCTTTTCTGAATCTGTTTTTAAGTAGAGCTCTCCTTCCTGCCTTTCTCTCCAGGTCACGGGTTTGGTTCGGCAAAGATGTCGCGTGCACAGACCTTTCCCAGCTATGCCTCGGAGCAGAGTGAAGAGACGCAGCAATCTTTGTCCCGGTCCAGCAGCTATGGATTCAGCTACAGCTCCAGCCTCATTCAATGACACAGAGAGGGCCACTGCTGACTAGAGAGACAGTCTGTCCTGGACCTGCTAATAGGGTCATTGCACCCTCTGCCTCCTAGAAGACCGATTGCAGTAAAAGTTGAAATGGGTCGGGTCTCGCCCCAATCCCAGTGGAAGGTTAAAAACTGGAGTTCTGCTTCCTTGATTCCGTGGCTAAGTCCTTTACTTATTGAGTTTCTTGGGGGGAAATCTATGTTTTACAAAAATAGAATCCAAATCGTATGAGCAGTCATTTAAATAACATTCTTTCGGTCCAACGGTAGCAGTAGCCGGGGCACTGTGACAGGTGCCCACATGGGCCATAACCCCTGGGTGGTGGGCATAACCCCTGTGCTCATGGCTCAGGCCTCTGGCTGATGGCAGGGTTGGTCCTAGACATGAGGTGATCCACCACAAGCTGTGTGCCTGTAAGGCTTTGGCAGGATCAAATGTAGTAAGCTCCACAAATGGCATCGAAAAGCTCCATATAAATAACCCAGTGGAAATTAAAGGAACGCGAAATTTAGAACACACTATTAGGCAGGGCCATGTAGCTCAATGTGTGTGTGTGTGTGTGTGTGTGTGTGTGTGTGTACACAAATATAGATATGGATATCGCTATATCCATCTATATCTAACTCATATATCAAATGTGTGCTGAGGGTGACAGGATATGCTCACTTAAATTGTCAAAATTGTAATTTGGTGCATTAAAATTAAGATTGTTATGTTGAATAGCTATTTTTAAAATAGTGCTGTAAAAAAAAAAAAGCTTCTTATTAGCAAAAGTATTTATATAGTCAAGTCTGCTCCTGTGACAAGTGTGAGAATGGGAGAAGGGGCACACTTGGGAAGCAGAAGAACTGGTCTAGCTGTCCCACACCTCTCTGTCACATCACCTGTCTGTCTTTCTGGTTAGGATGCCCTTGTGTTGATAATGTTTCTCCCTTTGGCCATCCTGCTGAGCTACATGGGGAAGACTGGGTGTGCTCACCAGACGGCTTCCATTTAATCCCGAGAAAAAGAAGGCTCTAAGACAGTTAAGAGAAAAATACCCTTAAGAAGAACCGATCTATTTTGCAGTCACGGGGACAACACGCAGGGGTTGTAGATGTCATTTAAAATTGCACACATGCTGTCCTCAGAGAGCCAACAGGGCTTTGTCGTTTATGTGCAACCAGGATTTGCCGGGCTTTGCTTTCCTTCCTGGACATGGGCTGGCTGGGCTCGTGAGGAAACGGATTAATCATAAGTTTTTTCATCCCTGACAGTAATGGCAAACCTTCAAGGTTTAAAGGAAAGTGGTGATTTCTACATGAATTAAGGAAGTTTGGCTAATTTGGGTCAACATAGGTAGTTTTGCCTTCAGTTTTGGAGTTCATGTGAGTAAAAATAAAGATGATTTTGCACACATTATCTGATGCCACGTGCCTAGATGGTCAGCTGACAAATATCCCCAGCGGCCTTCAAACAGCAGTGAGCCCAGGTCATGTAAGATGAAAACCTGATTTTTTTTTTCTAAAAGCAACATTTTTTTGAACTGTCAAAGTTAGTCTGTTGAAAGGGAGCCTGTTTTGCTGATCTGTGATAAGATATTTTTTCATCCCTATCCTTAGCTTGAATGCAGGTCGACAGTTCATTCCAGAGAATTACTACAGAATTAAATGGTTCTGGGTGTCTCCTTGATAAATCCGCAATTATAGCAACTACCTTGACAACCCGCATCTCTCAGATAAGTATGAAAACCCCATCAAGATGCTAATCATAAGAGTTAATGTGGCTGTGAAAAATAATTATCCTAAGCTTTCATGGATAAAAAGAAAATTACTCCAGTGCTCGGCACTGTGAATTTTGCTGACACAGCAGAAGAGCAGATGATTGGCTCCTGACAATGATACAGCCTGCCTTGAGATCCCAGCGTTCGGAGTTAGACACCTCTGAATTACTTTAGGACATGGCATTTGCTTTTGAAATGCCATTAGTAAAACCCACCAGAGCAACTCCCAGCTGAGACCACAGAGCACAGCTCCTAGTGGTGCCATATTCAGAGCAAGCCTCTCCCCGGCTCACTCGGTCGAGCTGTTGCTTAGAGACCACAAGTTTCTGCAAGGGACTTTGGGGAAAGGCCCCCAAGGGACCTGGTTAGTGTCTCAGCTTTATTAATGTGCCAGAAGCACAGACAGCGAGTCCAGGAGGGATTCTGCTAATTAGATGAGTCTGCTCTCATGTGTTTTAGGTGGGACACACAATACCTGCATGAGTTCTTCAACACCATTTGCTTGTCCTTATTTCCCATGAGCACAGCTGAGAGAGTACCAAAGAACAGGCATGACCTTGGGCCAGTGCATTCCGGACCTCAGGCCGTAGAAAGAGTCTGGGAGGTAGAAATTTCCCTTCCACGTCTTTACCCAATCTCATCACAATGAGAATAATGCTGTAAAATATGTCATGGTACATTTTTGGAGATTTATTCTAGCAGACTCCTCCAATTATACTTACAATTGTAGTTAAGTCTAAATTGCTAAATGAACAGATAGGAGAATTTATAATAACCTAGTATCTTTGACATAAGGCAGTGTGCATTGTAATAAAAATACATCGTCTATAGACAAATTGTCTGCAAAAACCAAAGATGAAATGTTACTGAACCAGTCTCCTGGAACGTCATAAAATCAAATCCACTGGAGCAACCAGAGGGGCCATAGGCAAGTGTTCAACTCCCTTGCACTTGTAGCTTTTTGACTGAAGATGCCTCTATACTTTGCAAGTCATTGTTCTCCCTTCAGAAACTGTATTGTATCTTTAATATACGCGTGACTTTTTCATTGTGAGGGAGTGACAGGCTATGAACCAAAGACATCTTTTGGTTTCTTCTGAAAGTGACTCAACTGGGGCTTCCATCCAGACCGAGACAGATGAGAGGGGAGGGTCACAGTTTCCATATCAGGTTGGAAGAGAGAAGGATGAAGGAACCCAACTCAGTCATAAAGGCTCTTCTGACAGCAGGGACAGCCTGGGGGACACACATTTCACAGAAACTTTACACAAGGGGATTCATTTTTCAAGTCCCCAGGTTTTTCTTCTGATAATATTGTTGTACACATGATATTATATTTAAAATGCATAAAAGTCCAAAATAACTTTAACCCAATGGTTTACTATTCTGACAGGGGAATGAAAACACATCTTTCATTTATTCATTGAATGCATAATAGGCACTCAGAACTAATTTATTGATGCAGGTTGCAAATATTTATGAATCAATAGGTTCTGGCCACAGCCACAATTTGAAATTAATGAAATAAGAAATATATATTTACTTATATGCTAGGGAAGATGTTGTTTGATAGAGCATGTGAAATAAAGTGAAACATATTTATTAATAGTAAACGTCACCTTTTTCACCAAGTAGTAACTAGTCCTCGTATCTTGTACAATTTTTCTTTCTCTTCTTTGGGCAATTATGTTTGAAAATCATTATCACCTGTAAACTGGTCAGCCACTTATACTTTCTGTCCAATATAGAAACAGTGGGCTGATAAATAACTTTATACTGTTAGCAATTTCTACAGATCCAATTTATTGCATGTAGTATTTTTCTAGTAGATATTAAAAATACATCATAAAAAAAAAAAACATGAAGTCTGCCCCTCATTCTTTGGCCAATATCTCAGAAACTGTTAAAAAGCATGAATACCTTACTCCCTAGATTATTTGAGACACTTCCTAAAATGGGCCGTTAATGATACAGTGAAAACAAGCTAAGCAAATTATATTCTCATTAAAAAATGGTAGGCCAGTTTTGATTATTATGACACAGCACAATAAATGGGCAGTATACATTCAGTGGGGCTGAGCCTAAAAGGCCTGTAACACTTCATGTTATAACTAATATTATGCTAAGAACTGCTCAAAGTGAAAAGTATGTGTTTTTCTCCAATTCTATTAACATACTGTGCCTGTTGATACCTTACAACGTCAGATTACTTTACCAATAATCAACTACACTTTACAATGGCCCCAACCTCAGCCTTCTCAAAATAGATTAAACTTTGCCTCCTAGACATGCATCAACAATTACAATAATAGATGATGTGTCACACAAATGAATTCCTAGCCCATGAAATTTATGGAGGGCCGTTTCCCATGGAGGGGGTACAGAGGAGGACAGAAACGAGTCAGGAGGGCAACCATTTAGGTAAGATTATTAAGACTCCAATGACATGTCCAGCGTAACATCTTCCTTACATTCTAACTTCAGCTCCATGTCCCAGGTCACCTTGACTAGTTCCAGCGAGTACTAAGTATGCAAGAAGTGGTAGCGTGTTGTTCGGTTACCACACAAAGACAACACCTTACCAACAAGTGTGCTCCTTTAGGTTAGGGAAAATTATCTAGCACACAACAATGTGTAACAAAATCCCCATGGTAAAAGTCTCTCCCGCGACGTGAGGCTCACGTCTGTATGGTCGAGCACTGGAGTTTCAACATGAAGACGCAGTATCAGTGAGGTTGCCTGGGGGCTCAGTGTGTCAGACGAGATCCACAGCCTCATGTGTGCGTTCTCTGTAAATGTACTTTGAAAGCTTAACCCACTTTTTCTGCCTGAAACTACCACAAACCCTTCCTTTCTTACTAGAGAATGTGACCCTTTGTTGTATCACTTCTATAATTTATTACAAGATGAGGCATTAGATAGTTACGACTTCCGTGGAGATTTGGGGTCCATTTTCTAGACAAGCAGAATGCTAGCTAGCTCTGGAAGCAATCATGTAGAAGGAAAGTCGAATTTTATGTTCCGCTCGGGACAAAACCGAAACCCATGGATGGTGTAATTTATTCACAGGAAAGAAACAGTCAGGAATAGGTTCCCCGAGTTCAGGCTGCTGGTCCAGGAATGTTTCCTCGGCTCCATCCGGTCTCCCAGTGAGACGTAATGGGACTTGAGAAATGCCACATGGCCTGCAAGCTCATAGGCCCTGTACATGTAAGTGGTTTCCTGCATTTTTCAGATGTCCCTAACTCTTCCTGGACTCATCAACGACTATGTCAATAGAGAGACTTTATGGGGCAACTCATTAGACTTGTTGTGGGTCATGAATGATTGGCATAAGTGTTACTATTCTTACATTGTCATGCAGTTCTTTGTTGGAAATTTCAGAATTTTCCTGAAATGATAGTAAAACTAAAAAAAAAAAAAAAAAAAAAAATTAAGTAGGTGTCGATGTTTTGTATTCCTACTAATTTATCATGTTGTAATTATGATTATTATTTGGGGACCTTTATTACTCTGTAGGACTTTGGTTTAATTATTTGTGGCATTTGTCACAACTCTGTTAAAGAATTAATAACATCAGGCCTACGTTTTTTTTTTCCATGTGAACTTTGAGAAACTTCCATTTCAAATTTGGGGAATGCTTTTTTTACATTAAAATACCTTACACGTCAAGTTTTTCCTTATACACATCAGTAGGCAATTATTTAACTGAAGTTTAGATAAATTAGAAGTAAGTTAAAATTACTAAATATGAAAACCACATTTTGCTTGTGATTTTCATATATTTTTCCCTAGTGTAAAATTTTGATATCTTGTAAACATTTAAAGGAGAGGAAAAACACACTTGTAATAGGAATATGTCAACTTCCTCCTGATAATTCTGTTTACTAAGTTTGAATTTTACTTCATCTTCTATGTCTGCTACCCTAGTTCATGTTCCAGATTCCAATTTGAAAAGGAATAAATGGATTTAAAAATTTTTAATAGTTATGTGGGGCTAGTTTTAGTAGTTGATACAGTTAATGTTCTCAATCTGTTCTGTGCTTTCGGGATGATTTTAGACTTAAAAAGAGCATAAATCAACCCTTGTCGTAGATCCAGAAGTGTGTGGCAAATGAAGCCAGCCATCTACCATGACTGGGCGGTTGTGTCTATACTGGAATTTGATCGCTGTCTTACTTCACCCGCGTGACCCACAGCCTCAGAAGAATCGCTTATTTTTCAGGCGTCCAAGATTTAAAAATGCAAATTCAGGAAAAGAAGATCGAGACAATGATTTGATTTGCATTGTTAAAGTCACTGCAGGTTTTCTCTCAAACAAAGCATCCTGAGGGAGCTTTATGGTTTTTCAATATCATTCACTATTTGACAGAGGGGCTGAAAGGCAAGGAAAATGAAGAATAAAATAATGGTATCTTGATATTCAACATGAATCAGAAATGAACATGATATAGGTCAATATGAAATAGTTTGATTAGTCAAATTCTGATTTACCTATCTATTGCATAAGGCAAGGAACAATGCTTATTCTTATTTAAAAATATATGTCCATGGGTGGAGTGGGGGGAAAGAAGCTCCAATTTTTGTGAAGACCTGAAATAGACAACAGAGATTCTTTCCAGTTCTAAGACACTCTGGGCTATTTTTGTTATAGCAGTCATTGTGTGAATCAGAGCAACAAGTCAGTCTGCTCCCTACAAATAAATAAGAGTGAGAACCCTATCATCTACACTACGGACCACAGGACACTTCCCCAGCACCCTTTCCACACACACACAGACACACACACACACACACACACACACACACACTTTTGACCTTTGACCTACTCTACTATGTCGTTATCCTTTTCTTAAGTCTACACAGAATTATCCCATCTTGCGAAATCCTTATCCCTATGAATCTCCAACATATATTAAATTATGTGTTATATATTTGCTTTCTGTAAATTCTTTTAAATTAATTTATATACTTTGTGGTCTTATACTGTACATTATAAAGAGATGTCACTTGTCATTGAGTAAATATAATGTTTATCATCATTTTGATAAAAATAACTTTGGATGCTAAGCCCTTGTTAAGAAGTAAAATACCCATTACAAATTTGTTCCTATTGGAAAAATATGTGACTTGATATTCTTTATTTTTAATCACAATCTACTCCAGATAATGGGTTGGGGACATCTATACTTAAATACTAGCTGAGCTACCTTTTGGAATGGAATGTAAAGAAATTCTGTCCCTGGAACCTAAATGTAAATTTCTGGCAGAACAGAAAATATTATAATAATGAGGCAATAATAAAATTAGGAAATTAAATTGTCTTTAAATCTGTCTTGTGTGATTTTTCCCCTTTGGCACAAATAACTGAAATACACAGTTCAAGACCAAACTTTTTCTGAATTTATGGTCTCTATACTTCAATTCTCAATAGATAAACTGATCTATCGTTATTAACGTCTTATTCATAATTATAAGAAATCTGATTGCTGCCAGGAGGATCATTTATAGTTGTGCAATATTAAAATTCCCTCCATTGCTTCAAAAAAGGTAGCAGTTCAAAAATACTACTTTACAGCACAACTTTGCATGATTGAGATTTGAACATCTAAACTGATGGTTTTTACCCAGGAATTACTGCATATTGTTTGCACTGTAATACTATGTGAGCTCCTTACGTTTTTATCATGTGATGAATTGTAACTATGTACTTAAACAGAATATTGACAATCATATTCTGCAATTCTGATGTTTAAAATATCAATTATTCCTTTATTTATTGGCTTGCTTATTTTCAAAATAAAGTAAAAGAAGGCCCTTTATTAAATGTAAGATTACTGAGAATTTATTACGTATTTCCAGTGTTTTCCTAACCTTATGTTATAATAGAATATAATTTTTATTAGGTTGACTCTGCTTTGGTGGGATCATAAAATTTTAATATTGGAAATGACATTGGAGAGCAACACTTTTATTTTCTAGTGAAGAGGCATCCAGAGTTTTAAGTGGCTTTTACAGCATCACACAACTAGAAAACATCTTTTCCTCCAGCACCATATTCTCCCTCTAATAACGAAAGGAAATTACAGCAAATGAACATTTGGTAGACAAATATCCAAGATCAGAAGTGAAAAGCATGCGGTCATAACTGCACTAGGTACCAACGACTTCCTTATTATTTCCCATCCCATAATCTCAAAGGCGGGCAATCACTGAACATTTATCAAGCACTTACTACCTGCAAAGCACGAGCAAAGGGCATGCAGTACCTCCTGGCTCTTGGTTCTCCCTGCCGTTCAATTCCTTTTGACGTGTATCAGGGTCAGGAGGGAGCTCTGGTGCGTGGTGTTCCCTAGTAGAAGGTACGGTGATGGCTGGGGATGAGGAGTAAGGGAAGGCAAGAGAGCCCCCTCCGTGAGCTTACCAGGTCCTCTTCTCTGAGGCTGTCTCTGAGTTCGTCCCTCCTGCTCTCTCCTCCTCTCTTTTTTTTTCTCTCTCTTCTCCCCCCCCCCCATAGTTAGACCCTGTTGGTTTTTTAGGTGTTTTTTTTTAATCACAGGGAATTATTACAGCATTCATAGGCTAACATAACTCCAAAACGATCTCCTGCTATTCAAATTGTATAAATTTTTTTAAACCTCTTTTTCTAAAACTCCCTACTCCTCTCCACACAAATTTACACAGAAGACAAATACTTACTTGCCCTCATTTTCTATGTACATGTGAATTATAAATATCTGTTGTACATAGTTTACACTCTTCTTAATATTTGCAAATGTGTGTTATAAGGTAGCCAGAATATATATACTATTGTAAAATCCAATTGAAGGGGCCGGCCCGGTGGCTCAGATGGTTGGAGCACCGTGCTCCTAACGCCGAGGTCGCAGGTTCGATTCCCACATGGGCCAGTGAGCTGCACGGTTTACAGCTAAGATTGTGAACAACAGCTCTCCCTGGGGGTGGGCTGCTGTGAGCAGCGAGAGGTAAGCTGCCGCGCTACCGTGAGCAGCCCACCGACGACTGGTGACCGACTGCCTCAACTGAGGGGAGCGCAAGGCTCATAATACCAGCATGGGCCAGGGAGCTGTGTCCTACACACCTAGACTGAGAAACAACAGCTTGAACCTGAGGTAGGGGGAGGCAGAAGAAAGGGGGGGAAATCCAATTGAAAATAATGGGCGGACAGGTGGCTCAGTTGGTTAGAGCGTGAGCTCTGGGCAACGGGGCTGCAGGTTCGATTCCCACATGCGCCAGTGAGCTGCGCCCTCCACAACTAGAATGAAGTCAATGAGCTGCCGCTCAGCTCCCAGGTGGCCAGATGGCTCAGTTGTTGGAGAGCCTGCTCTCAACCACAAGGTTGCCTGTCAAGGTTGCCTGTTCGACTCCTCGACTCCCACAAGGGATGGTGGGCAACTAACAACAGTAACTAAGATTGAAAGGACAACAACTTGACTTGGATGGAGCTGATGAATCCCGGGAAAAAGACACTACTGTTCCCCAACAAAAAGTCCTGGAAATACACACTGTTCCCCAATAAAGTCCTGTTCCCCTTCCCCAATAAAGTCTGAAAAAAAAAAAAAGAAAAGGAAAAAACAGTAGTGGAATCTCCTAAGAGCTGGGCATTCAAATTAACACTGTACACAATTTAGAGTCACTTGGGGTGACATTTGACATCTCAGGTAAAATCAACACTGCACACAGCACTAAATAATCACTATATTTGTGAACAAAATGGAATTCCATCCTTCATGTCCTTCCTAGCTCTTCTAACTCTTCAACAGAGATGTAAATGTAAAATGGTCTAGCAAGGCCAATCAAAAAGAGAGAGAAGACACAAATTACTAATAGAAATAAAATATTTCTTGACCATGCTGTTAGTGCCTTGATTCCTCTTACCCAGGAATTTTTCTAACTCACATTTACCCTTTGTGCAACTAAACCTTAAAATAATTAATATCGAATACATGTGACCAGGGAAACTCTTTTATTCCATTTTAGCAGAATCCAAAATCTGGTTATTAAACCTGGTACCTCAGACTTTGTTCTGTGATCAGTCAGTGTTCGTGACAGTTCCTCTGATAGAGTTTTTGCTGGTTGAGTAGACTTGACACATCATTGTCTTCTTGTGGCTTATGATTTATTAAAGGAATTTATTACCTTTTACTTCTTTCTGGACCAAAATTTTATGAAGCCAATGCTGATTTGAGCATAGTCAGGGAAACTGAGTATGATATCCTAATCTTCAGATTGCGTTATATATATTATTTGTACCCAATTTTCATGTACCATAAAAATTTTAACAGCTGACTCTATTTTGTCTCAATTGTCAATTGGGGTAATAATATTTATGTTGCCTACATCTTAGAATTGTTTCAAGAATCAAATGGACGAGTATAAGAAATTGTTTCTAAAATTATAGTACATAGCAGAAACATATAATGATATATCTTGTCAATAGCTAAACTTTACAATAGCTAGCTATTCACTAGCTATTGCAATAATGATCAGACATGAAAAATTATATATATTTCTTTGTACATTTATGTGAGCTAAAAAAAAAATCAGAATTTGCTCCTGATGCTCTCATATGATCAAATAAAAAAGTAAGGTAAATCAGCTCAACTGAAGCCATATGGAAAACTGTAATAAGAGATTTTAATAACAGAGTTCATTGGAGAGCTCCAAGTCTCACCCAGTCAGCTGATTGAAGAATAATGGTCTTATTCCCAAGTACTTTTGAATACCTGGAATAAGGATTGTAATGAATAAATTAATAAATAAGAAGATCATCTTAAGAATGCATTTCCAGGAAAATACAAAATTAGTTTAGATTATTTAAATTTTGAAGAGTGAAGAACGTTATCAGACATTCTTAAGTTTCGTGTCTTACAAATATGGTTTGGCGCCACTCTTCAGTGATTTGGAGAATTTTTGCTTGATATTTTAAACTCATGAGCATTTCATCCAGAAAAGGCGTTTGCTTATGTGAGCTCATCCAAAAGACTGACACTGCCTTCCCACTGCTTTCTTCCTTTAATAAGGTTTGTTTCTATAGGTCAGATGGCACTTGGTATAATTTCTTGCATTTTAATTGGCAGTTTTCCATTTTAAAAAAATGGACAAGGGTCAATTTACATGGAATTTCGGAGGTAGTATGTTACAAAGAAATTGATATTTTGTGTAAAGATACATCTGTCTACACATAAGTGGCAATTTTAAAGTCAATGAACAAAGTTGAAGTCTACAAAAATATGTGATATGTCTATTATTTGGATGATTGGTGAATCCTAATATCCAAATCCAACCTCAATCGTGTTATTAAAAATGAACTTTGAACCATTATTCCAAGACTATTGACTGAAAGTGTTACTATAGATACTAATTTGTATTTATTTATGCACCACTTTATTGAAAAACAATCTTGGACGTGTTTGGATACATCTGTAATAAATGCAGGTATTATACAAGGCCCTGAACTTACGTAGAAAGTCTTACCATTAAGAAAATGATCATCAAGTGAGGACAGTGGCTGAAGTTCTTCAGCAATCGTGGAAGGAATACCACATCATGTATGTGATTTGGAAAGTAAGTGATACCCCACCTGCTACTGTGGAAGCTTACGGGGCAGATACTGTTTCGCTGATGTCTCTCAGGGGCACTGATTCTGGAATATGTGAGGCAAATAAAAAGCAGGTTCAGATCTCGTCCATATGTTGGGGAGGTCAGTTTGCAGCACACTGTTCCAGGCGGAGGACTCAGGCGCACAGTGGTAGTTGTGCTTCCTGCTGTGGGGCCCACTGGAGTCTCCACACTGTCTCCCTGTTTTCCAAGCTTATTCCATTGTGTCCTGGAACTGCTATGCACAACTTATATTACTCAAATTAATTAACTTTATTTTTTTATAACACAGCATCAACTTCCAATGCTTACAACCAATACCCCCTACTTTGACAGCCACAAACCCAAATGCAGCAGGCTTCTTATTGCTCCTTGTTATGGGCACTGATTAAATACTTACACTCTGAAACCTCATATCCTTTTGCACTGGGAAATTTTCTAGAATTGATTCCAGGTTTTACGTTCCTCTCTCTTCTTTTTTCTGGATGGAGGGAGACATCAGGATGACAGGTATGCAGAAAGAACCACTACTTATTGGCCCAAATCCTAGTTCTAGGGTAACTTTTTTGGAAGATGAGATTGTGTGAATATCGTGTATCACAGAGCTCTGGACAAATCATTTACACCATTGGTGCAGAGTCTGAGATAAATTTATGGTAAACAGTAAATTTTTAAAAATAGTAAGCTAAAAAGAGCTAAATTTTTAGCTCGAGGTGAGAAAAAATATGTAGGTGAGAAAGTTATTTTTACCATGTGATTCAACTGAGAAGAGTATTGACACGGTCATAAAAAAATAAACACCAAATATTGAAATACTCAAATTTTAATACAAATATTCTGGAAGGATTGGCATATGAGAAAGGTATTCACATGTGCTTAGTTTCTTGGGAAGAAGACATCAATAAATCAATAAAGAATGTCTGAAATTGAAAAACAAACCTAATAGTGATATTAGAGCACTATTCAGAAAGTTAGAGAGAAATGAAATCATCAGTTAGAAGAAGTGAAATATTTTATCTCGATGGAGGGAAAATCGGAAGGGCCGGTAACTATTTCTTGCAGAAAACCCTTGTACGGCACTTTGACTCTGAACTACATGCACTTATAAATTGCATCAATGCTGCATTGAGATAGAAGGTACAAAGTGTCAGTGGTTTGAATTGTTTTCTGCATTTAACTCCTCATTTTAATATTATTTTATAGAAATTCTTGCTTAATATTCTTTGATAGCAAATGAAACAAATAATCATGCAGCACTGCATTTTATTCATACAAACAATAGAATACAGTACATGGAGGCAAACGTTTGCATGCGCTACAAAACCAAAGGTCTGAAATTATACGCAAACCTGGAAAAAAATGTTCTAAAGAAGATAACTGTATAATATCATTCAAACAGGATCAACAGGCAATAAATGGGGATTATTCCAGATACTTATCATCCATCCTCCCAACTTAGATCTTGTCTTCCAATACCTTTCATCATAGGTAGTTAGTGCTTTAAACCCAGGAAAATATAATATGTAAACCAACCTTGAAGATTTATAGAATTTCTTTAGAAAGCATTGCAGTTAATCTAGAAGTCCCAATTCTGCCTGTTAGATCGATAGAAAAAAAAAATGTAGAAAACATTTTTTATTTCTCAGATAAATGTGTACAAGCCTAGAGATTTGGCTTGGAATAATTCCAATTAACAGACCAATAAAAAATACACCAATTTATGCAAAAGCATGAATGTGAAGGTCAATCCTTTCTAGACTCTACATTCTAATAGTCAGTACCAATGATGATAAAATAATGGTTTTACATGTTTATGTTGTTTTGTATTTTTCCAAGATATTTTCTTACCACTATTGTGGAAAGAAGCTAAATTTTGTATTCACTTTTTATTCTGTGGATCTGTGCATCTCCACCTATACTTTATAAGCATCTTAATTCTACAATATCTTTAACTTTGCTGAAATTTCGTACAAGCAGTACAAACATATAGCACATTATTATAAATCAAGGAGACATAATTTTGATGAGGGTGATTTCTAATTACAATGTGGACTCCACCAATTTGGAAAATGCAATGCAGGTGTAGTTTTTTCATTAATATAGTTCTATATAAACCAACATAACTTGGATGTTTATAATAGAAGTAAACCTACTAAAATTATTTTTATTTCACTTTACCTTGTAAAGTAATAATCAGTGTAATCTATATGTATTTTACTAATAAACTGCCTTATCTAAAACATTCTATAAATTTGAATATTTACTAACTAAACATCACAGTCATCTACCATAAGCATGATTACAAGTTAATGAAATTTCTATTCCACTTTCTCAGCATGATATAGGCATTTAAGTGATGTTTCAGGGTGTCTCTGAAGATGATATAACAGTACCTACTCATGGTAGATTAATTAGATGCAATTTTTCCCTGACAAAATTATGTGGTCCATAATGACATTTAACAAACTTACCTACCTTGTCATCAAACAATAATTCCCTTTAATTGGTTACTTTAACATAAAATATTAAAATAATGGTATTTGAAGGAAACACAAATTCTTGTTTAATGTATTACATATCACTATAAATTATATATGCAAAAAAAGAATCTTAGGAAGCAGCTTACTTCTTATTAAGTAGCACCTTGCAAAAAAGATTTAAAACATAATTTAATTCAATTCCAACTTTTTATTCTGTGGATCTGTTTTGATCTCTTTCCTTAGTAACAACCAGAATAGTAGCTACAAGAGATTGGGGAAGGGGGTCTATATATACATATTATATACTATATCCATATACATCATATACTGTATATAGTAGAATATATATACAGAGGGTGCCAAAAAATATATACACATTTTAAGAAAGGAAAAAACTGTATTAAAATTGTAATAATATATACCGATAACAAAAGATGAATGCAAGTCATGTGCATATATTTTTTGGCATCCCTGGTGCGCATATATATATATATATATATATATATACACACACATACATATACTAGAATTTCAAAACTCTGTCAAATTAGGTATAATAAAGACACTACAATGAAAGTGCTTTGTTAAGACAATCAAACCAGAGGGAGAAAAAAAAATGAATGAACAGAATTTCTTCAGTGTAACTAACAGCTGAGAATGTAACAGGCAGCAGGGGAGGTCAGAGAATTTCTGCCAGACTTAGGAAAAAAACCTGAGCTCTGAAGTGGAAGAACTTACAGCAAAGAAGAAGGAGCAGAACTCATCATTCTCATAAATATTTTGAGAGATTTTTTTTAAAAAATTAAAACACCTATGGAAAAAGAGACAAGTCTCAAATGTTCTGGAGCCTTTGCAACACTTAACTGGTTTGTCCCAAAAGTCTTCTGGGGAACCATGAGTAACAGCCACCAGGACGAGGGCATCTGGTTGTGCTGCTCACACACACACACACCCCACCATCGTCATTTCCTCTTTTAAAGTGGTGTTTACATTTCCCCATATTGCAGTGGTAGAAATGTTTTACTTCTCACCTGTATTAGTCATTGAGACTTTAGTTATCAGAATCTTCTAGAAAGTAACATTTTCATTGTCGTTAAATTCTAGGAGAAAACAGTCATCTATTTTTAGATAATGGTAAATTTGCTTCACCATGCAAACTGACAGATTCAACCATTAAATTTTCATAGATCTGTACAGTTAATAAAACAGTAGATCATTTTCTTATAAACTGCCTTCCAACCTTGCTACACTAATCTGTACATGGAAACACTTCACAAATCCAGATATAAAGATCTTGAAGCACACAAAATAAAAATGAGTGCTGACTCTTCTTGTATGTACGTAGTAAGTCCAACTGGGAAGTAGTCATTTTAATTTGTTCCCTTCTGAAACAGGAAGGGGCACTCACAATTTCTGTAATTCACAGAATAATTGCACTATTTGGAATGAACATTATTTAAAGCTAAAATCATGAAATATCCACTGACATGCTTAAAATTGTAAATTACAGCTTAGAATTTGTCAGGACACCATGAGAATTTGGTTTTGGCTCACTTAGACTATCATGAAAGTCTACAACTTTGATACTTTAATTTTTGTGATGAGTTTTTCAGAGATGATTAAAAAATATTTGAGACATGAATGACCACTATGTTTGGCAATGACCGTTGTGGTTTCAAGGTGATCACAACCATTATTTAGTCCCAGAAATACTTCTCATTTTTTGCCTCCATCTAGAGTTTGGACAATGGCAGACAGGGCCTCTAATTGTCCTATAGTGATATCACTAGGTTGTCTTTGGCCAAACTGTGAAGGAGGACAAGTTTCTCACTGTATCTTCTCATCCTTTGATCCTTAGAGCCTCCTTTATGCTCTTTTCCCTCTCATTTTTTCTATGCTACCACCCTATACCACCACTTCCAACTTTTTCTTGTATTCAGATTTCACACAATTATTTAGAAAACAAAACTAATAATGCCTAGGTGCCTGATGCTTTTGATAGAATTTATATATTAAAAATAATTTGCAAAAGTAGAAAAGAATTCAATATCAAAAACATAAAGTT
This sequence comes from Rhinolophus ferrumequinum, assembly GCF_004115265.2. Taxonomy (NCBI): domain Eukaryota; kingdom Metazoa; phylum Chordata; class Mammalia; order Chiroptera; family Rhinolophidae; genus Rhinolophus; species Rhinolophus ferrumequinum. The sequence goes on from NC_046302.1 coordinate 54,520,688, forward strand.
ATTACCGGACCATCTACTATACTTGCTTATAAGACTAGGCCAGGGATACTGGCAAGAATTCAAATAGAATCAAAGATTAATTTATTTGAGAACAGAAAGGGAAGAGATTTTCCTGTCACACATATTTTCCCCTTGACTATTCATTTATTCGATTGTCAAGTACTCTTCTGGACTACATGGACACAGCAGGTTTTAAAGAGGGGGAAGAGAGAGCTGACCAAGATCCCCCCGCATATTTTTTTTCCAGTTGATCAACAAGAGATGTCTTGGAATGTCATTGCAGTCCAAATTTGTTGGTAGCTAGCCCAGTTTCCAGGCTCCCCTTCCCTCTTCTAACAATACACTGAATTTCCCACTAATGTGTTTTGGCTCCACTCCTAGCTCTAGAGGTGAAGAGTTAATTGACTGAAGCCATTTCATCCTTTCTGGCCATGCTACCTATTTAATGATAGGCAAATAACCAAATTTGTTTGTTCTATCAGATAAGTAAACTCTCTACCAGACAGAAATAAGGATTGTGAATTGCCAAGAATTGTTGGCAGCCATCTTGGAAACACAAGGGGAAAGCCTGAATGAGCGTTCGGCTACCACCAATGAACTGGTTCCAGCACCATGGAAGGGGATCCAGAAAGTGGTTTAAGCCCATACTTAATTTTAGACACAACATTTAAGCCCTGATAAATAACCCTTGCCTGAAGCTTGATCTCCCCTAGATTGCTCGATTATATGATTCAGTAAGTTTCCTTTTACTCATTTGTATAAGCTAATTAGAGTCAGGTTTTTCTGAAATGTTTCTGTTAAGAATGTTCTCTAGGTAATGTAGTATTTTTCTTATCAAATAAAATATATTTGCTCAACTGGTATTCAGGGTAGACACTGAATAGTGGGAAGAAATTGTATAACGATCCATGTACGTAACAGTCCTCAAAATTTTCCTCAGATCAAGGAAAAATCTTAGACTCTAGGGTTTGGTCTCGGAGAGAAGGCTGGGTAGTTGACATAAATATCCTCTCTTGCACCCTCCGACGGTTGACTTATGGAGATGGGACTTCTGTAGTTGTTGGATGCCTAGAAAGACAGGCAGAGAGGGGGTCAATAATTCACTGTGTATCAGCGGCTAATAAAGGCACTCAGAACAAATCTCTCCTCAATTAAGCCACAATATAAGTCAAATTCCTATTACAATTAATATCATAAAATATTCTCTTCATTGTATTGAACTTCTGTGAGAACTCACCTTCTTGACTTACAGGGCTCTCAGTGAGACGCAACAGAAGCCTAAGTCTAGATAATCATCTGCTGTATTGGGCTCTTGAAATGCCCCTTTAGATGTAGAACTCCCTCCCCTAATGTCAGGCTATTTTGATGAGAACAATTAGTTTCATTTTTTATAGGGGAAGTCTAATATTATATTTCCCCATAGTGGGTACCCATTGATTTCTGTTGAGTGAATGTCTTAATAAACAATACTTTTAAACTACATGGTGTCCTGACTTAAAATAAACAACTGAACACAATAAAAGAAATTAAGAAAATAAACTGACACTCACTGTTAAGATGATGCTATGTAATCATTAGAATGGTTTGGGTGTTTGCAAGGACAAAGCAAAAGGAAACTTCCAGTATCATTGTTAGTTATATAGACTGCCCCTCAACAAAAAAAAAAGGAAAAAGAAAAGAAAAAAAAGAAAAAACCCAAAGAATTAAGTCTAACTTCTTTATCTTTCACAGTACAACTTAATGTCTAATTTTCTAATCATCACTCAAAATACAATTATTCTACAAAAGCCTGAAAAAGTTGAATACATAATGTAAAAAGTTGGAAAGCTCCTTTCCTCTGAAATTCATGGCACTAAATTTGGCTTTGGATTGGCTTGAGTGGATAACAGCTAGTGACAAAGAAGGCATCCAAAAATTGTCTATGACAGAACATTGCTTTATTCTGTGCCAGCGTGGCAGGTGAAACAAAACAAGACTTCTTGAGTCTTTACAGTTGGTGCCAAAAAGCAAGCCATGAATCATTCAGGGAAAAAAAATGTTTTGCAAAGAGTAACTACTTAATAGAAGAAAAAGTTAAACTGATAGAAGTCTGAAGCACACATATTGAATTGTCAGACACTGTTTAGTACTTGGCATTTTGGCCAAGTGAATCCAATTGTAAATAATTAAATTAAAGAGAAATGGATGTAATTGTAGATAATACTCAGGGAAGTGTTTTATTGTAAAATTTTGTAAACAGAATAATATGTGTTAAAGAGAGTATTTGGCCAACAGTGGAAACAGTGAGCATGAAAATAAGTACCCCTCTTATCTGCAGATGCAAAAGGAATTTTCTACTCTTTCAAGTAGACAAAATGGGGCAGGAGGAAAAAATGTCACAATTCATCAGACTCCTGCAGCCCATCCGAAAATTCATTAGCTTTATAATCTCAGCATCCATTTATTAATCAATGAATCCAAACGTAACAATATTGAACACATTGGACTGTGTCCCTCTCGCTTCTTGAATGCTTATTATGTTTGGATCTTTTTAGTTGTTTGATGTAACTTAATCCTCACAATAACCTTACAACATAAAAATATTTTATGCCCTGTATTTAGTCAGGTAGTATCCCCCAAAAATGTATGTGCTTTCCAGACCTTCCTAATGTGACCTTATTTGGAAATAGGGTTGCTGTGTGTATGCATGCACACACACATGCAGGCCATGTGAAGACAGAGCCAGAGACTGGAGTGACATAGCCACAAGCCAAGGACTGCCGACAGCCTCTAGAAGCTCGGAAAGAAGCAAGGAACAGATTCTCATCCAAGAAGAAAGTGTTCCTGCCGAGACCTTGGACTTCCACCCTCTAGAACTGTGAGAGAATAGATTTCTGTTGTTATAAATCACCCACTTTGTGGTAATTTTGTTTGTGGCAGCCAGGTTACTAATACGAGAATAAAAAGGAAGATTGCTAATTATAAAATGGACTGACTTTAAAACACATTCATGATGCACAAAAAGGGAAAAATGACAACTCTGAGAAAAATTACCTTATTCTCTGTATCCCAGGACCCTTTAAATTGGACTCTTTTCCGCCTCGTTCTCCTTCTGGGAACACATATTCAACAGAGGTGTTAAAAATTACACTCCATCACTAGTATTATTTCAAATGCTCTCTATGCCTCACCTGTACCCCAGCCCACATGCCCTTATAAGTAGCTAGCCACAGTTACGTTATACATACTTACCCCAAATTCCATTCACCTAATTTTTGTCATTTTCCCTACCTCCTCCAATGTGCTCACAGATGATAAAAGCAACTGAATGGATATCAAGCCAGTGTATATTAATAATTAATCTCAGTGAGGTTACGCAAGACGGATTCATAGTGGCTTATTACACAAATGGCTTACAACCTTCTCCAAATCATCTCAGACTTAAGAGATTACCCACAATTAAAACTTCCTGTTATATGCCAACAGTGTGACTTCTTGGATGGCAATGATAATATAAGTAAGCCTTATAAAAGCTTCCAGGTGTTTTACCAAACCACCTATATGGATTATTCTATTGAGATTTCATTGAAAACTCTATATTTAAGAGTTAAACTGAGGCATAGGGAAGGGGTAACTTGCCCTAACCCACATGGTTAGTTAGTGGTTGTAGCAGAACTGGAACCCACAGCCCTCCCGCATGACTGGTGGGCTCTCCTGCTTCTGGGGTCACATTGCTACAAGCTAATGGGCAGGCTGGAGCCATACTATTCAATAAACACTCCAGGTTCCAATTAAACCTACAAAAACCTAACTTTAGGGGGAATCTCTGACACGAAAATACAAAGGAAGAAGGAAAAAAGCTACCGTCACTGAATGCAATAGGCCAAATAACTATATCCAAGTGTATATAGAAAGTTATTATGGGAAGATGGTGACTATCTCTTCTCTTCTCTCAAAAGAAAAGATTCTTATTGAACGACAGAGGACATGGGTCAGATGAAAACTCGCAGAGTTTTTGTTTTTTGTTTTCCTTCATGGAAATTTTGAAAACCAGGCAAGATAGTCTCTGTCCCAGGACATGTTGTGCAGATGGTAGATGTTGGCTGTAATGGTCTCCTCTGGTTGCTGTGAAACCCTCTGCCATGTCAGTCAACAAAATCACAAACTTACCTTATTCCATGTACTCTTCCGTATTTACTTAAGTGTTATTTAAACACTTACTTAATGTGTAAGTTTACTATGTGTGAGTCATGTTTCTAGGTGTTCGTAGGAATTATTTACTTCTTCAATTACAAGAGGTGTTCAAAGTGGTTCCCATCCGTGTCCAGACACTTCTGATTACGGCGAACTACTGCTTGAACAACGTTCACCAAAGTGTCCACTTGTATACATTTTTTTTGGCTCCCTGTATATATATACACACACACAGACATATATATATCAAATAAATGTATATATATATATATATATACACACACACACATATATACGTATATATGTACATATATACATATATATATATATATATATTTCACAAAAGCCTAGAATATACAAAGAAAAAGAGAACATGAAGCTTAGAAGCAAATTATCTGTGTTGAACTTGTACACTGCAATTTACTAGTTATTTGCATCTCTAAAATTCAGTCCCCTGATCTGTAAAGCAAAGGTAGTAAACATACTGTGGTTTGTTGTAGGTTGACCAACGGTTCTGCTTTGCTTAATTCTAAGGAGTATCCCGGGGTGAGGGATTTTCAGTGCTGAAACTGGAAGAATCCCAGGCAAACCAACACTCCCGACATGTCGTGAACATCAACGTTGACAGCAAGTGTAAAAATAAGTGTCTAACACTTTGCTCACTAAGTATTAAATTTCTTCCTACAAACACAGGTGTCACTGGACAGACTGCCAGGCTGACCCGTGCTCCGCACTTCCTCCAGCCATGTTAACCGTGTTACTCTTCTGATCTAACTGGAAACAACACCAAGTGGGAGAAGAGAGAGTACTTTCAGTGCCTCTGCACACACTGGCTCCTGCTAGGCTGGGTGGCAGGGAAGAATTCCGTTTCCTTCGGGCACACTGTCATTTATTTGGGCTTCTACCCAAGTCAGTTCATCTGAAGTGACAGGATTATTTTTTTTCTTTCTTTTCTTTTTTTTAAATTAATGTTTATAGGGGTGACAATTGTTAGTAAAGCTACATAGATTTCAGGTGTACAATTCTGTATTACATCATCTATAAATCCCACTGTGTGTTCACCACCCAGAGTCAGTTCTGCTTCCATCACCATATATTTGATCCCCTTTACCCTCATCTCCCACTTCCCTCCCCCCTTACCCTCTGGTAACCACTAAACTATTGTTTGTGTCTATGAGTTTTTGTTTCTCTTGTTCTTTTGTTGTTTTTGATTTATATACCACATATCAGTGAAATCACATGGTTCTCTGCTTTTCCTGTCTGACTTATTTCGCTTAGCATTATAATCTCAAGATCCATCCATGTTGTCAGAAAATAAAGAGGTGACCAACTGAATGGAAGAAGATTTTTGCAAACAGTGCCTCTGATAAGGAGCTAATATCCAAAATATACAAGGAACTCATGCAACTCAACAAAAAAAAACCAAACAACCCAATTGAAACATGGGCAGAGGACCTGAAGAGACATTTCTCCAAAGAGGACATACAAATGGCAAATAGACATATGAAAAAATGCTCAACATCACTAATCATCAGAGAAATGCAAATAAAAACCACAATGAGATATCATCTCACCCCAGTCAGAATGGCTATCAACAACAAGACAAATAGTAACAAGTGTTGGAGAAGCTGTGGAGAAAAAGGAACCCTCATACACTGTTGGTGGGAATGCAGACTTGTGCAGCCGTTATGGAAGGCAGTGTGGTGGTTCCTCAAAAAATTATGAATAGAATTACCATATGACCCAGCAATCCCTCTCCTGGGTATCTACCCAAAAAATCTGAAAACATTTATCCATAAAGACACTTGTGCTCCAGTGTTCATTGCAGCTTTGTTTACGGTGGCCAAGCCATGGAAACAACCAAAATGTCCTTCGATAGATGAATGGATAAAGAAGTTGTGGTATACATACACAATGGAATACTATTCGGCGGTAAGAAAAGATGAAATAGGACAGGATTATTTTAAACGGTCACTAAGACAGTATACAGAAGGTCACAGTTTAATCCTTGGGTCATTTTTCAAAACGTTCCCATTCTAAGTAACAACACCGCAGAAAGAAAAACTGCTTTTTCTTTTGTGCCATTCGGCCATGATCATGCATTCCAGTCCACTAATCTTCTTTTTATCACGTTTAACCAAGTGGGACAACATATTCTACAGTTCAATTTAGCTATTCATATAAAAGTGATGCTTTTTTTATGAAACTAAATCCTTTGTGTCCAACACCTGTGACCCTCCAGAGAGCTGTTCTATCACTTCTGTCACTCACATTCTCTTAGCCATGCTGCCCACATCCTGTGTGTTCCCTGCTGTCATATCTCCCCTCAGTGCATTTTTTATCAACCGAGGTGAAGCAGGAGAGAAATCTTCAGTGTCACTAACACCCTCCATTCCTTACTTCATTTGCTAATTTCTGACAAGAGACAGACTTGAGGGCAGCCTGGTGATGGACAGAACAGAAAAACAACAGTTCCGTGTTTCAATTTAATTAGGCAAATGCTTACTGACTATTCTTATTTGGAAAGATTAGCACTAAATGCTATCAAACACTGAAAATTGAATAAAACACAATCCCTGCCCTTATGAATCTCAGGAAAGACAAGCATGAAGATGACTAAACTACAAAGCGGGTTGTGAGGTGTAGCAGATGAGAAGGACATGGGGTTCGGGATGGTGAACATGTCTCCACAGGGAGGGAGAAGCAGGACAGACTTTCCAAAGGGGACAAGTGCCCCACACATGAATGAGCCACAGTATTAAGGCCAAAGATGGGGATAACAGCATTTTGGTGGCATACCAGTGGGAAGAGATTTCAGTGTTCTCACAGAACAAAAGTTGCAGTTTTAATAAAATTTGTCAACATCAGGAGAAGTAAGTAATGTAGAAAATAGGAATGAAAATAAGGTTGGCGTCAGAACATAGGAAAGCTCTGAGGAAAGTGTTAATGAGTTTACCATTATTCTGGCAGCATTGGGAAGGTAATCTTAGGTTTTAAACAGGAGGACGACATGACCGGTCTTTGCTCTTAGAAGAGGAACGAGGGAAAATCACATTTTTTGGGGGGGAGAGACGAATTAGCAAGAGAGGAAATACCTGCAAGCCAGAGAGCAGATTGGAGAGTATTACTAAAATCAAGGGAGTGGTCAAGAGCTAGCGGCTAGGGATATAGAGACGAGATGGAGAAACCCACTGGAAATCCAATCAATAAACCATGCATGTGAGTGCGTGTGTGCGTGTGTGCGTGTGTTTGGAAATATTATTGGGGGAGAAGAGATGAGTGGAGATGGATGTATTCATTCCCTCAACAAATATATATTTAAGTGTCTGCAATGTGCTAGGTGTGCAAAATGTAGACATCGAACATTTGGTCCCTTCCTCCCTCAACAAGAGCACAACGCAATATGATTACAGCTAAGATTGCAGTGAACACCTAGAGAAGTGAGTTGATGAACATGGGAGAACTGGAAAGAAAAGGAAGAATCAACCAAGAATATACCAGAAACTTTCAAGTGTGCCACAGGACAGTAAAGATGGGCAGCTCCGAGGCCAACTGGCCACCTGCTCCTCCACGATAGCCCCTTCCAACCCTTTTCTTCTCAATGATTTTTAATAATAGCACCTGGGTTGCTTGTTTCGGAGAATATAGAACCATTTAAAATGGTTGTTTGCTATTAGAATGTGCACTTCGTCACATCCCGTTCACCACTGTCACCATAAATACTTGATGAATGAACAAATGAATGAATGAATGAATGAATGAATGAATGAATGAATGAATGAAGTCATTGCTGTTCAGCCCTGTTTTTCCCCCTCAGAATCTCTCTGCCACACACACACACACACACACACACACACACACACACTGCCCCCTCATCCAGCAGCCTTTTTTCTTCAAGGAGAAGGAAGATAGATGGGGTGGGAGAGACAGCAGAGGCATCAGACAGTTGGCTGCCCCGAATATGAAAGCTTTGTTAATATGGGGGCAGACGACCAGTTCCTACGATTTCTTAAATGAACTACTCTAGCTTTCTCCTCCAACAGTCCCACAGCTACTTCTCCTTTCTGTAAGAACAATGCCCCCCAAAATGTATGTGAGTGCTAAGACAGCTTGACCAACAACAGGGTATTAGTGTTAGAGAATTTCTTCTAACATCAGTATTATTCAGGGTAAACACGATTCGGAAGGAGCTGCAATGCTCACCTGTTATAAAGGACGATCATGACAGGGGCAGGTAGAATAACAAACAGCAACAAGAAAGTTGTCCCTCCAGCGATGAAGTAGATATACTGGTTATCAGTTTCACCTAGAAGAAAAAAGAAATCATAGTAGGAATTAGGAATTCAGCTAAAGCCAGGGGAAAAAAAAGGAAGGTGGGAAAATGAAGAAACGGTCCATCAATCATCATAGAGGAACAATTTAAAATAAACAAGGAATCAAATAAAAAAATATATAGGACGACATAAGGAAAAAAGGTATATTTTTCTTTCAGAGGCTCCTAAATATTTCTGACTCCTCACAGATTTTTATTAGTTCCTTGATTCCTAAGATTGGATTTGACACCTTAAGAAGAACAAGAAAAGAAAAAGATTATGTTGGGGACAGATATTACTTCATTGTAACGAGCAGACATAAAATCACAGACATAAAATCTTTATTAGAAAAAAATAACTACCAAAATAGTATGGAAATACAGTACATACATTCAACACACAATCGCATGTACCTTTGATGTTTCCAAGTAGACTTCTGCTTAAGAAATATTTTCTACTCAATTGGAGTTAATGATAAAAATAATCAAGAAAAAAAGTGTTACTCCAACTCTGTGCTTATGTGGAAAGAACCATGGTCCAGGAATCTGTAATTTGCATCCTGGTTCTTTCACTATTTAGCTGTTTGACCTCCAGCAAATTCCTGAGCCTTCTGTGCTTACCTTTCTTCACCTGTCAACTGATGATGACACACCATTCTAATTACATCACAGAATTGTGGTAAGAATCTAACCAGGCAGTATTCAGAAGAGTAGTGAACTACTGGAGAAATGTCACCGCTGGGGCTTGACCCCAGTGAGGTCAGAGACCATTTTATTTTTAAAATCCCCTCCTGCTTATGGCACACCTCACCCATGGCCACCCACAGAGCTACTTTTGAGAAGACATTCCCTCAATATGTGCTGGTGACTGGAATGGGATTTAATGGAAACCCAGGAGCTGTCTGGATTGCCTCTCTCCTTGGGACAGAAAACGTGCCAGCCTCCCTCCTGCAGGAAAGGGGCAGGCCAAGACTGAGAACAGCATAACTTCCCTCCATCTTGAACTGAAAGCTCCAGTGCTTGTACTGTGGTTCCCAAGCTGTCTGGAATCCTACAGCGACCTGAAAATTGCACTTTGCACTGAAATTTTTGCACTCTTGCAGATTATTTCTTCCTCCCTTATTTACTACTGTGCTGTAATTTTTTTCGCCATAAAAGCTCAATGTCTACATCCTCTCATTCTTTTATAAGCATTACCGCAAAGAGAAACTGTCAAATAACAAACATTATTTTATGTTTCAATTTGTTTAATTTATAAAGTGAATAAAAGTAGAAAAATATATTAATGCTTTAAAGACTTTGTACAGTCTAAAAATGGCTTTTGTCTGAATATGATGGGAGTGGGAAAGTGAAATTTACTCAGAAGAAAAGTACATTGAACCACCACTACAAAAGCGACAATGAAATATTCTCCCCATCAAATAAGAAATTAACCTTTTCAAGTTCTTGGCACATTACAAAATATAATGAAACAAAGTACCTGAAATTATTTTGCATTATAACACAGGGCTACAAAAGGACTGTGCTTACTATATTGAAATAACTTGAATATAGTAGATGCTAAAGTTAAACCAAACAATCAGTCATAATGAGAAAATGAAAGTTATTAGCAATGAATTCATTGACAGTGTTCTGGGAAAATGGTTTAACTACTTTACTTTTTAAAACGCTATTTAGATTGTTACTACAGTAAAAAAAAATGTGGGTGGACTAGATATCTAATTTTTTTCGTGTAGACATTAGAAGAAAACAGAAATAAATATTATTTAATTTCTAGAATGAAAAATGACTTCCAATTTATAAAAATAAATAAATATACAGGATTGACCGGGTCAAAATGAAAAATAACTGTAGGTCAAATTATCACAAACAACACATGTAAAGACAAACAAAAAGTTAGTTAGCAGCTTTAACGTATCTTGTTATCAAGAAAAAGCTACATAAAACAATAAGAGAGATACAAACAACAGAGAATAAGTCTGTGTGAAAGCAGACTGTGTTGAGATAAATGATATCAAACTCCATTTGGGAAGTAAAAACTGCTGCAACTGACAACTGGAAAGAAACCGGTCTCTGTGTGTCATACCCTTTCACTAGGTGCTTGCACATTTGATTAATTACTTTATTCTAAAGAAATACTCAAAAATTTATAACAGAAAAAAAAAAAATTCTAGTTTCCCAACAGTAGACTATCCAGCAATGCTACGTAGCTGGGGCTGTCAAACACTTTGTACCAGAATCACCCTGGGGCTTGCTCACCCCCAGATTGCTGAGCTCCACCCTCAGAATTTCTGATTCAGGAGGGCTGGGTGGGTCCCAGAATTCGCAGTTCTCATGTGACGGCCATGATTGTGGTCTGGGGTCCACTCTCTGAAAATCACTGCTATAAACACGGGAATGATGTATATAAATGAAAAACTGCTGAATATAAAATTAAGTAAAATTTCAAAACCGGGATTCACAATTGCACATGCTAGAATATCTCAATCAAGTATAAAACTTACGGGGGAAAAGACTGCAAGGCCACATCATGCCAAATTCTCAAGATGATGATCCTCAGGGAGTAGAATTAAAAGCAATTATTTCTTTAAGCTTTTTGGTATTTTCCAAACTGTCTCAATGATGTATTGCTTTTATTAATCAGAAAACAATAGCCCCAAAATCCAAAGGTCGGCCTGCTTAAAACAGAATAATCTGCCCAATTTTAGTGGTTATTTTTGCAGTGTAGGATGCAGAGAGCATCTTCGTAGAAGTGCACACAGAATCCGTAGGAATTAACGATGGCATCCCTTATGAACCTCTAAGTTATATGAATTAAGAAGTAGAAACCACTACAAAGGATGACTGCTTGTGTCACACTGCTCAGTCACAAACCCAAATTCCCAATGCATCTGTTTTTAACCTCGTCTAGTAATGTTTGACCTGTTGGAGTCAGATCTGTTTATTCATCCGTCTTTTAACACATAGCTTTTCAAGGCATACTATATACCTGGCATTATAGATGAAGTGGTGAGTAAAAACAAATTCGGTGCCTAAAGGGAAAATACCAACTAGAAGAAACCTGTTTCTCTACACACAACACTTCTGACACTAACTTTCCCCAAGTTAGCACAGACCCCACTGGGTAAGCCCCCTCCATTTAGACTCCAACCACAAGTCCAAGGCTCTCGTACCTCTGACCAACCCGAAATAAAGCAGGGCAACACTTTCCTTACTACTACTGGTTTATTATAAAAGATACAAGTCAGGAACAGCCAACAGGAAGCGATGCCTAAGGCAAGTTAGTGTGGTGTGAGGGTACACACGGAGCCTCCATGCCCTCTGGATGTGCCAACCCTCCCGCACCTCCTGTGCTCGCCAACCTGGACGCTCTCTGAACCCCATCATTTAGGGTTTTCGCGGAGGTGCATTACAGAGATGACTGATTAAGTCATGTGCCATCGATGGCTAGTTCAATCCCCAGTCCACCTCCCTTCCCGGAACTCAGGGGATGGTGGGGCTAAAAGTTCCAAACCTCTACCCACATGGTGTGTTCCTCTGGCAAACAGCCCCCATCCCGAAGCTCTCAGCCACCAGTCGCCATGTTAACACACAGACAGACACTGCACTCTGGATGTGTGAGGGTATTAGAAGTTCTTCCGTCAGGAACTAGGGACTAAGACCAAATACAGTAAAGGACTCTCCTAGCACCATCACTCAGGACATGACAACGGTTTAGGAGCTCTGGGAAAGGACCCGTAGTCCGATCCCAAACAGATATTTCCTTATTACTTCACAGTACTTGATCTAAAGAGTGTACAGTGTTTTGAAAGAGCCTAGGTGATTTCAAAACATGCATGAACAAGCATTTTCCCATAAGAAATAGGGTAAAACCATGGGAGTCAGGTACAGAGCCAATCGCCCTCCCGAGACAGTACAACCTGGAGCACCCCACCTAAAGCCAGCCTTTTCCCTGCCCCACTGCTGCATAAACATGAACCATGATACCTAGGACCAGACTCGTGCAAACATGCAACACGCTTGGCACATACAGCTGAAAACAAAAAGGGAATAGGGAAAGCAAATGGGTACGTATGCTTCAGGAAGCTAGTCAGCAGTTGTAACGTTCCCTTTTTCCTAAGTTCTGCTAGTAGATCTTAGAGCTAAGGGATGTCAGCCTTCAAGCTCATCTCTCAAAGAAAGAAGCATTACTGTCTACTCTCAGCAGCCACCTTTTTGCTGATTTTTTTTCTTTACTGCAACCCCAATGCTGTCTTGATTCATAGGAGGACAAAAGTGTCATGAACCATAATGCCATTATTTTCCCTCCCATCAGAGAAGATAAATACAGTTAAAACAATTTGTCAGTGAGATATAGCAATGAATAATTTTCTCCAGGACTGAGACCCTCCAGGCGATGTTTCTTGCCAGTGACGAGTATTTATGGCTCAGTTAGAAACCCTTAGAAAGGCTCATGGGAGAAATGCTGCCGGGTTCTTCCCTCAGAGCCAGCTGGGCAAGAGCAGGCGTTATGTCTATTGTTTATCCTTTATTAGAGCTCGGGTGGGGTTAAGGAAGGAGGAAACAGTGGGGTTAGATGAGTGAGGGAAGTCACTCAGAACCGAAATATCTGGACTGAAAAACACACTAGGAAAAACTCAGAGCCTAACTCTCTAGCCAGCCCTGGGTAGGTCATGGCAGACACCCGTTCAAGGTATTCTTACGTTTTCCACCTCATTAAAAAGAGACACCGAAATACTAGATTTCATTCTATGTACACATGAAATATACACAGGGTGTGACTTTCCACAGGGTAGAGATGTATGAGCACACAGACAGCATGGGCAGGTTAATTCCAATTTTTGACTTAATATATAACATAAATATCCAAGCTCCATCCCACATTACATGCTGATTTACTGGGGGGAAAAAACAGAGATTGAGTAGAAATATGTTGGCGCCTAGTCCTGTCTTCTCATTCTTCTCCCCTGGAAGATCTCATCATAAGATATTTGTTCTCCCAGATGCTTATTTTTTTGGCAACTGAAAAATGATAAAACCAACCCCAACAGTGGCTATGGGGCTTAGACAAAATATATAGAGGTGCTTTATGTATTAATCACCACGTAATATATACACTATTAAAAGCCTACTTATATTTTGTAAACATCCATTCAAAATCAGGGTTAAATAAATAACTCATTTCCATCCTTTACATGTTGAAATTTCACCTTGAACTAGTCATGTATAACAGAAGATGCTTGCTCCTGAAAGCATGCTTACCTTCCTGAGAAAGGCAGAGGTAGCGTTGATAAGCACTGTTAAATAAGTGGAGCTTTGGAGGACCACGGGAAATAATAGTAGCCTGAAGTTGGTTGAATTTTCCTGTATGCCTGAAATATGCATCAAGTGGATATTGGTATGGTAATGTTATTCCAAAGGTCAACTTCCTTTGTGCAAATCAATTTTATACTCTTTGTATTTTAGAAACCTTTCCCTGTTTTATAGCAAGAAGGTCCTAGGGAATAAATTACTTTCAGAGAATTAAAGGACCACGACATCAACCTTTCATATTTCTTCTGAGTGAATAGCAACTACCTGCTCTCAAAAATGAAAGTATTATCAGATATTAGCTGAGAAAGAGAAGGCACAGAGAATCTAAATAATTGTCCTGTAGCAAGCCAGTGAGGGAGGCAAGTTCTCAACCCAGTGTTCAAATTTTGTTACAGGGAGTTTGCCTCTCTTGATGGGAAGTAGTTTCCCAAATGACTTAAGCACATAAAGATTTTACATCAGTCTAAGAGAGGCTGTAAAGTTTACCTACTCAATATAGGATGACTGTAGCAGCTACATGTTCTGGTGTCATTATGTGCATGCTGCCCTACTGTGGGCCACTGTTCTATAGCGACTGGTGATGCCAAAGGTATCTAAGGAATGGTGACCACCTTTGATTTGGTACACTTGTTGAGAAAATTTTCAAGGCTGGCTCCACCATATTAGGTGTCTCCCCATTTTATCCAGATATTTCTTAGTCTTAAGTTAATGCAGCAGACCTGAGACTGCTGTCCTTACAAAGGCCTGCGTGCAAGGTTGGCCCTTGCCTCGTGTTGGAAACAGGATTGTGGCTGCTTTCCCGCCATTCCCTGTTAGGGTGGTTTATAGTGTCTCAACTGTTTTTACAAAAATGTGGTCTATGCTAAACCTGCTTTCCTGCTGGGACTCCGTTAATCCTCTGACTTTGCCCCATGTGTCTTTTCCCTTTCCTGATTTTGCTTCCTATCTCTCTGCTGTAATAAATTAAAGCTATCCTTTTGGAATGCAGTCAAGGAAGAGAGCGCCCCCAGTGTCCCAATCCTGTGGGAGGGCAGGAGCCTAACCGGTGGGTACCTGGCTCCAAGGTACAAAACCACGTCCTGCGGGAAAGATGTAAGACGTTCATTTTTCTTTTTGGGATAAAGCCAATTAACTAACACAGATGGTCACCCCAATTATCAGGTGAATTGAGGATGAACTCTGTGTGACAAATGGTGCTACCAAGTCCACTACTTGAGGAGTAGTCACTGTTTACCCTGAGAATGTGGATGTGACGGGTTTTATCTGCTGGGCTCTATACAAGGTGAAATTCTGTCTGTTTTTGCAATTTCATCGCAGATTGCCTGTGATCCGTGTCACGACTCTAGTGTAACGCTTACTCAATAATAAAATTGTTTTCTTTCATACCTTTGTGGAGCTAATTTCTGGGTAGGGAGGAGATTTTGTTTCTCATTATAATTCCCCAATACACTGTTATCATTACTGTTGTTTAACCAACTGTAACTCTCCATTACAGAGCCACCGTTTCACTTATCCACAAAGATATAACAGGAAACTTTTCAAATGCTCTGCTGAAATCAAGATAAACATTTTCCCCATGCGATAAAACACAGTAGGCATACCACACCATTTCAATATTTGATGTATTTAGCTGTTCACTATAAAGGTCCATAAACATGAGGGAATATAACTATTCTGAACATTTTCATATGGGAAATAAACTATTGTTTTCCCTTGAGAGATTTTGAAGGTTCAGCCCTCGCTGCCCCTGCTGGGAGAGGAACTAGGATTCTGACGGCTAATAACTCATCGGCCATATAGACGAGCTAGAGGGAGGGCAGGACTGGCGGGCAAGCAAAAGGAAGAAGTGCCCTACGGAGGAAGGGAATCCCTGGGAACGCTGAGCAGAACCCCAGGAGGTCGCCTGAGGGAGTAGGCTCTTCCACAAGGGTAAAGTCCAGCAAGCAGACCTGGTAAAGACATTGGAGCAAGTGCTTCACAAAGCCAAGAAGACACATGAGAGCTGAGCTAGGACCAGTTCTCTCCAGCAAGAGCCTTGTGCAGACAGAGGCTACTGCTCAAGTTCCCCTCGTCTGTTCCTGGTGTGCACCTGACTTCATCAGTAACCAGCACCCCCTCCAGTCCCTACTACTTGCTCCCTGACTGCTCGTTCCACATGTGACTGTATAGAAACTCGCCCCACGGTACTCCATGATACCCACACACCCCAGGAAAGGGGGCAAATCACTGGAGAGCCCCCACAGCACCTGTGGTGACCCGAACAAGCTTAAGCACGCAGAGCTGAGAGAAAGGGGCGGGAAATCAAAGTCCCGTTCCCTTGCCTATACTTGCTCTGTATGAGATCTATTGTACCTGTAAACCTCTTAAGGTTGCAATGCATCTGTTGCTGATGGTAATGAAACTTTTTCTTCCACTTGGAGCAGCAACACAGTGTCATGGTGAAGAATTCTGAAGCCAGCCCCTCTCCCTATGAGCTACGAAGCTTTGAATAAGTTGTTCACCCTCTCCATGCCTCTCTTTCCTCACCTGTAAACTTTATAGAGTAATAATAGACTTGTTGTGACAACTAAACGAGTAATTATCAGTAAATTCTTAGTGTAACTGGCACACATATACGCAGTACCTGTGAGTTTTCCATATAGCAGTCAAGACAAGGCCTGTGACACCTAATTCTTATAACTGCTACTTAGAACTTTCCCTTGGGTCCTTAGAAAACGTCAAAAGTCAAACTATATGCCATTTCTAAAAGCCTATATATAAATGTGTTCTAAATGTCATATAGATCTTTCCAGAATATGAAACAGACAGCAAGCTTCGGGCTGAATATTTATCTCCGAATAGTCTATCCGATTTTAAATCATTTTTATTTAAAATAACGTTTACTAAGTGCTCTATAAAACACATGAAAGCCAATGGCTGGCTTTAAGACACAAGAGCTCTTATAATAATTTCAAAATCTATAGCTTTCTGCTCTAGAGTTTAATTACTCATTCATCTCTCCTTTTTAAAAATAGCCAGTGATTAAAAAGGAATTGCATGATTAGATTTCAGAACTGGTACCATTATTGACTGGATCAGGCAGAGAAGACAGTAGTCAATACACACGCAAAACAACCTGTTTTGATTCAAGTGTTTGGGATTTGGCACCTGTGTTCGTGTTTCCTGTGAGTGTAAAATTGCCCATACAATCACACGTATTTATCGAATGTTTATCATATGGCAGATTGGATAATATGATCCTTGCTCCTCCTAACAAATGCTCACAGACATCGGAATTCACACATATACACAAATTAAGAGTGAAGACTATACCTCAGTGCTCTATAGACATGAAAAACCGAAGGCACCTTAACATCAGGATGATAATTACACTTTGCAAGCCTGTATTTTTCTGTATTTGTAAACTTGTCTCCTTGTGGCCCCAATTTGGGCATCATTCACACATCTATTGCGTCCTTGAGCTTTTTTTGCAGACATAATACCCCTCCCTTTGTCAGCGCAGTCTTCTCCTCTCAGTATCTACTCTTTATTTGCCCACATCCGTCATCGAGATGATAAGGATTTCTCATTTCACTCACTATTCACCTTAGCTGGAGCCATTTCTCACTCCCCACCAATCCAATCGAGAAAATTACCATTTCAACCTTAAATCTGTGAAAGGAAGAATGTCTTCTTGTGGGTTAATCAAATAAAATGCCACTCTTCTATTTTTTAAAAAAATAATGAATATCACCACTACTTTTGAGTTCTAGCTAAAGTGAAATACATTGAATTAATTCTGGAAGTAAATTTTACAGTGGCCTATGAGGATTGCAAAATACTTACTTTATAAAAGTTATCCCCAAATATTTCTGTTTAATAAATGCCTTTTAAGAATCCCTGAATCATTTGAGTGTAAATAACTTTAAGATACAAATTAGGGTTCAAAAATGTATCTCTGCAAATGACATATCTATGTTTATTCTTCATTTCCTGTCCTTTTAAATAACATAGCCCCCTGCAAACCGAGTGGGTCATCTTTGAATATTTGCCGAGAGTCAGGTCAGTACATGATTGAAATACTTCAGTTCCAGTTGGAAGTAGTTGACTAATTGCATTGTAATACTTAAAATTAGAATTGCTGTTAGGGATGAAATGCCATTAATCTTATATGCAGAACTAATTTTTTTTAATTGCAAGTTATTTTCTAGTTGCCTTTGGGGAAAATTTCACACAATCATCTATGTTCTGTTCCTAATAAGTCTCTCAGAGATAACCACTAGCTGTTATTACTTCCCAGATGCTTTCAAATGAAAAATCCCATGCCTCCAAAAGAGTATAAATGGCTATTTTGCAGCTGGAATCATTAGGTAGGTCTCTCAAATAACCGTGGCCGTAGATTTGCAGTAGGAAGACAATCAGTACATTTGTCTGAATTTGAATCCCTATCTGTACTCCAAGTTCCTAGGGAGAGGAAAACTTCATGCAAAGGGTTTGAAATTCACACCGATCATGACAATCTAGTTAAAGAAAAGCGTTTCCCGACATTACCTGCTTTCCAATACCACCAACTTACACTGTGTATCATGCTGCTTGTTTAGAACTTGCTTTCCATACCTGAGGTAGCAAAATACACCCCACAGTGTGCCGTACAGAATAGCATCGTCCAATCCATTTAACATGACCGCTTTCAACATTTCCTTCCCTCTGACACTAACTTCTTATTATTCAATTCAATATCTTGTTTATCTACACAAATATGGTATGAATAAAAAATGACTGCAGGCAAAACTTCCAGGACTATGTGCATCAGGAAAGAGGAATAAATCACTATATGGGGCTTACAAAACACACTGGCCGGTTGCTTTTTTTTTTTTTTTCAACGTAGTGTCTCCTAGAAGAATTGATTTCAGCAGAGGCAACTGTAAAGATACAACGACATAATAGGCCATGATTGAGTAATCAACTCACTTGTGATGTTGGAAACAGTAGTTTCATCTGGATACCCAGTTGTCATCCAGAATTTTAAAAACATAGCTAAATTGGGATGAAAATTGCAGTTGATCCATTTCATTAGAGGCGATTTAACTTGCAAGCAGTGACCCCAGTGCTGCAGGATTCTGGTACTGTGGTTTTATCATATAAAGTAACTGTCATGGGCGTTGTTTTCTTTGTAGCTACAGATAATGAAAGGCTGAGGTTTGTCACACCATGCCACGGAAGTGGATATATGTCAGGCAGCCGTGTACATATCAGCTCAGACAACCCCCATGTCTACAATATTCACATCACTTATAAACTCCTAGGACTGGTACAGAAGGTTCTGGATTAATGAACCCTATGCCTCACAGAAGACACGTATGGGAAGATTCTCTTGGCTCCGGTCCCATGCTTTCCTAGTGAAAACTTCTATAATCTTCATTTACAAACCCCATCCCCCAGTCTGGTGATTAGCAACTCTGCACCATTTATATGAAATATGCAAAAACAAGAAAAATAAAGTTAAAAAAGGAAATAGGTTTTTTTGAAAGATATGAGTGTAAACAAAGTTGATGAAAATTTTCTCCCAAACCTTGCAATTAATCTTCTGAGAGTTTCTTTGATCAGCAATCACTAAACTTCAAATGTTAAGTGTTAATGAAAAAAAATCTAGAAATAATCCAGCTAGAAAACTTGAAAACAAAATGAACACAGTCTCTACTAGAATATCTCAAAATATTAATATACAAAGAATCAGTCAAGAACATTTATTGAGCATATTCTGGAAAGAGACTTGGACAATTCTAAGCAGAGATGCCATAATGCCTAATCTCAAATCATTTCTAATATAAGAAATCTGGACAATTGCACACAGATGCACTTACTAAGTGACTCGAGGGTATAAATTTCCAAGTTATAAAAGCTTGAGAAATTCAAGATGCTTAATGGCTCAATGGCAGGGAGGCAGTGATGGGCTAATGAGGAAAAATCTTCAAGACGATGCGATCTGATGGAAATGCTAAAGGAATGGAGATAAAGGTGGTGAAAATGAGTAGGCTGGTGAGAAAAAGGAGAAAATAGGAATGTGTGAGTGACTGTCCAAGTGGTGCCAAGCATGAGCTGTTATTTCAGTCAGGCTGACATCTCTTTCCCTTTGTCCAGCTCCCTTTGTGCCCTGCCAAGGGGGGCGGGTGTGGGGCCCATCAGCAAGCCTGCAAGCCAGCTTGGGTCTACATCAACCCAGACGAAAGTGCACCTTTTTCTACTTTGTCTGCCCAGAGGAGGTACCACTTGAAGTTTGTCTCTCTGGAGTGGGCTCCGTTTTGCGGCCCAAAGACCTAGTACCCAACGGTGGTAATCTAGTTTGAGCGTTCAGTCATTCATGCACCGACTAAACAAACTGACTCTTAGCTCATTTCCTCTGCCTCAAATATCTCTTTTTTATTCTACACTCAGCTATTTGACTTACACATCCTTGAATACTATTTTGTCATCTTTACGTGAGAATTGATAGTGGTTTCATTGGTCTTACATGAGATTCAGAATTTCAACCAATTGTCACTGAACTGAGCCTACCACCTTCTATATTAACCCCTAACTCAGAATCTGCGTACCCACCTAGTCATCTGATTGTGGTCACCCATATACAACTTTCTCCTCCACCCGTGCATACTTCGCGTTACTCCCTGTACCCTGTTTTGTCTCTTTCCTCTGCTCCGAAGGTTAGAGAAGGACACGAGTAACTATACTTCTCATCAGTAGCACAGAGAAGTTTGTCCAAAACTAGCCTCCTTCAGAAACTTTCTCAGAGAGCCAATTTCATTTCTTTGGTCCTCGTTTTTTAAATAATCAATAAACACAGGTGAAAGAGCAGTTGTTTGAACATCCTTCCATTCATATGAAAAGACTTCCCAAGTTCTTTAGGAAGAAGCCTAAATACTTTCCTCACGACTGATGAAATTCTGGAGGATATTAAAGGCCAAGAGTAGTTTCGGCCACCATCAGTATCCACACATTTCCGCCCCCGTTTTTTGCCCGTGTAGTCTAGACAAGTTTCACATTCAGAAGAGTCAGTCTGGAACTATTTTGCACTATGACTCAGATTCTGAGAACAAAAGACAGGAGACAAGTATTTCTTTTCATTCAGCAAAGAAGACAATAGTAAATTCAGGTTCAACTCATGCTTCTGCCCCTTTTTCTCTCTGGTCAAAGTATATCAACTCCTGGATATGTGACATATTGGTTGACATTGTGTTGTCTTTTGGGTGACCTCTGAGTACTTGGTACTTGTCTGAAGATGAGCGCAGGCAGCAAAACGTCAGGGGAAGAACCACTGTGTAAGTGTGTGTAGACTGTGAGATCCTGAAAATCTCTTTTGGATCCTGTAAAAGAAGTTGATGGGAACTAACAAAAGGATTCATAGCAGTTTATAAAATCTGTGTCACAATCACCTTTCCCTTGACAGTTGAAATAAATTAAATCTGCTCCACATCTCATACCTGTCTCTCTACTTTAATCTCTACATTGATTTTTGACCAAACAGCCTTAAGACTTGAAATAATCAAATCACACCAGAGAAAACGCAACTGATCTATTTTTGCTTCCATCTGATTTTTTTTATATCCAACCTTTATTTATAGTTCTTTTAAAAAGGAATTAAACCAAAACACACAGTGAACAGCTGCCATCTTCTGTCACTTCCAATGTTTTCACTATCGTCCCAGTTGCTATCCATTCAACCTGTCAATTGAATGTCAAAAAGCCATTTTGTGGGTGTTCAAAACACATGGACACTAACAGTACCGACCATTTTGTTCAGTCACTTTCATTTTCAACATTGTTTATAGCTTATGTATAAAGAAAATGAAGTTTTGTGCAAAAAACTTTGTCATGTGTAGACAAGAAAAGACATTTTTATTAAATAGTATGTGCTAAGTATCTATACCTCTTAAAAATCTATTACCTCCCTTTCTCTATTATGTAAGATGTTTATAATCACCTCTTCAACAAAAAAACGGACAAGATTTTATTTCACATGTGTTTGAAAATGGTTCTTTATGATATTTTTCTGAATAGAACTTTTCTTGCCTTGGTTTCTGAGAGAAGACTGGTGACTTTTTAGTCTTTCTTTTTCCTGGACAAGTTTAAAAACCACTTCTGTAATGCAAGGTGATTTTTAGGTAAGAAATATTTTCTACATGTGTCTGAGGAATGGAGCCAACATTTAAAATGAAGAATCTCTGTTCATTTTTTCTCCCCCAAATAGTCCATCAACACTTTTGCATCGAGTTCTAAGAATGATATACAGAGGATGCGAAAAAAATGTACACACATTTTAAGAAAGGAAAAAACTGTATTAAAATTATGCTGATGGCAACCACTTTGAGCACCTCTTGTAATTGCAGAAGTCAATGTGACTTGTATTCATGTTTTGTTATCGGTATATATTGAGTATTACAATTTTAATACAGTTTCTTCCTTTCTTAAAATGCATATACATTTGTTTCGGCACCCTCTCTATGTCTCACCCCCAGCTCCCATTGTCAGTAGGAGGAGCTATGCATATGCATGAAAAATGGCCATTCTCGTCTCGCACACCACTGCTGCGGCCACTGAGGCAGTAAGGCCATTGTATACACAAAACCTTTTCTTCTTCCTTTCCAGCGCAGGAAGAAACAGCAGTCTGCCGTATAAGCCATCCATGAAGGGACAGCCAAACCTCAGGAAGCCTTGGCTCTAAAATCTACACACCAGCCAAGGCACATGAACTGGCCAGAGGCACATGAGGGAGAAAGAAAGATGGCAGGAGGGGAGGGAAGGAGAGAGGGAGGAAGTAAATTTTCTGTCACCAGTAAAAAGAAATTATCTTCTCTGATGTGTCCCTCTGCCATGAGTAAACTTGCCCATAGGCAGAACTGGGAGAGCCTGGTCCACTCAGCAGTGACTCAGGCCTCCATACAGACTGCTATACTCTCCGGCCTCTCTGTATTTGCACTTCAGTCAGTGAAACATCCCTGACTCTCACATAGGTCTGGTGGGGCCTGAACTCACACAGTTCAGGGCTTCATGAGGACACGGGAAACAATGACTAACATAGAATTAGTACTGGGCCTTGGAAGGAGCCTGCGCAGGGGGGAAGCCCCAAAGATCAGCTTCCACAGCTTCAAGACCAGCCTCTTTCTGCTGCCAGGTCTGAAAACAGCTGAGGTCCTGAAAGCTGCCATCTGGCCAAGCAGCAGCCACATTATCAAACGTTCATTAAATTCCACTCACCTCAACACTGATTCAGCAACTATTGCTGTCTTGTTATTGCTCAGGATACACGAAGATCTTAAAACCTAGTCACCACCATCAAAAGGTTTCAATGCAATTGAAAAAAATGGGAGTTATACAGCTGAAACGTATAGGCTGTTCATAGCATATATTTTTCAGACTCACTGATTTTTTTTTTTTTAATTTCAGGACTATGTGGCAGATCAAGAAAATGGGGGAAAACACCTATTATTGATAAATCTTGGAGGGATGGATTAGCAAGATAAAGACATACTGAATACAAACATTCAAAAGCTGAATTCAATCATTAAAAAATATTTTGAACACTAGAGCTGTGAAAAAAGACAACACAAACCAACCCACCGTGGTTGGTTTTACCCCTGTTTGACACTTGAAGACAGGTGTCACCTACTCACCATCAGTTACGGTCAGTCTTATCACGAAGGTTTCCTTTTCTCCTGGGCCGCCCCTGCAGAGGCAGCGATAAAGCCCTGAGTCAGAGGCCGTGACGTGGGGCACGGTGATGAAGGTCCTGGTCGTCTCCTGGCTGCAGTTGGTCAGTATTTGTCTGTGGTGCCTTGAGGTGTAACCTCTTCCGTGGGACAAGTTACAGGTGATCAAGTGGTCGATTTGATGAGACTGGAGCTTTTCCCATGTAACCTCTTGCACTGGCCACTTCATGTGACACTCACATGTGAGAGTGGTATTTTCTCCAGGTGATGAGACCGTGTGGCTATTTGATGAAACACTGATGTCAAAACTATCTGGAAAGAAGAAGCAGCTGATTACGTTTAGGTCCTCAAGTTTTTCCATACGAAGGTAGACGCTACCTGGAGAATTCTATCGCAGTGATTGGTGATGTTATTTAACATCGTCTCATCAACTGAAAATGGTATCTTTACACCACATGTTGGTAAGGAAAAGGCTTTTGACAGAATATGTTCACACATATTCTCTTCAGTGTTACTTGGTTAACCATGTAACAGGGAACATCATCGAAAACCCTGATGCTTTTCTTGGGAGTGACCACATCAAGGGGCTGAGTTTCACAACACTGTGCTGCAAGGACACTGGGCCCGTGACTCCCACACTGACTCCCAGGCTCAGCTATCTAGAGTGTAACCACATCACCCAGGATTTGCATGGTCTGAAAAGAGATACCAAATCGTTTTCGCTGAATACACATACACCCATTTTTCAGATGTTCGTTGTCTTGTGCATGACGTACGGACCCACATGTCCTGTGAATACCTGAAAGCCCTCCAGTGCTCTCCCCTCTTCCTCCCACCACAACTGGAATACTCAGCACACAGCACTCACTGCATAATCACCAGAGATTATGCAGCTCTCATAGTTTGGGCTGAGGAGCTGAGCGCGTCCCTGTATCCCTCTCTGAGAATGTACAAACTAATTTTAACAGTCATATTAAAATGTACTATGTTTCCCTGAAAATAAGACCTCGCCGGACAATCAACTCTAATGCATCTTTTGGATCAAAATTTAATATGAGACCCAGTATTATATTTTTTATATTATATTATATTATATTGCATTATATTATTTTATATTATAAAGACCCGGTCTTGTAGCAAAATAAGACCGGGTCTCATATTAATTTTTGCTCAAAAAGATGCATTAGAGCTAATTGTCCGGCTCGGTCTTATTTTCAGGGAAACACGGTAATTTAACTTTAACTCTTATTCTATAAGAACATACATAGATTCTTAGATAGTCATTCTTATCCTATAAGAATACATAGGAGATATTTTCAGTCTATGATGGCTAATGGGATATGTGCTTGTAAATTCTGGTCTTCTAAATTTTGCTAAATTTTAATTTCTAATACAGTAAATATTGATAGTTATAACACACATAAACAAAAACTCTTTGGAGTCCTCAATAATTATTAAGAGACTACAAGGAGAAACCAATTTTAAAATTCAGTAGAACCACAAAAAAAAAAAACACAAAAAGCCAAAACAATCTTGAAAAAAAAGAACAAAGCTGGAGGCATCACACTTCCTGATTTTAAACTCTACTGCAAAGCTGCAGTAATTAAAAACAGTATGGTACTTGAAAAAGACAGAAATACAGAGCAATGGAAGAGAATAGAAAGCCCAGAAATAAATCCATGGTCAACTGATATGTGTTCAACTGATCTTCAACAAGAATGCCAAGAATACACAATGGGAAAAGGATAGTCTCCTCAGCAAATGTGTGTGGAAAAACTGGACATATACATTGCAAAAGAATGAAAATGGACCCTTATGTTACGCCACACATAAAAATCAATTCCAAATAGATTCAGGATTTAACTGTAACACCTGAAACTGTAAAACTCCCAGAAGAAAACACAGGAGAAAGTTTCATGACATTGGCCTTGGCAATGATATCTTGGACATGACACCAAAAGCACAAACAACAAAGGAAACCATAAATAAGTGGTACTACATCAAATTAAAAAGCTTCCTGCGCAGCAAAGGAAACAATCAACAGAAAAGGCAACCACAGCATGGCAGAAAATGTTTGCAAACCACATATCTGATGAAGGTTAATTTGTAAAATATATAAGGAATTCCTATAAACTCAATAGAGAAAAAAAAATCCAAAAGTACTTAATTTAAAAAATCAGCTAACAACTTGAATGGACATTTCTCTAAAGAAGATATGCAAATGGACAAAAGATATATGAAAAGATGCTCGATGTCATCAATCATCAGGGAAATGCAAATCAAAACCACAATTGAGATATCACCTCACACCTGTTAGGATGGCTATTATCAAAAACAAAAACAGACAAACAAAAAAGGCAGTTGCTGGCAAGCATATGGAGCAATTGGAACCCTTGTGCACTGTAGGTAGTAATGTAAAATGGTACAGCTTCTATGGAAAACGGCATGACACTTCCTCAAAAAATTTAAAAATACAACTACCATATGACCCAGTAATCCCATTTCTGGATATTCATCCAGTAGAACTACAATTAGGATCTCAGAGAGTACTATTGCAGTACTATTTACAATAGCCAAAACGTGGAAGCAACCTAAGTGTCCATTGATGAATGGATGGATAAAGAAAATGTGGTATATATTACAATGGGATGTTACTCAACCTTAAAAAAAAGAAGGAAATTCTGCAATATGAGACAACGTGGATGAACCTGAAGGACATTAATGTCAAGTGAAATAAGCCAGACACAAAAAGACATATACGGCATCATTCCACTTACATGAGGAATCTAAAATAATCAATCTTATAGAAGCAAAGAATACAAGAGTGGTTGCCGAGGTCTGAGGGAAGGAAGAAATGGGGGGCTACTAGTCAACGAGTATAAAATCTCCGTTATACAAGACGAGTAAGTTCCAGAGACCTGCTGTACACCATAGCGCCCGTATTGATCCCGATGTTTATGTACTTAAAAATCTGTTAAGAGGTTAGAGCTCATGTTAAGTGTTGTCATCACAGTACATCTTTTTTTAAGAGTATAAAAAGATCCCAAGACCAAATAATTTAAGCACCTGATCTAGAGAATAAACTTCAGGAATTACTTCTTAAAATTACAAGAGCCCAGAGTGGCAACGTGTCAGGCTCTTTGGTAGTCATTAACACGTTTTTAATATGACAGCTTGCTGCTTCTGCTAAGGAATTCTGACCACAGCTTAAGTCGACAGGGCAGTAATGGTGTCACAAAGCACAGGAACGCTAGACAAGAAATGCAGAAAAGTAAAGAGCACCTGCCATGGCCTCTCTGTGTCACGCATTTGCTCAGGGCTGGCCTGGGAACCACTTCCTTGACTTCCAATAAAAGGGAAAAGAAGAGTAGAAAAGAGAGGACAGGAAATGAAAGAAAGAGAGGAGAAAAGAAAGGACTCTTGAAAAAGAGAGAGAAATGAAGTCTAAGATACAGTACGATTTGTTACCTATATTCAAGAATATTGTGTGTAGTACTAATTTCACCTCCATTAAAAACTAGTGTTTGTTCAGCAAGTGGTTCCAAGTGTCAAAAAGCTATTGGAAAGAGAAAACCACAACACTCCAGTTTTTCAGTCTGTAACCATTCGACCATTTACTGACACTAACACGTTACCCACATAACAGGCACACAGGAAACATTTCATCTCTAAGTAATAAGCCAACACGAGAGCATGGCACAAACAGAAGAAGGAGAAAATCCACAAGAAACTGGGAAAAAATAAGAAAATAAAACCTTAAAGGAAACACACGAGAAACTAGAACAAAATTAAGAGAGGGAAAAGAAGGTATGAGAAAAGAGAAAGAAATGAGGGAAAAATAGAAATAAAAGGCAAAACCAGATACTGATAGCACCCTATATTGGGCAAATGAAAGAACAGAAAAGAAATGACCAAAAGAAAGAGAGTCCAATTTTGATATGAGCTGTGGCAAACCCTGGCAAGTAAGAGGCAGGCTTGCCCTTGCTGCTGTTTTGATGTTGGTCTTCAGTGCCTGTTTTGTTTTCCTCGGTGGGGGCCGCTCTCCTCCAATCTCAGAACCTTTCTTTACCTTCCTATCTAACCAACACCTGCTCTCAGGAAGCAACCCCATGTATTGTTGGCCTGGGTAAAAAGTAGGGTCCTCTCTTCGGAGTGTCTACATTAGCACAAAGGACCAATCCAGCAGGACGGCCGGGTCAGGGGGTCTCGGTGGGAGCAGGGTGCATGGAGGTTTTCACAGCACGGGTTCTACGTAAGGACCCAGACCCACCTGTCAACAGATACAGACGGCACCCGGAAGCATCCGGCCCCCCTCAGAGGCTGACGGTTGGAAGC
This sequence comes from Rhinolophus ferrumequinum, assembly GCF_004115265.2. NCBI lineage: Eukaryota > Metazoa > Chordata > Mammalia > Chiroptera > Rhinolophidae > Rhinolophus > Rhinolophus ferrumequinum. The sequence continues at coordinate 54,548,504 of NC_046302.1, forward strand.
GTGCACTAACCCCCCTTTCACCTTTCCTGATAAGCAGAATAGCTAGTTGGTGACCGATGAGATTCAGATCCAAAAGAGGTCTGCAGAATCTGCCTTGCTTCTCATGTTGTGTGTTCTGCTCACCCAAACCTCCTGCTTGGCACCTGTAAAGCCACACACAATGACCCTGAAAATGACTGGGCAGACCCCACATGCCAAGGGGACCCTGGTATCCTGACATGCTTGGAACTGGAAAGTGATTCTACTGATAATAGGGATCAAAATGTTGCAGTTAACAGGAAAGAACATGCTGGATTAGCATGTAACCCGAAAAATAGAAACAAAAATAATAAAAACCAGTGCAGTTTATGTTTCTATTTAGTTATGCATTCATTCTTAGCATAAACATAGAATAGACTGTGGTGTGTTTTGTTTTTTAAAATTTTCTTTTAAAGACATACTTTTCTTTAGAGCAGTTTTAGGTTTCCAACAAAATTGACAGAAAGGCACAGAGATGTCCCCCATACCGTCTACCCACCCACTCCACACACACACACGCACACACACACGCGTGCGTGTGTCTCCCATGGTCAACATCACTCACCAAATGGGACATTTGTTACCAAGGATGAACCTGCACTGACACGTCACAGTCACCCCAAGTCTATAGTTTTTCTTAGGGTTCACTCTTGGTGTCGTACATTCTGTGGGTGGGGCCAAATGTATAATGTCCTCCTGGAAACCCACTGGCTTCTGTGACACTGCGCTTTCCCGCTTGTCTTCTCTCCTTTCTGATCTTCTTCCATGGTCTCCTTCCAGAATCCCTCTTTCTCTGCTAGTCTTTTAAAATGCTGTTGTTCCCCAGGGTTCCATTGTTCGCCCCCCTGCACTCACCATCCCTGGGTCATCCCCCGGGCTCTCAATTGTCAACCATCCCTGTGTGCAGATGACGTCCAAATCAATAGCTCCTGCTCAGTCAGATCTCTCCACAGGCTATCTAAAGCACGAGGCAAAAACTTGTTCTTATCTTGTTTAAAATAGGCTAAAAATTAAGCAGCCAGCATTGCCCTAAGCTACCTGCAGGAGCTCTACTACCCCAGCCAATTAGACCCGATAATAGTAGGGACCTTGCGGTTTCCCAATGGCACCTCGACCACGGATGTGCTAAAAACTCTTAAATATAAAGTGTCCCATAGAAATGCAAAATAAGATGTCGACTGAGGAAATGTTCTAATGTGGCCAGAGATGAAGCCTTAAAATAAGCAAGCAATTGCTAAAAGAGCGGATTTTAAAAGTTCTCATCATGAGAAAACTAAAAATTTTGTAACTATGTATGGTGATAGATGTTTACTTTGACTTAGGTGGTCACTTCAAAAATATACAAATATTAAGTCATATACATCTGAAACTAATATAATGTGTGTGTCAGTTATACTGTGATAGATACACAGATAGATGGTAGATAGAGATAGAGATAGATGATAGATAGATAGAGAGAGAGAGAGAGAGAGAGAGAGATAACAAAAACGATAGCAATCAAAAATAATAGACAAACCAATTTCCAATTATAAGCAGGCAACAAGGTTCGGAAAGTGGAGAAGTGGCACTTTGGACGCTCATAGGGTATGGAGTGTGGGAAGATGTCCTGAGGGCAGAAGCAGCAGCACAGACCCAACAGGCTGAATTCCCCGAGTCTGGCTGTGGCCCTCATCGCTCTGCCTGTGGCAGACGAAACTGAAAAGGGCAATCTTGGTGGACACTGAACTGAAGGGTTGAGCAGCTCCAAGCAGAAGCAAAACAGGAGCAAACAGCAGCCTTGAGCCTGGACCACACAGTAGGGCTCAAACTGGGCCATATGGACCACACACGCCTGACCATCCTCTAAACTCCCTGGCTGTGGACATTTCAAATGCAGAAGGCAATAAAAGCAGTAGATGGCATTTCTCTAAGAAGCTGGACTGTTCCTTGATGATGTTTGGGGTGTTATTGGTTGAATGGTGTTACCAAAGCTCATACATGGAAGCCCTAATGCCCAGCACCTCAGAATGTGACCGACTGTGGAAACAGTCATTGCAGATGGAATCAGTTAGGAGGAGGTCACCCTGGAGGAGGGTGGACCCTGCTCCAACGTGACCAGTGTTCTTATAGAAAAGGGACAGTGGGACACAGACATGCACACGGGGAGAAGGCCATGTGAAAAGGAAGGCAAAATCACGGTCAAGTATCCACAAGCCAAGGAACTCCAAAGACTGCCAGAAACCACGAGAAGCCGTGGAGAGGTCTGGAACCGCTCCTCCCTCACCGTCTCAGAAGGAACCGACTCTGCCTACACCTTGATCTCAGACTTCCAGCCGCCAGACTGTGAGACAACCAATTTCCAATGTGTAAGCTGCCCCGTCTGTGGCAGCCTGAGCAAACCCCCACGGGCGGTGAGGACTTCACCGACCGACATTTCAGGGACAATCTGGATCTTTCCAGAACTGCTCAGAAGCAGCAAGGCTGCCAGATTAGGGGAATCAAAGCTCTTCTCCACACCCCTCGCCACACATTTCCATTCTCTGCCCTTCATTTAAAGTGCAGATAAAAGGTAAAGGAACCAAACAAGATAAAAGTAAGCTAAAAGATTGCTTGACTGAAACACACAGATAAAGCGGGAAGAACAAGAGCTGCTGTGAGAGATAAAACCACCACCTGGCAAAGCCTGCAGGGACGCAGGCCAAACAAAGCCATTTGTTTAAAATGAAAGAAGTGACTCGGGTTTGGTGAGCACGTCCTGGATAGCAAAGCAGGGCTGGGCCCAGAAAACACCTACTCAAAGAAGGTTTGCCTCTCATCCAACGTGCAATGTCCCCCCTCCCCAATCCCCAACATGAGCACCAAAGAGCAAAAGACTTGCAACCCAGGCCTGGGCCGATCTGTGAGTCAACGCAACTGCTGGGTCCTGGATCCTGGCTGGAGACCCCAGGCTGCTGCCCCACAGAGTCAGGGAGCTCCCCAAAGCGTGAGAGGGTCTGTCTGAAGGGCACCCGCAGGTCCTTACACTGTAACTTATGCTCACAGCCTTGAATTGCTAAAAGATAAGTTTCAATCTCCCTGGCGTGGTATGATGAGAGAGAACGGCTTTTTGTTTCCGTCGGTACCATAGGTTTGCTAAAGCACACAATAGGCTTCACTTTTGAGCAACTCTGCTGTTTCTCTCCATCAGGAAAAAAAAATGACTCATGGGATGTAAGAAGTTTAAATAGCACAGTTCAGAGGGCCTGGAACAAGGAGGTCACAGGGCAGCCCAGGACTTCCGGCTTCTTTTCTACTGAAATGTGGGCGTTTGGCCCCCCTCAGACTTGGAAATTTATCGTAGATTTTCTGCAAGGCAGAGTTTTACAGAAAAAGAATGAGGAGACTAGTAGTGCTACTAAGCGCTTTGACTCCTATACCCTAAACACTTTCAACATATTTTCAAATCTAAATAATCTACCGTGAATTTGTCCTTAGTATGTGCCAGCATTAAGTGCATTACATGTACTGACACACTGAGTTCTCTCGAAGACCCAGAGAGAAGTCACCCAGCTGCTAGATGGCCGAGAAAGGTGGCCCACCAGGCAAGAGGTTCATGAAGCTGCACTTCTGGCAGGGCTGCCGTCCTTCTCCCAGTGAAGGGACCACAGGTGACACTCAGAGGATTCCTTTCCACCCTGGAACTGGGCTGCATTTCACAGAGGAAAAACAGGCTCCCAGGAAGCCCCTGTTCCTAAACATCTTGTTTTATGTTGCCTTAAATCCTATAATTAGAAATCAATTGCTTTACTTGTCCTTGTTAAAATGCACGGAACAACCTCAGCTGCTGGCGGGCACCAACACACCAGTGTGAAATCATCCATTCGATTGCTTTCAAAGTAGAAGGAAAGGAAGCAGATTCCCACCGACAGAAGGGAGGTAGCAAGGAAGGGAGAGGCGAGCCGGGAGCCAGCTTTGTCCCATGGGTCACGGGCTGCCATGCTCCCAGGAGCACAGGCTCCAGAAGGACAGTGAGCGCCTGCCAGTGTGGGGTGGGGTGGGGGACTTTAACCGGAAGATAGATTACAGACAGGGGGCAACACAATTTTACCTCTTTTGTCTTCATTCATTCATTCATTCATTCAACAAAAATTACTGAGCATTGACATCAAGATAAACGAGGCACAGTTCTGAGTAGGTAGAAAGACACATAACCAGGTCATCACACAGAGCCCCTAGAAACTTCCCATAGAAGCCCCGTGTCCACCAAAACCCTGAGAGTTTAGCTCCCATCCAGCTATAAGCCATGCTGTTGGCTGGCTCCGAGCTCACCAAGGTCTGATAAAGGTTCTCTTACCAAATGCAGTTATTTTCCCAAAGAAAATCTGCTGAGGCCACCAAATGCAAGACACTCAAGTAACTAAGCATTGTGCATTTAAAGCATCTACTTCACGTGCAGTTTCCTTCCTTTCGCCATATTTTCTGCCCAAGTCACTATTTATTTAATGTAATATCTACTTCATGACATTTCTTATACATAGCCACTTGGTTTTGTGGAGAATAAGTAGAACTTCTGATGGATGACATATGAAAACCGATCGAGGAGGAATTGATATAATGCTCAAGGTGGGGAAAGAATAAACAACACGTGCTCAGGCCCACAAAGCATGAGGCACATTTGACATCAAGGCATATGTGAGGACTTACCTACTTCAACTGCCATCGAAAGAAAAGATTCAATAAAATTAACTGAATTGCAAAACCAAGTTTTTAAATACACTGCTCAGAAAATTGGAAGTTCACAATTTTTACCAATGCAATTCCTAGCCAGCTAAAATTACTTAAATTAGAAAGCAATTTCTGAAAAATCCTGCAGTCGAAGACATACCTATGAAACAGAAGACGTTCTACGTCAGGAAAGGGGAACATAGGTCTTCACCCAGCATTGCAAAAATCTCCAGTCAGTAGTAGTGACGGCATTTAAAGAAAAGCCAGCTCTCACAGCTTTCTTTAGAAACCCTGCAGATGAGCCCTCTATGACTTAGTGACATTTCTTAGGCTGTGTTTGGCCACAGTGAAGAAAGGCTAGGGATGCCTGGGCCTCCTCATTACAGGATAAAGGTAAATGGTAAGTGGGGAGAAACGGAAGACCGTGGGTCTCTGTCAGCAGTAAGCTCCCAAGCGCCCTGAATGCAGGGACCTCTGCAAAGTTCCAAAGGGCTGCACTTGACATGGACACAGCAGATGCTTCCATCGCTCGGTGCCCATCCCCTGGGGTCCCTTGTCATTCCCATGTGCTTTCTCCCCAACAGACAGCACCTGCCTCTCTTCATGGGAGGACTGCCCAGGGCGCTGGTACCTGCTTTGCCTGGGAATCTACACACGAGAGGGAGGGACCCTCACCCAGTGACAGATGCTGGCCCAATCAGGACAACCTCAGCGCCTCTGCCAGGTGAGCTACAGTTAACCTCCATGGCTCCTTCCCCCGGGCTCCTTCCTGGCCTATCCTGCGACTTTCCTAATGGACTTTAGGGGGACATCCCGGAATGTTCCCGAGAAAGTCCCTAATACGTCTCTTTCCCATTTATCCTCCTATCTGGGACTGCTTCTAGGGACAGCAACCTAAGGCAGACCCGTTCCGAGACTCTCCCAAATTTTACTTGGAACCTAGAATCTGAACTTACACCAACATGCAGGGAGGAGGCTTCCAATCCTAGGGAGCATGGCTTGAGCAAGTTAAAAACTCTTTCACTCTGTTGCCTTCTCTTCCTTTCAAGGCCCCTCTCTCTTACCCCCCTCACAGGACTCACTCCTGCCCACAGCAACCCCTCGTCCACTCACTGAGCCCTCCTCCCCTTTCCTACTTTTGCATAATTGTGTATAACAAATTACTATACTTGTGAAAGATAAACTGCTGGGGTTTCTATTTCCGTGACTAGGCCTTGCTTTTCTCAGTTATACTGAGCTCCTTGGAGGCAGAAATAATACTTTTTAAAATATTTGTGTGTTCCTTGTTACTCCACCGTGTTCCAAAAGTTTTCAAGGAAATTGTACCATGAATTACACTTATTTTAATCACTGGAAATACCTTACATAATATCTTCCACATATTTGATGATCATTAAATACCTGCTAATTCATTTATCTCACCTGTAGGAGTTAAGCATGATATCAGAGAAACCTGCACAACAGAATGACTTGTAAACCAACCAGAATGAGAATACAAGACTTAGTTAGCAGAGCTTCCCCTGTGTTCTTCTACTGGACCATGAAACTCGTTACCTAAATGATCTTTTCCCCCCAGTCCACACTGCATCCAAAACTGTTTAGCTCAAATGCAAATCTGACCGTGCTTTCTACAGGACAAATTACACACTCTTTAGTAAAATCCTTTATGATTTTCACCCCTGCCTTTGTCTCCATTCTCATCTCCTGGTGGACTCTACCATATACTCTAGTTTCCCCCAGTATAGTATTCACCTTTATGACCTTGCATCGGCCATCTCTTCTCCTAGAACACCTAATATACTCCTTCCACCCCATTCCAGGAAAACCACTATTTATCCTGCAAGACCCAACTGGGACACCACCTACTTGGAAGACATATTTTCTTACTCATACCAAGATGTGCTAGCCACTCCCTCCTCCGTTTACTTCCCTACCTTGTATGTATTGTTTTGTCTTTGTTGTCATTTCTCACTGCCCTACGAAACTATCGACACCTGACAGATGGCCTGTCTTCAATCTTTCTCAGTCTTAGCACAATGCCTCACACCTTAAGAGGCTCAAAAAATGTTGGGCAATAAATACATCAATGAGGTCATCTCTGAAGATGACAATGTTAGAAACATAGCGCATGACCCCAGGAGCCTGAAGTGATGTTTACCGGTCCAGGGCCTCCGTGGGTTTGGGCCTTCGTTCCCAGGCCGGCGCAGGGCAGTACACACAGGAGCTGTCCTTCATGGCATATCCCCTGGACACAGCCAGCACTCCCATATTTATGGCTTAATACCTTCTCTCCAAAGAGCTCCAGGTGTTTTCCAAACCATAGCAAGATCGACAATATTTCTCAATACCCCTCTGAGGTACGAGAGGCTGAAATTATTTAGTTCAAGCTATAGTGAAGTTAAAATAAAATATATAACAATATTGAAAACAAACAAACAAACAGTGTGAGTGTAGCTGTTGGCAAGGAAAGCTGTCATCATCAGACCTGTCCAGAAAAGAGTGAGAAAGAAGTGATGGCATGAGGGGAACAAAGAGTACCCATGTCATTTACTTGGATTTAAAAGGAAATTTGGGAAATATACACATAAAAGAAATAGATATGGCAGTAAAAGGAGATAATAATATATTCAGCATTCAATTTGTGCTTTATGTGAGTTAGAGGAAATGCCTACAAATCAACCCTAGGACATAATAATTTTTTAAAGCTTTATATGTATGAAGATGACTATCAAGAATTAGCTGAATTGGTGAATGTTGGAAATAATCTAAATGTCCAGCCGCACAATACGGCCGAGTGGATGATGAAAAATAAAGATGTCAGGTGTCAATGTTAGAAATGTTAATGACACAATATAAAGCCGGTTAAGAAAGAGGGCTGATAATGACCTACGGGGCACCTGCAGCCAAAAGTACAAATGGGCGTTGGTGAAATGTTAGCACAACAAATGGGTGTCTACGAAGTGATGTCAGATGAAACTGCCCAACACTGCGTTAACTGAAAATATGGTTTCTCTGTTTCTTTTGAGACATGTCCACGTTGAGAAGGTCGTGTTAATCCTACTTTTTAAAGTAATAAACATCATAACATTCAGGGAGAGTTTCCGCGAGCCAGGTGTGTGGTACTGGAGATGCGGCCGAGTCCCAGCCTTTCCCTGGAGAAAGGGAAGGACAGAGTGGGTTAGCCGAAGCGCCAAGCTCCAGCCTCTCTCCCCCCAAACACCGTAACGACATTTATCCAGACAGGATGACGAGTTGTTAGAAGCCACTAGCCCACCACGTCCCAGAGATTGCCTTCTTCTTTTTGGAAGCTGGGATCAAAACAAATTGAAAGTAATCCCTTAATAGACATCTTCCCAAACCATGTGCCAGGGACAGCCTTACAATCAGTGCTCATAGAGACGGGCGGAACGCACTCAGCCAACCACTTGTGATCTCACCTCCTCCTTTAACAAGTCGGCGTGCCCCCAAGTTCATAGATGAGGGCGCTGACACTCACCCAAGGTTGGGAAATCACCCAGTACCACCTGAAAGGAAACCAGTATCCTCAATGGTATCTAACCTGACGCATCTGACAGTCTCTCCTGCCGCCCTGTCTGCTTTTTCATTTATCTCGATTAAAATAAAAAAATAACTACTTTGCCATACATTTCAAACATCTGTGTTTTTATTCTGTTCTCTAAACCAAATAGAAATCATTCATGAATATACTGAACAAAGAATTGTTGCCCGTCAAAAGTTATCTCCAAATCATATTGCTTAGCTGTGAACTTCTTAAGTTTTTGGTCAATGGAGTGCAGTCAATTCTTCTTTTTCTTATATTTACTCAAAATGTTTCTTTAGTTTCTTTGTTTTGATATAAAACAGCCCCACCCTATTATGGGAAGGACGTTGTGCAAACCCAGGAGTCTCCCAAATCAGAGATGTTGACATGATGTGACATGACTAGCTACATTTAAAATGGTGCCCATTCTGTGCTATTTGTTTATTTGTTTGTTTGTTTCTATACACGTCTTTTTCTTCCTTAGTGCTAAGAAAGGGTAAATGAAACACATAAATTTTGAGATTGAGAGGTCTAGATTATAAAATGCTTCAAAATTCTAGATTGAAAAATCCTCTCCACTGAGGGCTATACCTGTCACCCTGATTTGCTGAGCATTTTGCCTGCATTTCCTGATCCCTATCCAGAAGGATGACGATCTTATCTGCAGGTCTAAGCGAATAAGAACGATAGCCATACTTCCTAGCATGGTCTTGTCTGCTTCCACTACTCTATGCATACACTACTTCATTTTAGTTTTTACAATAATCCAGTCAGGGTTTTATCCTTACCATCATCTTATGGATGATGAAACTAAGGCCAGAGCTGTTAGGAGAAGAGCCAGGATTCGAACTTAATCCCACATAGTAAATATGATCTGTTTCACCTCAGCTGTAGATGGGAGAGCACAGCACAGTAAGTAGCTAGAAGATGCTGAGCATCTAGGAAACCAATCCCAACAGTGGAATTCACTGGTTTCTTATAACTAGAATAAGGTACTCACAGACCTACGTGACAATAGGCTTATTAAAAGTAAAAGCAATAGAAAGGATCACATCTGATGGGCAAAGTACCCAGGCACCAGCCGAGGGTGTGTGCTGCCTCTGGAAAAGTGCCATCATGGCTGATCCGGCGTCCACCAGCAACATACGACCTGGATCTGTTACATCCTCCCCGTGACGTTTTCAAAAGCAGTAGAGAATGAGAGACAGGCCGCTGGAGAACATCCAGCATATCGTAGAAAGAAAAAGGAACACGGGAACATTTTAGAAAGTAGATTGGCAGAGCTTTGAAAATGAAGTAAGTCCTTAATTAAGGCGACAAATAAGCTTAAAGGATTTATTATCACAGATCACAAATCGAATTATTTTGCCATTTAAGTTTCTAATTTCTCAAAGTGGAAAAAGGACTGGCTTGGCCACAACCAGAAAATAAAACAAACGTTTATTCTGTAAATATGTACTTTTATCAAAGTGGAAGACGGCCTGAAGCAACTGCAGAATTTCATTCATCTAGTGTACGCATTCGCGTGTGAATGTTGTTTTTTTTAAGTTACTCATCCTAGGGCCAAATTGGTAAACCATATATCTTGCTCTGAGGGTGCCAACCTCTGTCACTTACCACTGAATTCTGAGTGTGGGGTAGGCACCCACAGCAGTGGAGAGGAGGCAGTGCTGGATCTCATAGGTAGGAGGAGTCACTGTGAAGAGAAGAAGCATCACCTAGGGCTCAGATGCCCTAGTCACACGCTCAGCCTGCGTGCCACTGACCAAGGGACCGGCCCAAGGGGACCAAGAGGAACCTCAGACAGGCTAAGAGAACCAACCGGAGCGGGAGACACGACCTCACAGGAAGGGACGAGGAGGAAAGAAGATGCTTTGTAGCAAAGTATAGGAGAAGGAAATTGGCATCCCGTGCCTTCTCTATAATTCCTATTCCTCTTAATGAAGTTTCTGGAAACAAAGTGAGTTGGGGGAAATACATCACTTCTATTAAAGACATTTCCAAAATTTGGAAAGCTGTCTCATTGTGATCATATTTTCTTAGAATTATTTCAGAGCAATGATCCAAAGTGTTGATTTTTTTTTTAAGTGTCTATTATTTATAATAGTGTCCAAGAGTTTGGCTTATAAATATTAAGTCAGGCAGGAAAAGTCTTCCGGTTCAGAAATTCAATCTTTCTACAATTATATTCAACAGGACACATGCAAAACGGTTCTGTGGCTCTTGGTGTGTTAGAGGAGCACTTGCTAAGAAGCCTTGAGAATTCCCTCGCAAATCTTAGGACCCGGATGAGATTTTCTTTGGTTGCTTCCAGCCAACCACCTCCTACTGTATTAGCGCCACTGGCAATGAGAGGATAAATAAGAGGAGCTTAGTTCAAGTTCTTTATCACTACAAGAAATGAAACTGATGATATACGATATACACCTTATTTCAATACATTCAACTTTTTCATGGACCCAGGACAAAATATTTCTTTTCTAATTTTGACTTGAACCTGTGGTTTGCAATTCCTTGCAAGGACTCTTTCAGTCTCTAAGTTCCCACTGGGGAGCCGCAGAGTTCTGTGTTGGTACCAGGTCCTGTATATGTTGCTCTTTTAGAGAAGTATTTCTACCAAAAGGAATTGGGAAATGAAGGGAGAGACAGATAGACCAGGCTTTTGGCTGTTCTTCTAATTGAGAACGACAACCAAAACCATTTCAGCTGCATTCAACTGCCACTCTATTACTCTCAATAAAATAGAGACGTTCGTGCTCCAATGTAACTTAGGCACAAATAACCATCAATCGAGGGCCTACTATATTTAAGATGATGTTTCAAGTTCTGGGCCAAAACCTAACAACCTTCAAAGGAATTGCAATTAATAATGTAAGAGATCCTGACTCATCTGAAAGTAATTGGAAAGAAAATCACAAAATACTTCTGAACTTTTTTAGCATTCCCTGACTTTTTTCAGGAATTATATTCCTGTTTGGTTTAAATCAGGGGAAGGGTTCCCTTAGAAGTATTAGAACTGTACCCGTTGTTGACAACAGCAGCACTGATGACAACACCACTCAGGGTAATTGAGTCTTCAGTGGTGTGTGTGGTCGTGGTGACTGGTGACTAAATAAAGGTTGGACCCGTGTACCCACTTCATTTTACCTTGTCATATAATAGTGCCTGAACATTTATATATTGAAATACAGATTATGTTATTATAAATTGCTTTCTTACTTCTCCTTTATATTACACTTAGAGCATTACATTTCTTCTTTTGAAATTACATGTGTGGATAGTTTTCATTATCTACGGATATGATTTCAACATAGTTAAAGGGATTTATAAAGTATTTATTATGAAAGAGAACGTTGGATTTGCTAGTGTTCAAACTTACTGCTACTTACTGTATTAGTAGTATAAGTGGAACTATTCAGGCACATATAGGCATCTAGTAAACGGCCGCAGAGCTTGTATCATGTATTTTTAGTCTAAATAATGAATCCAATGTTAATTTCACAAACCAAAGATGCTGGGTGCTTTTTATTATGCTATGGCTCTCCATTTGCTAGAATTCACCTAAAAGCCACATTAAACTTGTAAACACATTAAACTTGGAAACAAAGATGAAACAGGAAAAAGGAACAGAATTCTTTTCCAGAGTACAGTTAGTTAAACACACTGTCTGAAGCGAGGTCAGAGGAGCGTAGATTAAAAATGGCTTATGAATTCGTATGTCCCATTGCTACATGCCATTTTTAAATACAGAAACTAATTAAATGGTTACTTGTGAAATATTTAAACTCCACATTTGACATCTCCCTGGCTTTCCTATCTTGTTGTAAAGTCTCTAAATTAGGGATGACTTCTAGTCCCCCTGCACGGCACACACTTCCCTCCAAACTCTGCAATTTAATTTGCACCTCCATAATTTTAAATATTTTAAAGTCATCATTTTACACTCTCCATTTTCCTCTAAAATTGCCTTCAGTAATGGCTTCCTAACTCCATTATCTTGGAGTTACATTTATCACATTTATGGGTTTGCCTTTTAAAAGCAAAACAAAACAAAAGGCCATAAAACTGGGGGATCTGGGACTAATCACAGGATGTGTCAGACCCGGTCGTGGCAATTGCTAATATACCCTATGGGCTTCAGTCAAGGTGAGGTTCATCACTGTTACGCCATTTCCTTGCGGAGGTACATTGTGTAGAGTAACAGTCAGGAGAATAAAGCATCTTTTTTGCCTGTCAATAGATTCAATTGTATTCAACAGCAAAAGTAATTTACTCACAGGCTTAAACGAAGCATCTAAATGGTGTATGTAAATAAATCACTAGTGATTTCAGGAACCAGGGACAGCCACCAAGATGGTTTGTGAGTTATCAGTGATGCGCCACAAATAAAACCTAAAACCTCACTGCATACTCCAGGGAAAGATGAATTTGGGCATAGTTACTTTTAAACCATATAAAATAAATAAAACAAAACCAATTTTAGATAGTAGAATTTAAGAATACTCTAGCCTTAGGGAATGACTTAGTATGATATTGACCCATCCCCACTTTCCTTCTCCCAAATATTATTTCAACTCTGAAAATGAAATATATCTTCTTTAAAAATTAAAAATAAAAGGTAAAAAAAAAAAATAGGTTTCCAGACAAATCTGTATGAAATGTTTTTCAGAAAGCTCTGATGTATCAAAGCTCAAAACATGTATCATCTCAACCAGAAACAGTGACATGTTTGATTCACAGAGTAATGTATTTGACCAGTGAAAAATACTTGTGTACTGAAAGTATATTTTCTTGATTTTCAGACAAGAGTCAAACCACAAAATAATATTTTCTGATGAGTCATTCCTAGTGAAATAGTTTCATCTTTTGTAATGTATAAATGCTTCATCAATGGAAGTACAATCTACTAAAGGCATGAACCTTTTGTGTCTTTCAGATATAAAAGAACACCAGAGAAGACTTTTACACGCAGTATGTGAACACAATGAGCATTCATTGTATTCTCATTAATTTTCCTTCAAGGGATGTTGAAGGAACAACATAACTTTCTGCATGTAAATTCTGAACCTGTGTGACATGGTATCCTTCCGATTATCTCTATCTTGGTAAGTGCATCTCCACAGGTTTGTTTCCGTGGTGAGAAGCCAGCCTTCCCTTCTTCACTGCCCACTGCTCTCTTCTAACTCACCTCCAAGTCCTGTCGCTCTTCCTGCCTAAGAGACCCAAATCGGCCTACTTCTCTGCATCCTGCTCTTCCGGGTTCTTGTTACCCACCACCTCTCCCCTGGGTTGTAGCAGCAGCCTGGTAATTATTCTCCCCACTCACGCCCACGTCACCTCCATCCATCCTGTCATATAGCCAGAGCAATCTTTATAAAACACAAATCTGGCCCTGTAATTCCTTAGCCTAAAATTCTTGAAGGCATCCTCAAAGACTTGACGATAAAATTCAAACTTCATAGCGTGTATGATAGGGTCTCACAGAGTTGGCTCTGGTTTTGCCAAACTTCAACTTCAGTCCACCACTCCCCTTGCTGTCGAGCTGACCCTCAGGTCCTCCAATGCAAAGCGCACACGTGGTCTTGCCTCTGGGCCCCAGGTTACCCTCCCCTCGCTGCCTACTCCCTCTGGCTTCTTCGTTAAGCTTGGCCAGGTGTGGCTTCTTCTGTTAAGCTTTTCCATAGTATTTCTGCTCTTCAGACTAGATGAGGCCCCCTCCTCCACTTTAGTCCTATGTCTTAACCTGGACTTCCCTCTTCATTCATAGTGCCACTCCTAAATTATGCCTCGCATATAGTTCTCGATTTTTTTTCAATAAAACAAATTTTACGTGTTTTTCTACTCAATTTCGTCTTGTTAGTTTGAGCTTACTTTCCCAAATTGTTGCTTTCATCTCTCTTTCATCATCCAGAAAGTCAAGTATGCTCTGAGTCACATGTATAAACATATCTTTAATTCCTCATACAACTTTTTGGGACAAAAATGCCCCTGAAAAGGACAAAAGACTGTGGCCACAGTCTAACAATAATCCACTGCTCACTATGCTTGCAACAACAGGGGGCGGTTCGGAAAAGGAAAATGTGAATGGTTGGAGTCACTCTGAAAGAAGAAGAAGAGCTCTGTAATTTCCAGAGTCTCTGTCCAAACCCTGAAGCTGAGTCACACCCACTCTAAGCCTGACTGTCCAGGGCCTATCACACCAACGTATGCTGACCAGCCCCAACCAATCTCGGAGCAGTGCACACGCGTGGCAGCCCCGTATGTGACTTCGTTTTTACAGTTTTCAACACTGAGATGAGTTCATCTCAATTAAGTAAATCAGCCCTTCGCAACCTACTGTCAAAAGATTTTTGAGACATATTTATGAGCTATAAACATGAGTGAGACCTACCGGTATCTCCACCCTGAGGAGCTTACAAAAGAAGTGTCACTTGCTTCAATCTCTACTTAAAAATATTCAGTAAGGACCTAATCTATGAGAGGGACTGAAGAAGATACTAGGGATACAGTGAAAAATAAGACAGGTGTGGCCCCTAACCTCACAGGGCTTATAAACCAGTAAGGAAGCCACACAATTCAACAGGTCGTAACAATATCCAGTTAAGACTTTGCTTCAATGCATGGATGCAGCAGCAGTGTGAGCCAGGAGAGGGGAAGCAGTGGGACAGGGGCTGTATCCAGGCATTGAAGCAAAGTCTTGACTGGACTTGGAGCAAAGCCAGAGGTAGACAACCCCCAAGTACCCTGAGGGACACCCCGAGGCAAACGGGGAACTCACTGGAACTACAGGTGGAAAGGAGAGGGATTGGAATGTCAACCCATACGTGTATGCTTAGTTTCGTGGCTTGAATGTTTGGGGCAGGATAGTGACACTTGAGTAAGAGCGAGCTGGTGGCTGTACTCTGTGTGGACATAGGACGCACCCAAAGCCTGAAGTTGGAAGATGAAGGAGCATTTGAGAATGCATGTTGCTGCTGGAGAATCTGGCAACCAAAACAAGAGAAAGCAGCAAAAGGGAGAGAAATGTCAAACACAGACAAGGGCTGAAACTTTAAACAGTAAAAGTTTCGGCAGTGGAGGCTTCACGTTCATATTCAATGAGTACTGGATGTTATTGCGGCTCATTTGCCGCTTCATGTCTCAAAACAACCAAAAACTGGCTGCAGCCTCTTTTTCCACCATGCTGATTGTAAGGAAGAATCCTGGAGAAGCTCGAGCAACACAAACATTCCAGAAAAGAAAAAAAACTGACTTTTTATATGACTAAAAAGAATATGTAAAATATTAAGAAAGAAGCTTTGAACCAGGGAATTTTACCACATAAGACAGAACATTTCATTTTCACCACAATATTTAAAGGACCGTCTGGAAGGCAGATAAAAACCTTTCAGACAACGTCTCCTAGCAAAAGAAAGCTAACAACTCTACTTTTTGAAAGAACTGAAGACAAGAAGATTATCTCAGTTTTAGGAACAAATATACGCAGAAGAGACCGGGCATATTATCTCTGTGTGAAGTAAACGGCGCTCGGCAAAGTGTATTTCCATCTTACTTTGCTGAGCAACGCAGGGCAAGATTGTCAGGCCTAACAGAATTGTTTATCACAACTGATGCACAAGAACTAGTAACAAGATATGTGGTTTGCTGAACAGCACCCAACACTGCAGAAGGCTTTAAAGCATTCATTTCTTCCAAAAAGGAGTCAATTAGTTCCCTTAAGGAATGTGAGGTATACCCTAACATTCATCTACTTTTGTTTTCATTCTTTCCACATAAGCTGAAACCCAACACCGGAAGTGGGAAACACTGAAGATGACCTGAAGAGTTTGCCTACCTTAGAAAGGTATTTACAAAGGAACTTATTTCTTTCTCCATTGGTCTGACAAAAGGTGGCCCAGTTGTCTCTTTTGTCTTCACTTTAATGACGCTCCATTTCATGTGTTTTAAAACAAAGGAATTTTCCGTAGAAAACTCACCCCCTGGAACCTTCAACTGTCCATTCAGACACAGATAAAAGAATGCCCCGTGAAGTTTCTTACATATAATCACTTACTGTCCCTTACTGTCATTTACTCATGCATCCCTTTCTTCATTTTTATATTATTTAAAACATTTTGACTCTTTTCCTTTTTACTTTCGTGAAAGGTATGTCCTCTGTGTTTCTCTCTCTCCTCATGATTCTTCAAAAGAAAGCAACGTTGCTGCATTCTTCTTTATGTGGTGATTTTAGCCAATTAATAATAATATTTAATGTATCCTAGGTACTTACAGTTTGACATGAGATGTGGCCAACACTTTCCAGGGATTTCTTCTCCCTATATTTTAGGCACTATCATTATAATTATTGGGTTTTTTTTATTATTGTTATTATTTGCATTTTAAAGATATGGTGACAAAGTCATGGCTAGTGAAGGTAGAGTCAGTCAGATTTCGAACCCAGAAAGTTCATTCAGTTCCTTAGTAGAACTAAAGCCTCATCATACTGGAGTAGTAGGTGTATAGCTCACCTGTCATCATGACTCCTATGATGACAACTGCAGACTACTGATTCTGGAGCCCTTTGAAGACCAGTGTAATCTCACCTGTGCCGTGGATCTGTGCCCTTCCCATCTACACACAACCAGCCACTGCTGTCTTACAGTGTATTTGTTTTTCACGCTGAGGCCATGGATATTTATACCCATCTTTACTCTGAGACAGCCATCCTTCCCAAGTGTAAATCCGACCATGGCCCTCTCTACTGGCAAACCTGCAGCTCAGTGCGCAGTGCCTCCTGCAAGCGCAAGCGGCTACAACACCTCTCGTCACCTCTTCACCACGTCCCTCCGTGGCCTGAAATCTCAGTCCTCACTGGCCACTCAAGGCCCTTGTGTGTTCACTACGCTCGTCCACTCCTCCATGGCTTTGTGCTGTTCTGTCTATGGGGACCCCCAAAACTTACATTCACCCTGCAAACCTCCTCAAACGTGAACTTTGGTGAAGCGTTCTCCGACTTCGCTGCAAAGGTACAGTTTTCATGTTGTCAGTTCTGTACTCAGGACATCTGATGACGTCAGCACATCTTACAGTGCTGCTAGGTAGTGGGCGTCTCCAGGGCAGGGATGGCTTCTTAATCATGGAGGGGGGCACCGATCTTCTTACCTTCCAAACCCCCTGTCCAAGCTGAGCCATGCGTTCATGTAAATATAACGTGTGCCCAGTGGAAAGACTCACAAGCGCCCTCCCTTCACCTTCTCCTGTAAATATGACCTCACGTGACTTGTCTGCTCATTAGTAAATTTACTTAACTAAATCAAAGTTAAGGACTCAAACATTCTATGGCCTACCAACTCCAAGTTTTATCCAATGCTGTTGGGTCTAATTTACCTCCGTGATATTCTTTATTCTTATGACCCCAGAGACTTCTTTGCTCCAGGTTTTTTGTTTTATTTTGGGTTGGGTGGGGTATGCGTGTGTAGAAATTAAAAACCAGATCCCATTTCTGTCTTTGGATAATTACACTGAAGGGAGTATGAAGAATCCTCACTCTTTTTCTTACCCCTTTACGCCCAGTTACATCAAACATAAGAAATTCCTCATGATAAATGACCAGTTATCAGTTACTAAATGGAGCACTAACATATATACACAGCTGGAACAATAAACATTCAGGAGGTTTTCATGACAGCATTGAAAGTGTGGCAAATATATTGCAAAATTTGTCATTTGTGCTAATAAGAAGGACAAATACTATTTTTCAAATATTAATAATACGGGCCTGCTACGGAACGAGAAATAATTTCATCGTCAAGAAGAAAGGCCTCGAGTCTTTGCTGAGTGTCTATAAATGTTTTACACTAAACACAAGCTAGGGTAACAAAAGCAATTCACGTTGCAGAGCCCAAGGCCTGATTTAGAAATTCTGCACTTCAGTAGCATCTCGGATTCATCCCTCCACTACCCCGTAAAGTCCGGAACCTGAGACCCAGGCCGCTGGGGACACACAGTGCTGAAAACAAATGCCTGGGGCCCTCCACAGTCCAGCCAATTCTACCCAAAACATTTGAAGTGTTGCGAGCATGCTAGTGAGAGGCTTTGAGAGCAATTCTGAAGGGGGCGTAGGGTACCAGGACAGCAACGTGCGGCATAGAGTTGGAGAGGAGGGTCGGGCTGCAGGAAGATGGAAGATCACCGGCTGCTCCATACAGGAGGGCTACGGTTTTCACTGACTGGAACCCCGCCGGCCACATGATTTTTCAAGTACCTTAGCAGCAATTGCTAGAAAGTTCTCCATTATCCCTCCTTGCCCCCTCAGCTTTGGCTTTTTTTTTTTTTTTTTTTTTTAATTTGCTGTTCCCTAGTGAAGTCTCTGGGAACTGACCAATAGAAATCTGTAACTTTATCTCCACAAAGCCTGGAGGCCTGAAAAAATTAAGTAGATTAATGGGAAACTTGCAAAAAAGTGACAAGCTTGATATAAGTGACACATATGATTCAGGGTGGAAAGAGGTTAATCAATAAAAATCAGTGGAGTATTGTGCACTCAGACTGGAGAAAAAAAGATGTTTCTAGAAGATAGATACAGCAATGTTTATAAAGGACAGCATACACCGAAATCATGTAGAAATCGACAACAGCTACAAAAACTTCAAATTTTTACAAGGTGGTTACTGGCTCCTGTTAGTCTATAGATCTTCTAGCCAACACTATAAAACTAAGAGAAAAATATTATGCAAAATGGAGCAGACTGAAAAATTAAACTAGTGGATTCCTTAAATTTATCTACACTTGATCTTGAATTCCTCCTCTGAAAAAGCTATAGACCTACTACATTTGGAATGCACATAACTGGTCCCTGAATCCACAAGAAATAAAAATGCATTGCAATTTATAGCACATTGTGGAATGGAATAGATACATACATTATACTTGTACACTTTGAAGCATCTGTCTTGATCAAAATGACTAAAGCAATTCTAACTAGAAGAGCAAAATTAAAAAAAAAGCATTGGAAATTTTGCATAAAATGGAAATGATAATAAAATGCACATATTCTAGTTAAAAAAAATAAAAGATATAGTTGAAAAGATAAAAATCTCAAGAGAAACACGAAGACTACTGAAAAACACCTTTTTGAAAATCCAGAAAAAAAATATATGCTGCAGATCTAAAGGGCTAGTTGTATGAAATAAAACCCCTTATGGCTAAACTTGCAAAGTCAAAGAGCCAGACAGGATGAAGGGATCGCCAAAATACAAAGACCACTCACCTGGGACAGTGATGAAGAAATACAGGTAAGTAATTAGACCAAAAGAGTATTTGAAAAACACCTTGCAAAAGACTCAAAAATAAATGCCGAAAAGTTTTTAAATACATCAAAGAGAAAAGGTGAGTGAGAGAAACTTACAGCATTTACAAATAACGTACATAACAGAAGTTCTTCAGAGAATAAAGATAAAATGACAAGGACCCCTCAGGAATTATTTGGTTCAATTTTTATGGAGCAAACTATTAGGGAATTCCCACATTTTTCCGTTGGAACAGATAGGTAACATGTGACTTTAAAAAAATGATGAGCTCTTGACCAGGGAGTGGACAAAAATGATCTCACCAGGAATAGGGAACCTCTACCCAGGTCGCTCTGGAGGTGCTAGAAGCCAGCTTGTCTGACAAATACCATGGCTGGTATTTACAAATCGCCACCATGCTTTGGAACAAGGAACTTTCCAACGGGCACCGTCCGAAAGGGGAACTCTAAGTAGGTCAAGAAATTAATGCCACTGAGGTTTGCTCTTGTCCTGAAAACTGGGAGAATTTGCTGGAACAAGCCCGTACTACACAACCAGATATACATTAGCATGAGGACTGCAGCGTGATCTCTGCAAAGGGAAGGAGTACTAACTCACCTTCTAGAATTTCCCGAGTAGATAAATCATGTGTCAAAGGTGAACCAAGGGACACAACTTGTTTAGATTTTCAACAATTTTTTTTCTCTACGTTCTATCCACAGATACCCCAAAGCCATATTCCTCTCTCCAAACCGACACCTTCCCATTCTCCCCACTGTGCAGAAACAGGGTGCCATTTTTAGTTTTTTTGTCCCTTACGCTCTCATCGAATGAGGTGCTGGGTCCTGTCAATCCTACTTTCTAAATCTTTCTCACACACATGCCCACTCTGCTATTTTAGTCCGTTACCGTTCTCTCCCACCTGCATTAGTAAAATAGCCTCCGTTCTGCCTTCCTCCCCCAGGCTTCCTCCCATACAAACTACACTCCATGACAAATCTCTCTCTCTCTATGCAAGGCCCTTCAGTAAACTCTCAGGTCCTGGCACAGAGAACCACTTGGTATTCGGCCCCTATTTGCCTCTGCACTTGTACTTGTCCCCAACCCCGCCTCACAGTTTACGTTTCGGGATAATGGGCTCATTTTCCAGCCTCAAATCCCTCACACTCTTTCTTTATTCCCTGGACCTTTGCACATGCTCTTTCTATTGCTAAGACACACCTACCCTGCTCCCTCTTTGATCAGCTCTTCCTCCTCCTTTAGATGTCAGACACCCCTCCACCCCAACGTTGAACAATGAGGAAAGACCATGGTCATCCTAAGGGCTCTAGTGGCCCCTTTTGGGGAAATTCTCTTGAAGTTTCACACTGAACAAAAACATCCGACTCTTTAGGGATCACGGAAGGGGGACTCCATGGAATGGCCATGTATCGAGCTCCTGCGATGTGCCTGGTACTCTCATAGGAACCTGCACACATCATCTCATTAATTCTCTAGCCTGCCCATAAGGTACATGCTATTACTCCCATTCTATAGATGAGTAAACCAAAGCTCAAGAAAATGAAAGAACTTTCCAAATGTCACAGGACTAGTAAGAAGAAATTCATCTTTGTTCTTACCATTATGAAGACAAAAAGCAAAACAACAGAGAGCAGGAATTTCTCTAAATAGAAAATTGTGAACAGTGAAATCTCCCATAAATTAATCCTGGAAATAAACTCACCATTATATATACACATAAAAGTTTTCATTGTGGTAAAATGTACATAACATAAATTTACCATTGTAATCATTTTTGTGTCCAGTTCAGTAGTGGTAAGTACATACCCACTGTTTTGCAACCAATCTCCAAAACTCCTTTCATCTTGCAAAACCGAAACTCTATACCTAGTGAACAATTCCCCATTCCCCTCTCCTCCACCCTCTGACAACCACCATTCTACTTTCTGTTTCTATGAATTTGACTACTCTAGGTACCTTATATGAAAAAATCATGCAGTATTTGTCCTTTTGTGACTTTTATTGCACTTAGAATAATGTCCTGAAGGCTCATCCATGTTGTAGCCTGTGTCACAATTTTCTTTCTTTTTAAGACTAAAGAATATTCCATTGTGTGCATACGCAACATTTTGTTTATCCATTCATCCCTTGATGAAAACTTGCGGTGCTTTCAACTTTTGGCTATTGTGAGTAATTCTTCTACGAACACAGATATATTAAACTTAATATATTTACAAGTGATTTGCTAGTAAATTACCATAAGAAAGCCTTGCAAATGACAGTAAAATATTGTGGGTGGTGAAATAACAAAGTAGTTGGATGAACGACCAAGGTATCTCAGTGAGTTATGAAACATGCAGGAAAGTGGGATATACATTTCAACCAATGCCCCATGGAAAGAGTATATTTAGGGGGGGGAAATCTCCGTTACTTATTTTGTAGAATGAAGTCAATTATAAATCATTAAACTATTTAGGGAAATAAATCTACACCAAAAAAATACCTCAAACTATGTTTTACATATTATGGGCTGTAACTCTAGAAAGTACTCTATACTTCCTGGAAGGGTACTCCTAAGAGTTGTTCTGTTCCGTTTAATCGTATTAGGACTGACCGCCTTTCCTGTACAGTAATTAGGGGTCGGTGCTTCGGATTTTCTATGGAAGCATCACTCCCATTCCCTCACCCCACCCTTTGCTGTTTGACTGAGCAAACTCCTAATAAAATCTCCTGAGTGCCACGGTGTGCCCGGCACCATCCGTAATGGTGTCTTCACTTGTGTCTTTTCTTTCCCTCAAATACTCCTTCACTCTGTATACTACTCATCCTTCAAGGGACAGCTAAGAAACCCTGCCCCGTTCCTAAAATGAGAAAAAAAGTCTCCTCCTCCACTGCCTCAGATGCTGTTTGTGGCGACCTTTTGGTTGACGAGATGTCACCCACCGTCCTTGCATTCCACCCAGTGGTTTCTTCACTGCCCGCTCCTCAAGCCCCATCCTTCAACTGAGGGCAGACAATATCACATTTCTTAAATGAAAGAGGGAAGTGAAGGGGAAGGAAGAACTTGGGGTGGGGACCTTTATTAGTCTGTAATTTAGGAAGCAAAACAGACTTTGTGACAGTCTCACTAGTTGGCTGTCTGTACACAGGAGGCAGGGGCCCTGCTTCATTTCAGGACTACAGGCCTCTGGCTTGTTTTCTAGTCTCCCATTTTGCTTCTTTTTTTGTTTTGTTTTGGTGTTTTTGTTCGTTCATTTGTTTTTTCCTCCACCTCTGAATCATCCCACATGCAGTTGCTGGAGTAATGGCTCCAGATAATGGCTGCAGTGCTGACCGACGTGTGACTTGCACTATTTGAAATCTTGACTAATCCCCAAATGAAGTCCCAAATCTAGACCTTCCACCCACTGACCTTCCCCTAAGCCTGTGACAAAAATATATTTTGCATACATTCCACCTGTAAAGAGTTTCCCTTTTATATAATGCTTTTCATGAAGCATCTTCCTTCTAGAATAACACCCAGATTTCCAGGCTGGTGCAGACACCTTCCATGGTTCCCAACCTGGGAGCCTAAACATTGTTCTATGCTGCTTAACAAGTTCCACCCGCATCATGGTGACTTGGCCCACATGTGTACATAAAGTGTAGCACGTAGCTCCAGGTGAGATTAGAAACTTCTCAGAAACAAAGACCTTCTTACTCAATCCTTCTTCTCACAGCAAACAGTAAATGTCTAGTCAATGGATTTAGAAAGGGTTTACACAATTTTTAAAATTACTATTATCAACATTCACCCAATAAAACAGACTTTAATACCTCAAAGTGTCACTTGAGCAACAATGTTTAATAATTTGCTCTTTGGTTTGATTCTGTTATTTTCACTGAAAACATATTAGACTATGTTAAAAATAAAAACTCAACTACTGTGTCAACTCAA
Organism: Rhinolophus ferrumequinum; assembly: GCF_004115265.2. Classification (NCBI taxonomy): domain Eukaryota; kingdom Metazoa; phylum Chordata; class Mammalia; order Chiroptera; family Rhinolophidae; genus Rhinolophus; species Rhinolophus ferrumequinum. The sequence goes on from NC_046302.1 coordinate 54,571,950, forward strand.
ACACAATGTCAGTAACTGCAAATGTTTCCGTCTTATTAAATGTTCATTCTTTTAGGAATCATTTCTAGGATTTAAGAAAAATAGAGTAGAAATAACACAGTACTTAACTATGTTAAGTTAAGTTTCTTTATTTATATTTACTCACTTATTTAAATGAGCAACTGTGGGTCCTAAAAGAAAATAGAGAGATGTTTTGAGAAATATGATGTCATAAGCTAATGGGAAAGGCAAAATAGTCTCATTTGTCTCCTACACCAATGTCACTGAGCTCTATCTCAGGGACAATAATTGAATCCCCTAGTTCTTTCTCTGATGAAAAATGGCATACGGTAGTTTCCATTTATGTGAGGGATATGTTACACGACCCGCACTGGATTATTGAACCCCATATATACTATATACAAACATACCTATGATAAAGGTTAATGTATACATTTGGCACAGTAAGAGATTAACAACAGTAACTAATAATAAAATAGAACAATTTAAAAAACATACTGTAACAAAAGTTCTGTAAACGTGGTCTCTCTCTCTCTCTCTCTCTCTCTCTCTCTCTCTCTCTCTCTCTCTCTCTCTCTCTCTCAAACTACCTGATTGCACTGTAATCACCCTTCTTCCTGTGATGATGTGAAATGATGAGAGGAAGTGAGGAGAATGGCAGGTATTGTGACGTAACGTTAGGCTGTTATAAGCATCACATGAACACAAGCTCTGTATAGCATGAAATTCCATCTGATCACCGCGATGGCTACTAAGTGACTAATGAGCGGGTAGTGTATATACCTCATGGAGATGTGGGACAAAGGGGTGACTCGTATCCTGGCAGGACAGAGCAAGGTGGCAAGAAATTTCATCATGCTAGTCAGAAGGGTGCACAATTTAACCCTATGTATTGCTTATTTCTGGATTTTCCCATTTAATATTTCCAGACTGTTGTCTACTGCAGATAACTGAAGCCAGCGGAAGCCAAATCACGGGTAAAGGGGAGATGACTGCACTTCCAGTTGTAGCATTCAGTTCGTAAAGAAAACTAAATGGACTCTATCCATTAGGGGGTTGAACTAGGTGGATGACCTAAAACTTTCTGAAGTTTCAAGTTTTTATACGTCAAGAAGGAAATTGTCCTATATACTCAGAATACACACACACACACACATACACCCCTTCACTAAGCTAATCTGGAAATGTCAGTGTTGGGATCATATGGAATTTCACGTAGCCTGACAAGAAATGGGACAAATACGTCCTTAAGAGCTAGCCTGCTGAAATGAGAATGTTGTTTCTTAAATATTCTGCTAGTTAAACAGTGCAATTAAATGCTGACAGAATTCATACCCAGACATCATTCTTATCAGCCACAATCATCATTCCACTAAATCAGTAGGTGTGAATCACATAAGCTCTTCACAGTGCTATTAAATGTGAATATTGCATATCATATCTCCATCCTTAGAAAACTTTTGATATCACTCTTCTGTGGAACATGGGCCTCTCTTTCTGGGCAGATTATGAAGGTGGCTTTTTTTTTTTTTTTTTAATGTAAGTTGGTTAAACAGCTGAAGTCAGAGAAAATTTTCTCACATTCTGACTTATTGGATTGTGAATCCTCTCTCAAGGGAATGGACCGAAGCCACATCAGCTGAGTTATTTAATTAAGACTTCTGTGGGGTCAGTACAAGTGATGCTTTTTGCATTGATCTCTGAAGGATTTGACTTGATAGTCTTAAAATTCTTAAGGGTTTCAAAATCTTAAATTTTGAGAGTTTTCAGAAACTCTGAAATGAAAGGAGAAGCCACCCTGCTTGCAGTCTCCACACCCTAGAAAACCAAACAAAAATAGAAACCAGCAACCAAAAGCATAGTTTAGCAACCAAGGCTTTGTTATCGTGCTAGCTCAACCTGCACGGGAAGCACTGGCTCAAAGCAAAAGCAGACTGAGGGGCCAATGCCGCCCCTGTCAGCTGACAGCTTGATTTTTCCCTCCTTTCTCCAGTTGTTTCTTTTCCTATTGTGTTTGTTTGTTTTCGAACATCCAAAAGCCACTGTGCTTATCTCATAAAATACAAAATACATAAATAAGTAAATGTAATTGTACTGTCAGTTGATGTGGTGAACTGTCTATGGGCAAATTCCTGCAAGGTCACTTTGAAGGTCACTAACAACTACTCCCTAATCCTAGAGAGGGTTCCCAGAGGGCTGCTGGAGAACAATGCCTTTGATGAGAAGAATTTTAAATAAGAATACAGAAGGCCAGAAGGGCCAGGGGAGAGTCTCAGCTTGTGTGGTCTGTGTTCCAGTTATTTGGGTGGGCTCTTGCTCACACATGAAGCCGCACTCACTTCCCCTCAGTAGCACCCACATACCATCAGCACCCACTCTGAAGAGGAAACTCGCTCCCCGTGCTGTCACTGACAGCACCTTAGGTGCTGGGGAAATGGTGGTTGTGGTTAAGAGCGATAGAGGAGGTGTGAGTTGTCTGATTACTGAAAGTAAGAGGAGGAAAACCCAAGGGCTGTATTGTCTCCAGCTACACTAAGAAAACCTTCAAGAGCCACGGGCCAGCGTGGGCCAACTTCAGCTATAGTTCATCCTCTAGCAATTCAGCCAAATACGCCCCTCCCCAGGGTCATCTCGGGAATAAAAATATCTACCTAGAGAAGGGTAAGGTTTGTGTAAGCCATCGTTGCATGCAGAGGTCACAGCCAACCTTATCCCCTGCTCTGGATCACATGAGAGCATTTTCCAACAAGTCTAAAGTAAAAATTCTCTTCTGGATGTTACTATGGCTGACGAGCGTAAAAACTGGATGCCCTCAGGGCACGTAGGTGGCAGACAGAGGCTGGTGTGGGCAGGGAGATGGACAAACAGAAGACGCCTCTCATAAAACCCAAACACGTCCTTGAGCTTGTACACTAAACTTTGTGAGCCATCCAATTATTGAATTTAATTATGTATATAAATTCAGTATTGTCTGGTTTTAGAAGTGGCTTGTTTCTTCTTTTTTGATTTTTGATTCCAGAGCCTCAACCCAAAGCCTAAGAGTTGAATCTTATGATGATTTGTGCTCTCAAGCACACTCCTCTCTGTCTGAGCCAATGAAAAGCAGGGCAATAAAAACAGCCTCGGCCCGGGTTCCAGCGACGAGTCCGCTTGGATTCCCGTTCATTTCACCCTTGAGAAGGGCTGTAACCATAACCTTGCTTTCCACGAGTCTTAAAAGGCTCTTTATCACCTGCCTTCTCTATACACTATTTTATTTCATTATGGAGTGAGATTTCTAAGCCTTTAAAATGTTTCTGTTTCAACAGTTGACTATTTCTTATAGGTACTATTTAATATCGTTTCCCTTAAGTAAAAAAAAAAGTACAGCTGAAATGTAACATGTTACAGAATCCTTCTTCATTTTCGTGTGTGTGTGTGTGTGTGTGTGTGTGTGTGTGTGTGTGTGTGTGTACCTGCTGGCCCACACTGCAGATTTGGACTTGCTAGTCTCCATAATCACACGAGCCAATTCCTTACAGTAAATTTCTTCCTATGTACAAACACATCCTGTTGGTTCTGTTTCTCTGGAGAACACTGAATATTACAAACAGCAATAATACAAGAGATGCGCCAATTTACACTCCTACAGTAGATAAGTCTTCTCATCTATAAAATACTATTTGTACACCCTTTCCTTTAACTCTTCCCCTTCTATAAGGCTGCAACTAGTTTAATTTTCAGGTGGTTAAAAAAGCTGGTTTATTACATATCGTTCAGTGACTTCCCGTGCAACACTCACACCCTGTTAGGCACAGCAAGAGAGGCTGTCCTAACTTCCCACCTTCTTCTCTGACATTGAACTGCCCAACTGGGCTTCAATTTCTTTTTTTCTTTTTCTTTCTTTTTTTTGAAAAAGAAGAATCTATATCATATGTACTGTATAAAATCTTATCTGGAACCCCAATGTATCGTAGGTGGAGCTTTTTTGCTGGTGAGGCCAGAAGAGGGTCCCATCCTCAAAGTTTCTTCCTCACCCTTGAGGCCACCTCTAGTGACAATGAAGGACATCAGAGCCCAGGGTAGAGCCATGTACTACTCAAGCTCTGTCCTCTAGTCAAACAGCGTGAGTTTGTCCCCTGCATGAGCTTCAAACTTCCACTGTGCCCTTCTCCATGCCATCAGTGTCCCTTAAGATACCCCTTTCTCTCCATTCTCTCCTCCCGTCAGCCCAGCCTCTCTAGGGACATGACTTGTCCCTCCCTTGCGTCTCCTTGATTTACTCTGCTGAAGTCAAGCTCCTCTTCATATCGTGTCTGGCACTTTCAGAAGTATCACGCAGTTTTACACTGGCACTGCAGCTGCGCAACTGTGAGTTAGTCTGCGACCCTGAATCTCAGCGTCTTCATCTGTGTAATGGGAACACATTACCTCTCCCACCGTGCTTCACAAGTATTAAATGAGATGACATTTGTTTACTTCAGACACAGTAGGCACCCAGTAAATGTTAGGTAGTGGAAGTGTTTTGGGTGGGCCATCCATTTGTGGGGAGAGGGGTATTTCCATAAACGTAACTACATTTGCTTCAACGAACTAGTAAAGTCAACTAGCTACACTAAGAAAGTAAAGCCAGAGACACGTGGTTTTCGGCCATTTTCTCCATGACCCCACTTTCTCCACAAATTCTGCCATGAAAGGGCTGCCTTGAAACACGACCTCATGTGGCCCATAGTGAAACTATTACCATAGTCAAGCTAATTGACGTATCCTCTCACATAGTTACCATTGTGTGTGTGTGTGTGTGTGTGTGTGTGTGTGTGTGATGAGACCACCTGAAATCTACTCTTTTTGCAAATATCCAGTATTTGATACAGTATTGTAACTAGAGTCACCAGGCTGTACTTTAGATCTCCAGACTGATTCATCTTACATACTTTGTGCCCTTTGACAAACATCTCCCCATTTCCCCACCTCCTGGCCCCTGGAAACCACTGTTCTATCTGTATTCATTGGTTGCACTTTGACAGAAATTGGAAAACCTGACCTGTCAGGGACCCAAGTGCACAGGCTTGCCGCACGAGACAGAGAGGGAAGCCCATCTGCTCTGGCCAGCGTGGCTTGGGTCACGTGTGGAAAGGCTCCCTCGACTTGAAGACTCTCACAAATTCTCTTTCACTTGTGTGACTAATCAGAAGTGGACCAAACATTAAAAACTTACAAACAGCATTTAACAGGTGACTGCACACAACAGCAAATGAGGACTTGTGTGGTAAAATGGAGTCTTTAATAAATAAGTATTTAACTAAACAGATTTTGCTAATTGAAGCTCTGTGTCACTCCTCTACACACAATTATTCTTGAGGTTAGCTACGCCTACAGAGAAAGGGAAAACCAACACATGGACATTTGTCTTACCTCCTGACAATTTGCTATTGCTTATATCATATTGTAAATTATTCTTCTATAATATGGATCCATTAAAAAGAAAGCACTACATCAGATATTATATAAAGCATTCTGCTCAATTTGGGATATAATGTGGGATATAATTTGGGAGATGCCAAATAAGAAGCACATGGCTCCAAATTATTTCCTTCCCTCCACTGTTGCTGAAAAATTCATCACTAGTCATTTTGTATGAAAAGCATAGGAAATAATAATAATGATAAAAATACCTATCATTCCCTGACTACCATGGGCTAAGTTCTTTAAATATATGATCCCTAAATCATTCAACAAAGAGAATGGCATCATTAACTCAATTTACCATTCAGGAACCCGAGTCTCAGAGACACTGAGCAGCTAGCATAAGGTTATATACAAAGTAAAGGCTATAAAACCCAAGTTTTTCCAGTACATCATACCAAATCCGTGGGACTATTACTAAAAGGACTAACACACAAAGCACCAAACCACAATTGCTGGTACACAACAGAGAAAACGCTCCAAGAGATCATTAGACTGTTTTTGAAACGACAACTCACAACTTCTGAAGGATCCTTTCTAGTAAAACCTGGACACAGCAAGAGATGGAGCCAGTGCTTGGTCCCTGCCCAGGATTCACTAAACAATCTAGATTTGGTACTGTAAAAAGGACTGTGAACATGCAGGAGCTGAAGCCAGCACCGACTGCCTAGAGAAGGGAAATAGTACCATGTCTCTCAAATAAAGAGGAAGGTGTCGGGTCACTAAACCCAAACGCTGCCCACATCAGGTTAACCTAGGGTCACTTATCGTTAAGACACTATATGAGCTGTGCTTTCTCCCACTACATTCAAATTTACGAGATGCTTCTTCTACTCAGAGATGATAGCACATTAAGAAAAACAAAATTAATTCACAGTATTATTTCTTTGAAACAATATTCATAGAATCTAGAAATGAAATTAGAAAATATCACAAAAATTGAGATAGCTTCTACTTGGGCTGTATAGAATCAAATGTTGTAGATGGCTAAAATGGTAAATAAAATTTGCACTTACCTGATGGAACCACCTGAACCACCTTTTGCCAATGTCCATGTGGGAAAATATCAAACAAGCAGAGGTAGAAGCCAATGTCAGCTTCAGAGGCATTATGAAAGGACAAAGTCGCATCACTGAGGGACATGCTTGAATTTAAAAAGTGAACCCTGTTGGCATAGGGTTTCCTTATGACCATGCCATAAGTGGGGCTGAAAATAGCTATGGACACTTTCTCCGTCGTACTGATCTTGAACCACTCCATCTGGGTTACGGCGCCCAGGGATGAATACACACATTTTAGAGTCATGTTCTCAGCCATTTTCACCGTTGTGTCCCAAACCATCTCTTCACATAAAGCTGAAATAGACATCAAATTAGTTCTGTTAGACTTTATGATTGAAACACCAAATAGATATCTTAAGCTTATTTTAAGTTTTCTAAGACCTAACAAGATAGCAAATTGAGATCATGGTAAAGGCTAACAGTTTCTACTTGAGTCTAAAAAGGTTTCCACTGCTGGTCATTGGTATTTAGAACTTAGTTTTCCGGAACAAGTGGAAAATTATCTAAGCCAACTGAAAAGCATTATAAATTCTGAACAGGTCACACTGTTCAGGAGTAATTTTCTTTTTTTTTTTTTAATGAAGACATTATCTTTACCTTTGTATACATGAAGAACAGCCAAGAGGAAAGTAAGATAATCCATCTTTGGAAAGCGCATGGGAGGCTGGTCTATAAAAAAGACAATTTTTATAACGTTACATGCAGAGGCCCAGCTCAACGCACGGTTTCCTTCCTCTCAGATATTATCAGTCATGTCTTCTTCTTCTGAAGTATGAACACAGGAAAAAGATGTTAGCTTCAAGGCCAGGTTTGCTCTCGTACAAGGATGGGCACGTTTGAACTGCTCCTCTCTCGGGGAAATAGCTTATTTTCAAGCTTTCATTTTCTACAAAGATTCATTCATTGAACAAATATTTGCTGAGTGTGTTCTCTGTGCCAAGCTCTAGGCAACGAAGAGGCAACAATACATTTAAAAAAAAAAAAATTCTTGCCATGATGGAACTTACATTCTAGTGGGAAGCGACAGAAAGTAAAACAAAGAGGTAAAAAGTACAGTAAGTGATAGGTCATAGCTGCATAAGGGAAAACACAGCAGGAAAGTGTAGTGTTTCTCTTTTGATAGGAAGGCCGCAGAAATCTTTACTGAGAAAGTGAGATTGGAGCAGAGACTGGAGAGCAAGGGGAGGAGCCTGAGGCTCTGCCAGTGTGGACAGCCCATCGGGGCGGCCGTCAGTGCCTCAGGCACTGGCTTTGGGTGATGAAGGGACCACTGAACGCCCTCTGGATATAAATGGGTCATGGCTCCGGGCACATCCACATCTACCATTATGGCGGATTATTTTTTAACTTTTTATTTTGAAATAACTACAGAGTCACAGGAATTTGCAAAGACAGTACAGAGAGGTCCCATGGAACCTCCACCCAGTGTCCCCAAACACTTGCATCTTATGTAAATAAAGTACAATATCGAAACGTCATTGGTTTCTTAGGGTCATCATTGCTCTCTTCCACCTCTTACAAAATAACAGTTCAATTTCTTAAGAATTTGTTAGGAACATATTACCACGTCAGCATAAAAATACAGCGTTGTCTCTACAAGAGGGATTGGATGATGCGTTTGGCCCCTGATGAGAATGTCAGAATAAAACGCAGGTAAGAACTGGGAAAAAGCAGGATAGGAACCACTAGGACAATTTTGCATAATGCCAGTTCTGAACCTCCTATGCGATCGATCAATCCAAAAGTTTATCAGTAGGTGTTCACATACTTAACATCGATATCTAATGTGGGAACTGTTTAAAGAAACATGAAATGAATAATGTAATGATAATCAGAACAAAACTGTAATGTGTGCGTATAATAATGTAAGGTGCCCCCTGATGTTTACATAGCATTCTATTTTCCAAAACCTTTCACCTCTGTGATATTATTTGTGCCTATAACAGCTTTGTGACAGTCACATTATTTATCTGTTACCTCTGTTTTGTAACTAATTTAATGAAACAATAGGCTGAACATTTTACTGAGCTGTGCTAGTACCCTGCTTAGGCCCTGAAGACAAAGCATGAGCAAGAAAGTCTCTGCCCTGAAATCATGCACAATGTATTGGGTCAGACAGATTACAGAGGCAATTTATTATAATAAAACTTGATAATGTCTATACAAGTCATTTGATCACAGAGGGAACAATTCATTCTAATAGATCTAGGAACGGTTTCATAGAAAAAGTACACCAGACCCTGGGCACTCCAACCTGAGTAAGACTTTCCAAGTAGAAAAGTGGGAGAAGGAAATAAAGTTGTGACGACATGGGACATTATCAGGAAATGATTCGATTACAGTCTTCCAGTTGGGGAAGGACAAAAATGAAATTGGGTCTGGATTGAAAGTGCCTTGAATGACATACACAAGAGAGTTCAAACTTGGCCATCAGAGACTATGTTTAGCCATCAGAGATACATCCGTATCTCGGCCCCAAGCACAATTTCTGGGACATATTTCTGTGGCATAAACATAACTCTGAAGGAACTTTTCAAAGCTCTAGCTGGAGCAATTGAAGGGCTATAGGGACAAAAAAATGACAGGAGATTAGACTATATAGATAGAGAGGGTGAGACAATGTTTACCCTTGTAGACTGTCTGACATGATTCTGAGAGCAAGTGGAAGGTACTGAAGGTTTTTAGGTACCAGATGACATGGTCTGATTTAAATTCTTAGAAAGATAACTGAACATCACCCATTTCTCTTTCCTCACTCCTAACAGAAACATAATTTTGCTTGGGTATCCACTACTTCTCCCAAAACACAAAGATATTATGACAAATCTAAGCCATTGCACTAACTACTATGATTAATTGGGGATGAGGGAAGGTAGAGTGGAGAAGCCAACCTTGGACTGAGTTGACCCAATCAAAGGAAAGGTAACCATTTACAATCCATGTCAAAAACACATCTCTCTCTTTCTCCCTCTCTTTCCCTTTCTCCCTCTCCCTCTCTCTGGAATCTTACTGTACATGAACAAGAAAAAATGCTGCCCTAGTTACCACAAGCACCCATCTTGAAGAAAATCAGCCTGAAGACAAAGAGGATGGCAGAGAGAGGCAGGAATAAACTAGGGTCTCGGATGGCATCATTGAGCTACTGAATCCACAGTAAGTATGCGAGAGTCGGAACACAGTGTGAGGTTACAAATTTCGATATTTTATAAGCCAGTTAGAAAACCAGGTTCTGTTTCCTGCATCCATATACATCTGAACCGGTACAATTGTTCTAGCTGCTGCATGAAGACGGGATTGCAGAGAAGCAAAAGGGATATCAAATTTAGGATCCTATTAGCATAATCTGAGCAAGATAGAGTGGTGGCTTAGACTATGGTGATTCCCCCCGAGATGAAGAGAGATGACTGCCAAGACATTATCTATTATCCCAGAGAGATATAACAATGATAGTCATCCTTAACTCCTTGTACCCCAGTCAGGGTCCCGTTAGGAAAACAGAGCCCATACCCACTGGTTCAAAAGAGGGTATTTCATAAGAAAAACTACTAGAGAGGCTAATGGGAGAGCAAGAAAAGCCAAACAGGGGTGGGAAGACAACTCAAATTGGAGTATAAGGAGGAATCCATTTTGCCCTTAGGGGTAGAGGGCGGGGGAAGAACCAGGACTGCTCTTTGTGGAGGCCGCCTGACTGAAGCTGGGACCAAGGCGGAAATCAACCCTACCAGAGATGTTAGAAAAGTCAAGGGATGGATCTATCAGAAAAAAAAGGCAAATGACAAGTGGGAAAACTGATGCTCAGAGAACTTAAATTACTGCTGGTGAAAGGCATCTGTGAAAAACTCAGAGCTGACATCATACTCAATGGCGAAAGCTTTCCCTCTAAGATCAGGAAACAAGACAAGGATACCCGCCGCTATTCACATTGGACTAGAACTTTTAGCCCGAGCAATGAAACAAGAAAAAATAAATGTGAATGCATCCAAATTGCAAGGGGAAAAAAAGCAATCTACAGGTTCAATGCAATCTTTATTAAAATTTCAATGGCCTTTTTTTGAAGAAGTGGAAAAGCTGACCGTCAGATCCATATATTATAGAATCGCAAAGGGGGCCTGAAAAAGAAAACAGTGACACACTGAGTCACCACTTTATGACAACAGCTAGAAGTAAGTCATGTAGAAGATCATAGGGCAGGTTGTCAGATAACTGGTTCATGATATAAAAACATTATTACGTGCGTATTAAACACATGTCAAAACATATATTGTGAGTGAGTGAGTGAATGTGTGCATGTGTGTGCGTGTGCTTGTGTGTTGCCAGGAAAAGAAAGACTGTGAGGATTGGGTAAAATGTGGTAGAGGTGCAGATAGAGAGGAAAGAGGCACAAGGGGGCAAAGCAGATGCCTGCTGCAGTATGCGTGCCGTGGATTCTAAAAGAAATTAGATGTAACATAGCGTCACCCACTCTCAGTAGCTCCTACGCTCAGCTCCTCACTGAACTTCCTCCCGCTAGGAGTAAGGGATCATGGTGTGTGGGAGAATTACTGGAAAAGCAGTACTAATTGATAATAACTTGTAGTAACCCCTTCATTCCCAACGCTTCCAAAGCCAACTGAGCTGAGATGAAGACAGTACAAGAGCACTTGCATTCTGAAGTGACTAAAATCAAGGGAGGTCACAGACACACGGAAGGTGCAGGAAGACATGCGGCTGAAGATCAAGTTCAGCTGTTACCACTTTGCTAAAGATGAGCCCTATTTATCACCATCTAACCAAAGACAAATAGAGAGTACGCTTGAGCTATTTTTGTTGTGTAGGCAGCCATTTTTTGCATGATTTATGAAGGGATTTTGGCTTGAGGTTCTTTTCTAATAGAGCTGTCTGCATAAAAGAACTTCATCCTCAAGGAAATCATTAATCAAAATATTACTGGAGTTCTCTACTATTGAACACGTGTCAGCAAACCACGTAAGTGTGAATTCATCTCACAAGTTCACCTCGGACTGCAGGCCCCCAGGTGACCTGGGCTGGGTGACAATCTTCAGAGGTGCTGTGTTCTTCTCTTGCTCTATCCACACAGACACGTCTCTATCTTCCCAGTGTCATTGCTTCTGCTATCGGTCATGTGCCCTGCTTTCCCACATGTGTCTGCCCTTCCTGGACCCTGGCAGGATTCTGGCCACTACCAGTTACCCACGCCCTCCTTCCCCAGCTCAGGCTGAAACACCTGACCGATACGAGGAGTGACCCTTCCTGTTCTCATTCCATTCCACACTTGCTCAGACAGCTATTGACACGCTGGAAAACAAAAGATTGCCACACGGAAAGCCTGTGCTAACCTTTGGAAATTAAACACTGGTGCTGGCAAGATTGAGGGTGTGAGGTCCTCTGTTCCCTCCCTTTTGTTCAGATGCCAGAGTCTGACAGTGTGCCTTCGGCTGGGAGGTCCTAGCTGTTAAGAGGCTCGTGCTTCCAGCAAGACTTCGACTGGAACCTTACAGGCTAGATTTCTGCTCCCTGCCTCAGAGTCTCCTCAAGAGAACGTTCCCAATGCAGGACATGTGGTTTCCCGTAGACCCTGACACCCCAGGACTCTGGCAAGTCGTAGACCTGCCTCGACAAGGCAGAATGCCTCTGAGGGACCAGGAAAAAACTCACTTCCATTCAAAGCAGTTGGGGCTCAGGGGGGGACGCTCCAGGATAGAGTTTTGTAAACTGAGGCCCATGAGCCCAGAGCAGCCTACTGTCTGATCTTCAAAAATAGTTTCACTGGAAATCAGCCAGGCTCATTTGTTTACACGTTGTCTATGGCTGTGCTACAATGGATAATTACAAGAGACCGTATGGTCTACATAACCAAAAACGTTAACTGTCTGACCCTTTACAGAAAAAGTTCACCAACTTTTATCACATAAGACAATAAAATATTTTTGTTAGTTTCAGGTCTGCAAAGCAACAATAATTAGACATTTACACCCCTCACAAAGTGATAACTCCTCTCCCCCAAGCTACTACCCCTCTGACATCCTATATAACTGCTACAACAACAAATATTTTGATAGTGAACATTCATTATTTAAGTTCATCCTTGCTCAGTCTTTCATGAGGGAAGGAAAGTTGACCCCGATAGCCTGGACTCTGGAAATATTAGTTCCATTTACTTAATTCTCAAGAACCATGCTCTCAGATCTACTATAAATACAATTCTTCTAGAAACAGACTAAGAAAAGGTACTCAAACAGCATCCTTTTACTAAAGCACACTCTTCATTAAACTTACAGGTTTATCGACATCAACCATTCGGCTAATTACAGCTTCCCCCACAGTTCTTTTCCTACTGGATCTCCTTATACCATTTTATGAACAGCCCCCGCTCTGCACACAATTAATCTTAAAAGTGTGACCTCGGCCACATCCAGTCTTTTTTCTAGAAGGTTACTAACCTTGAGATGGGAGAGTCCTGCTCGCTCTGACTCTTCTTTCCCGATGTGTGTCTTGGTTAAGGGCTTCCTGTTTATCGTGGCCTCTTAGTCTCACCCCCTGTCACTGTTCTCGTCCCTGAGTTGGCACTGCTGGAGCAGCAGGGGCTGTCATCCCAGGGCCTGACTCCCCTGTGGTCTTGAGCTCTTCTCCACCCGAACTCCTTCCTGCAGGCGCTGAAGTAAAGCACTAATATTTCACTAAGCACTGTTTTCTGAAGGATTAAAATCAGCCCAGAAGTGTACCTGCTTCTGGAACCATCTTTACCATTTTAGCTACTCAGACGCATTACAAACCCAGATGGAGTTCTTTCTCTTTTTTTCCCCCTGAAGATTCCACAATTAGAAAAGATGAACCTCTTATGTTATGTTCTAACTCTAAATTGAAACTACACACAAAAAATCTCGGGGTTGGTTACTTTGTCTTTTCTTCCCCATTTGTTTCCCTGCCGATCAAAGCACCTCAGAGTCAGAAGTCTCTAAAGTGCAGGAAGCTTCTTTATCTCAGCCCATGTCTAATCCTGTTTCAGTCCTACCTTCTAGAGATGCTGTACAGCTTTGTTTTCAATCTCCCATCCTCTGACACATAAAGCACATGAGGTGGTGTTGCCTAAGAACTATTCCGCCAAGTTCAGCAGCTCCTGTGTCCTAGAAACAGGACAGTTTCTAAGCTGTTGCAAAGGACAGCAGAGTTGGTTTTATTTCTTATTTTGATGTACCGGGTAATGAGGTTTCCTATTGCTTAAACCACCAGGAAGGACTGTGGCTGAAGCTGACTCTGTGCAATTCGTAGAAATACTGGGAAGGAAAGACCGCGTGCGACAGAGGAGAAGGCATTTGCTGGGGGCCAACCTGCCCCACACAGTTAGCCTGCGTCACAGAAGCAGGGCTGGCCTCTTTGTAGACCTCTCATCCTTCTGAAAGCACAGGAGAAAAGAAAGAAATGCCCTCTTATGACACAAATGATTTCTGAGCATTTGTTGAGAAACAGGTAGCTTTCTCCAGCAGCTACGTGACCCGTGTCACTCCCTTCAATACCTCACCACCCTTAGAGAATATCCAAACTGCTTACAGATTACAAGGCCAGACACATCTCACGGCTGCCGTCCTTTCCAGTCTCATGAGTCTTACAAGTTCGTTCATTCCCACCCTGCACTTTAGACCCAGCAGATAGCTTACAATTTGGGGAACGTACTCTACCACACAGTCCTTTGCACATGGGGTTCTTAACTTCTCTTATCCCTCTTCCAGCAGCAAGTCTCAGCTCAGATGTCCCCTCTAAGGGACTCTCCCTGAGCCCCTCCAAGACTGGGGTAGGTATTCCTCCTGTGGCTTCCCTGAGAACCCCGGATATATTCGTTCTGGAACACTTACCACATTCTTTGTAATGTCCCATTCTTCACTGCACTTCTTATTGTAGCTCAGGAAACCCCTTCGAGGCAGGGATCAAGCCCTGCTGCACTACGAGCCTGGCACTGTGCCTGGCAGAGTGGGTGTTCGGTCAGTGTTGGCTGCACGCCAGCGGAGCAATGGTTCCTATCTGTGAGGTGTCACCACATGTGGTGCAGACACTGATTACAATCCAGAGTCCATCCTGTTTCCAACGCTAGTTCTTCTTTTGCCTCATCTCTCTATTTTTCCAATCAATAAGACAAAAGAGGTCTTGATCCCAAAGGCACATTGATCTTGCAGGACAAACCCAAAGAGAAACTTGCCTGATTTGAGCCAACTCTTTTTCAGAATAGCTCACTGGGCCCTGAATTGACTGCAAACATCAGCTGAAACAGTCAATGTCTGCCCAGGCGATTCACACGCCATGAGCGTCTGAGCCACTGTAACAGCACGTCTCTGGGGTCCAAAACTGAACACTTGGTTTGCCGACTCCCCGACTCACAAAATTCAGATCTATACAGGTACTTTTCCCCAATTATCTCTTATAATCACTTCCCAATTCAGCATCCACAGGCAAACACACATACACACACGTCACCACCACCATCATCCTCATTATCACTCATGTCCTATAATAAAGTTACTGCTACTATTAAGGAAGGAAGAATGGAGACAGTTTTTGCTGTGTCTCTGTAGGGTTCATCCTGCTTGGATTCTTGAGCTTCTTGGGGGCTATTGCAATCTTGTGATATGAAGAACCTAACAATTAGCTTTGGATCCATTCCCTCAGGGGCGTGGGCCTCCCAATGTTTTGGCTCCCAGAATGCAGCATTGTTCTTCCCAACACGAAGCTACACAACCTGCCTCAGCACATCCAGGAATTCTTCAAAGATCACGTGATCACTAATGGATCCCAAAGCAAACAGTAGAAACCTTCTGAGGTAAATGAAACTACCTGTTGCCTCCAGAGAACAGTCGCCCTGAATATGCCAAGCAGGAGACAAATGGAGGTGATGAGCAGGAAAATTAGTGGGGCAGAAGGAAGGTCATTACCACTCAGTGAGGACAAAACCCCTATCCCCGGGGGTTTGTTAGTAACCCTAATTAAGGGCCTTTCCAACAGTTTAAAAGTCAAACTACTCTAACATTACCATTTGTTGACAGACGCAGAAAGCACTGCAGAAACCATCACTTAGTCGATGGACGCGGCATCCCGTTAGCTTCCTCCTGCCTCCTTTCCTCTAAGGCCACCAGGGTACCAACTCATGGTTCTAACAAATAGTAAGTGAAGGGAAAACAAGCCTTTATCCTGCCTTTCCCGTACAATTTGCATTTCAGGGTAACCTAAGTTTCTCTTTATAGAAAAATTCAGCTCCTAAGTGGAAAAACCAATAATAGACAATTTTTAAATCACGACTTTGCAGCTCCCGCTAAAATCATAGATTGAGACCATTGTGAGTAGATGCTGAAGCCAGTAAGTGGAAAGTTACTGGGAAGTGACAATACCTGAGCCCTGATCAACCGTAACCTGTCCAAAATGGTACCACTAGTTAGCAGATGAGGCAGGAGGGAAAACACAGCACCACCTGGGAAGTGCTCTCACCAAAGTAACTGAACCTGAACCCAATCTGGCCTCTGGAAGGAACTAGGTAGTCGTGTACAGGAAACAGGGAACAGAAGAACGAGTTCAAGGGCCCCACCAGGAAGCAACGAACTGAACACAGAAAGCAGAGATGCTACAGAACACGTCTCAGGTTCTCAGTAAACCAACGGCAGTTATGATTAACAGAAGAAATATCCCTTGCTCCAGTAAATGTCAAGAAGGCTGTTGGTAGTTTTAAATCTCCTTTCCTAACGAAAGACTCACAGTGACTTTGGAATTTCATAAGCATAATAAAGAAAACTGATTAGCACCTTGATGAGAAGACACCAGAAGACTCTCAACTACATGTAGAGCTAAGACAAGGATACAAGGACGACCGTTATTATGGCAAATATGCTACATAAAGAACTTTTTTCAGCACACACATGCCTATGAACAGAAGACAACGAAGGAGCCACCTGGAACACGCTACCTGGAGTGGGAGCCCACACCTGCGTCTGTCCTGGCTGTCACAAAGCCAGGGCTCGGCGGGCTGCAGCAGGATACCCTCGGGCCCGTCCTCTTCTGTCTCCTTCGTGTGGACCGTCCCTCGCCTAGGAGTCTCAAGGTCTCAAGGACATCAATATGTGCACAGACATTTTCAGGACTCCTGACCCCGAGTATCAAGCCTGGGGCATACTAAGTTCCTCTTTGGGAATTTCTTCTAGATGACCCCAGGAAGCAGGAAACAGCCGTGCTCCACCGAGGGCCTGGGACGTGCAGATGTCTTCTATCTCTTCCTCCCAGCCGTGCACTGACCTCGTTCCTTTCTCCTCTGTGCCCCATATGACTATGTGCTGCTAAGACATGATAGCATTCCCTGTGCACGACAGTCAGTTCGTGAGAAAGAGGGAGAAGTCCCCCCTCCACCAGCAAAAGAACGTGGGCTTTGCAAAGAGACTTGAGTTCAAATCCTGCTCCATCTCGGACTAGCTGGGGGACCGCAAGTCCCCAGCACTTTGATGGCAGCACACCAAGGCAGGCAGCCCCACCCTCTATTCCCAGGAGAAGGGGGGCCACATGTGCCCCACCCTTTCAGGACTCGCACAGAAAAGCTTCTTTGGCCTCTGGAACTCTCCATCCTGCTGCATACCAGGTAATTTAAAGAAATGTTTATTTTCCAAACATTAGATTCTTGCAAGATATTTTTATTGCAACTTTCTGAACTTTTGTTTTTATTGTCCTAGTGGTGGTTCTCCTGCTTTGCTGGTACCCTGAGGACAGTTTTGTCCCTGGTTGGTTACTGTAAGTTATACCTGAGCTGTTCAGTTAACATTTTCACCAGTCTTTGTCCAATCGCCCATCACTATGGCAGCGTGCCTGGCAAAGTAAAAGTCTCCTGCCTCAGCTACAGTGTTGCCTCAGCTACAGTGTTGCCTCAGCTACAGTGTTGCTGCATCTTCCTGGACCTGGAAATGGGGACCAACGTAGTACAGTGTAGACAGGGTCGCATCTCTCCGGCTCCCCAGGATGGCTTCAGTAGACATCTGGTTGAACTGGTATATTTATTAGCAGCCCCTCATTTCACTCTCAAAAGCGTCTTGCTTTGCATGACAAATTCTGCGGTCACCATGAAACTCACTCTCCTTAGCTGTGGGTTTGAAGACCCCGTCCCGGGAAACCTTTAGTCCAGGACAAACCAGGACATTTGGTCGCCATTGAGACAGCAGTAAGCCAGCTCTCCTGGGTCCTGGACCTAGGTGCAGCCCCCCTTTGCTCCTGGTCTGCTCACCTGGGAGGCTGCGGTGTCTCTCCTACCCAGCCCTTCTTGCCAGGAAGCTTCTCGCAGGCTGGCTCTCGAGAAGGCAGGACCAGCGTCGATGGCCGCCTATGGAAGGATGCATGTGGCCTCCCTGGCAGGGTGCGAACCCTGTGCCAAAGGCCAGCAGGTCCTGTGCAGGGCGGAACAGTCCATCCATTCCCTTACCTCAGGGCAGTGGGAATCTACCCATCTTATGCGTCTCGGCTCTGAGGGATAAGCACTGAGCCTTTGGAAAGCAAAAGTATGTCTCGGATGACCCTCTGTTTCACCCACTAGAAAGAAAGTGAGCCAGCTCCATTTTCAAAATGAATAGATGAACCAATATGTAAACACTTTACATTCCTTCTGTGTCCCATTGTGCCTTTTGTCTCATTTTTACCTGCCTTGTGTCTGGGTCCAGGTCCTCCACCTTGAATGTGAGTCCCTTGAGCGCCGAGACTGCCTTCTCACGGTGGTGTCGTGGTGACCATCTGTCCTGGTTTGCCTAGCATCAAGCAGGTTCCCAGGACAGGACTTCCAGTGCTGAAACCAAGACAGTGCCAGGCAAACCTGGATAGCTGGTCACCTCGCTGCACTCCCAGCCCGAGAGCAGTGAGCGTGGAGCAGGTGTTCCATAAACAGCACTTGTCCAACATGACTTAAGTCTTACTTTACAAATTTTAGAATTAAGAGGGGAAAGGTGTCAAAATGCCCAACAGGAACTTGATAAATACGAGTCTCAGCTCAAAGGGCAAGTTTAAGGCTTCCTCCTGCTGGGCTGTCCGTCTCCTGGCAGAGATAGGACCCTGGTTGACCAGACGTGCCAGCTCATTTCCTGGCCACGCACCATGGTCTCCTTCTGTTTCCTCCTGTGTTTCAGGGGTGGAACATTGGGTCCTGCATTTACCAGACCCCTGCCAGCAGGATCCCAAGTTAGATTTTGCCAAGGAAAGGCACTTTCACAAGATCTGGACATCAAAAGAGAAGTAGGATTTCATTTCTGCAGAGCTGATGTCAGACTCCCTGTACTCCGTTTCTTGTATTCTTCTGTTGTGGTGGACAGATGTGAGGGCCTTGCAGACAGGAGGTGGGAAGCAGCCCCCTTGCCCCCGCGCCCCCACACACAGGATCATCCTGGAAATTCCTGCCCCTGAGCTGCAGGTGGCGTTGGAGGGGTCGGTGGGGCACCTGTGCCATCGCAGTTCTCTGACCGTCCTTCCCTGCTCCCGGCTTCTGACTCCCCTCAGTGCCTCCTTCTTCCACTTCTAAGGACCCTGTGATCGCACTGGGCCCATCAGGACAAGCCAGGCTTGTCTTCCTACCGCGAAGGTCCTTTAATCCCATCTGCAAAGTCCCTTTTGCCGTGAAAGGTGAAATATTCACAGGTTCCAGGGATTAGGGTGTAAACATCTTTGGGGTGTCATTATTCTGCCAACCACATGAGCCAAATACAAATTAATAGGTTGCCTTCATTCTTCCCCAAAGTATTGACTCTGATACGTGGTACAGAAGTAAGCGGTGTCATGTGGGAGAACACACGCTTGGGGTTCAGCCCTGTGGTTTGGGTCCTGAGAGCTGGTGGACAAGACGGTTTGAGGTAAGAGACAATAAAAAACAGAGATAGAAAGAAAGAATAAATTAAACTTAAGCAACACACAAATGCATGTGCACACACACGTTTAATTTATTAACTAAAATACGAATTCATTAAACATATTTCTTGTTCAATGTCTTTAGACTTGTTACTTTCAGATAATAGTATTCTGGGCTCCGGGGGGGTTCCCAAAGGGTAGGACCCGAAGGCACCACACAAGAAAATAAGATGAAAACAAAATGGGCTATATCCTAACTCAAAGTCAAGTCCATGGCTGTGTATGCAGCGTGTATTCAATTTTATACATTTGGCTTATTTTAAGGGACTTATACTAAGTTTCCCATTTCCTTAAATCTTCTCCATTATCACAACCACGTTTTCCTCTTGTCCCATTCTTTAAGTTATGCTTATTGATTTCTCTAGGGACCCTTTCATTTCTCCCTTCTCTCATTGTTTCTCTCCGTTCTGAGCAACAGAGTGCCTTTCTCTCTCCTTATATCCTCTCAGATGAACAATCCCACCACTTCAGTGCCCTGAATAAAAAGCTGAGATGTCCTCAAAGTTCAAAGCCGCAGCATGGGCACAATTTTCTTTAGAGTCCAGCTATGTAATCGGACGTTCCTTTACCGACACTGATGAGATTTCAGACTTCTGTATAAAGAGATTGAAACTCTGTATTTTCCTGAATTTATTGAAACCAGAAATTACAATACCTATTGTTTTTATAACTAGAATGCTAAAATCATCTGGCTTATACGTTAATATCCAGGGCGCATTTCGTATTCAACCTTGATGTCACCTCTGAGTTATCTTTGTTAACCCCAAATACTGAAGAGTCCAAGAAACTATTTTTAAAAGCAACTTCTCCACCCTGCACTCGCGGCCATCGTGGTCCCCAAAGCGCCTGCGGAGGACCACAGGGTCACCTGTTCCTAACTCATCCTGCCTGTACCCTTTCCTAATAACTGCCTGAGTAATGATATTGACAGGTGCTTTTCTGATTGTCGCACTTAATCCTTTGACTATAAATATCACAGGCAACGGTTATTGGATGGTTACTATGTGCCTGACACTTCTCTAATGCTGTACATGTTTCACTCATTAAACCTTTAAAAATCTTACAGAATAGGAATTGTTACTATTCTCACATTACATTTGAGGAAACGGAGGCACGGAGTGGTTAAGTAACTTGCCCAATTTTCCCCACTCCTTCTAGGTAGCAAAACAGGACGTGAACCCAGATATTTGACTGTTGAGCCTACACTGCTCACCTCAACACCTCACTGCCCACCCATGGGAGTCAGATTATTCCCCCACTTGACAGATAATGAGGCTTCAGCATTAGGAAACCTGCTTATAGGTCCATGTGTAAGAGCCATCATAGCATACTGCCATTCTTCTGTGACAATCGCCAGGTAAGAAATGTTCACCGAAAAAATTATTTCCTATGGCAATGTTTTCCGAATTACACCTTCCAATTACCACAGACATTAAGGAAAATGTGGATTTTGTAGATAAACTAGATTGGGAAACTTTACACGGTATTCCACTTTTGGAAACACAGAAATCACTCAGTGCAGCATATTAAAAGCTCTGACAAGTCCAGCAGCAAAGAAGCCTACTGAACTTAGTTTAACTCACTGTTTCTCAAACTAGTTTTATGGTGAAATTATATTTTTATATATATATTCTCTATCAGCATATGCCACAGAATGTACATTGGAAAATGCTATGCAGTGGATTCAAATTTAAACATCGTGGCTTTGTTTTCAAAGTCTTGCATAGTTTACTCTCTTCTTCAGCTGTCCAAAGACACTTCTCATTTGTAAATCAAATTAATGTAATTTAATATATCAATTAAAGCAATATCACATGATCACATTGATTGGCACAGAAGAGGCATTTGACAAAATTTCACACCCACTCACAGTAAAAACCTTTAGCAACTTAGGAATAGAAGAGGATTACCTCAGTTTGATAAAGCTCATCTGTAAAAAACCTATAGCTAAAGGATGGAATGCTTTCCCCCTAAGGTTGGGGAGATGCAAGAAGGTCTGCTCTCAGTGCTGCTATGCAACATAGTACTGGATGGCCTAGCCATTGCAATAAGGCAAGAAAAAGAAATAAAAGGAATACAGATTACAAAGAAATTAAACTGTTGCTAGCTTCACATAACGTGATTGTCCATGTAGCAAACCCAAGAAATGTACAAAATCTTCTAGAACTAACAAATGAAGTCAGCAGGTTTGCAGTAAAGAAAATCAACACCCAAAAAGCAACTGCATTTCCATATGTTAATGAACATAAGGAAACCAAATTTAAAAACATAATACCATTTAGGCTCACTCCAAATAAAATAAAGACTTAGGTATGTGATACATCCATACCATGGACTACTACTTAGCAATAAAAAAAAAAAATCAACCAATTGATACATGCAAAAACTTTAATGAATCACCAAGCTGAGTAAAAAAAAAAAAATCCAATCCCAAAAGTTACATAATGAATGTATCCATTTATATAATATTCCTGAAATGATAAGATTAAAGAAATGTAGAAATTTTAGCAGAGGTTGGAGCTTGCCAGATGTAGACAGGAAAGAGCTGTGATTATAACAGGCAACATGAAGGACCCCGTGGAATTGCTTAGTATCTTGACAGTGGTGGTAGATATGCACACCTCCACAGATGATCAAATCCCACAGAATGTAATATAATCAATGCAATGATTCTTGTATTAATATAATCATCATCTTATACAGCTTAATACAATAGGACTCACACACACACACACACACACACTTAGACTGTAGGCAGACTGTACCAGTGTCAATACCCCAGTTGTGATGTTGTGCTATATTGGCACGATATTTTGTAACATGTTCCCATGGGGGAAAACTGGGTAAAGAACACATGGACTCTCTCTGTATATTTCTCACAACTGCGAATTTCTTACAGATGTGAACCTACAATTATCTCAATAAAAATTTCTATTAAATAAGAGAGAAGGCAATAACGCATCATAATTTTTATACTCCTTTGGTGCTCCACTGCCAAACATGTCCCATCAAGAGATGGAACTGGGGACTCTTTCACCTATTAGGTGCCATCAGGAAGAGTATTTAGAAAGCTACAATGCATGCACTACCTGTTATTTTCAGACAGACTGTGATATAGATATAAAATAACATAGGAATTAAAAAAGGAATGTGACATTTTTTCTGCCACTAGAGGATTATTTTATTGGGGGATTAAATAAATGAAAATGATACTGAATAGTAGTGGTTATATCTGAGTCGGCGCATTAAAAGCAATTTTTATATTTTTCATGATTTTTTTTTTATTTTACAAATTTCATATGAAAATGTATTATTTGTACAGATAAGCAAGTTTTACATGAAAAAGAAAATGAATAATTATTTATTGTATGGATTAATAAATGCTACCCTCAAATTTTATGGAACATACTATGATAACACAACCCATAAAAACAAAAACTCTTCAATAAGTGTTGATTGAGCTGAATAAGTTCTGAATGAAAGTAAGTGAGCATGGCCGTCTGTGAGTGTGCTTTAGTCTTCGGCAGACAAAGTCACTGCTAACGTCAATTTCAGACAGATAACAATGGTACGATTCAAGGCAGTTCATTAAGACCCCGTGACTTGAATAGGGTCCCACACAGAGCAAATACTCTTATTTGATACGTGTTTTGCAAAGGGCAGAGACGCCCTCCACAATTTGAGCACAATGATTCTTTATGAGTGCCCAAATTATACACTCCAGTTACATTCACAGCAGAGATTTCACACTGTTCTTCATACAAACCATTCTTTCCAAACTCTATGTTTTCACATTGAAAAAGGCCTCCCCTCTGGGCCTAGTGAACTCTGCTTATCCCTCAGGTGCTGGAGGTGGCCTGGGAACAGTCTATTGCAGCAGCAGAACTCAGGGAGGCCAGTTGGCCAGTATGTAACCGCACTTCCTATGGCAGCTCTGGGGAGACAGTCTCCCCATATGTTCCCAGGGAGGGTGGGGTAGGGCAGAGTGCAAGGCAAGGCCCCAACAAAGGAATTTGGAAGGAACTAACAAAGCAACATGTGCATTTACCCTTTGACCCAGCAATTCTCCTCGGAATCTCCTCTGAACATATATTTCTACAAATACAAATCAACATAGGAACAGGTTTTTAATAATTGTGGCATTATCTATAATAGCAAAACATTGGGAACTAAACACTCATCCGTCAGAAACTGGTTGAATAAACTATGATGCATCCATGTAATGGAGAAACAGTGAGGAAGATCTGTCTGAACTCAGAGTGACTTCTGAGATATATTTTAAAAGAAAAAAGAAAAAAGATAAAAGAGCATGTGTACAGCATACTGCCCTTTCTGTAAGAAAGAAGGGCTAATTTAAGGGAAAAAAGTATATATATTTGCTTATTTTTGAAAAAGTGATATAGAAGGGACAAATCAGAAACCAATGATGATATTTACCTGTGGGGTTGGTGGGAAGCGGGTGCGGGGGCAGGGGTCCGGGTGGGAAGGAAACTTCTCTGAGCACACCTGTTTATAAGACTTTGACTTTTGAGTTCTGTATATGTCTTAAATGTTCAAAAGAAAACAATTAAATGAAAGGACAAAAAAAATCAAATTAAAATGGACTAGAAACGAAAAATTAACCTAAGTATGTATCAAATGCATCGCCACACAGAAAAAAAAAAAGAATTCCAATCAATTGGAACTCAGGTTTCTGTTAACTTTAGTACTAGGACTATATTGTAAACACCAAAATAATTGCCAAAAAAAAAAAACAAAAACAAAAATCTTGACGTTAACTTGGTGGTAAAGTAGGACCAACTTGTTGGTTGTGGCCCTCAGCTAGTGATTCTGAAACTATTTCGCTCGAGTTGTAGAACAGAGGAAATGAGTAGGTACATTTGCTCTGACGTTACAGGGAACCAGGATTCTCACTGTGAGGAAGAGAGATACAAATATGGAACTGGGAAAGAAGAAGAAAAACTGCGTTCCTGATGGTAATTGATGTTATCAGTGTAAACTCATTAACTTTAAAAACCTGTTTCCTAACGCTGTTCACCTCCCAGTGGGTCTACAGGCAGTGACAGCCCAACAGCCACGTACAAACTTACCTGGCCCCAACCCCCTGCTTGGTTTCTGGATCCCATCCTCTACTAAAGAAACCAGGGCTCCTTGAGAAACTGCTGATTGCAGCCTGGGACAGCGAAAATAGGGAACGACTCTCTAACCATTCTGGGCACAGATGAAAACAAAGTGCAAAGTGCAAAGCACACGGAGCGCCAAACCCCCGTCCCAGCTAACAAAGGTGACTGCTGCTTCCACATCAAATACAGCTGAGCTGCTCCCCGTCTTCCCCAGCTCCTGCCATGAAGACACAGCACCCAATCCAGAGCAAACCCTCATTCCTCAAACCCCCATCATCTCCTAACACAAGTTAAATCCTACCATTCGGCCGCACTAACACCTCCTCTGGCAAAGCCCCACCACCTGCCCTGGCGGGTGGACTCCCTGGCTGCAGCAGGCATCAAAACTAAGTTGCACTAATGGCTGTGATTCTGGTTCTGAATGAGGGGTCCACACACCCCACCCCACCCACATGAGGGAAAGCATTTTGCAACTATATGTCCTGAAATACTTTGTGTCAACGATTGTGCTGGATCACATTTCTAGGATGTTGTCAGAATCATACAGCCTGAACGGCGTTTCACAACTCATTCTACCCAGTGCGCCCTACCTTGCCTTGCTGGTCCCTAGAAACCACCATTCTCAAATCTCTTGAGTGCTTCTTCTTATGCCACATTCCTTAGTAATACGCCTATGTTACCAAAACCAAGGGGTTCATTTGCTTGCGCACATCAAAACCAAAGGAGACACAAATGGGAGTTTGTAGCAAAGAAAGTAGAGGTTTATTTAAGGAAATGGCACCAAACCTGGAGACAGGTGAGCTAGCGCTCAGAGACCTGGCTCCCCAGTGGCGGGTACTTTACAGATTCTACGGGGCAAACTCATAAGACACTGGGGTTAGAGGTGCTGGAAGCTGATTGGTCGGAGGTGAGGTGAGGGTAATGAGTCATCTCTTCAGGTCTTGAGGACAATTCTGAGGTTTTTTCTGGAGTCTCTCTGTCCCGTCTAATGGGAAAGTGGTCAGGGGGTCATTCCACCTTAGGGCTCAGGAAGTGAAACATAACTCAGGTCAAGACGTATCTTTATCCTGCCACAGGTCGGGACTGTGCAACCACTCTGCTACCTGGGGTTGCTGATCATCTGGGGGGAAACCTAGGTCTCCAAGGCGCATAGAGAGAGAGGCATATGATTTCTAGAGCTAGGATTTAAAACTAAATTAATCAAAGCCATAAGTACCCTGGGTCTCAATTCCTCCCTTTTTTTTGATCATTCCTCTGTCTCTAGGGAGAAGGGGCGGCACCCGCTCTGGCTACTTCCTGCTGAAAAGGGGTGGAGGTCAGGGTCAGAGGAACGAAACTATCTTACATTCGATTGAAAATATTCTTTATTTCCCAATTTACCATTAATACTCTGTTCTACCATAATGTTTGCTTTTTCCCTGGGAGCCCTGCTTTTAGTCCTAAAGGTGAGACATTGAGTCAAAACATACAGCCTCTAACAGCTAGAAAACATAATATGATAAGGATTATCAATATAAGGCATCCCTGTAATAACCCATGCAAGAGGCCTTCCATTCCAGAAAGTAGCCAGGAAAAGAGATGGTTTAACAAGTTTTGTTTTTTCATGTCTTGTATCTAAGTCGCCTTCTGCATGATTCTATTTATCTGAATCCCATGTCCCCACAGGTGTTACTGTGTAGCATGTTACAGGTGTAGCATGTTGTATTAGCCACGGCACAGACTCCTGGTTTTGCCAGCAAGTAATCTAAAGCAAGCCTATCATCTAAGGAGCCATGTGCCGAGGACTGTAAGGTGGTCTGTTGGCGTCTCTGAGCCTGAGCAGAACAGGCCAAATGGATGGCTATACAGGTTAGATTCCCTAATATCAGGTATTTAATAAGAACTAAGTCTGTGAAAACAAAACAAACAAAAACAAAAGGTTAATGATCAGAGCAAATTATAAAACAGCTTCTGAGGTTGTAAGCCTGTCAGTCGAGATTTCTAGATAGAAGGCTGGAAGCGTATTTTGTAGTTTGAAATGTCTCTGATGACGTCATCAGGTGCTAAGGTAAACTCTCTGCAAGGCTTACCCAGCATCATCACTAAGGTTGTTTAAGCATGAGTTGTTGTGGCAATTTTTGGAATTTTATATCAAGTTATCCATCTTGAGCTTGCATGGCTTTGGAGAAGGCATAAGGATGGTAGGAAATTGGAAACATGTTGGGAGACTCATAGCAGCTATTGGAGGAAAGTAGCAGAATTCAGGATCCAGTCCAATTTACAAGTAGAAAACAAAACCCAAAAGACAATGAACAGCCCTAGAATCCAATATCTACAAAGGTATATGACAGTTTCCATTGAAACTTTATTTTCCTCTCTAATCACCTATTTTTACCAAAGATAGCCAAATTAAGACTAATTTATTTGCAAAATAACTCAAAATAATATCAATTAATGTTCTAAATTAGCAATATCCAGCGGTGGAAATATGCTATATCTAGAACATACATACATAAACATACAGATAAACATAAACAGAGATCCCATAGCTTTCATTTTGAAATGCTAGCTTTTGTGTTCCCAGTACAATGCAAAACCCAGAGGTAAAACTGGATCCAAATTAGATTTCTGGCGGATGGACTAACTTAGGATTTTATTCAGATGACAAAGCTTTGCATGATATAAGAATTCCTTTAGAGCCATTTAAAAATTAATTTATAATCAATCATAGAATGCATTCCACTGTCTCCAAGAAGCCTGAGAGCCTCTCTTTCAATGGTGCCCCTTCAGGTGGACTTGTCCACCAACACAAACAACAGAAAACGGAAAGCGAGTGCACACAATAAAGGTGGGAAGCTTAGACAATAAAGAAGTGGCTTCAGAACGTCTGAGTCTAGACTGGCAGATTTTCTTGCAGAAAGATGGCGCTAGGATGGAGCCTGAGAACAAGATGGCAGCTGCCACATGTCTGGAGATGGAGATGATGGGGGAGAGGAAGGAGAAGCTTCAGACACCATTTTACCCCTCAACGGGGGGGCAAATAGCAAAGAGGAGAGGGCTTTTTCCCTTTCACGCTGGCTGCAATGGTAAGGGCACTAAATCCTAACCACTAGAACCCCAGAGATGTGTGGGTTAAATTCTGACCATGGGCCACATGGATTCCTCTCCGGCACCAACAAAGTTCAGGTGAGTGAGCCCCGGACGCTACTGGCTGCTGGACCTGGTACAATGAAAGCCCAGGAGGGGTGTATGAAGTCCCCAGTCCCCTGGGAATGGCTCAAAGGAGCAAAGGGAGAGAGCAGAGCCTCTCTTCTACGGGGCAGAAGGCTCTTACAAAGGAGTCCACTATGATCACTGAGAAACTCAGTTCCTAAAAGTCAAATCACTAAAAACAAGTAACATCGACAAACAACATATCTCACTCACAGTCATACATTTTCCCCCCACACACAATACTTTCAGGTTTAATTTGCCAGCTCTAGACCAAGTTCAACTAAAAGTTTCAAATAATACACAAAATTCCACGGTCAGGTTCAAACACACCAAATAATTTCAATGTCCTAGGATTAGACACTTTTTTACAAAGAGGACAAACAGAACAAACAGTTACAAGATCTGGCAATTGGGTCAACCTTGTATCCTTAAGTTTGGCAAGTCAGACAACAGAGACAGGGCAGCAGGTGGGTTTGGGTGTCCCAGACTTCCGGCCATGCCTTGGACCCTGAGTATTAGCCCCTCCAAGGGGACAAATGTCAGGTCCGCCCAGCACACTCCAGATCGGCAAACAGCTGCCCGGAGTCAGGCCAGGTCGAGCTCTGCTTCTCCGAGCTCTGCTGAGTTGTGGTGAGAATTGACCCCTGCTTACCAAGAGACTAGGCAGACTCACTGACCAACAAACACAGTTTTAAAGAAACTAGCAGAGCAAGCATAGAAGTGTCTCCCTCTTTCGAGATAAGATAAACAAACAAGAGTTCTCAGAAATTGGTTCCCTCTTTGGTTCCTGCCAGGTTTCCCCAAATCCAGGAGAGGGTTGTTTTCCCGGGGTGGTCACCCGCGGAACCTTACCAGAAGATGTCTTTGATTTCCAAAACTAGAACCAATTCCAGATCCAGACCTTTTCAATTCCTCACTTCTTATGCTGTAAACAAAGCGTTGTAGGTTGGTGGTGCCTGGTCACAGCCTCCACCTCCAAGCCCGACAGGCCTGGGCAGCTCCTAGGCGGGGGCTGGTGGCATAAGGGTAATGAATGTTTCTTCAGGGCTTGAGGGCAGTTCTGAGGTCTTTTCTGGAATCCCTCTTTCTGGTCTCATGGGAAAGTAGCCTGGGGGTCATTCCACCTTAGGGCTCTGAAACATAACTGAGATCAAGATGCACCTTTATCCTGTCAGAGGTCCAGACCATGAGACTAATGAGCCGCATCTGTGCTACTGTCTTCTGCTGCCCTGGGGGCGGCTGATTATCTGGGGGGAAAGCCCGGGCTCAGGGGTAGAGAGAGAGGGACATGATTTCTAGAGCTAGGATTTAAAAGTAAATTTAACCAGTCATAAGGACGCCTTAAGCGTTATTATTTGCCCTCTTTTAGCATATTATCTCTGTTGCACACATGAAGGAAAAATGTATTCAAACTCAGAGGAAGGCAAAACGTGATTGTTTTGATGGTTCAGAAACGCGAAAGCCTTTTCTCCTAGACCTGTCTGACCCTCATCTGACACGCTTGGGGAATGTAGCTTTACTTTGTTTCCAAAACATTTATCGATTTTGGAAGGTGATGCAGCTGTTTTCTTCTACGCACATCCTTGTTCTCTTCTCCCTCCCACCCTGCCAGTGTCGATTTATCATAATTTTTATAAGTTGCTCATCGGTGGTGACATGACGACGATGAAATGCTGATCATTCCTTTCTTGAACAGTTTCTCTGCCAAGTGCCACCCAAACTCTTCTCAAACGTGAGAAATCCCCTTCTCTGGTCACAGTGTCCACAGCACAAAGCACCGTGATCTTGCTTGTCCTGCAAATATCCCAACGTGGTTTTGCCATCAAGGACCACAGCTGGAATGGGAGGAGCCCTGCTGAGGACGAGGCCTCAGCCGTGTCCCACACAACACACCACAGTAAAGGGACCGGAAGTGGGCACCAACATGAGTCTAGTTGAAATGCTCATGTCACCCACAAGTGTCTGTTAGGTGCACCCACTATGGAGGAGATGGATTTCGGAGATGTGGCCCTACTGTTTAAGTAAATCTGGCATTAGATATGACATGGATTCCTTCCCTCTCATGTTACCAGCAGATGAAACAGCTGACACCATTTTTATGTGGCTCTGTAGACAGAGTGTTATCTTTACTTTGCAGGGCTCAAAATACATTAGCAACATTCTATCTATATTTGATCCTATAATGGGGCACTGAGACTATTGTACTGTAGCAACCCACAGAAGGAGGTGCAGTGAATTCTCTGAGTCTAACAAGCCGAGGCCCTTGAAGAGGATGTGGGAGTAGAAAATGAAGACAAGCCGGTGACTGAGAAGGTTCTAGATGCTACCACCGTGAAGCACACTCAGTCAGGCAGTCATTTTGACAAGGTCAGCTGATCTGAGAGTAAAATTGTTGCCCACTGAAGATGTGGACACATTTTAGAAGAGGAGATAAACATGTACTATTTGTAGTATATGTTCATTCTTTTTCGAAGTCAATCATTTATTTCTTCATTATTTCTTAATTCCCATAACTCTCCATAAAAATCTACAGACAAGAAGACCCCAAAAGCCCTGCACGTCCGGCTGTGACTGACTGTCAATATGAGGTTGTGTGAGGGCTACCATGACAATGTAAGTAAACTGAAGTTAAGGGATAAGAGAAAATGTCAATGCCTGATGACTCTGCAGTGTGTTTCCTGGACTGTGGAAGAAACAGTAAGTCCCCTGGGCGAGAGGGGCCACTTAGATCTAAAAGGACATGAGAAATCAGGCCCAAAGAGAGGAAGATGGATGGACGGAAGGAATAGTTAGAATGAGAGGTTTACAAGGAGACCTCGGGTCTTCCAAGGAAAGTCAATAACTGAAATCAGAGGAGGTGATATGACATCTTGGGGGAGATACACAGAGGAAAAAGAGCTGAAGGACGTTTTTAGTAAAACTAAACCATAAAACATACCAAACCAAACCCTAAACCTCAAAATTTCTAAAGGGTCCTAGAACGTTCAGAAGACAGATCTTAGAGTGGGTTCCAATTCTCAGAAATGAGAACTAGTACATAGCTGAGTGGAAATAAAAGTGAAACATAGTCCTTCTCACAAGTGTTTTTACTTTAGCAACCATTCTATAACAAACCATCAATAATCATATTTCTCTTCTGTAAAATAGAGTACCAACAAGGTATGCTAGATAAGAAAAAGATCTGGAGACTCAATAATACAAATTGAGCCATCCTGAAATGCTAGAAGAACAGTATTCAGGTTCCGCCGGACACACACACACACACACACACACACACACACACACACTCACACACACACACACTGAATTCAAATATATGAAACATCTCACTTAATACCCCAAGCAAAGGGAAGGAAATTAGTGACTGTTTTCTGAGTACTTGGGACCTACAGTTCTCTGAGTATGGAACAGAAACAGATCAGCAGTCATTTTCTTTCTCATGTGGTGACTGTATTAACTTGATCTGTGCTCTTAAGAGCAATAAGCGAAGGGAGACAGACCTATAACTGTCATCGGGCCATAGAAAAATAACAACACACACTCAAGATTTTTCAGGCAGTCAGGTTGGTGATTAAATGTTTGGCATCCGACTGTGACAATTATTTTTAAGACCACTGTATAATCAGAAATACACTACTTGTGGGAACCCGTTGACATTCAAGCTGTGGTAGGTGTCATGGCCCAGCGCAAGGTGACGCGGGCCAAGTAAGTGCATCTGCAGATGAGGGCAAAACTATTTTACACCTAAAATATTGTCAGTAGGGAAAATCTTGGGTTGTATGTTTTTATAACACAATAATACAGCTCTGCTACCAAGATGCCTCCAGACTGCCGGATATTGTTACTGTTCATTCATTTCGACTGCTGCACGATATTCCATTGTGTAAATGGAATTGTGTAAACGGCTAATTCATCGTCTCTCATGCTGATGGGCGCTGGATGTTTCCAGGTCTTTACTATTGACACTTTTGACGTTTCTCTTGATGCTCATATTCAAGAGGTCCTGCTAGGTTGTTACTTGTTCATGTCCAGCTCTAGGAAGTAATGCCGAATTATTTCTGCAGTGATTGCAGTTACTTGCACTGCTCCCTGCAATATACAGAAAGCTCCTGTGGATTTACATCCTTCCAACACCTGTTATTGTCAGACTTATTATTTTTTGTTACTCTGATTGTGGCCCCCATTCCTATCTCCCTAAATGAAAATGAAGTTGAAGACTTTTTTTTAAAACATGTGTATTAGCCACTGAGTTTCCTTTTCCTTGAAATGCCTGCTCATGATTCTTGCCTATTTTTCTAGCATTTTTCAGTTGATCATTTTTGGTAGAAATTTGTCTACTGCTATTTTTTTTTCCCCCAAAGAATGAATGTTTGCCTTGTTCATTTTCTATATTGCAATACCTTTGATCCTATTTCATTAACTTCTGCTCTTGTTTTCTCTCTTCAACTTAATTTAGACACTTTCTGTCTTTAGTTTTGTAACTTACGATAGAAACTTGGCTCTTAATTTTGAGGCCTTCTTTTAGGCAGATTTAAAGCTAAAAATTTCTCTTAAGGATAAAAAAGTGAGAGAACTTTCACTTCTGCTGCATCCCACCAGTCTTTATGCATAGAATTTTCATTATCGTTCAGTAAGTTTCCATTGTGGTTTCTGTTTTAATTTGTGGGTTAATTAAAAGTATGTCTTTCAACTTCAAATATACAAGGATACTTTACTGGACTTTTCGTTATTAAATTTTAACTTAGTTACATAGTGGTAGGAGTCCTTACTCTATATGGACCTACTCTTTGAAATTATTGAGGCTTTCTTTGTTACCTGATACTTGATCAATTGTAAATGCTCCATGTGCACTGAGGGAAAAAAAAGATGATTTCTCTAATTCCTGATTGCAGAATTCTGTATAGATTTATTAGGTCAGTGCTATTGTGTTATTCGGATTTTCTACATCATTTTTGAGTTACTGTCTGATTGATCTATCAAAAACGAAGAGCATGTGTTGAAAGCCACTCTTGTGATTTCAGATTCATTTATCCTGTAATTCTGCCATTTTTGGCTTCATGTATTTTGAGGTTATTTTATTAGGTGCATGTATGTTTAAAATTGCTGTGTTCACCTTGATGAGTTGAATGTTTTATCATTATAGTGACCTTTTTTATCTCTTTTTGAATTTTTTTATCTTGAAGTCAATTTTATTCTATATTAATATCAGTCTTCTTTTGATTACATTTGCTTTTTAACCCTTTTATTTCAAACTTGTAAACAGTATATACTTAGATTTCTTAAATTCAATATTTCAAGGAGCTCTTTCACTTACAAGTTTAGTCTATTTACTTTTAGTGATATATTTGGATGCTTTGTCTTCTTAATTTATTCTTTCAATTTATCCCCATTTTTGTTTCTTTTTTATCAATTCTTATGAAAACAGTTTGATATTTGCATTCTCCACTCCGATAATATAGCATTCTCTTAAAGCCTTGTTTTTCCCCTCACTAATGTCCACCATGTTGATATTATCTAAACTTAATATTTTTCTTTCACATGTCTTATGGAAGCATAATACACATATAGTAACATGAACAATTTTTAAGGCTTCTCACATATGCATACACTTGTGTTATCACAACCTGGATCCAAAAATGAAACATAGATCAGGATACAGAAGGCAGCCAGATGGTTGTTCTGTGCTCTTTCCAGCCAACATACCTCCAAACTTACCATTGCTATGAACTTCTGTCACCAGAGTTTAGTTTTGCTTATTACTGAACTTCTTTTAAGTGGAATCATCCAGTACTCGTATGTTCGTTTTTTGTGTCAGGCTTCTTTTGCTCAATTTAACATTTTGACATTTTTTCATGACGCTGTGTTTATAAGTACTTTGTTATTTTCTTGTTGCTGAACAATATCTCATTGCATAAATATACCATAATTTTAAAATTTGTTCTCTTATTAATGGGCAATTGGGTTTTTTCCAGTTTGGGGTTATTATCATTTCTCCTGGGAATTTTTTGTTTTTGTTTTTTGGCCTTTGATATTCTTTAAGTTTGCAATGAGTGTAGATATATATTTTTCCTTCCCTCTCTTCTTTGGCTTTCTATCTCTTTAAAAATAAACTTTGTCAACTTTTTTTTTTTTTTTTAAGATTTTATTGGGGAAGGGTAACAGGACTTTATTGGGGAACAGTGTGTACTTCCAGGACTTTTTTCCAAGTCAAGTTGTTGTCCTTTCAATCTTTGTTGTGGAGGGTGTCATTCAGCTTTAAGTTGTTGTCTTTTCAGTCTTAGTTGTGGAGGGCGCAGCTCAGCTCCAGGTCCAATTGCCGTTGGTAGTTGCAGGGAGCGCAGCCCACCATCCCTTGTGGGAGTTGAACCTGCAACCTTGTGGTTGAGAGCCCGCGCTCTAACCAACTGAGCCATCTGGTAGGCAGCTCAGCTCAAGGTGCCGTGTTCAATCTTAGTTGCAGGGGGCAGAGCCCACCATCCCTTGTGGGACTCGAGGAATTGACCGGCAACCTTGTTGTTGAGAGTCCACTGGCCCATGTGGGAATCGAACCGGCAGCCTTTGGAGTTAGGAGCATGGAGCTCTAACTGCCTGAGCCACTGGGCCGGCCCTGTCAACATTTTTTGGAGTTAGTAAATGCGTTTCCATTATTTCTTCAAGTATTTATTTTCAGTTTTATTCTTCTCCATTTGTAAGAATCCTGCCATCCAAATGTGAGCACTTCTACTTCTATCTTCCATATCTCTTATTTTTTATATTTTTATTTTCTATTTTTGGTCTTTTCTTCCTCAATCTTGTTTTCTAATTCAAAACGCAGCTGGATTCATTCTACTATTTGCACTACTTATTAAATAAAGTCTTTTCTCAGCTTTCATATCTGTCGTACGTAATGTTTTCTTGTCCCTTCTTTATGACTTATTTGGGGCTTATATTTTTAATTCCTTCCTTATCTCTTTTAATGCATTTCTTTGGCTAATTTAAAATTCTTGTTCATTTGTTTTAATATTTCTGCTTCCTTTGGAAAATTTCCAGCATGTTATTTTCCTTTTGAAGTGGTTGTTCTTGTCAAATATCTTGTTATGAGAGCTCATTTTCCCCCAGGAACTTCAGGCAAATACAGTGAAGGCCAGCCCGTAGTAAGTATGAGCCACAGACAGCTCACTGGTGGGAAGTGGTGGGGAGTCCTGGGCACAGTTGATCACAGCCAGCCACTTCTCGCTCCAAAAACACCCCCAGGCAGTTCATCACCCTTCGTTCCCCCGCTGAGAAGCAGTGTTAGGAAGAGACACTGTTGAAACTGCAGTGCCTCGACCTGGGCGTGTGACATGACAGGGAACAGGACATGGTGGACATCAGTGAGCTCTACCTGTGATCCAGTGGTATCTCACCATTCTCCCTCCTTCCACCCTGGGAGTGAATTCTGCAGGAGGGATCAGCAGTCCTGATAGGTCAGCATCTTGGTTAGTACCAGCCCCTGTGTTTTTAACAATTTCAAATCTTTAAATCATACAAGCAAATGCTATACATGTTGGATTAGACTCTATACACTTAAAGCGTCCCTACTTGGATCAAAACTCACAATCACTGTGCAGGAGCTATAGCAGGCTCACCTTGCAGATGGAGCTGTGGGTGATCAGCGTGGAGAAAAAATGGAAGATTTAAAGGGATGTAATTAGACGTCATTCCCTACTGCAATGGTACCAGGAGAATAAGCCTTCTCCCCAGTTCTCATGAAGTCAAACTATGAAAATTGCCTTTCGGCCTCTCCCACTGCCACCTCTTCTAGTTCTGTGCACAGCAGTGTCACATTTCTGTGAACTGAAGTCAGGGTCACACAATGCCTGCCAATGCCAAATGTGGGCACTAAGAAACAGGAACTGGAAGGAAGCTTGCAGTTGATTTGTGCTTTTCGCACAGCATCGCTGATGCAACCTGTCTTCTGTTTTTTCCACACTGCTGGAGTTGCAGCTTACACAATTTTCAGAATTTACAGTTCAGGTTTCAGAAAGCTGGTATCTATATGCTACCTCCCAAAAAGAATATCCTGAGGAAGATTCCTAGTAAGCAATGGGTCTTGAAAGTTTAGATTAGTATCTGTTTCATGTCGGTGCTGGTTATATTTTCAAATCGTATCTGAAATATTTTTTTCTCTTTCTCTACTGAATTAAAAAATATTCTAAGAATTTTAAAGCATTTTTAAGTAGTGCTTTTTGGCTTTTATTCTTTATGTTTATAACTTAACAAAAATCTATTCTCATAAAAGAAATACTTATGGATGTGCATATTTGGACAAAGTCAACATAATTTTTTAGCCTAACATTCATTGATTCATTCATTCATTCATTCATTCATTCATTCATTCATTCTTTCAAAATAATATAAATTGAGCACCTGCTTTGTGCAAGGCATTGTGGGAGGCAGGGAGTTACAAGTTGAATCAGAAGTCACGTCAAGCAGATGGTGGGAACAATGACTATATGCAAATCAACGTAATACAAGGGGGAAAGGACTGATATAAAAGCTTAAAAAAAACTAAGCTAAACTGAACTGAACTGGTGTGAAAACTCAAAGAATAAAGAATTTCCTCCCAGCTGGGGAATCTGACACAGCTTCATGGGAAAGGTGACATTTGATCTTGGCCTTTTAAAACAGGCAGAAAGGAAACGTGAAGGTGGGTGGGGGCACACTGGTGAAGGAAAGTTAGAGAATTAAGTCACAGAGGTAGAAGAAGAAAGGGCATGGATTAGCAAGCTAGAGGATGTGAAGAAGGTAGGTGAGTCGAGAATGACATCTGAGCATGTACACATATCCCCTGGCAACCTTTGTTCCTAATAACCGAGCCCGGCAAGGATGAGCCACAAAAACAAACCAGAAGTTCAAGGTTTCAAGATGTCTTACAAGCTCAGAGTGTAATAGAACCTCTCTTGATTGGCCACCCCTTAATGGATTTGCTAAGATTGAACAATTCTCTCCATTCTCCCAATAAATACACTGGCTGATGCCAGACACGTGAGCTCGGGGGCTGGTGGAGGCAAGTTTCACACTGACCGAGATCTGGGTGGACTCGTTCCTAAACCGTTGTCACCACTCCGACTGGAATTACAGAATTTGGTTAAATACTGACGAAAAGTAATTAATTCTGTAAGAACTAAGCTGACCTCTTTGCAAAGAACTGGTAACAAAGGAGTGACAAATTGTTGAATTTGGTGGAGTTAACTGTAAAGAAAGTCAGAAACAGGAGAAATCTGAAAGAATCCCTGGATAAAATAGCAAAAAAGAAAAAAAAAAGTGGGAAGAGGTTGGTGTTTCGATTGCTTAATAACTGTCTTAGTTTTTGCTCCACTTCCAGAAACTGAAACTGGAAATTGTCCAGATGCATTAGGTGTGATTTATGCCAAAAAAAAAAAAAAAAAAAAAAAACGCTGTGAACACCACAGGAAATATATTCAGAAAAGGCCCCAGACCTTAAACAAGAGATGAGATACTGAATACACATTTACATATTTGAAATAAAATGCTAAAGGTACACATATTAATTTTTCAATTCATTTTATTTTTCAATTAGCCAGGTTTTCGTCACTATCTTTGAGAGTGCCAGGGTCTGCCTTCCCAGACATGTTTCTCCACAATACGTCAATGAGTTCTGACAGCTGAGGCTTCCATGTTGTGGGGATGAAATCCACACAGAGCGTCTGGCTTCACGTTGGAAAGTCATCTTACTTCATTCTCTGACATTAATTTTTCTAGCTCTAAGTGCACCTAGAATTAATCACCAATTTTACCCCAAATTATATCATATGTTGTTCTATTAAATTAAGTGGAACGTGGGCCCCTGGGGCAGACATGCGTGATTCCCTGATGGAGCCCCCATCCCTTTTCGACCAGCCTGCACTACTGGATGTGGCAGGGAGCCCAGGTAAGGCCTATAATCCTTGGAGTGACCACACGACTGTGTTCTGTCCAAGAAGACATGAGGGCAGGTTTTGGACCAGTGTTTTGGGGAAGGCTCCTTAAAAGGGCAACAGAGCCGGGGAAATCCTCTTCTGTCCTTTTCCTTCCGCCGTCCACAAGGTAAGTTGCTGAAGGAAGCATGCCTCAACGATGGCAGAGCAGAAGGATGGGTGCTTGAGTCCCTGAGGACACCGTCAGCTAAGGACTGCCCCCGGGGGCTTGCCTGGCTGTGGAAAAAGCAACAAAAGAGTAAAAAGAAAAAGAAATTTCTCTCTTACTGAAGCCGTTATTATTCTGGGCTTTCTACTCTGCAATCATGGCTTCGCCTAACAGATATGAAAGGTAACTTTAACCAGGTGTCATACCCATAAACTGATTCTTTGCAATCCAATCTTTGTGTCATCAGAAAGCGATTAAAAATAGTAGTTTTCCATTTTATAATGTCTTTTCCCATGGTAAGCCAAGGGAAGAATGTTCCAATAGCGTATCTGAAGAAATCACATTTCAGGCTTTGCCCAGAACTGCGAGCAGTCTGCTAGGAGAATGGGGAATGTCGCTGCCCAGATGAACCAAATGGGGATGCAGACGCTCCACAGGCACAGCCACGGGCAGAGGTAAAACCGTAGGGGAAACATCACTGAGGAAGGAGAAATGCATGGGAAACTTATTTCCTTGGAGTCGACATTAAAGCGCATATTTTTCTCTTGGCTTTAATGCAAAATGAGAATGTATTGAATGTTACTTTATGGATCCTTTGCGGACCATTGTTTTGAAAGAGCAGATTTTTCTTTTTCCTGAAGCCGATTTCACAAATGCAGAAGAAACAGACGAAGCACAAAGATGAACGTCGTCGGGAACATTCCACACAGGCTCAGGCTCAGGCTCAGTCCTCGGCTCTGGCTGCCAAGTCTCAAACTCCCCGGGTCTTGGCACAGACTCCCGTACACCCTGAGCCTCAAGCCCAGCGCACGCTCTCAGTCCCAGCTGACTTCCTCCTTGGGTTTTGTAAGAATTTTCCTGTGAGGAATAACTGAACTCAGGAAGAATAAACTCTTAGTTCCCCTGAACTAAGTGTCCTAATCACAGGAACAAGAGCTTTTTATCACCCATTCCCCGTAAGTGTTTGGAGCACACAGATCAACATCAGGTGGAGAGAGGAAGATGGCTACTCCCAGCGGAACAATTCTTAGACTCGGGTTTTCTTTGGGCTACTAAGGTTATCATTTGTTGTATTTTCCATCTCCACAATTCAAATGGACACAGCGCGATATTCTACCAACTGACAATCAAGACAACCTGATAAGCAGAAGAATGAAATGTACCAAGTCACCTAAGTGTATTTAGCACAGGACGTAGGCTCTCCATGCCGACCTGCTGTCTGTGCCAGCAGGGACCTGAGG
This sequence comes from Rhinolophus ferrumequinum, assembly GCF_004115265.2. NCBI lineage: Eukaryota > Metazoa > Chordata > Mammalia > Chiroptera > Rhinolophidae > Rhinolophus > Rhinolophus ferrumequinum. The sequence continues at coordinate 54,611,022 of NC_046302.1, forward strand.
CCGGTGGCCACACGCATCCGCCAGAAACTGACCATCTTTTCGTAATGTGGGGACCTGTGTTCCGACCACACAACTCACTTCCCAGCACAGCGCCCTCCCCACAGGGATAGAGGATGCCAGGACACAAAAGATTAACATTTTAATGAAAGAGGATGAATTTTTGAGAACTTTATAGGAACAATTACTATTGATCATCTCAGAGGCAACCCACTGTGTACCAGGTAGAACTTACAAGGCAGGCATCCTTCTCCCCAGGGACAGTGGCAGAAACGGTCTCCACGGCTGTGTGCGGGAGGGCAGGGCTGAGTCCAGGTCCACAGGACTCCAGAGCCCACAACCCTCACCGCTCTACTACCATGTCCCGCTCCCTGCGAGGGCACCTCGTTATGGCAGGAGCAGGGGTGCTGGTCACTGCGTTCCCCGTCAGCCTGGCAAATTGGAGGAACCTTATGGGTCAAGAAGCAGATCTCAGGAAATGAGAGACACACAAGGCCCAGCCACAAAGACTAATGACGGAAAATTATTGCAGATGATGAGTGTATTTCACACTACAAAGGAAAATCGGTGACCAGCAGTTAAATGGGCGAGTTCTGTTTTTTACCCATTCTTTACAGAACACCAAAGAAAAGTATACCCAGTATTCATTTTCGAAAGCGATTTTAGGAAGAGTGGGGAAAGGCTTTAGCTAGGTCAGCTAACTATTCTACTTGTTTTCTCTGTTTCCAACAGCAGTGGCTGCCTACTCCCCCAAACTGCTCTCAACCTGAAACCCAGAAGCCTCAGTCAGTCTCACTGTGCATGTTCCGGTCAGCACAGCACAGCTTCTGTGAGTGCATCCCTAGCTTAGACACACACGAACCCAGCCAAGCCAAGACGCCAGGAAATGGGAACTCTGGAGACCCTAAGGCATGAACCACCATGTTTCCCCGAAAATAAGACGTAGCCGGACCATCAGCTCTAATGAGTCTTTCGGAGCAAACATTAATATGAGACCCGGTCTTATTTTGCTATAATTTTACTACCTAATATGATAATAAATATAATATTAATATAATACTAGGTCTTATATTAAGTTTTGCTCCAAAAGATGCATTAGAGCTGATTGTCAGGCTGGGTCTGACTTCAGGGAAACACAGTAGGCCCCTTCACCTGTTTTCTGGCTTTTCGCCTACACGAGGGGTGTGGGGTAGCATTCAGGAGACCCGCATCCAAGTCCGGATTTTATCACTCAGTAGTTGAGTAACAGGAAGTGATTTTCATGTTCTAAGCAGTTTTCTGCAGTCAGGGGGATTCATCAGTGGTTCTCAAACCGTGGGGTGTAAAGCTTAGTCTGCTAACCATTCTCCTGGACATTAGGACTGTGGTCCGGGGGCCCCACGCATCTGCATTTCAACAAACATTGGGGGGGGCGCTTCTGAGGCTGGGGAGTCCCCAGGGGAGCACCGTGGCAGCTGGGGGATGGCGGGCCAGTCACCGCAGGGCCCTCTGCTTACCGGATCCTCACGTACTGGCTGGACATGGTCTGAAGAGACACAGGTTCTAAGGACCAACATGCGGACCTAGGGCACGATGTGCCTGAGGTTCACGTCCCTGGACACCAACAGAGGTACATGCAAGTCTCCAGAAGCCGTTACCTCTCTCCTCTTTCCAGGGGCGGTGGTCCTTCTTGGCAGCACAGGTCCCTGCTTCTGACTGCAGGGTTCCAAACCCCCCTATGGCACTATCTTGGACTGCTATGGAAAATGATAAATTACAGTTCTTCCTAATTCCAGAGAACTGAGGCCACACACGCCCCGATATGTCAATCAATCAACCAATCAATGAACCATAAAGGAAAGGACCATTTCCCTGAAGAGACCCAAGTTTTATTTAAAAAAATGGTGTGTCATCTGTAAGATCCAAACACAAAGGCAGGAATTTCAATGAGGAAAAAAGAAAAGGAGGAAGCATAGCACAGTTGTTTAAAAACATCGGGCTTATTAGCAGTGACAGTGGGTTCCAATCTCAACCTCATATTCACCAGCCACAAACATATCACCCAGCCACTCTGAGCCTCCATTTATTCACCTCTAACACAGCGATAACAGAAGTATTTTAGAGGAAAATAGGTTAAATCATAAACATTCTCAGATTAGTGCCAGTCACATAAAAAGTGCTCTTGAAATGGAAGTTACAAAGAAATCCAGCGCATTATTCATCAGTGAGGGCTTACAAGGTAATATCAAGAAAATGACATAAAATGTAAGAAACCAGGAGAAAAGGCAGAAATAATTCCTAAGATTCCTGCTCTTAGAACTGGTGAATTTTTCAGACTATAGGCACGTCCTCTGTTTCAAATTAACTTGGGCTTCCCAGAAACCTCTGAACCTCCTAAATCTATTTTTCAGATCTCTAATCAATAATTTTCAGACACTACAAATTTATCTGCTTCAATTTCAGTATTTAACATATATTTTGTCCTCATCCTTCCAGCTTAAATAACATCATCTGGCTTATCTTATTAATGACAGCAATTTGCCAACAGCACTTAATAAAAAATATTGATTTTTTTTTTATTACCATAATTCAATTAGAAAACTTCTTCCTAAATGAGTGTATCTGTGTGTGTGTGTTTACACACACACAGATACACACACACATATTAGCTTTTATTTTTCATTTCTTAGACACAATTTTCTCACTTTCCAAAGTGTTGGGAAACCTGCTGAAAGTGATTACTACTTGACTTGATCTTGATTTAAGTTCTGAGTTCTACACAACATGCTAGTTCAGAGGGACGTCACAGAATACTTGGCTGATCTTCTGCTGCTGGATTTTTCAGTCTCGTTCCTATTTTGAGCTGAACTAGAATTTGAACCCAGACCCATAAACACTATTCCTTCCTTCTTTATTACATATTATTTCAGAAGTTGAAAGGTAAAAAGAATAAAATAGAACAGATTTACAGATTGAATGGAAGGAGTTAATCACTAGAAACTGCAGAAAAAAGCTACTCACAAAATTATACACATTTACATACAAATATCCCTTCACCACTATGTATGTTCTGGACAGTGTGAAGGTTCGAAAACTAAGCATTTGTGTTGACAAGAGCCAAATTTCATGGAAAAAAATTTTGAAAAAAGGATATCAGAACATAATGTCTTACTTCAATTCCTAAAGTTTATATTCATGAGACTGATAAAAGTCTGCAACGACTAGTCAATTTTCAGTTTCTAAAAATAGTTTATTAAATAACTGTTAAATAGGATTTTTACAAAGCAAGGTGCATAGAAAAGGGTAAAAATGTCTATGTTCCCAGAACTTTCTATGCCTTTTTGCATTATCTTCTAGTCAGCTGCTCTGACTCAGAGAGCTGGTATGAAATGAAGGGGCGGAGCTGGATGTCACCAGGCCACTTCTCATCGGGAAGGAGAGAGGCATCCCCGCTCGCAGAGGCTCGGCCTGTCTTCAGACAGCAGCTGTGCACGATGCTCGCGTCCGGACAGCTCTTCTGTGGGCAGCCCCAGTCCTCAGGAAGAGTTCAGCTGCTGGGCGAGGCTTTCGAGACATTTCAAATAATAGGCATTCAGAGGGTTTTCTTCCGAGCTTGAAAAAGCTGAGAGAGAAAAATAAGAATATGGAAGAAAGAGTTTATTAAACTTAGTACTACATGTACGCGTGGACACACATACACCAACATACATCAACAGGATTTACAAGTAACTTGAAGTTCTATTTAATGTCTTGATGTACCAGGAATACTTTACATTACGGGAATAGTGTACAGTGTAAAAAAATTAAGAAGTCTCAAAATTTGTATTTGTTCTTTATTAATGGTGTGGCCGAAGAGTATAAACAAAAATCAATGCACCCCCGTAATGGATCCCATTATCTATAATCCCGAAGGAATGCCTGCTTCTTTTATGTACCATTCCTCCTAACACATAAACGCTAACATAACTCAGTGACTCACTACTTCCAGAAGTTCATCATCACATCCAGAAACAAAACAAAAAAGCCCATCGGACACTTATGAAAAATCGGACTAGACCCCAGATCCAGTACAGCACAGGAAAGACACAGCTCAGTGTCGCAGCATTAAAAAGGTTCAGAGAATCATGTTCACTGAAAACGTGTGTCACTTAAAATGAAAACTGCACTTTGAGAGGAAAACCCTGCCTCATTGTGATTACGTCACTGGGCAGAGTGGATTCTGGGGAGATGGGATCTATTTTTGGAAGACTGTGACTCAATCCCCGGATGTTAGACCCCAAGGTCAGTGCTATTGTGGCCGGCTCTTATCACCTGAGAACACACTTTAGCAGAGTGGTAGCCATCAGCAAAGCAAGTTTCGTACAAGAAAAAAATGACTTGGAGAAAGATGACAGACATGTTTTGAGAAACTATTATATTTTATTATTTAAAAACTATTATAATGAAAACCACAGACCATATACCGGCTCACAGTACAACGCGTCAACAAAAAAGCTCGTCGCACATCAGTGTAAACCGTCAATGTAGAAAACTGTCCTTTTGCTGTGAACTGTCCAGCAGACATTTCATTAATCCGACAACGCACTGAACAGCTCCCAAGTTTAACTGAAATGCCTTTCATAATGACACTTACTTTTCTTTGCTAAGGAATAAGCTTCATCCACTCTTCTTTTTATTGATGGGTTTTTCAAAGTCGTTTTTGCCTGAAGATAACACAGAACAATCCATTCATTAGGTCTGTTTCTAAGTGTTCGGGATCAGGAGACCACGTTGCTCCTTGTGCCTCTGCTGACTACCGTGTACACAGGACATTATAAGCTCTGACGACGTCGCTGCAGAGTTCAGATGAGTACATCCTGGTGGGCCAGGCCACATCCTTCCCTGACTTGAGTCTCTCCTTACCGTCCCATGTTCTTTCTTCCCTCTCCGCTTACCCCTTCTCTCCTAGCCTCAATTTACTATTTTAAACTTATTATCTTATTTCATATTCCCTCAAACCTCAGATTTCAGATCAAGTATATCAAACATTACCAGTCGGTCAACAAATATTTACTCAGTGACTACAAAGTGCCAAATCCTGTGCTAAGCCCTGAGGGTCCCCGGGTGAAAGTGACAGCAGCAGCCTCTGTCCTCGTGTGCACTGACGCCATCCAGCGGGGAGAAGGCGCTGTGCAGACAAGGGACAACTCGCTGAGGGCACCATCAGGGAGGGCTATTTATCCTAACATTGTCACTTGGCCACTGTTTAATCACTAGACACACGCAGGCATTTCTCTCAGGAGTGAGATGGCTGCAATGAAAGAGAAGACCAGAGGCCTGGGAGAAAGCAGGTGCCGAGTCCCCACCTGCCTGCAGGTCCCCCAGGGAGGATTGGGTGCTGCAGCCCAAGACCTGAGCGTATGTCAGTGATGACACGTACTAGAGAAAGGCAAATCACACAACTGGATAAGACTCTGTTACTTGGTTTTCTTTCAGGATGCATTTTTCCTTGACACATCTTGTAGTAGAAATAATCTACAATAACATAACACCAATACGGCAAATCAATGTATATTCACAGGGAACATTCACTCGCTCAAGAGAGACACTTCTGGAATGAGACAGTCTGTTAAAATTAATGAAGACGATGTCAACGGCAGGCTTACTCATTGTATGAATGCACAGGGCAATATGGGTCTCTGACTTCCTTTTTTTCTCTTGCTGATGCTCCTCTGAGGTCCCTGGATACATCCTCAGAGGCTTCCCAGATATGACAAAGATTTTAAAAACTGACCTTTTGATAATTGTGCATGAGAGCCCAAAGCGCGGCGGCTCCAATCCTCTGAGCATTTTGATTCTCGCTTTCCAGACAGGCAGCTAGCACACTAACGACTTTTTCTAATAATAAACACATTAAAAAAAAAAAAAAGTTCAGTCGCAGACATTCGGAGCATTCTTACCTTAGACGAATCTGACAGTCTTTTGTTACCCCATCACAGTACATCAAAGTTGGTGTCACTGGACTACAACAAAAAAACCGTCTTTTACACCGTGTGGTACATGGAAAGACAAGCTCAAAACAAACTGTTGTCCTCACAGGCAGAGACTGTCAGGGCAGCAGCAGCTGCCTCATTTTTTCTGCCCCTAATTCAACGATGGTACATTCATTTAAAGACAACAATAGTGGAGAAGTAAGTAATTACACAACGAGTTATATTAATGAGCTCTTCAATTATGGCTCATATTTTGGTGTGCAGGAAAACAGATTGGCTCTTGTGATACATTATAAAGACTGTTATATGAACCTATCAATTGGATGAGATACTGCATAAAATAACCATCAAGAAATACCATATTAGTTCAGTCTTGGAAAAAAAGGACTAAACATTTTAGAGAAATGTGTGTGTGTGTGTGTGTGTGTGTGTGTGTGTGTAAAAAGTGATTTAAAGCATGTCAACACACAAGATACGTCTCTTTTTCTGCAAAGCTAACCAGAGTGTGAAATGAAGACTTGCAAATTACCTGCAGCAGCCTACTCATTTCTAAGTGAAGATGGCGAAGTCTAGTCCCAAGCAGTTGGTCACGATGTTTCAGAACAACATATGAACCTACAGTATTACTTATTTTTTATACCATTAAACCATCAAATTATTTTTCCTCTATAATGTGATTTTAAAATCATGTTGCATTCTTAAAGGTGAAACCCTTGTTACTGGGAACTCTCTCTACACATTAACCACTCCCCACCCCAGCGGATGCATCTAATTATACCGTCACCTGGTTGAGGGCAGCCTGTATCGGCTGTGGTGGATACTCCAACCACAGTGGCAGTTTATTTTAGGGGCTCAATAAATACTAGTTCGGTGAAAGATTCTATAATTAAGGCAAACAAAAATGCTGTTTAAGTGACTTTATTTAGATTTTTTATATACATTTTAAGGAATTTAAAATCTCTTACAGAAAAAGAAGCTGCTCTGTGAGCTGTGTAGTGGAGGGACAGTGTGGGGGCCGCAGTTTTCCCGCCAGCACCCCTATTGCCAGACCACCTCAGCGGCATCCTCCGGTCCCCTGCTTCTCCTGTGTCAGTCTCCTGCTTCAGCCTGTATAGTCAGCTGGTCAATTCCTCAGGTGAGCTTACAGGGGGCAGCTGATACTCTTAGGGCACATCACCAAACGGTGTGCTCCGTCTGATAGTGTCATCAAGGGATATTTTTATATATCGTCCAACACTCAGAACACATTACCCATGATCAAAGAACTTTAGTTACTAGCCAGTGACTAGCTCTGAAATACTTTTAAAAAGTACATATATAGGTCAATTAATGTGGTGTTCCTTTGGATAATGCAAGGCAATCAATTTAAAAAAAAATTTTTTTTAATGTGTCATATTTAACACATTTAATGTGAAATATAACACATATACAAAATGCACATAAACGTGAAACTAATGATATCGTATGTCAACTGTACTTCAAGTTTTTTAAAAAAGCACATAAAACATTTTTAAGTTTAACAAACAGGTATGAAGTAAACTCCCACATAATCTCGAGAGAGTAGATAATAGTAAAACGTAGTTAAATAATTAGGAAGTGAAGGCTTTTGAATATTTATTACCTTTCTTAATGATATTGATTCAATTATGAGGTTAGGGATGTCATGTTCATAGCCTGAAATCAGCTACAGTAAGAGTATTTACACCATGAAAATCAACAAATGCTACAAATCAGAAATGAATTAGTGATAAAGCTACAAGAGATTTCAGTGTTATGAATTTTTTTTGCATCAGGGCAAGAGAGCATTTTAACAATATAGTACACATCAGATTTAATGACAATAAATTTCTTGGGAAAAGACCAGATTGGGATGCAGTTCCATTTGTCAAATCATGATTGAACTGCAACCACAGACTGGCTACAGATACGAGAGTCCAGCTGAAGTCAATGCAGATATTTTGTGAGAATGAGCCGGTCATACAGAGTTGAAAATAAAGAGTATCACATACTGTACCAGAATCTGTTAAGTTGTATGCTTTAAACCAGTACCGTTTATCAATTTATATATTCATATAGTATAGACATAATAAAATTTCTACATATTCAATATACATCCAACCCCCTCTTCACCCACCAAGAACAAGTAGTTAAACATTTAGCAAAAGTCGTTGGTGTCCTGGTCAGGTTTTACTAACGTTCTGCTAGCTTCACAAAACGAGCGATTACCTCCTCTCCGTCCCCTCTCTGTAAGAGTTGGGATCTGTTTGGAATTACCTGTTGCTAAAACGTTAGGTAGAACTCACTTGGTGAAGCCATCGGGACCTAGGGTTTTCTATGCAGTTAGATTTCCAGCTAATACAATGTCTTTCATAGTTATTAGACTTTGGGTTTTTTGGGGGGTTTTCTCCTAAATAAATTTTTCTAAGGGCAAGTGTCCATTTCACCTTTTTTCCTTTAGTTTTTTTCCTATCTCACTGCCCTGCGAGGCAGGGCCCATGATCGTCTACATTTAACAACTGTGGAAACTGAGGCAGACCCAGGGAAGGGGGCTGACACAATGGCCGCGAAGCATGCCCCCACGGAGGCCTCGGAGCCAGGTGTGGGGTGGGGGGAGCGGCACGCAGAGCCGCAGTTCATTTTGTCAGTTAAAAGCTGACCGGACTTCTAAAACCTTTCCCTGCATTTCTAGCGTTTAATAATGATTATCAGAAAAACAGGATCACGACCACACCCATCGCAGAATGGAAGCAGAGTCATCCACTTGGAAAACTCCGTGTTTCACAGAAAACAGTTCTAAGGAAAGATTAAGTGAAACATATGAAAGGAAAAGAGTATTATCTGGTGCATCTAAGACGTACTCTAAACTGCGCTAGGTGCTTTGCATGTTTCCCAACTCATCTCTACCAGAACCAGTCCAGGAAGAATTCTTTTACAGGTGCAGAATGGGACCCAGAGAAGCCTCCCCAGGTGACGCAGGCCTGAGCACCAAAGGGCCTGGCGTGCGGTGCCGGCTGTGGGGTCTAGAGCCGGCCTCGTCTTCCTTTACGATAACACAGGGCCTCCTGTGAAAGTCACAGTCCTCACAGAAGCAGCACACGGTTCCAGAAACAGATCTTTCCGTTTCTGTCTGTTGCCAAGCTGCTCGCCAGGGCGCACCTGTCCGGCCTGCGTCTCAGAGAAAGTCTCCCTAAGGCTAACTGTCCCCTGCGGCTTTGGCTCTGAATGCTCCTGCCTGGTCAGGATCTCAACCAAACATCCACTGAGAGCTCACGCGTGACACACACAGTTCTAGGTGCCACAAATAAACGTGAACAAAAGAGACAAAACCTCTTGGCCTTGTTAGAGCTTCTGTTCTAGTGTGGGCAGACTGGGAACACACACACATACCAAAACACATACCGTATGAGCTGGTGGAAAAGCTGTGGAGGAAAATTAAGGAGATAAGAGAGTGAGAGAGAAGGGAGAGGAGGCTGGAGGGGCACGGCGGCCAGACAGCTGCCACCGACGGGGCAGCATCTGCTCAGAGATGCAGAGGAGTGGGGGGGGGCAGAGGGGACAGTGGAGTGGCGCCACCAAGCGTCCCGCTCACGCTCCTCCTCCCGCCAACTCCGGGCTCCAGTGGGCCCCTCAATGCCGTGACCTGGTAACCCTGGGAGACTCCTGGCAGCTCCTTGGTGGCTGGAGCCACGTCTGGCTCATCTCTGGGGACAAGAGTCCCGCCCGATTCATTCTCAGCCTCTGCCCTCCACAGTGCCTTGAACACAATGGGCGCTTAGTAAGTAAGTACCTGGCGAATGAGTTATAAAACCGCTTTGTATTTTCATATGAATACAGTATGCTGTGAATAACCACACGTGGAAACGGGCGTGTGTGTGTGCGTGCGTGCGTGTGTGTGTGTGTGTGTGTGTGTGTGGTGTGATGCGAACACTCACCGTTAGCCAGCACCTTGGGCTTATTGGCAGGACTGAAACAAATGTTGTGAAAAATGAGGAGAGGCAGGTGGGGGCTGCTCTTGTGCTTGAACTTGCTCAGCTCTGTAAGCGAGTCCAAGCAGCCATCGAGCCTCAGGATCATCTGCTGCCCGTCTTCTCGCAGGGACATATTCAGGAGGAACTTCAACCAAAGGACGGCCAGGTTACTGAGATGTCTGTTTCCTCCTTTTGGCAATGTCAGAGACAGAAAGTTCTGTAAGAAGTTACTCTGTGGGGAACAGAGAGAACGTCATTTTCCTCTTGAGCCTCTGCATTCTTTTCCTAGTCCCCCGGAGACCAATTCACCAGCACTCTGCTCTTCTCCTCACTGTAATGTCTCCTTCCTCCAACCCCTTCCCAATACTCCACCGATACTGTTTCCAGGTACAAGTGGAAAAGCTAAGGAGAACAAAATAGTGCTCCCATTCTAACTCTTACGCATCCTTTTCTGATGATGGATAAAGTAACCATAGTTCGCTCTTAATTATTTAGGATTGATAATTCAGTTTGGGAATTATGTCAAGCCTCCTGAGTTTTCTCTATCTATTTGCCTTCTGGCCATTTCGCTGCTCATCAAAAGCTATCCTGTAGGGAGGAAAAATAAGCAAACCCCACTGATGGTTGCCCCAGGGGAGGCGGGGGGGAGGATGGGTGAAAAGGTGAAGGGGAATAAGAGGTAGAAGCTTCCAGTTATAAAATAAATAAGCCACAGGGGTGTGACGTTCAGCACCGGGAAAACAATCTAAACTATCGTAGTAACTACGCCAGGTGACAGAGCATGGTGATCATGTCACAGGGTATATAAATGTCAGCACCCTGCGGCGTCCACCTGAAACTAATATTACACTGTGTGTTGACTACACTTTAATAAAAAAATAAATGAAAGATAAATAAAAATTTATTTTAAAAACTCATTAAAAATGTATTAATAAAAAAATTATTCAAAATGTTATTAAAAAAGAAAAATAATCCAAATAAACGTTCAGCACCAGTTAACAACTCTGGCAGTACTGAGGATATTTGAATCTTTATAGCTACAAGTGTGCTAAAAAATAATCTGTGGGTGCATCTTATATTCAATTTATCCCAGCCGCTTATCATTACAGATGACTTCTCAGGGCTACATGTCATTCTAGTAAACTTACAGATGCGACAAGTCTATTACTGGAACTCTAAGAGTCATTTCAGTGTCCAAATAACACCCCTGCCACAAAACCCCGCCAAACTCTTAAGTAGGTAAAAGACAGTAACTTACTGTCTTGAATAATCTCTATGCAAACAAAGAAAGAAAGTAGGAAGGGACAATATCCAGAAGGAGTCCAGGGAGTGCGGCAACCACAGCCACGTACACATCTGATCAGGAAGCAGAAATGTGACCACTGAACTCTCCTAACTGTCCAGGAGACCTCATCTCTCTCCCAGTTTCATAACCTATCTGGCTGAGTTCTTGGGTTCTCCTGCACTTAAATCGAGACGATGGCTCGAATCTACGATATAAATTGAACGCTTTTATGTGACGGGCTCTGAGCACACGGATGAAGCAACCCACAGAAAGATCAGCAGCATTTCCCAGCAACAAGGGAACCGGCCGCTGTGCGCCCTGCGCGTGCCGCCGCCCACACCCACCACCCACCTGTCGGCCCAGACTAGTGCTTTTGGGATCCATCCCTTGCTTTTCCCATTCAGCTAGATTCTCCAGGGTACAGGCGCTCTGGGGTTGACAAGAGTGATAAAATACATGACAGTGCTTTACACTGTGAATATGCTGTGGGCGCTCCTTCTTGCTGCTGGGCCTCAAGACGCAATGAAATGACACCAGGTAGAATATACAGAAACAGGCCACGGTAGAGAGAAACCAGGCCTTTGGGAATCTCAGTTGTACGACAGCATCAGCTACGTTTTCTAATGTCTGCAGACGAGTAACCGAGCGGTACCAGACTAAGTGTCCAGGGTGCACTGTAACTCAGTGCAGCAGAGAAGGCTCAGGGGTTCGTCTTTAGGGCAGAGGAAACAGAGTCTGACCACCTTATACCAAAATTGGCTTCAGTACAGTTCCAGAATCAGAAATGGGGACTTGAAGATGCTAAAGCGGTCATTTTGTATAACCTAAAAACGAAGGAACTGAAGCTGAAAGACAGGCAGTCTCCAGCTCCAAGTCACACCTGAGCCTGAGGCTGGCATTTACATAGCATTTGGGCGTTCTTACTTTGCTTCCTACCAATATGCTTTGGAAGGAAGCGGCTGAAACCACTGCCCCTGCCCCAGTTTGGACATGCTTTTCTCTCCTTCTCTCTTTCTCTCCTTCTCTCCTTCTCTCCTTCTCTCTCTCTCTCTCTCTCTCTCTCTCTCTCGCTCTCGCTCTCGCTCTCTCTCGCTCTCGCTCTCTCACACACACACACACACACACACACACGAAGAAGACATCAGCCGTGTGCGGGTAAGCAGACGGCTAGCTCCAGTGAGAGTAGTCGGCCCTGATTTGCACCTTTTGCCGATTAACACGGTGTGACTACCATCACTATGGCTGATTTCAAGACACCACCGTGATGTCAACCGGCTTACAAAATTCCTGAAAATTAATGCCGACACTCCTGAGCCAACATGAGCTAGCTCCAACACACCACTGAAAAGATCTTCCCTGAGTAAGACTGCCATTTACTTGGCGATTGCCCTCAAAGTGTTTTGTTGTTTTTTTGTTTGTTTGCTTTTTGCACGGTGGGGGTGGAGATGATGCAGCAGAGGAAAAGGACACTCAATTCTTATGAGTACTGCAAACTTTTGCAATTTATCTTGGCCTTTATGCGAAAGAAAGAGAAGTACTCAAAAAACCATGTTCTACTACGTAATAGGTAATCTAATCATTAAAATTTTAAGGGACCTTCCAAATGAGGGGTTCTGTTGACACACACCTAAATACAGTCTAACTGAATAGCTGTACTAGAATTTGCCTCAAGCAATCAATCCCTTTTGAAGTACCCTAAGATAAAATCAGTGATCGGAAGTCAAGTTCGGGGACTGATAAAATCGCCTAGCATGCCATAAAGAAGTTAGGTCTAACTTAGAGAAAAGGGCTGTCATTGGATTTCATAAACCACTTTGACAATGTAAATGGAACTGAAATTGTAACAGTTCAGTGTGGTCTTGTTTAAAGGCCAATATATTACTTTTATGATTCAAATAAGCGGAAGACAGCTGTCTTTCTAAAATGCTCATTTTTGAGAGTGATAAAATATAATCCAAAGCTAAGAAGATAAACTAAAAGAAATGGTTTGATCGTATTCTATCTTCTGTCACTTGTCATGTGTCATGTCCCAACTGGCTTTAAACAAAGTAAACCTCTTAACCCTTTTACAATCCTTTAAAATAAAATGTCTTGAAATCATAATAAATGAATCCTAGAAAATGAGTTCTAGGCGTTTCACATATATCCCTGATTGGAAGTATTTTACTATCCTTTTTATGATACGAAGGAAGTTGCAGTACTTACTTTTTGAATCACTCCTTTGCAGTCGTGAGACAAGGCCAAGTTTGAAAGACACAGAAAAACCATGTGCTGCACGGCAGTGTTCTCGAGCGGCGTCTGGGAGGCCAGCCTCAGGACACAGAGCATCAGGGAGCTGCCGGACGCTCCTCTGCCGACAGCTTGCAGAGGATGCTGTCCAGAACTTGACCAACAAAGAGAACTGCAACCTTGAAAAAGAACAGCCTATCACAAGGTCTTCTCAGTTCCACTGCTTAGTTAAGAAAGAATCAAAGTGGTAAAGCCATCAATGTATCAGATGACTTGGCCGTAACCTGTGAACTGCAAATTAGCACCGAAGGCTACTGGTGATGAGCACATTCAACATAACGGGTGGACTGTCCTCATTAATGGCCTAATGACCCCAATAGAGCACTGAAAAACACAAGGTTTATTTTTTTTTAAATAATAAAACAAGCATAATAGGTTTTTTAATAGTTCCTAAAGAAGACATCTAATTAAAGGCCTACATATAAGAACAGAATTTTAGAAATGGGAGGTAACTTGGTCTAATGCCTTCATTTTACAAAAGGAAAAAAAAATAAGGAACAATAATTCTGGGGTGGGAGGATGGACAAATGCTACCAGCCACACGTGCCAGATGAAGGTACAGAGCTCAGAGAAGTCAGTGACTTGCTCAAGGTCACACAGCTCACAAGAAGGAAGAACCAGCAGTGGCGTCCACTGGTTTTCCAAAGTCTAGTGTCTTCTCAGTAAATTAAACCATAGGGGATTTACCAAGGGAGAAGGATAATCACGAAAGAGTTAGAAATACACGTGGGTGTATTGGAATATAAACCAAAGCTGTCCTTAACTTGGGGAAGTCCATGCAGCAGAGGCCAGCGTAAGTATAACTAGAGTAGAATCAAATACGTTCTGTAAAATAAACTCACAAAACACAAGTAAACACAAATAAATACAGTAAGCTTTCTTGTGTTCACATTATATAAAAGTGTCCAAATACCGCTGGATGCGGAAAGTATGACTTGAAACGGTCAGGAACAATGCGAGTTTGCCTGCAAACAAACCAGACCGGAGGGCAGAAAGTTTCTTCCTCCATTTAGTAACCTCATCCCATTCTAGTAGTTACATCAGTTCTAAGAATAAAAGTAACAGATAATAGTTTCAAAAGGTCGATGCTAAACGTTTCCTCTGCTCAGTACTTAGCAACTGATTTTTTCCTGCTTATTTCCCTAAACCCTACAGTAAGGAGTGAAGGGCGGGGTAGAGCAGAACCGTGTGCAGATGCAAGGCTTCCGGGGCAGCCACCCTGGCCTGCTGCGCTGCAGGACGGGAGGGGACGCCTAGGGGGTGGGGACAAACGGTGCAGGGGTGGGGCAAGGCCCCTGCACTGTGGTGCATGCCACACCCAGCAGTGCCAGCTCCCTGACGTCAGGAGCCTGAAGGGCTGCTGACGTCAGGTCACCCAGGCCGGACCCAGCTGAGGGGCTACGGAACCGGACAGATCCCGAGTGGAGGCCAAGGCTGGTGCCCAACCACCAGGAGGAGGCTGAAGCCAGCACAGGCAGGGGACTGACGACATGGGCCCTGACCTGTTCCCAGGTCCAGCCCCTTCTCTGTCGTCTGTCGCTATACTGGAGAGCCCAGGTGCTGAGCTGCTGAGTTCGCTGGCAGAAAGCACACACACCTGCAGACCAGTCAAGCCTTAAATTTATGCCCCTGAGTTTTGTTTTTTCTAAGTTTTTTACATTTCTCAATGACAGTGGACATACAACATTACATTAGTTTCAGGTGTACAGCATAGTGGTTAGACATGAATATAACACGAAGCAATCACGCCGGTGAGTCCAGTACCCACGGACACGGTCCCGTCGTTACAATCTTACTGATTCGACACCCTGGGCTGTACCTGATGCCCGTGGCTGGTTTATAACGGGCGTCCGTATCGCTCTGAGTTTTCAGTGGCATTCACAGCTCCAGCAGACCGATTCCATCTCCCCGGCAGGCTTGCTCTTTCCCTCCGCTCCAGCAGCCCTTTCACACCTTCTCCTCCCTCCTCAAATCACCTCTGTGCCCAAATCACCCTTCTCTGTGCTCACTCTCAGCGGTTGGCCTCGACACATGCAAGGCCCACAGTAGGTCCTCAAGAAAATGTCTGTCAGATGAATGAGTGAAAGAGGCACCCCAATGATACCAGCTGTCACCAAACCAACGGTCTCCAGAACCACCTTTCTTCATGCCAGTCTGCTGCTCTACAATCTATGAGTTTTAACCTTTACCTGGTTTTTAAGGCCTTACCATCATCATTTTCACTCTCTCAATTTTCCTACCAAATCCAAATGCCCACGGATACAATCAGGCCAGTTTCTCCCTCTCTACTCCCTGAGCTGTGCAAAGACCCTTCCTAGCTCAAGGAACTTACTAATGTATCTGTTACAAGCAAGTGCACCTTTAACCACCTTACCCGCAATTAGCAGGAGAAACACTTCAAACTACGTGTTCATTTACCCAGTCCGTTTTAACAGCATTACATAAAATTAGCATTTGAGTGGACTATAGGACTGGAAGGCAGCACTGGGTTCTACTTACCGTTGGGAAAATTGGCAGTATAGACGCACAGCAGCTGCAGGGCAGTGTGCATCAGTGAATCATCCATCAGAAGCCACGGCCACAGCGAGTGCAGGACAGGGACGAGGTGGGCTTCCAGGGCTGCCTCCTGCACAGGCAGGAAGGAAGGACAGCCTTAGTCTGACTCCATGAAAATGGAAAATTAGAATCAAAGCCAAAACCATCGTCACAAACACAAGGAGAAAAAACTGAGTTTGTCTTTGTCTGGTCAGTGCGAGCTGCCATCCACCGCCTTGGGCGGCCTGAGCACCTTGCCCAGGTGCCAGGTGAGCCTGGCCAGTGTCACGAAGTCCCTTCCACACAGGGGTGGCCAGGACATACGACTTAGGTAAGAATGTAGAAAACCAGCTTCTGAACATGGAAGTCAAAGCAAGACAGGGCTAGCTCACAAACTGAATACACAGTAAATGCTCTGATATGGTTAAGAAATGGGGTTTTCTGGTTAATTCAAGATCCCCATCAACTCTGAGCTCTCCCCTCCGCCCTCTCTCTCCCTGTGTGTATGTGTGTGTACATATAGCTGGGATATGTGGACAGACAGAAAAAGATCCATCAGAGGTAGATTACTGTTTCTAAATAATTTGAATATAGCAAAACTCAGTCAAAATGTGATATTAAATCAATAAATTCTTAAGTAACTCATAGTCTCTGTTACGCAGATCAGTTACCACGTGGACAATATTACAAATAAAACTGTAACTATCTGCAATAAATGCAGCGATTTTAAATGAACAGTCATTGATAGACAATTTGCAGACCCATGGGCACAGCACACCGGTGGGCCCTGCACGGTTTTATGAAGCATCAATGGCAGAAGAGAATGGAGAGCCCTTCCCCAAGTTCCCCACACTCTCACGAGCCCAGAAGTCATTCCCAGTGTTATTCCCAAAGTCCTTCCCCTGGCCCCCATCTCCGTAAGCTTGGAACACAGCCCTGCGACTGCGGCAGACGGCCTTGCTTCCGGCTCCACAGAGAAGACAGAAATGATGACGTGTGACTTCCTTCTCTCCTCGCCCATTCTGTCCCGAGTTTGCCTGTGTTTCCACCCACTCAGCCTCCCGCCCAGTGGTGAGGGCAGCTGTCCCTCTCGTTGGACACCTGTATGTCCATCTGGGCTCTGGAACACATCCCCGCTCGCCCCTCGGGGAGGCTGGTCTGTCCATTAGTGCTTTTCTTCCTGTCTCTTTAGTAACTAGTCCCCAGCTTGCTCATTTCTGTTTACACTCAAGCCGTTTACAGGTGAGGAGAAACAAACACACAGACTAACTTTCTTTAGTGCTGTGCATCCTAAATTATTAACGCTGCTTTTCAATGACTAAGCTTCTGTAAAGAATACTCTTATTGTTTTCATTTCCCATCCCATATTTAATTGTTGGCTTAAATTTGTTGTCTGCCCTGACAATGCTGGGAAGACCACTCCTATCTTCGCAGTCACCAGACCTTCAGGAACTGTGGCATCTATAAAAGGTCTCGTTTTCTTCACTTCCATGGAGTCCCTCTATCCTGGGTCATCTCCAAACTCTTTCCAGCATTTTCTTCCCGGTGGTTTGATGCCTTCTCTTAAATACGAGTTGTATTTTCCAAGGACCTGACCTAGGCTTTCACTAGATACTCTCTTGGGGAATTTCAACAATAGTCACAGCTACAAACACCATCTATACACTGATAACTCCTACGACGTTTCCCCCAAAATAAGACGTAGCCGATGCATTAGAGCTGATGGCCTGGCTATGTCTTATTTTCGGGGAAACACCGTAATATCCTGTTTCACCCCTTCGAGCCCCAGATCCATGTAATCTACTGACTACCAGCCATTTTCCACCGGGATATCCCAAAGACACTTCACGCTAACGTGCAAGCCCACACATTAGGCTCTCTCATACCTAACGCTCTGCTCTATTAGGCACGCTGGCATTAAACTAGAGCCTGGAAGTTATCCCACATTTCTCTGCCTTCTCCTCCATCTCTCAGATTTACTCTCCCCTCCTCCCGCTTTCCACCTGCCCCGGCTAGGGTCTCCTCGTCTCACGCCTGGACCTCGCTTGCACCACAGTTGCCTACCTCTAACCTTACCCAGCATTCAATTCATTAACTCACAGCCACCAGAATCTTCTCAGTATGAAAACTCCTCAATGTCACACAGACACTGGGATGGTGTGGGTGTGGGTTACTCGGTGACTTTCCACAGAGGGACCAACAGTAAGTAATGGGAGTGCGTCATAAAGCTCAGGTAAGTGGGAGCAGAAAAAGAAATTAAGAATCTTTGCCCCATCAGACTGCATTTATACTCAAGAGTAATCTAAACATTCTTCTTTGGATTTACTCCTTATCAACAACTTGGAAATGCAGAAATGCTTTGACTGATTGAGAGATTACACTTTTATAGACATCTCATGTGTTACAAACGTGAACACTACATTTATAACCAGTACCCAAGGTAGCATCTCATAAACCTAGAGAAGCAGATCCTACCTAGAAAGTGTTCCAGTTAGCTGTATTATTTAATAAAAGCTTAAAAATAAATAAATAAAATATTGTGGGTTTAAAAAAAAAACAGTGTTCCAGAGTATTCCCTGAGTAAGGTGTCATGGAAGAATATTAACTGTATCCACTCACAAGGATACTATCTAGCATAAGGGATCGTAAATTTAGTAAATGATAAAATATTATGAGTAAAAGTTCATACATGGGGAATTTTAATGAAATGTATAAACACTTAATTCCCATTAAACTGTTTTGAAATATAAATTGTTAGTCATATGTCTTGCACAAATCATTTAACACAGTTTAAAGAATATGTGTTCAAGATATTTATTTGCAGAGACAGTACATTTTTTTCCAGTTTTATCACAAGTAAAAGCAAAAAATGCAAGAATTTTTTTTACAGCAAGCTTTTATCATTTCTCTTTGTCTTACTCATTTTCTACATTATTTGTGTAAAAATCAGTGCTTCGAAAGTGTTGTAATACTGTGACAAGCAGATCAAAGTGTTTCAGACGTTATATCCTGTATAATGGTGTTAACGCAGTGCTTTAAATGACGACATCAAATCTCACAGACAACGCAAAACACGTCCGTGGTTTCCAGGCAGAGGGGCTGAGCGCAGGGGCCCCAGGAGCGGGCAGAGCTAGAAGTGGAGCCTGGCTCCCTGAGATGGGCGGGGCCACCCTCGGCAAGAACGGAGGGTACTCTGACACACTTGAATTATTTCCTTATGGACACAGACACCTGTACTTACCCCCGTGGACAGCTGTCTGACAACCACCTCTGAAAACACCCTGCCTCAAAAGACATGCACAGCCATCCATTCCATCTTTGTAAAAAAGCTGAAGAGCAGAAAGAGGCTCAAGAATGCTTGAGCTGCCCAAAGTCAGTTTCAGGGACAAAGCTAACATGCTGACTGAAACAAGAAATGGCACCAGTGTTGAAGAATAACTAGATTAAGTGCACTGATTTTGAGAATTAACACTGAGTGTGAGGAACAATCAACTGTGCATCTAAAACAAACTCCAAAGAGTTTTCCATTTTCCCTCCTGCATTATCTCACATGGAAATTAAAGTGCTCAGTGCCAGCACCGCTGTCAACATTTGGAGAAGGAACTCTACTTACCTTACATTCTTCGTTTTGATAAAGACAGTTTCTTAGAAGCTGCATGGCAATGCTTAACTCTTTAATAAAACCATCCTCCTGTTTAAACAAAAAGCAGGTGAAAGACATGAACACATGGCATATCCCACTTTTTACAGACAGTAGTTCCTTTCCTCTGGGCTCCATGACAGTGAGCCATGCTCTCTGCGCCTGGACAGCGTAACTGGGAGTGGACTGACAAGCTAATGATCTTTGAAAGATGAGCATATCTCAAGAAGCGCAGCCACCGCGAAAAAGCTATCTCTGTTCTATCAAGCATGGAGGAACTGAGATATATTACAAGCTCCATGTTTCATCTCTATAAAGTGAGGCAGGTGCTGACTGTTTTTCAATCACATCAGGAGCTGCTCACTTTCTCAGTGATGAAGGGCCTTTGCTAAGAGAAGAAAAGAGGCAAGAAAAGAAACTGAATAACACGTGACCCCCTGCGTCAATGAAATTATTAATATGGCTTTTTCTTGGTTGCTAATCAAATGCAGCAGAAACTAGTTATGGCACAGATCACTGCTCCACGGCCTGTGCTATGTACATAGAAACACGCACGCACATTCATTTTCCCAGTAAGCCTGTGTGGCGGGTCTTTTTAACCATAGTTACTATTGTTAACCACTGCTTTACATAAAAACTGTGTTATTTACAGTTTCCATGAACATGCAGTTTGAACATGAGTCCAGCAGACTCAATGCTAGAAAGAGACATTCAGAAGTCACAGAAGGAAAGAATCAACCATCCAGCTCTGGGCAAATACTGGCTTTATGAATTACCAGTTAAAGGACTGCATTGTCCTGAGTGTGTGTGAGATAATAAACACAAGATGTTTACAGCAGCACTTGACATGGAGAAAACAGTACTTTCTCTCATTCCTGGTGCACCTCTGCTCACTTTGGAAGCCTTTCCTTTGGCAGCATACAAAATTTATGATGCACACTCCAGAATGTTTATTAACAACAACATGCAATATACAAATTTCATTTAAAGTTATTCACGGGAGAACTAAGACACACCCATACAACCCCGAATCCCAAACCTGCTAATGCGGAAATCCTATTAACTTCTCTGGCTGCCTTTCTTCTAAATCAGGCCCTCGTGTCAACCCCACAGCGGTCGTTCACAAGCGTGCGGACATGAGAGCGACGACCTGGGAGTGGCCCTCCGTCCGTCCCAGAAGTCCCTTTTGCTCACCTTCTTCCTGAGCACGGCCTTCCCAGGCCGCAGAGTGTCCAGGCTCAGCTGTGCGTTAACGTGCTTCATCCGCTCCATGCAGCTGTCTATCAGGGCCGCTAAGAAGCAACACCAACACAATCAAAGGAAACTCCGTCTCCAAGTCAGTTCAAACCACATGCAGCGATCACACTCTCAAAAAAATGTTTTACATTTCTGACCAACTTCATTTTCGTATTTTTGGTGAGATTAACGAACTGGAGGAAAAAACTGTACGAGAACCAAAAATGCTAAAACCTACTTGTTTTCAGGTTCGTACAATCCTCCCAACATCTAAGTTACATTCTGAGGCACGCACAGTTTGGAGGAGCAAATCACAACTGAAATTAATGGACCTGACGTTGCTGTGACTCTGATTCCAGATGAGAAATTGTAACACTTTATGGGGGAAATTTATATAAATATAGGATCACCTATTGTTATTACTATCAAAAGTATGTTCTTTTTCAGGTGTGCCACATGTGCACGTGGTTATGAAGATTTAATTATTATAGAATTAAGTGATGTGTTTTTAAGCCTCTATAACATTTAGATACACATTCTCTAGAGCAGCAATCATGGCACAAAAATAATCTACATGTGTTCTTTTTATTTTAGAAGTAATACACGTTTGACTATTTTTAGCGACCCTGAGAGTATAAGCTTTTTTACATTTTGAGTCCAAAGAAAACTAAAATGAACGAGCATAGACCTGAACTGAAAATAGACCACAAAAGCATCTGACGCATCCGTCGTGTGGCTCACCTTCCAAAGCGAGTTTCTGGGCTCTTCTACTGACCGCCAGGAGTGACAGCAGTGCATTCGCAGCGACTCTTTTCAGAGTGTCTCTGCCGGATTTTCCTTCATAGCTCTGCAAAGAAAACATATCAAACTGCCTTGAAGGAAAGCTTACTCGGAGCAAGAGTGTTGTGAATAAGAGATGTGTTCTATTTAAAAGGTATTGCTAGGTTTAGACTAGTCCATGGAACCCACTGGAATCTGGTCAATCATTCAGATTTAAGAATGCTCTGTGTGGATAAGACTGACTAAGAAACTTACAATATAGCTAAGACCAACAATCAGTCTCAAAGACTCATCATCTAAAGAAAAAAGCTACATTTTAGTGTAACACAGAACAAGTTCCTGCACTTACTCAAACTGACCAGAGAATATACATACACATATTTAATTTATTTTAAAGGTTCCTTGGCAAACTGCTAAGCAGGAGAACCGTCGTCAAATTCCTCCTTTCTTCTTCCTGAGACACATTCCCCTCCCTTGGTTTCCAACCAATGTACCCCTGTACCTCAGGTGATTTGGTTCTGTCCGTCTTTCATTTCTGTAGTAACACTTACCTGTCGTGCGATACATTTTTCAAAAAAGCATTATTTCTTAATTTTTTACTTTAACGTAAATGAAAAATTACTTGTAATTTTGAAAATACTAATATATTTTGATATATTTCCTTTATGCATTTGAATGTATGAGTTTAAAATTTTTTTCATTATAAAAAATTCCAAATATGTTATGGGAGCAAAGAAAACAGAGTAACAAACCTCCATACTGCCTTTTTAAATATTTTTGGCTGAAGTATTTCAAAGTGGCACACTCCAGTATATATAACCATAAAGCCAACATCATGCTTAACATAATTAACAAAATTCCTGGTATTAACTAATATCCAGTCCAAATTCAGATTTTCTCTTTCGCTCAGAAATGTTCTCTCACAATTGGTGCATTGGAACCAGGACCCAGGGAAACCCTGACATCATAGCTGCCTGTCTTATCTCCCCCAGACAGTAAAGGGAGGTTTTCTGAAAACTCTCTGAAAAGCGGTTAGATAACTAGATTCTGCCCACCACCCACCAAGCTCTGTGCCGCCAAGACACTCTTCCTCCTCAACCCTTAAAATGACGGGAGGTTCAGTCTCTGAAGAGGATGAGTTAGAAGGAGTCTATGCTGGCAGAGGTCAAGCTCATTTGTGGGTGAGGGATTCTACTGAAAACAGGAAAGATTAAGTGAAATTGTGCAAATTAAATCCTAATACCCCAGCTCTCTTCTCCTACTTTGCTGCAAAACACTTGACAGGAGGGTTTTCACCTCCATTCAGGAGGTTGGGAAATTCTTCTCTAGGGAATCCGAGAAGCTCAAGGAGGCAGTCATAGAATGACCCAGTACAGCTGACGGGTGACCAGTTCCACTCATGCTCAGTTTCCAACCTGCTGTGAGTCTCCCAGTTTTGAATACAGCAGTCATCCAAGGTGACCAGAACCTGAGAGAAGCCCCTAACCAGAAAACAGAAACAAAAATAGAGGGGAAAAAAGAAAAGAGAGACTCTCTAGGAAGAAGCAAAACTAACAGGACTTGCAAACATACACAGCACACAAAGTGGAGGAAATGTCAGGTAATTACGGTGGAAAGAGCCCAGCACAAGGGATAAAAAACACCCATTCTACACCTAGACACTTCATCAGGAACGTGTACAACATTAGAGACCAAAAAAAGATTCTGAAAACTTCCAGGAGAGAGAAACCAGGGATCGTGACGGTGTCAGAATTCTCTGCAGTAACCAGAGAAGTGAAAGGGAATAGACAATGCCTTCTAAATTCTGAAGTGAATGATCTCCAGTCTAGAATGCTCACTTGACCCAACTCTAAAATGTGAGGGTAGATGAGGATGCTCAGACGTCGACATCTCAAAAAAGCCTCCTCTGCAGGCCTTGGAAGCTGCTGGAGGACGGACTCTACCAAAAGGGAGACATGGGACATGGGACACAGAGACTGCACAAAACAGTAGAGACTAAAGGGACTCCCCAGGAAAAAGGTGAACGGGACCCCGGGACGACACCGGGCACCAAGCAGTCAGAAGGAACTGGGAGAGTTCTTCCGGGAGATGAGCTGATATAAGTTCTGACATTTCTAAATAAACTGAGAGAACATTCGATTGCTGGCAAAGAACATGAGCTTAGAAAAAGAAACGTAAACATTGCAACGCGGTTCAATTGTGTATATTGTTTTCATGGATTTAACACCACATGCTGTGCAATCTCTGGTCAACGTGAAGATACATAACATTAAGGCAATAAGAAGAAAGCCATTGTGGTTGGGTAGGTGGCTGGGGGTGGAACGATGGTTACAGTCTCATTTTCCACAGTAGGAAATCAACAGATCATGTCCAAAACTGAGTAACCCAGCTAGAGAAACACAAGTACGTTATCTGGAGACAGGGAAAGGAAACTGGTAAACAATAAGCTCAAAGAGGTGTAAGGAGTAGCCTCTGAGAAGAGGAAAATGAGAAAGTACCCTACTTTGGCTAACAAAACTTATAAAACTGTATACATGGTAAACCTGACATGAAAGCCCCAAACTAAAAACAAACAAACAAGAAATGAACAGGACTGACCTACAGTAAATCCACACACTTTTCAACATATGCTGAAGGTCAAGGCATAGGATTTAATTCCTATGGTTTTCCACCTAGCATGTAGCACAGACTGAAAATTAGGTCGGAGCGTCAGTGCAGAGCAGGCGCTGTGCAGCCAGTGGGAGCAGCCTGGAGGCAGGACGTGGAGGCTAAGATCCCACGACGTATTAACAGCTGAAGTCACAGACCACTAGCTACTGGAGGATGCACCAAGAAAATACATCCAGAGGATACAGAGCAAGAAACAATATGTCTTTGTGTTAACCATAGGTAGAAAGAAAATAAGAAGACTCAATGTAATTTAAATGTTAGGCTCTTTAATCCAATCCCGTCTGTACACTAAGGGATCTTGGAATTCTAGGTCAAGACTTTCTGCTTTCTTTCCAAAAGGTACTAAGATAAAGAAGAGGCTCTTTAATTACAGCAAACATTCATTAACACAGCAGTAGCTCAAGTACATACGCCTTATCTCTAACAGATTTACTCTTGAAATTTTACCACTCACTGAACACTAATGCAAAATATACCTCCTAAATTGGGACATAAGAGTTTGTTTCCTTGCATTACTGTCCTTAGATATTAGAGCAAATATAAAGAGTAAAAATCCAACATCTCAGTTACAGACAAAACTCATCAGGATCGTGTTAATCTTGTTATCTCTACGTATTTGCAAATGAAACGTATTGAGTATCTCACTAGGGAAGGCAAAATCACCATTAAGTCAAGTGTGTTCAGTATTTTTGGTCAAAACACAGCTAATAGTTTCTTAGAGAATACTCAAATCCTGTAAAACTGAATTATGAACAAATAAAACTATACATTATTTAAGATATAACTATCAAAAGCAAACTTTGAACACGTATCCCCAATAGGATACGCTGTAAAGCAGCCATTGAAAAGATTCTCTGCCAAGACAGCTTAGTTGAAGTTATAGTACAATAATTGATTAGGAGATGGGAGAATTTTGGAGCCAGCCGAAGCTTAGCAATAATGCCATGCGGACCTCTCATTTTTGCATTCTGAAGAACTGAATCAGAAGAAGTTAAGTGATATGTCTGGGGTCACACATCCACCATGTTTTAGCACATTTTACAGAGGATTTAAATATTCCTTTGAAGGGCACCAGTTTTGGAATACTACCTCTTCTGCTAATTTCAAGACTGTAGTTTACTTTGCTTCGCATAACACCTGGCACTCCTCATAGCCCTCATGGACGTATATTAAGAAACACAATGTGTGGCTCTTTAATGTAGTCTAATAATATTTTAATTCACATATCACGTTTATACAGGGCAGAGCAAAGAAAACACAGTGTTTGCAGTCAAATAAGCTCATTAGTGAGTATCCCATTTTCCGTCAGGCATACATTTCCTCCCAAGTGTGTCACAGGTCCGATTCCCATCTTTACTTTCTTTGCCTTAAACTCGCCTGTGCCCTTCTAACAAACATCGTATGTCCGTAGTCTCCTATTTCCATGAACAAGAAGAGTATGATTTATTAGGAAACGCAGTATAAATAATTGGTTAACGTGTCCATATTCACACAGAATACTTTCTATCTTTTGCAATTTGGAATAAATGAAGAGGAAAATTAGCTAGTCATTAGGAAAATCACGGAGATACCCTGTGGCTCATTTTCCTGGGCCAAGGAAGGTAACAGAGAAAGATTATAGACAATAACTTTTATAATAAATAATATTGTAAACTATTAGGGAAAAATAAGGGCAAGGTAAATATAGCAAAATCCGGTGGCAGTTTTTCCTACATACACTATTTTAATCTGGTTCGTCATCCCTACATGGACCCACATTTACCTCAAATTGAACTGTCGTTCCTTGAAACACAGCACCACTGACAAGCAAGATAAAACAGGAGGGAAATCAGATACGTGGCTTGGCCTGAGCAGAGGGAGGCCTGGAAACTTCACGAGGTCCAGAACTGGCTGCAGGAACCATGGCCATAGCTGTGGTCTGGCTCCCAGAGCTGCTGGGCATTCTGGCCCAGGAGGGGAGGGGGCAGGCACCGGCCTCCCTGAGGGAAGGAAATGGGTGGGGGCTCCACGGTTCATTTAAGTTTCCTGAAGAGAAAAGCACCAGGAGAGCCAAGGCCCCTCCCAGAAGAAAAGCCTTCCACCGGAGCCAACTAGGAATTGAGTAACGCTCTGGATTGAGGCTGCAGGAGGGCTTTTCAAAGGTGTGCATTTGAGTTTTCTTCCTATAGTATTCCTTCAAGGGTAAAACAGGCCTCAGTGAACCACTGGGGGAACAAAGCCTGATGTTCTGAGGGTGAACGAGAACATGGGACAGTGTCCAGTTTGGGCACTGAACTAGGAAAAGCTCAGTGAATGAGAAAAGGGTGGTAGCTACTGGGAAGCTCGGGCCTCCCAAGATGTGACTTCGAGAAATGCTTTGAGGACTTTTTTCCCTACAGATCCAGCTTCTGCAGGAGCTGCTGGAGACAGAGGAGAAAATGACGGGGACGCCTTATCAGTGCTGGGAAAGCAACTACCATCTGTTGGGCAGGCAGGCAACAGTGCCCTGGGAACCCTGTGCCCGCTTGCTCAGGCAGGTTTGAGTGGCCCGGAGAGCTGTCCTGGCCTCCACCAGCCGTGTCTGCATGCCAGCATCATAAGGGCTGCTGGGCAAACGCACAAAGGGTCAGGTCAGAAAGAGGTCAGAAAAAAATAAGTTAGAGCCGCGAGTCTCACAGGCAGAAAAGGGCAAAAATCCCCAAATCCTGAGCAGCAAAGTGACAGTTACAAGTCAGCAGCCAGGAAGAACGTTGTCTGTAAAATGCAGAAACAAAATCCTTCAATGTACAAGCCTACCACTTTCCACCTTTCAGTGAGAAGACAAAAATCAGGAAGCCATATGATTATTAAAAAGGAGGATTGTGAATGTTGAAAAAAATCTAGTAGGGGCGGACAGGTGGCTCAGTTGGTTAGAGTGCAAGCTCTGGGCAACAGGGCTGCAGGTTTGATTCTCACATGGGCTAGTGAGCTGCGCCCTCCACAACTAGAATGAAGTCAATGAGCTGCCGCTGAGCTCCCAGGTGGCCAGATGGCTCAGTTGTTGGAGAGCCTGCTCTCAACCACAAGGTTGCCAGTTCAGCTCCTTGACTCCCACAAGGGATGGTGGGCTGCACCCCCTGCAACTAACAATGACAGCTGGACCTGGAGCTGAGCTGCACCCTACACAACCAAGACTGAAAGGACAACAACTTGACTTGGAAAAGTCCCAGAAGTACACACTGTTCCCCAATAAAGTCCTGTTCCCCTTCCCCAATAAAATCTTTAAAAAAAAAAAAAAATGAAAGAAAGAAAATCTAGTAATATTCCTATTTGTAAAAAATAATTCTGTAACTTAGGAAACTCTTCTGTGTTTTTTTTTATTATTGTTAATCTAGTTATGAAATAACAATACTTTAGTGATTTCAGAATGTTTTTTGATGAAACAAAAATCTTGGTTCATATTTTAGGAGTGAAAAAAATAAGTTAGATAAAATAGGCCTCAGGGCTTGGAAAGGGGACATTTTCTCACAAATGTGACAATGCAGGTCTGCCTACCTCTATATACATAATCACCTTAAATATAGGTAGCTTGTTTCTATAAATTAAATGTCACTGAGGTGAACACATTTTCAAAGATGTAAACTGTCTTTAAAATGGCAGTAAATTATTAATTATACCTGCATTCCTGAAATCCACCCAATTTGGTCATGATATGACACACTATTTTGATAAACTGATGGACTTAGATTACTAATATTTAATTTTGAATTTTTACATCATATTCTGGTCAACATCAGAGGGATAAGACGGGGGAGGAGATGGCTTATTTAACTTGACATACTCTTCTAGTATGTAAATGGTCAAAACGAGCATTATTTTTTAATTCAAATGATTGAAAAAAATTTTTTACAAGATCAACACTGTCAATTCAGACATGTAGTAAAGAGACCTTATAAGCCTGTTTCCTTGACGTTTACTTCATAATTTGTGAAACAATATGGACAATATGGAGTGTAAAAAAAAAAAAAAAGACCAACACTGAAAGTTTTAAAAAAATCAAGAAATCACATACCTGAATAATTACTTCATTAAATCGTTCTAGAGATTTCTGATTTTCCTGCGTTTTATCAAGAAGTGAAGCTATTGTTGGACTGTGACATAAATTCGTTTTATCCTTATCCCGCAGACACCTTTTTGCTTCTTCAGTCAAGAGAATAGACAGGAACTGCAGGCTGGCAGTATACAGGGAGGGGCACGTGGTAGACAGCCCCACACAACTGCAGAACATATCTAGAAGAGGAAGAATTCCATATGTAAATGTTGGAAAGTTTCCTCAAAATAATAGCAGTGGTTCAATTATCACAAGAATAACCTCCAGTTTAAAGGTAATTTAAACCGTACTAAGACAACATACTGAATGAAGGAATCTATTTCATTTTCCTTTTTATATGAGTTCTTTTATATATGAATAGGGATGTGTGTGTGTGTGTGTGTGCACACAACATGTACAAATGCACATATACACGATATCTATTGGCTAAGACTCAAAACAAGAGGATTATGTATAGATGAGCATTGATCCCTCTGGGATCTACTGGGATCTACAAAGTCTCTAGAGTTTTCAACTTCTTAATTTTTATTTCAGTGCCAATCTAAAAAATAGTAATGTAACTATAGTCTGGATTACCTAAATTACCACCTTGTAAGTGTGATTGTGTCTCTGCTTCAAACAAAGTGATGGCAAACTACTGAAAACGGGGCTTAGTGTGCAGTGTCGGCACGCTGGGGAACAATGGCGTTATGGCAGCTCCGAGACGGAGAGCGAGTGGTGATGAACCGAACTGCAAATATAACCGAGCGGGAAGAACAGGCAAACCAGTATAAAAGAATCTGCACTGAATCACTCATTCATTTCCTGTTGTGAGCACTGATCTCAGTGAATCAAAAGAACATTTGCTGCATTACATTAATTTTATTAATTTGATAGCACTGGTTTGTAATTTTGTTGTTTTATTTTTATATTATTTTGGATTCATACTTGTGTTAGAGTTATAACCAGAAAGTTTCTGCCTAGATTTAGGTTATAGAAATTCTTATGTTCTTAAGTAATGGAAGAAAAATAATTTAGTCAGCATGGGGTTTCAGGAGAATTATGTTCATTTAAATGTCTAAATATTAGTCAAGTTTGAGAAAATATTGTTATAGATAACGTAAGTTACAGAGTGAGCTTATGATATTTTAGACGTGTATGGGGATGAAAAATAAGAAAAACAAAAAACAAGTAACTCCATGGCAAGGAATATCAATGATCATTTTTATTAGTTATGTTTTCATTAACATGACTATTATCAAAGCTAACTGCTTATGTAGTAGATTATTTTTGATTGGCACCATTATTATATAAACTGTGTGCGTGTTGTATAGATTTTGAATTTAATATGTCTTTATTTCATCACTAGGAAAATAGTGTTGGGTCAACAGGTTTAACTCAGGGGTCAACACCCTTTTCCTGCAAAGAGCCAAAGAGTAAATAAATACTTTATGCTTTGTGGGTCACAGGCCTGTGACATGATGGCAGCCCTGGGCAGTAAGTAAATGAATCAGTGTGGTCACGTTCCAGTAAAACTGGGTTTACCAAAACAGGCAGTGACCAAGGGTGACCGGTTGGCTGAGGTGCCCCATGAGTCCCATAAAGCATCTGGCTTCGCAAGACTAGCCCTCCCCAACATGATGCAAGAAGGAAATCTCAATTTCAATCACTCAGTCAATCTCTTTCCATTTTAATCTCTTTTAACAAAATAATGATCTCTAAACGGATATATTTCCCCTTAGAATAAACTCAGAACTCCTATATCCAGCCACCTAACAATTGTTTCTTGTTCAACCTGTGATTTCCCCATAAATCTTACTTCATAACTCGCACTCTGGTTATAAGGTATATCATACATCTAATTTACAGAATGACCAAATGATAAAATAAAATTGGGAAAAAGTCAACTGAATAGTGAATTAGTGAAACTTAAAAAACTCAATTCTGAATACATTTAAACTGGTTATTTTAAAAAAGTAACAAACTTTTTTTATAAACATTACTTTAAAAAAAGGCTTTTTGCTATGCTAAAATTTAGAAGAAGCTATGAAAAATTAAAGACACTTAAAAAATCATGTTACAAAATAATCATTTGTTTATTCTAGCAGGCAACTAGTACATGGAAAACATACAAATCATTAACTACACTGTACTCATTTCTGTGCTATAGGAAGATCCCCATGTCTTGAGACAAGACACTATTTTGACTGTAACCTCCCATGTCATCGTGTACACAGGCTCCGACATATGCGGATTCACCCACTCGCAGTAAGCGCATACCTGGGAAGAAAGAGACTGGTTTCTACACCAACAGAAGAAAATCGACCTCCTTGCTTCATAATCATGTCATACGCATCATCATTACACCACAGGCTTCTCTTACCTGTTTTTATGGTATCTTGAAATGGGTTTCAATTTTTCAAAACCACTTTTTGGGCTCCTCAAGTGCACTGCAAAATCTCAGAGCAAGTACCTGGTTTCTCTTTTATATGCCATACCATAAATATTTAATTTTAGAGAATATATCCTATCTAAAATCATAAATAATGCTTATCTTAACTTTTATTTTTTATTAGCAGACAAACCCCGAGCCTGGCGAAAGAATCTTCTTACCAATCACTGCCACCCAGTGCTTGGCCAGGCCCATCGTAATCGACGGGAGAGAGGCAGTACCAGCTTTCCTCAGGAGTGTGGCCAGAAGGTTAAATAAGTGTGTCCACGTCTGATAAAATGCCGATATTAACTCTACATCTATAAAATGAATCAAAACATTTCAAGTTATTAACACAAAGAAGAAAAAGAGCCTTTTAAAATACAAAACTCACCAGACATTTCATTACACTTAAAATAAGAAGCATGTACTCATCAAATGAACATAAATGTTTTTAGCATAATCCAAAATTTACTTCAATTACTTTTCCATTGCTTCTTAAAGAAATCTCCCCTCCACCCTCCTTTAGACAAATAAATACACATTCATACATCCTCTTCTTATTAAATCATATTCAACAACAAACAGAAAGTGTGACAAACTGAATGTTAAGCCATAACTTCAGAATTACATGTTGTAAACCATTTATAAACCATTGTAAAAACAAGTCACTGTTAGTGTGACTTCTATAAAAGTCAAGTTTCTCCTGTTTTCTTTATCCCTTCTAGCAACTTTGAGCAGGGATGAGAGAGTTAAACACACTGTGCCCTGGTCATGGCAGAAGAGAATTTCCTTAAAGAACCAAGAAGAGTATTGCCTCATAAGGGAAACTGATACAAAAGAGGATTCTGCAGCTCTGCCCAGGGCTGAAGATGCAGCCATTACCCTTCTAGGATACGAACAGCTTTGCCCTTCTCTGTGGTTGGCCAACAGGAGCTGAGGGCACTCGCAGTCTTAGGACTGCCCTCTACGTCCACATCTGCCAGCTTTTGTCAAACTCCATCACCACGCAGAAGACCAAAGACTCACCTCCAAGTTCGTCAGCACCTACGAGGCACCTGAAAACAGTCCCTTCCAGGGAGCTTGGATTATAACAGTTCTCGATGTTTCTCAGCCATTTTGTTATTATCGGCTCCGTAAGTCTTTTAGACATGTTTTCTCATCCCCAGCCCCATGAAATGTTAATTCCACAGATATCGTGTATCTGTTTATGTACTACCTATATATCTGTACTTTACATGTAAAAACAGTAAGTATAAAGCTTACTGATTATATACAATACAGGCATAAGAGGGCCAAATAAAATATTTAAGTTGGAAGTTAAATTAAAAATTCAAAAGCTATTAACATTTAACTTTATAACTGTGCTTGCTGAATAACTTCTAATGTAATTTATTCATATACATTAAAATGTAGCAAATTATATATGGAAATTGCAAGTCATATAAATATATATATTAGAAATATAATCAATTTTTTATAAAATTATTCAAAACTTTTATTTTTCCAAAGAAAAAAATAATTTCTTAAAAAATATTTCAGTGAACTCTTAACTTCTGCTAGATACGAGAAAATAACTTTGAACCACTTATAGATATACATTCAGACATCACAGTTTTCTTATCAGCACTTGACATGATTAATGATGAGTTAAATGCTTTTACATAATTAAATAATAAAATATACACTACTTTTGTATGTGGCTTTAATTCTCAAAGCCCAAGTCACACACAAAAGCAACAGAATCAATAAAAACATCCGCAAGGCAGTCAATGGCCAAGAAGTACAGGCCACTCTTGCCATGTGGCTCTGGGATCAAGCATTGACTCAAAAGTCCTCCAGTGACAGCCATCAAACTTTTAGCACTGATCTTGCACATTTCTTGTGTACCTTCCATGGGTGCGATGTCAATGCTTGTCCAGTGATAACCAAGAAAACCCAACAAGAGAAATTAAGTGCTAAGGAATAAGATGCCATTGGGTAGAGCTGCGCTTTGGGGGGCCACAGACCATTGCAACAGCTAGGATATTGTCCCCTGCCCCTTTCCCCCAAGAGTCAATTTCTGCTCCTTGGGGGGTGCTATCCCCCTGGTAGAGAATGCTTGGCCTAACCTAACCTAAGTAGCTCAATTAGGACATCACTGCTGCTTATAAAATCTCCCAGTAAAGAATTCCTGTGCTTCTATTATAGCACTGGGATAATTTGTAACACTGATGAGACACTGACGACCGGCGTTGCTGAGCATCATAAAACATTTCACTTACCAGGCCTAAAACCAAGCAAATCCATAACATTCAAAGGACTACATAAGAGTGAACTGACAGGCAAAGAGAATTACCAAATGATCAACTACTTCATTGTAAACTATTTTAGACAATTGTAATATGTTAATCTTGATAAAAATCCCACATTGTTTCTACTACTAAGCACTATATTCAACTTTTCATCAGTTTATCTTTCAATAATTTCAGACCTTAGGAAATCTTTGATATTATATGCTAGATTTGCTTACCCTTGTTATTGCAAATGAGTTACTAGCACGTCATCTGGCCTTAGCCAGAGTTTATAAGAATGGTTAACACCTAAACCTCATTGTACATTCTAACACCGCACGAAGAACTTCACCCTCATTTAAGCTGACAGCACAGGGGATGGTCTTTCATGATACTACACACTAACCTCAAATGGTCTCCTGGAACCACTTATAAAATACACTATAAAACATTCCAAAATATTGGCAAAGAACACGAATGTAAAACATAACCCTGAAGTGAATGTCTGGTGCAAAGTAAGATTTTTCTTCCTCAGTATTATTTACTTCCACCCTAAACTAAAATAGTAAAGCTTACCTAATAGATCTTTGGTGCATATGGTGAGAAGTCCAATGATGTTTGTGGTGAGAGGTTTCAGAAGCTCGTCCTGCATCACAAGGTCAGGATCTACCAACAAACACGACTGCAGAAGCCGGAACAAGGAGCACAGGTATTCAAGGAGAAAAGACACCTATTGGGAGAAGGAGAAAAGGAAAACAGATGTATCATTGGAAAAGGCCATCTCAGTGACAAAGGATTTTACTTTTCTATGCATTATAATCACTCACTCCTTTGTCACTTAATAAAAAAAAATAACAAAACATTAATTGTAATTTTTAAAGACCAAATGAATGCATAGGAAAAAAAGCATTATTTTTCTTATAAGCGTGTCATTAATGGCCACATAAACACCACCAAGTATAATATTAATAATACCAAAGCAAGGAATATTTTCAAAGCCAAATTTTGAATTTATTCAGAGAAAGAAAGACTTATAAAGGCTTATAAATATAATTTTTCAAATAGCTATATTGTGGAATCCATATTCTGGAAGAAGCAGAAAAGGGCATTCCAAAGCCATAAAGCCTACAATTTTGTAAAGAAAGGAAGAAAGGTTACAAAACACTCTTCCAAGTGCACAGTGGGTGGTGGGGGAAGCTGGCCTAACAGCCTCATTATTGCTACAAATAAAATGCAAATTGTTCCACATTTGCCCTCAACTATCCTTCAGCATAAAAATACTACTCTTAATTATAAAAGAAAAAAATCCGTCTTCCCCACTATTGCCAATAAAACCAACTCTTGACACTAATATTATAACAAGTATTAACTGGCACAAGTACGTAAAAAAGATAATTCCCTGGATAATAAAGAAAAAGCTGTGATTTATCCATTATCTTCAGGCAATAAGAGAGTCCATAAAATCCAATTTAGGGAGATATTCTAAACCCTCTCCTTCTATGTACACCCATGTGTATACACACACACACACACACACACACACACACACACACACATTTTTCCTCCCATCGTATTCTTCTGCAGTGCTGCGAGTCAGGGGCTGTTATGAATTCACGGAGGGATATGCGCCTCTAACATAAGTGGCCTCAGACTATTTCAAAATATAGTTCTGTACTACTTCCCCGAATGCATCTGTCTCCCCCTTCATTTAATCTGCCCAATTAAATTACATAAATGTGCAGATGGCTTTACACGTCTCCTCTTAGGTAAAATGTGAAACTTAGTTTCCTTACTGCTGTGAAGTCTTCTGTGATCCCTGCATATCCTACACTATTGAACTTACAGCAAGTCTGATCTCGGGATGTATGAAGTGCTACCATAAATATATTAACCATGGAAAGTGAGAGCCAATAAGGAGCATCAGAGAGACAAAACCGCGGAATTGTTAAAGATTCTTTTGTAAATTACCATATTGAAGATTTAATAAAATATTGATACAGTTCACAAAGGAGCTCTTTATGTCTGAAACGCTTTCGTGAGAAAAACAGATCCCTAACCAACCACACACTGCAGCACACACGAACCCTGGCTGACAGTTAAGTCACCACCGTGAGGAGTTCTGCCTACACACTCTGCCCAAGCCACCCACACCTGTTTCCTCCCTCTTCAGGTCTCCGTTCAAATCTCAGCTTCACGAGGCCTTTTCTGAACACCCCATCACAAATAAACAAGCGCTCCCACTTCTACCCCTCCTCATTTATTGTTTTCCACACCACCTGTCACCATCTAATCAAACACTTCACATTTTAATGACCGTTAACTGTCTCCGGCACCTACGACACCGACGTCATGTGGGGGGCGTGGGGGGTGTTTGCTTTGCTCAGATGCACTAGCACCGACAACACCATCTGGCAAAACAGACGTTCCAGAATTTTTCTGGAATGAATGAATGATCTCGTGTAAGGAAAAATAGCCAAGAAGCAATTAGGCTACATAAAACCAGGTAGTGAAGAGTGGGTTCTGGAACCAATCTGTGTGGGCTGGAATCCTGGACCTGCCTCTTACTGTGTGAGCAGCCCTGGACAAGTTACTCACCTCTGGACTCCAGTCATTTCCTTTGTAAAATGAGGCCGCGAACGGCACTTCATGTGACTGTCTTGAGGCTTCCATGAATTCATACAAACAAGCACCCCGTAAATGTTTACTGCTGTTCCTCTTCATCATCCCACGAGCACTGAATGAGCCCCTGCCCCCGGCCTGGCACTGCGCTCCACACTCGGATGCTATGGCCAGGCCCTGCCTGCACGGCGCCCAGCGTGCCCTCTGACCTCCCCTCCCCTCACGGACTCTGCTCCAGCCACTCTGACCTCCCTGCTGTCTCTCACAAAGGCCAAATAGACCCCAATCCCAGGCCCTGCTACGGCGGATAGGACCAGCTTCCTCACTTCTTCAGGTCACAGGTCACTGTCTGAAAGGCCCCCTTCTTATGCGGAAAAACCCTACCCTCCCAACACTGACGTCACTTCCTGTCCCCGCTTTAGTTTCTCTCTATCTAAGATGTCATCAGGCATATATGGATTTGCTCATGGTCTGCTCTCCCAACTTGAGGGAAGGATCTTAGCTTTATTCCCTTAGGGAAGACCCAGGTATACGGTGGGGCCTTGATAACGACTGTTGGCTGGACAGACAGGAAAATGGAGGGCATCACCGTCATGCAATAAGCACAGTCACCAATGAGAACACTGCACTGGGACACCTGCTTCGACGATGACCGCACAGTATCCCCCAGCCTTGTAAGAGGGGGTCTCCCTTATTCAGAGAGCTCAAAGAAGTCATCACCAAGCAAGAGATACTGGTCTAGTCCACCTTTAATTAGCACCCCAAATAAATCTTGTAGCCCTTCTTAAAATTTGATTTTGAGGTAACATTTCTGTTAGCAACTGTTAAACATACTTTACAGGTAGACTCTAGCTATAGGCCAGGACTTAAAAATACTTGTGAAGGAACAAAAATTAATGTAGTCTTATTAGACTGGGTTTTGAAAAGACACAGAACTTAGTCACTAAGTATT
Organism: Rhinolophus ferrumequinum; assembly: GCF_004115265.2. NCBI lineage: Eukaryota > Metazoa > Chordata > Mammalia > Chiroptera > Rhinolophidae > Rhinolophus > Rhinolophus ferrumequinum. Next base: position 54,647,696 of record NC_046302.1, read on the forward strand.
TTAACAACTCCAATGTGGGTGAAAATGACAGAGATAGCCTAAAATCACAGAAGGGTGAGGGAGGGGGGCTACACAATGCCCCCCTTTTTCAATATGGTGCTCAAAGCTAGCTGGTTAAACATCTATAGCTGGTTAAGGACGAAATCAGGAATAGAATCTAGGTCTTCAAACCCCACTGCTCTTTTCTCCCATCCAAAGGTGTCTCATTGAAATGTTCAGTAACCTATTTCAAATAACCTCATCATACCACGTATATCCTGAGAGATTTCCCCCCGTCTCCTATGGTTAGTGTATCCTCAGCAGAATTTATGTTTCTGCCACTTACAGCAAACAGACACACAGACAGGAGGCCACAGGGAGATAGGAGATGCTCACCTGAGCCTGGGTGTGTTCAACGGGCGGTGACGAAGGCAGCGGGACCCTGAGTTCCTGGACACGTGCCTCTATGAGGGTGGCATCTGCAACACTGTGGAGGACAGAGAAAGAACACCCTTCCAACGATTAGTAGGCTTCTAATTAAAGATTAATAAATCAGAATCTGAAGTTCGAATGTAACCTTGAATAGAATTCAAGAGCATGGATTTTTATAAATAAAGACAATAAATGTTTATGAAAAAGTATCCTATTGCGGTTTAAAAGGTTAAAAGCAACTGCAAAAACTGCAATTACTTTTGCATCAACCTAATATTATCCAACACAGGGAAAAATCTTATCAGATACATGTGGGAAGAATTCTGAAGAAAAATACCTAATGAAACCTTATGAAAAGCATCACTTTTAGTCCTCGCACTAAGCTCATTAAGTAGTTGTCACCAGTGCCACTCCCGACATTAAAGTGAACTTTCCCAGGGCTGCAACACAAGTGAGTGAATGACCTATAACTAGACCTTAGGTTGGACTGAATTCAGTATCTAAGGCCTTTTTCACCACAGCATATCATCAATGACAAAATCAGAAAGAGTTATGTCAGAGGCTTATTCATATTAGACACTGAAAGAACCCAATCATGATTTCCCTAAATTTTACCAGAACACGTTGTAATAAAAAGCTCAGTCTCCCATAACTAAATAACTCCAAATGAATTTTTAAAATGATTTTTCAATCATGGACATAATTCTGGAATGACCACGAGGGAGATAAATCCCCAAACTCCTTCACTTCCCTTTGGAATGACCAAGGGAACTGAACAGTCCCTAAGTGAGTGGGAGGACAAACGAGGTTTAGAAGCTCTGCATTTCAAGAACTCAGGATTTTCTGAGGGGGCGGGGGGCCTTACCAGTCAACACAGCAAACCACTACAAGCAACTTAACATCTGAAATAAAAGCTGTCGAGACGACTGTGGCAGGGCCAAGCCTGCCGTGGAGTGAGCCTACACAGGCCAGACCAGCACATCTGGAGGTGACCGGAGCCTGTCCACGCCATGCCTCTCGGAGCACTTGTCTTACCTGCACAGACGCTCCACCAGCCGCGCGTGCCGGACAGCGTTTGCCGTGTCTCCTGGGGCGACCACCAAGAGGTTGTCGAGGAGGCTGCACACGGCGGAAAGGAGAGGCGGGGTGACCAGGACACACTGTCTGGGCAGAGGAGCAGCCAGGCATGGGTCGTGAGCAAGCCGTGGACACGCAGTTTCATGCTGACCTAGGGTTGAAGATGAGCGTACACACGTCACTATGCTTTTACCTCGCGGTCACGTGCAATATTCCCGAGTACTGACAATCAAAGGCAAGACCCTGACCGTGCCCACGAGAGACGGCTGGGCAATTCCCCGAGTGCTCGCCTCATCTCAACGCTGTGGCCAGGAGCTGGACGCCCCGTCCTCCACTGCGTGTGTGTGTGTGCCGGCGTACGTGCACACGTGTGTGTCTGCCTCGGGTGCAAGTACCAACACCAAGGCAAAAATGGCAGAGCACAGTTTTGTGTCTCAAGCATTCAGACACTGAGAAACAAAGAGACGGTCCACAATCCTTCTGAAACTCTGGGGGCCAGAGTGTTTCAGAATTCAAAATGTTTTCGCATTTGAGAAAAATACTACGGTACACATAGCATACATTAATGAATACCTCCAATGGGATCTTGGGCAACTTCCCACAGTACAATCAATATTTCTGCAGTGTAGCATATGCACAACCACAGTAAGAGGATGACCAAAGAAGCAAAAGCAGCCAAACCAGTATTGGTCAGGTGTTGCAGCCAAATGTCCTCCGGTCTGGGCAAGGGTTACTACCCAGGGAATTTGAGAAAACTTTCAGTCTTCAAGATTCTGGTTTTAGAATTGAAGACAGGGACCGTGGGCCTTTCCTAGAAGACAGCAGGGGACTGCTAACGAGAGCGGCTCTGCCTCAGACCTTCCTTCGTGACCCTCACTCATCACGTCTCTTTTAAAGAAATATTGTATTTTGAATAAATTGAGACTTACAAAAAGTACCAAGAATTCCCACATACCTTCATCCAGATCCCGAGATATTAGTATTTTACCCCATTTTAGCTACTTACCTACCTTCTTATGAACTATTTGTAAGTGGCAGTTTAATGTCCCTTTAACCTTAAGTTAAGCTCCTAAATAGGGACTCTGTCTTTTATAATCACCGCACAGTTATCAAAACTAGGCAATTAACACGGATGCAGTGGCCTTATCTAATCTATGGACCTTTTCCAAATGCTGTACATTGTCCCATTACTGCCCTTTATAGCAAAGCAAAAAAGTTCTTTTTCTTGTTTGGCTCCAATTCAGGATCACACTTTGCATCACGCTGCCCTGTCTCTTTGGGTTCTAACCTGGAAGGTTCCTCAGACTTGCTTTGTCTTTCAGTACCCTGATATTCTGTGAAGAACACAGGCCAGTTGCTTTGTAGAACGTGTGACGTTTGGTGTTTCCTCATGATCAGCTCTTCAGAGCATCACATCAGGACAAACATGACTCCTATCTGTCCCACTGCTGGTGGTGTTCACCTTGACCATTTGATTAAGGTGCTGTCTACTACGCGTCTCCATTATAAATGATCACTTTCACTCTGTAATGAATTAATGAATTACCTTGGCGGGGGGCACTTTGGGACTATATATTGTCAAGAAAGATTTGATATTTGAAACCAAATTAAACTGGGAAAGTCCAATTTAGGTAATTCCACAGAAACAGTTCAAATGGTTTTAAGGAAAAAATTTAAATACTATTCACACCATACGTATTACATGTCTTCAGCATTTCTAGGGCAACCATATAGAAGGAAAGAATACCAGTAAAGGGGGAAGAGCACAGCATTTAGGAAATTCAAACTCATTCAATACATTCAATATAATTTTTATATTTTATCTGGAGAGAATGATCCCAGTTACTTCTATGTATAGTATTCAAAGATACTAACATTTTTATTTTGTAATGATTCAACTTTGTAAATCAAATGTAGCTTTACAGATCATGAGAAACCCTGTGAAAGGTTCTCTTATAACATAATGGAATTTTTCTTTTATAAAAGTTAGAAACTAAATTTCAAAATGAAAAGTTGGATGTCTAAAGTGGCCCTAATGTACATGCGAGAGAAAATTCTTCTTATCCTGTTTTAAATCGCTTTGGGATGTGATGATTCCCAAATTAATCAAGAATTAACGGAATAAGATGAGAAAGGAGTAACCAGCTTCACTGGGAAATCCTGCTAGTTCTTCCAGTGGAGAGAACTAAAATCTCATTATCGCCAAAAATAATTCCATCTAAATGTTACTGTAAAGAGATGGAATTCAGAAAGACATCTAACAAGACAACAAACTCGCTCTAGTCTTAAGGCTCATCAACAACATATATTTGACGCTTTCCGGCACTGTTCAAAGATGTGTGGCAGGTTCAACAAAAAGACTAAAAGGCTTTTTTTTTAAATCAAATACACACAATGAAATGATAATCAGTAAAACTGTGCATAAATACACATTCTAAGCATAATCCTTGAAAATAAAATAAATTCAAGAGTAATAAAAACAAAAAACCCCACAAAAGTGTATGTACAAAAAATCTGTGCATAGATATTCATAAATTATTCATAATAGCCAAAAAGTAAAAAAAAAAAAAAGTCCAAATGTCCATCACTGATGAATGTGTAAATAAGATGTGGTCTATCCATGCAGTGGAATATTATTTAGCAATAAAAAGAAATGAAGTACTGATACATGCTACAACATGGATGAAGCTTGAAAACATGTAAAGTGATAGGAGCCAGTCATAAAAGAATGTATGATTCCATTCATACCAAATGTCCAAAACAGTCAAATCTATAAAGAGGAAAAGTAGATTAGTGATTGCTTGGGGCTGAGGAGAACAGGGTGGACGAGGAGTGACTGCTAATTAGGGTACAGTGTTTCGTTTTGGGGTGATGAAAATGTTCTAAAATGGATTGTGGTGGTGGTTGTGCAACTCTGTGAACATACTAAAAACCAATGGGTTTTTACACTTAAATGGGTGAGTTGTGTGGTATGTGAGTTATATCTCAATAAAGCTGTTCAAAAAAGAATAATGTAACACATTTCTACAGATAAATGTTCCTGAAATTTGTTATCAAATTTCATTTCATGCCCTGTGTCTGCAGCTATTTAAACAATCTGAGTTTGCTCCTTTTGTTCTTAAGAGAATGGAGTAAGTACTTTCACAATTAAATACTTTTGTATATTGTCAATGTAAATTACTAAAAACCAAAATGGGACATTTAGGAAAGTATGGAATATTATAATGAAAATTCAGAGTAAAGACTTAATGAAGCAAGTATTTCTGAAGTTTTAGAAAGCACTTTCTCTGTAGATGCTCATACTTCACTGTTTAAAATCACCTTCTTTTTAGATAGTCTATTCCTTACAATTAGGAATTGAATACTATGTTGTAACCTTCAAATGTGTGTGTGTGTGTGTGTGTGTGTGTGTGTGTGTAAGCATAATAGAGTTGGAAGCAGTCCCTAATACAAAGTGTAAAATCTATATACTGCCATTAATAAAAATAAATCCTATACGACTCATCATGTATTTGTAATAAAATAAAGACTCAATACGTTCTGTGTACTTTAAAATGGAAGCATAGCTTTTGAAAAATACTCAGGACCAAATTCTCTTCAGTTTCAAGTGGACTACTATGGTAAATTGAAGTGTTTTCCCAAAAGAGGGGAGAAAATGAAGTTAACTAATATCCATCAGTTCCCCAATTCACACACCAAATTTAACTGATAAAGAACCATATGGCAATCAGACTACTTATCTGCGGGTCAAATTCCTGTTTATTAGTTAAGAGGATTTGTTTTGTTACTTTCTGATATATTTATTCTAATTTATTCTATCATGTTCCATGACATTTCATTTTGTTCTTATCTAGACATTTTGTTCTGTGACTTATTTAATTTTGTTCTTTCAAAATATCTGTCTGGACCGACTTGTCATTTTCCGTTTTGAAAGTAAAATGTCTCCTAAAAGAATACCTTGAGCCACAAACTGGTCATGTGAGACTTCAGGGAGAGGTGCTGCTGAGGGCACAAGGGGTGAAAATTCTGCACTCCCAGATGAAGGTGTCACCTATGGATCAGCGAAAAAATTACTTTACTCACAACAATCACAGTGTTACATGGAAAATGAAACACAACTAATACATACGCAAGAAAGATATCCCTAAACAGGTTTATAACAAAACCACACCCATCAGTCTAACTGGAAAACATTCCATATCTTGATAGTTATAATAGTTTTTCAATGGCATTTTCTACTTCTTATAGGATATGTTAAGTTTATGTAAATCAGTAACTCAAAGGAGTGACGTTCTAACTTGAAACCCACTAAGGATATTAAGGTCCCAATAAGGCCTATTTTATTACCCAAATGTTGAATAGCTAAAATATACTACTTTTAACTATCATTCACTGTGTCCTTGAGATATTTTTCATTTTATTTTTTATGAGCTTCTTAGTTTATTTATTCATTCATTCATTCATTTTTAGGCTCCACAAATAAGAGACATCACATGGTATTTGTCTTTCTCTGTCTGATTTATTTCACTCAGCGTAATATCCTCTCGGTCCATCCATGTTGTTGCAGATGGCAAGATTTCATTTTTTAGGGCTGAATCACATTCCATCGTATGTATATATTACATGTTCTTTATCCATTAATTCCTCAATGGACACTTAGGTTTTTTTCATATCTTGGCTATTGTAAATAAGGCTGCAATAAACATGGGGGTGCAGAGATCTTTTCAAGCCAATGTTTTCATTTTCTTTGGATCAATTTCTTGCATTTCTTGATGCCTAATAAGAGTTTTTTAAAGTTTCAAACGGCAAACACAAATTTTAATAGTGCCTATGAAAAAATTAACAGCACTATTAAAAAATGTTTCTCTACTTCTCCCCATATCGCAAAAGAAGTGTTTAAAAAATTAAGCAATATGCTGACACTGCAGAATGCAACATTTTTTAAAACATTAAACACAACAGAAATTCTGTAGAAGGCAAACACAGTTTTGCTACAGGTTTATAGATGAGCAGACTGTTTGGTCTCCTAAAACTGGGTTGGGCACCCCCTCTGTGAAAAAATATCTTATCTAGAGGGGTGATATCACTCTCTTTCTTACCATCAGTTTGTTTTCTCTGAGATGGCATGAACTTCCCACACCTGGGTACGGTCCAGGTCAGTGGGTGCCACAGCAGGGGCTGTCAAATGAACTTTTGAATCAGCCCTACACAAAATCAGATACTACACTGCGCATAATATTTGAGTAGATTGCATATTTATCCCAATACTTAAAGTAGGGTATCTTAGATTAATATAATAGAATGAAAGCAAAAACTAAGGTTATTTTCATTTGCAGTTTCTGATAGTAAAAAGAATATAAATTTCAAGAAAATGGGAGATGAAATTAATAGACAGCTTTTCAAATCCCTCTTTCAGCTTAAGGCCTTAATCATCTCTCACCACTTAAAGTATACGCTACAATAACAAGAAATAAATGATGAAAAGTGTAGTCAAAAAAAGTAAGGTAAGTATGTAAACTCATCTAAAAAGTAAACCTAGATAAATTTTGGTCTAAATAAATAACTCATAAGCAGGAATGTATTATATATGCCTTATTTTATATAATATTAGATCCACATAATAGAAAAAAATACCTAACATTTTCTTTTTTAATTATATTTGCTTACGATTGGCTATAAGAGACCTACAAATATATATATAGGCCATATATATATATATAGCGGCCAACAGACATGCAGATAATGTTACAATCATACACCCAGATGGACAGCACAAGCTCTGCAGAAGCTCACTAACATACTTGGCTCCTGCCACCCAAGCTCCTTTGCTTGTATAACAAAATTTAAGACAGTGAGGCTGGAATCCTTTATCTTTTCAGGGAGCATCCTTTCAAATGACAAACACATGAGCAGTCTTCACTATTGACAAAAACAGAGACAGCATCTAAAGCAGGAAGAGAAGTGTTTAAGGGCCCATGAGAAACCTGGCTCCTTAGAAGAAAGCAAACTTGTGATTCGTGACCGAAGGTCAAGCATTAAGAAAAGTTGTGATTTCCCTTTACAGTCCAATGAAGGGATACACAAATTTAGAAAATAGGATTCTAGAAAGCACCTAATAGTTGTATTATAACTTAACCCACATGGTTGAGATAACGGAAGGACTTCTTTATATAGTAATGTATTGTTTTAAAAATTGATTATGTGTGATTTATATTTCTACAAGCCATCCATATTTTTTAGTTTGCTATATTAGTATATTTTAATAAGACAAAATAATATTAAGCTGAACTCTAATTCTATGCTCAAATCCTTGCTTGTCTGAAAATAATCTTCAGTGCATATGTATTTGATTATATTTAACAATACGCATTAATATGTAAATATGTTACTTGTCACCTTGAAATCCAGGTAACAACTAGTCAATTTTGAAATTCAAGTATTAGCTGCTGGAAGGTGGAGGTTCAAATGAGTGTCCAACGCCACAGGCAGACTAGACCTGATATAGACCAGGTCCTCGTTAGAGGTAAGGACGACAAGTAAGGGACATGCCCGAACGTAAACTCTAATTAGGATCCTGAGACCAGGGCTGTAATCGTGACAGCACAAACTTCCTCCAGGCAGAGGAGGCCCTCAGACACGCCCGCAGAATGCTGGCCAGCCTTGTTCGAGAGGACATGCTTCTTTCTCCCCGGTCTCCTCCTTCCATGGAGAAACTTCAGAGAGACTGAGTTCCGGCCTCATTACCAGGTGGAGGACATGGGGGTTGGCTCAGTTTAAGAGCAAACTGAGCACATTCAGCCATGCCTTCTCTTCCCCACAGTGGACAATACCCATTCTCATTTGCTCTCTACCCCACAGACAGTACGAAGCCCATGTGGGGGGCCAGGGTTGTCCTTTTGTAACAGTGAGTCTAAGTCCTGTTCTATCACCTGCTCCACTCATTAAAATGGCCCCAGTGCAAAACTGCAATCTGGATTTTTCCCTCACTTTCACGTATGCCACAGGACACTTCCTGAGATTTTCAATTTATGTTCCCTTGATCAGACAAATAACACTGAGCCTTATCAATACCTCCTGGTATTACAGAAGGCAAAAAAAGCCTGTTAGTTGCAGATAGATTGATACTGACACTACTTCAAGTTACTGTCTTAAAACAGACTCCAATTTTGCTCATAAAAACTAAAAAAGATAACCTTTTTGTCAATGTGTTTATAGATTTGATAACTAAAGAAGCTTTCTAAATCATGCTTCATTGTAAAATATGCAGTTATAATTTTAAGAATTGCTTTGAAATAGCGGGAAGTAACAAAGTCATTTACCATATCAAAGTAGAATTTGAGTTTAAATTTTTTTTCTTTCATCTAAACAAACTACATCAAATGTTCAAAGATAATTTTCTTTGTATTCTGCCTTGCAGAAACAAAAGAGTTCACTAGATACTTTAAAGTATTTTGAAAGTTAATTTAGGAGTTGCATATTTTATTTGTCAGAATGATTTTATAATACCTTCCATCCTCTTTCATCAGTATTGGTGCCTAAACAAGCTGTTTGATTTTTTTTTTTTAATTAAAAGAGAACAAAGGAAGAAAATGAGGATTTGTGGTATAAAAAAAAGATAGAATAAAATCTAGTCACATTTTTAACACATAGCAAAAATAAGGTATAAGAAGTCTCTAGGGGATTTTAGGTATGCTTCACAACTTATAATCGTTAATTCTAACCAAATTGTAACAAGAAGTTCAAATCACTTTAGGTGTACACACTCATGATTCAAATTAGATTGTGTACAATATAAAATTTATAATAAGCTCAGAAAAACACCAGTGAAGGAAGGAGCAGACATGACAGAAGCTTCTTGCCTGCCTAAGGCTAACATCGCTTACTCACAGGCCGCGTTTATGACTGGGACGCTGCCCTGGGTCCCTCAGCTGTACTGCACCAGCTTAAGAGAACGCGTTTCCTAGCGCTGGTCCTATCCCACCCCTATTGACTTTGTGATCTCAGGCCACACAGGAAGTGCTCTAAGACACGGTTTCTCCATGTGTGACAGGGCACCACCCTCAACTGGTGCAGGTTGGACTGAACCCATCTGGGGCAGGTCACAGGGGCTGCAGGTCACAGCAACGCAGCAGGTGTCCTCATCTGAGCTCTAACGGCCAAGATGCCGGCTCTCTCCACACATTAACATTTACTATACGAAATAATTGGTTTTTACCCAAATTAAGAAAGTATACTTTAGTACAAATATATAATGAGACTCAAACCCATTCTACTTCAGTTACAGTTCCTGCAGAATATTGTTGTTGAAATCTAGTTCAAAATGTTTTGGTCAGCTTCTTTAAATCTTTGCACTTGACAGAAACTGCTATCAATCTATAGTAACTCCGTTTGGAAAGCTTCACACATACCAAAGTGAGTACCAAATACAGAAAAAAACAAAAAAATATATTATTTGCTCCTTCTAATAATTTTTTAAAGAATATTTATAAAATAGTATGTGCTATGCACATGGAACAGAATAATATCCTATTCTTATCTGCCATCGTATTCATTCTAATGTCACATACAAAAAAATTATATTAGAAAAAAAAAATTGAGGTATCACTAAACATCAATACCTAAGCTTTATTAATAGACTTGACATTGAGGTTTCATACCAAAAACAAATCACTTGTTAATTTTCACTGTACTATAGCCCAGGGGCCTGTATTACCAACACTTACTTAGGAACTAGAATCTCACTTGATTTTCCTTTTAACTAAAACACGCAGGTTCTTAGATGCCAGGTAATCTGTAGGCAGTTGAAGTTTATTTAAACAAAGACATCATTGTCTTTCTCTCTCTCCATTGTCATGCAAACTGCCATCTCCCCAGGATTTCCTGGGGTCACCACACTGGAGGTATGTGCAGGCCCTATCGCTGACCCCTATGTCAAATCTACTTTCCCTTTCATATCCCCGTGGCAGTATTGTAGTTACCAATTTATGCTGTCTAATCCCTCCCCCTTCTCCCTCATCCCCACTCTCTTCCCTTCTAGTAACCATTTGGGGAATATAACCAATAATGTTGTAAAGATTTTGTAGGGTGTCAGACGGGCACATGTCTTATTAGGGAGACCACTTCAGGGACGGTGTCGATGCCTGACCACTGCGCTGTACACCTGAAGCTGAGGTTGAATGATATTGAATGTCAACTATAATTTATTATATATAGTCACAGGATATGGAGTATAGCATAGGGAATAATAGAGCAAATGGAATTGTAATAGACATATACGATGTCAGAGGAGCAATAGATTGGGGGATGGGGGACTATCACTTTGTGAGGGGTGAAATGTCTATTGCATTGTTTTGCACACCTGAAACTAATAAAGAAAACAAAAAACAAAACAACAAAAAACTACTTTCCCTTGTAAAAGCCTCTTAGATACATCCTTGCCGTAACTGTCCTCAACCTACTCTCCATTCTAGAACAAACTTTCAGCTACCACCAAACAAGTGTCCATTGTAATGTTTCATGCTATGTTACTCTGCTGAAATATCTTTAGATCTTTATAGCTATTATATCTTACCTCTTCATATCCAAAAACAGACAGCTCTCCTGGCTAATCCCCATCTCAAATCCCTCAGAAACTTTTCATACCCTATATTTCGCCATGGTTTAAGTATGGGAGTAGGTTTGTACCCTACCTTTTTCCATAGCACAAATCCTTATTTTCTTCCTTTGTTCTCTCTCAATGTATTTTTTAAAGGACCACATTTTGCTCACAGAGCTGTTGCTGCACACTGGTACGTGCTGGGCATAAACACCTATCTAGTCTGGGTATTCTGAGAAGCGGAAATGAGATTTCAGGAGGAAAACAACTAATGCCTGACCCTACTGGGGAAGGAGAGATTCGGCTGGATGGAGGCCTCTGAAGAGCTTCTTTACAAGGGCAATGCCCCCAAGGTGACAATGACACTCCTTATGCTATTTGTAATTGACAAAACATACAAGTGGCAATCCATGCAGAGCTTGCCAAACAATTGAACCAATATTCATTAGATAGACCATTAAAGTCCCTAAGGTGGCATCTGCAGCACAGAATGGATAATGATCCAGCACACTGGATGACAGGACGCAAATCAAAACTTAGTGCTTTTCTTGGAAAGATAAAATAGAAAAACAAACAAACCACTCAACAAATTGCATCTTTTCTCAATTCTAGGAGAAACACAAAATAATTATATAAATAAACAGATGAGTGTATTAAGAAATTTACATCCACTCAACTGAGAGCTCAATTTGTAATTTCAACATTTTCTTATACCTGAGAAAGTTTAGTTGGTCTGGGTACTGACAGTTGAGGTTAGAAGTAATACTGGTATAATAAATAAATTGTCTACATTTTTCTCCTGTTGGGACAAAGGTACATAGTATCTCTGGCACAGAAAGGAAAACAATGACAATTAGTAGAACTGGTGTAATTAGACTACTTTTGTGACTAAAAGTCACCAATTTGGTGAATTTGGTGAAGCCACCACTGCCAAAACTATTCTGTTTGGAATCCAAAAAAAAAGAAAGAAAAGAGTTGACTATAAAAATTCTAATAGATAATAGTAGTCTTTTGAGGAACTACAAAAAATAAATATTACATAAAACTATATATATAACAATTCCAAAAAAACAAAACAGATTTCATTAGTATATTTCTAAAAGTGTATGTGACATCCTAACCCAAATTAAAGACATCTACATTAATAGAGGTGCTTCTATTTTAATAATGATTACAAGAAATAACATTTCCAAAGTTTTTCTTGGAAAATCTAGTATCCTCATCTATAATATATATTATTATAAAGAAATACAAAAGTTCGGTTTGCTTTGTCTTTTTGTACTTCAGTATTCTTGTATAGGATAAATACAACTTGATATCTACAAAATAGCTAAGGTAGCTCGGAGTTAATTACAGCAATTGCTTTCTACTGAGTACATACTATAAGCAAAGAATTGAAGAATGTGAAGATTTCCAGGTTAGTCAACAGCTCCTTAAACAAAGAAGGTAATCTAAGAATTACTTTTAAGCATATGTTAATACTGTCCTTCTTTGAACTAAATAACCATCACTCCTTTTTACACTTAATCATATCATTATTTCTCTTACTGAGACAAAGATATATACTGTTTCTAGCTTGGAAAGGAAAGCATGACATCTAGTGGAACTGGAGTAATGATTCTATTTTTCCAAATAAAGGTTCAAGGACTCAAAACAAAACATTGTATTTATTTAGAATGTTCAAAAACTCTTCTGAGTCTAGAAAAAAATAAAGACTCTTAAAACTGTAGCAAAAAGTACCAGCCTCTTGAGAAGCTGTAGTAAGTACATCTAATTAACTGCTGTATATTCTTTATTCTCAGTCTATTTTTGCTCCTGGAAGCAGGGGTGCCTTCCTAATAGGTTCTACAACACAGTAACAATGTTCCAAAAACACTTTACACTTCAGTAATGTTTCCCACTTGAGAATAAATGATTTTGTACACTTGTAAAAGGAATGAAACCAGGTATCAGTTATTATTTACAAATACTTAGTGTCTCAAACTTTTCAGAACAAAGTAACTTATGAATGAAAAGAAAAAGGAAAAAAAGACAAGCAGAGACACATAAATTTCAGGTGTTTCACATAATCAAGACGAACTTTCTATCTGATGCTGTACAATTAGAAACATGTTCATCAGTACCATAGCGGAATCACTGAAATGGGAACTTTCTCCAAAGTGCCTTGTCCTTAAGCAAAATTTCAGGGTAATCAAACATTAACCACATGAGATCTGTTTTCTTCTTCTACTACTACTGATAAACATTTTTAACTTTTGAGTCGATCCAAAAAGGTAGGGACGACATTGAAAACCCATCTGAAAGGATATTCGGTTGACGGTACCAGCAAGGGAGGCCCTAGTTCTGCAGACAGCACTTGAAGTCGATCACAGCCGTTATCAGCGGACCTTACGCTTCCTGTCCATTCTCATCTCTCCACTGTGTGGACTGAAACTCTCAGATTCACCATGAAGCACTATGAATTCTTTGGAAGTACCATTGTCTCCGAGGTGGAGAGAGAACTTGGAGCTGGATCTTGATTGGACATCCTCGATGGAGCCCTCCAAAACTTGAATGAGTCATCTAAACCTGTGACAACAGGAAAACTGTCAGCATGAATAGTCTCCTGGGTACTGTAACAGTTAACAGAAAAAACACTCATTACTTAAAACCAATCAAGAACTAAGGCAAGAGGTTTGCTAATTTTTATTTTCTTAATCAATTCATATATAAAATTTGTTTCACAAAAAGTTTAATGACAATTAGTTGACTGTGCTTTAGCTTACTCTTACGCAATTCTTCAAGAGCACCAGCTCCCAAACACTAACGTGCATGAGAAGCACACAGCTTGTGAAAACAGTTCCTGGGTCCTATTCCCAGAAATTCATCTCCCCCAAACCAGTGTGGGGGCCATAAATGTGCATTTCTAACAAGCTCACAGCACATTTCAATGCTGTTGGTTCAAGGGCCATGCTCTGAATAACGGAGACAAACAATTAAATGGGTCCCTTTCCTAATAGGGGCAGTTATTCAGAATGTTCAAACAGTTCATCAAATGTCATTTTCCTCTTACTTCCTCCAAGAAGTAAAGAGAAAAGTGAATTAGAAATTTACACTTAAACATTTCAGAGTAAAGGAATTTCATGTCTGCAATTTACTCTTTAACAGTTCACAAAAATATATACATACACAGATACGTGCACATAAATAAACTTTATTTATACACACATACACATATACATACATACACACATGACACGGAGGGGCAAATATAGTAAAATGTGAACATTTGGGAATTTTCTGTACTAATCTTGTGCTTTTTCTGTTAGTGTGAAATAACATCAAGATTTTTAATAATTACTTTAAAAATTAATTTTAAAATTCAATTTATTTTTATTAAATTATTATCAATTATTATAAGACATAATTATTATTACATGTGCTAAGATCTCATACTTGGGAAATCCAAGGGACTCCAAAATAGAAATTAAAAGGTTTCAGCAAGATATTTTGACAAATGAGTAACATGACAAATACAAACAACTTTTCATTAGCAAAACAATTAGAAAATTTAGTAGGAAAAGGTCTCATTCTTGACTGCCTAGGAGGAACCTTCCCAAAGTTCAAGATAATAATAGAGAACAAAACTATAGAACTTTGCTGAAGGGCATGAAATAACTTATGAAACATTTATATGATTTCAAAAATGGTTTCCATGAAGAATTTATAACATAGAAAAGTGCTTAGGCAATGTTTAGTGAAAATGTACATAAGATGTGAACACAATTATGCAAAACAAACAAAAGCTATACAGAGAGAAAAGACTGGAAGAAAATACACCTAAGTTAGCCAAGGTAACCTCTGGGTAGTGGGACAGGGAAGGTAACCTCTGGGTAGTGGGACGAGGGATGAATGCTTTTCCTATGCACTTGCCACTATTTTTCAAATATTTTGTAACAAACACATGGGTCTTTAACTGTTTAAAAAAATGTTACATCTTTTTGAAATGTAAATATAATGTACTTACCATTTAAATCACTGCCTTCTGAAGTTCCATTAAGAGCAGAACAATTCAAATCAAATGTATACCGTCCCAGGTAACAATGTTTTACCATCTGATTCAAATGTTCATAAAAACGGCAGTGATAGAAAAGAGCCTGAAGGGCGGGTTTTCCCACGAGCGACAGGCCAGAGTCCTCGTCATGCACGCAGGGGCCCTACAGGAAAGAGGAAGAAAGAGACACGGTGATTCATGACAGAATTCCTTCGCAAAGACCGACGGGAGCGCCACATCCCCCAGACCCTTTTCAACTGCCTCTGGCCCTCTACACTGGCAGCAGCCTGATGAGGGCATTATCTCACAGGACTCTCTGGCTTTGAGCCTAAAAATCCACTGAAGGCAGAAGGCTGATCTGTCTCCCGAGGGGCCATTCAGTTTTAAATTTTTCTATGAAATGGTATAGCTTTTAAACAAGTAATTACATACTTGAGCCACAAATACAATAAAAGCAGTATTTTGTAACCTACACAGAACAATAAGTATTAAAATATCTGAAATATTGTGGTCTAAGTAATTATATTCCAAAGTATTTTTATACCTATCAATAAGCTAGATAAGATGTAAAGGCTCATCAATACCCAAGTCTGTTTGTCACTTTACTTGCCACCGAATGAACTCTGCAAAGGAAACGCCCACAATGCACGCACATCAGACACACTTTCCACCAGGAGGGTGAAAAGAATCTGCCATTACTCAATTTTAACCTCTTTGTGCTTTTCTTCAAATAACTTTTTGCACTGCTAGTCAGTCACTACTTTTCTTGGAATATCCAACGGTTAAAAAGTCAAGCAACAGGATCAGTTTCAAGTTTGCAAATAATCCCAAATGCTTATAAATATTTCTATTTCTTGGAAAATAAAGATTTTAAGACAGATCATAAGGGAGAGAAAAGTAAAAGATAGAAAACAGAAATCTAAGTGCCAACAGGAAAGGTATGGTCAAAACATATTCAAAATTTATCATTAACTGTCAGATATGTGTATGTGTCTCTACTTTCATGCCTCCTTGTCACCAAGGAAAGATGGGCATAAAAACTTACTATTCAGGAAGACAAAATAATTTACAAGTTAAAGGTAGAATTACATTAATAAGATTATTTCCGTTAACCCTCTTTTCACAGATACTATCATTAAAATTAATATTAAATACCTTTTATGGTTTTGAATGTTATTGTTCTGTTCTAATAAACCTATCCAATACTGTGAGCGTACTACTCTTTATAAGTAGGGGAATTTACATCTTTAAGAAGAAATAAGACTATTTACCGGGCAGCCAGCACGTGATGGTCACTGTGTGATGGTAACTTTCAATGCGGAGGTCTAGAAGAAGCAGGTAAAACAGAGAGAAGGACAGGAGAGCAGGGTTGCATGCTCCCAATTATTGTGTTCCAGGCAGGGGCCCTTTCCTGCATCACCTTAGCTAACTACCCAGGATGAAGTAAGCCATGCACAACCTCCAAGCAATTCTAACAGTCAGAGCTTCAAAACATCTTATCTTTACAGCCACTTACAACATCCCTAAACGTATAAAACATGTCAAACACACAAGAGATTCGCAATAGTTGCCGAACACCACAAATTCAAGCACTCATTGTTATAATTCAGGGAAGGAATTCACCACAAGATGAGAATTATAAATATTTCCGCTAAGTTTACTAGCTTACCTCTCACTATCTAACAAACCTCAGAAAATCAATAAAATAAAATTGTGAAACAAAGTAGTGCAACACTAGTTTTCTAAATATATTTCATAATATGCCAAGAAGAATGTGAAAATATTTTATTACATAGATTATATGAAATTATTCAGAACTTTTACATTTGCAAAATTGTCTATAGAATTGCTTCCTGGATGAGTTACAGCCACAGTCCAAAATTCACAAGGGTTTAAGAAAAATAGATGAAGGAATGCAAACTGTCAAAAACAAGCTCTTCAAAAGCTCTTAAATCTGCTGATTCTTTATTCCATAAACACCTGCAAAGGCTGATGGTTACACCATCTGCTAGAAGGACAGGGGATGCAAACCCACTGTCATCTAAAATCCATCTTTTAACTTAATCAGCTTAATGAATGTCAAGCAAGAGAAATGAAGAAAGACACATAATCACAAAATTCTAGAGCATCATAGAGAAAGACAATATGGAAAAAGAAACAGTGAGCCATGAAGAGGTAAGAAGCAGATAGGTAGGTATCCAACTTCTCAGCAGCAGCACGGAATGTCAGAAGACAATGGAGCAAAATGTTTATAAGGAACAATTTCAATCTAAGACCTGGTAACTGGCCCAAACTATCAATTCACTGAAGTTGAATACATTTTCAAATATGCAAGAACTCCCCCGGCGTATCACTCCTGCATTTGTTTTAAGGTAGAAATACACTTATTTTGAGAATGATTACTAGGAAATGAAATTCTAACTAAAGAGAAAGGATGCTTAAGGGCTTAGAGAAGCTTGAAATATAATATGGATTAACAATGCAAGAAAAATAAATAGAAACTCTAAGGGAAAAAAATCACCCAAATTAAAATTTTTAATACACACACACACGCATGCATGCGTGCACATATATACTCATGTACATACATAAATACCAGGACTCTTCATCTGCATGCCAGAGGGCTCAAGGTCCAGGAAGCAGAGATAATAAAGTGTAACACAGCCCACCAAATGGCTCTGTAGGGATGGCTGGTTTCCACTTTTTAGAATCAACCTCTCTGTAGATAAATGGAGGCTGCGGAAGAGAATGTGAACAGCCTTCACAAAGTAAAAGTAAGAATAAAACTGGTAAAGATGAGCAGAGCGGGGAGGAGATACGATGAAAGGATAGCAACAGCTTAGCCACATCTTATCTCGTAAACGAAGAGCCAAGAGATAAGATCCACAGAGAACATGAGCAGAAACAGCAGGGATGACCAGTGGAGAAACTAAGAAAGGTAACAACGATATTGGCAGGACATTGTTTAAACGAGATAGATACGATGTATGGACACAGTAAAGGAGCAAACATATTATTGCAAACATACTGAAGAATTCAAATCCGTCGGAGGTAAAGCTGTCTCTGTGAATGCAGAGGGGTAGTGAATTTCATTATAAGCTATATGAGCTTTTGTAATAACCATATGTATTTATTACTCGAAAAAAATAATTTCTTTTAAAAATTCAAAAAATCCATTCAAAATATTTTCAACTTCTCCAAGAAAACCACATGATCTGGACTATGTACATACTGCATAACCATTATCTATTATCTATTTTTTATTTGATTTCTTTTAACTAAGCATGAAACCTGGATCCCCACTCTCCACATGCCCAAGCTTCCTACTGGCAATGGCCCATTAGCACCAGAGCCTGACTTATGGCAGCGCAGCCAAGCCCAGCATATGCACAAAAGATGGTCTGACTCAAGCTTTGCACAGATGCCTAATGGTCCAAGGGCCGCAACAATGAAGTCCTTCACGCACACGCCAGGCTCCGCTCCGCAACCGTCAGGAATGGAAGGGGCTGTCTCCCAGCGTAGTGGGGAAATCAGCATGGTCTAATTACTGTCTCAAGATGTCTCCATCCTTACCAGCTTTGCTCTCAGGTGAGTGCTGTGGCTGCCAGATCACCCACAAACCTGCCAGGGAGAGCTGAGGAGGACAGTGTACAAAGAAAGGAAACTCTTCAAATCATTACAAATTTGCAAAGAAAACAGCAAATTAAGTAGGTCATAGAACACTCCAATTAATTTTAAAATATTGTTCTCAAGGATGCAATTAAGTTATAATGTTAATTTTCAAACATGTATTTTACTCCTAGTGTCAGGGTACTGATATAGCCATTAGCTATGATTCAAAAGACACTAGAAGCAAAGTGAAAATTACATTTAAGAAGTATAAATTAATATTTTCAAGAACAGAAAAGAAATACTTAGATATGTAACAAAGTTTTTAAATGCTGTAATATAATCCAGACAGAGGGGGGAAAAAAATGACACTAGTTACAGAAGAAATCCTTAACTACATACAAATTACGAATGTAGTTAAAATGATATTGCTTCTCAGACACCAAGCATTTATTGTTTCGTGAAATCAATACTCATGATGATTCATGATGAACACATCAAAAGGTGAAAAATATTCATTGGTAATTATCACATCAAATGTGAAAATGATGTATCACTATAAATGAGTAAACAGACACACACGCAGACAGTTTGAAGCCGAGGCCACTGGGAGCGCATGGACACAGTGACCCCCAGTACAATGAGCATTTATAGACCCCAGCTCTCATTCCAGAGTACCATTCTGCACTGAAAGAAATCAGGGCTGTGAGAAAATGTCTGATTCCAGGCTGGGACTGGGGCCGTCCAGAACATCCTGCTATGCCAGACAGCAAGAAAATGCTCCAAGACTGATGAAGACGTGCTACAAGGACACAAGTCTTCACGATGGCTCCTCCTCGCTAAATCTGGAACAATCTGAACATGTCAACAAATAATAATAGAAAACAGATTCTAACCCATGAAACAAACAAAGTTTTCTTGAGTCCATACTAGTGTAAATTTAAAGAGTGAATAAATAAATAAAGGGGGAAGAATAGAAAGCTCTTCCTTACAGTAAAATATAATAAATGTAGAAGAAACGATGGAATTAGAAAATCACCATTTGGCAATCATTCTGTAATAATTGTTTCAGACAAGAATGGTGAATGGAAGTTAAAACTAGTGAAAGAAGGTTGATGAGAAATAGATATTTACAGTCTCCAAGTGTTTCCCTGCACAGGAAAAACTATAGCTCCACAATGACAAAAACAGGCAGGCTTTACCTGAACTAAGTAAGCAAAGCTAGTATCACCAGTGATGGGACAGAGACATAGAATGTCTCCCCATACAATGTACTAAGAAGAATGCACCTGCCAAAAATGCATAACCTGAGTCTAATCATGAGGAAACAGAAGAACCTAATTAAAAGCATATTACGGAAACTATTTAAATAGCATGCACACCTCAAAAATGCTGAGGTCATAAATTTTAGAGATTTAGGAACTATTTTAGATGAAAGAAACCATACATACATTCTTGTATCGGATCCTAGATTCTGACTGGGGCTTTTTTTTTTTTTCCTTTTTTCTATTATATAAAGGACAGCAGTGGGACAATCGGAAAAATTTGAAGAATTTCCTAGTTTTGATAATTACATGGTGATTTTGTAAGAAAATGTCCTTGTTTTCAAGAAACACATACTTGTTAATGGGGGAAAAAAAAGTGTTATGTCTGCAACTGAAACAGTTCCAAAAAAAGATATTAGATAGAGCTAAAGCAAATTTAGTAAAATTATAACATTTGGGCAATTTAAGTGAAGGGTATATAAAAATTGTACTGTTTCTACAATTTTTTCATAAATCTAATTTTTTTCAAAATAAAATTAAAAAATACAGGTGTCAAGTCAAAATCCTATCACAAACATGAAAAGGAACTAAATAAAGCACAAACAAGTATATTTACATCACAAACTGACAACTCACTATATTACTTAAATGCATGAAATTACCTTTACATTTAAATGTGATACAATTTTCAAGTAGAAAGAACAACTTTCACAAACAAAAGCTGCACGTAAACTACTACCATCAAACTGCAACAGTGCAGTGATGGTCCCTGGGCATGTTTGTCTTGCCCCACATGCCGTAAGCCCCAGAGCATTACATCTGATCATTGGTGAGTCCCCAATACTCAGGTACTCAACAAAGGTTTAGAGAAATGAACTGAAACAAACTACACAGATAATTCCTATCTAACCAACAGACTCCTTGTAAAAGCAACTCTGAAATTCTATGCTGGTTGCTAAAGTTGCAGGGACCTGGATTTGTGACAATGGTCCCCAAACGAAACCCAGCAGTACCGAACCCATGTCAGACCGTGGGAAACTGATTTAAAAGATTCTGGGCCGGTGGGTCACATGACACAGTACAGGGTCCCTTAGACAATGTCTCTGCTTTTTCTCCCTGAGAGAGGAACGCAGCCTTGAATGAAGACCGATATTTATAAACACCACTCTGGACGAAGTGCCCCACATAGAAAAGATCTGTGGTGACCCTGGGCTGAGGCACCAGAGCTGGTTCTTGGGCAGCAAGGAGCCTGGTCTCCAGGCCCCCATTAGGGACGCTGGCACCAAGGGAGACGGTGCTACGACAGGCTTTTACCGGCCCCTACTCTCTGGGATCACCCACCTCGAATACGTTTCGGCATCCGTGAAAAAATAAATGGGGGATTGTGCTACTACAAAAATTAGGACCCGGTTTTTAACTTTATTTACTTAGCAACATCTAAAGACTAATGGGCTAAATGGAATGCTTTGCACATTTTCAGGCATTAGCAAAGACTGATGGAGCGCTATCTTCTCTGCGGTGGGGCTGAGTGAAACACTTACAAAACATATTAAAGATACGGTCCTGAAACATACATTCTACATAGAAAGATTAAATTAAATAGTAAGAAAAAAGGCAGTAAAGGTAATACATGAAAAGGAACCACTTTAATGGTGTAGACACTAAATGCTAGTGCCTTTCAAAGAAGAGGAAGAGTAGGGTGGATTATAGCAGCTAAACATTTTTAATAAATATATATTTTTTTAATTTTTAAGTTTTAAATGACTTACGTATCACCTTGTTCCAGAAAAGATTTAGGGCCTATTATGAGGAAAGGTAAATCATAACACGACTGAAAAGTACAGCAGGGATGAAAGAAAGAAAAACAAAGGTATGACAACACTGGAACCAAGGATAAAGCAAAAAAAGCATAAATAGGAGAAGAGCCACATTGGATAGGAAGCCTGTAAACTTCTAGCACTCAACAATAAAAGAAAACCCATATGTAAATTACCTAACTCATAGTTTATATATGCAAATTATTACCACCGAGAAGTACAGTCCCAGACGGTGACACAGATGGAGGTGTGCATGGAGGAAGAAGTGGGAAGGGTAGTCACAAAGAGGACACTGCAGAGTGCCCCATGGGACAAGGGACACGAGTACAGAGGACATCGATTTAGACTCAGCACCAAAACTGTGCAAAGTAGTTAACAGCAATTCTCTGTAAAACCGTTCATCAAATATCTACCTCAACCAAATAAAATATTTACAAGGCTTGTAGATACTGGTGCTACTTCCTGCTATGTCCTCCAAAATACTGGGAAATGTCCACCGAGGTAAGTTAATGAAACATTGTGTAGAATAAGATTTTTCATCGTTCCACCAAAGATAGTTTCAATTTTAGAGTACTGGATATGTAACACCTTCTTTCTGGCTGTATAAACTGGCAAAGGTCACAACTTCCTAGCGGTGATAAAATTCCATAATCTAGCTTTGAGGACTATCATGCTCCCTTCTTAGAGCAGCTGTTTCCACTTTGGGATTTAAAGTTTCACTAAATGTGTTTCAAAATTGGGGGACAAATACTAGGTTATCAGTTATTTATACTGCTAAGTGAGGACACTTAAAAACAAAAAATAACTACAAAGAGCTCAAAAAAAAGAAAGAAAATCTAAATTTATTAAAAACACTTTAAACGAGTAGGCTTATTTTTCTAATTGTGCTTCAGATTAGCAAAAGTGTCATCAGCATTGTCCAGCGCTGTGTGGGGTGAGAGTAGTTCTCAAACATTTTTGATTCTGGCCAACAGGCAAAGCAGAAGACTCCAAAAGCTCACTTAAATCAACTTTTTAGTAGAAAATTAATTCTGGGATGAACAACCGGAGATGAACCAAAGCCACGAGCTGCAGTAAGCATGTCGGCAGCAACACAAAGGAGCTGTACAGTCTTTAACTTATAAGAGAATATGAGCATCCCCAGCTGGTTCTATGGTCGTGTCCCAAGGGCTTTCCCAGAACCCACAGATCTCAGTACCTTGCCTTTATATTCCATTTACTTGAATAATACAGCATTCGTTGGCAGCACGTCACCAAGCGTAGAGTATACAAGTGTCAGTAGTTTAACAAGGGGAGTAGCAATGATTTGTATACGAGCCAAAAACAACACTTGTTTTAAGATTTAGTTATTGGATACCAGGCAGCAAAACTACCACACTGTTAATATAAATGTTAATCCTGTGTACGCCTTCTGGTTTTTGTCTCCGATGACTGTATTACAACACAGACTGTGAATAAGCAATCATGGTCAGAAAGCAATGTTGAACAAATTAGAGGAACCCATGGACAAGTGGCCTGGGATTTTCAGTAACTGACGGAGATGCCCTGGGTTTAGAAAAGTTTGGAAAAGTGAACCTTCCCAGAGCTAAGTAAGATCCGAGCCTTGATGACCACCTGGGTTCATGCTGCAGGTGACTGCCTGACAGGCTGCTTTCACTGCACGTCCACTGGATTCAGAAAGTCCTCCAAAGATACACTCTAAAGAAAATCTGAACAGAAACCTTTGATTTATCTAGGACCTGGGGAGTGAGATACAAATACAACAGTGTGACAAATACACACACATATAGGATGAGGATCGATGGACAGGAAATGGGGTAGGAAAAAAACACATATCTCATCTCCCCAGGGAGAGCACTTTTTTTATCCTCCAAATGATCCAAAAAGTAGCAGGCTATTAAAAATGAAGTACCACTAGACTTGATATTCAGAACGTGAAACAAAAAATTAATCCAGTAGGAACCAAAGAAAGATTAATTATCACCTGAACTGTGCACTAACCCAGAAAAGGAAAAAAAATGCCAACATCAATGCATATCTAACCATTAACACGTTTGTTAGTATTAAATTAGAGAGGCAACCTAGTGAATGGGTAAAAGAGAGACTGCCCAGGATGGCAGCAAAGGTGTGTGATTCAGGGCAAACAATTTAAACCCTCTGTGCTCCAGTTTCTTTAGCTACAAAATGAGGATAATAATGGTTCACAATCAGTTACACAAGCTAATACTTGTGAAGCTCCTAGAAGAGTACCTCGTATATAGTAAACTCCATGTCAGTTATGACTAATGCCACTTAAATTATTTTGAACACTACAGAGATGAATTTAGAAATCTGATCAAGCATAAAAAAAATTCCTAGATTTTCTTTTAAGAGATCCTATTGCCCTGTATAAAATTTATTCAGTAATTAAATATATATACACTCAATTAAACTCAAATTAATCATAATTAGTCTCAACTTATCATCAATTAATCTTAAAAATCTAGGCTGATAATTGTTTCAAGTCACCCACCTGCCAAGTATAATCCTTTATAATTACTGAAGGCATTGGAATTACAAGGAGATTCTGAAGAATGAATGCAGCCTGAAATATATTTAAAAAAAAAAAAAAGTCAATACTGCCATCTTGTTGTCATCTCTGAAATAACCAATATATTATAATTTAATAAAAACATATCACTGGTCAACTGCCCATGCTGACACGTCATTATGAGAACAGCCAAACTGCACTTCTTGTTAGGTAAGGACCTAACAAGATAAATTATTTCATCAGGAAGTATAGTTCTTCCTATTCCAGCATTTTGTTTTTCCAAAACTGATGTGTAAAATATAAACTCTTCTGGTAGCATCTAGGAAATACATGTTTATGTCGCTACCATCGCCCACAGACCACACACACACTCCTTCTCTCTCTCTCACTCTCTCCCTCTCCCCCTGTTTTTCTCCCTCTCTCATACAAAGGCCTCTGAAATAAAAATATTTGCTAACTAGAAATATAAAATACAAATGTTCCACTAAACCTCCTAGGTCCTAAAGATGACCAAATTAAATAATCATAAAAAGTACGAACACTGTCTCTTTAATGAAAGATTGTAATATAATGGGAGAATAACAGGTAACAAGGGATCCAAAGAGAGTGAAATTTTCAACCATCTAAACTGGAAGTCAATAGATAAACTTTAAAGTTGGTCAATCAGGAGGATACTACAATTTCAAGCACTGCATTAAAACACAAACACAGCCTTTGTAGTTTGAACCGGGAAGTGGCTAATGGTGGCCCAGAATCTGCTGTTGTCTTTTATATGACTCCAAGCATGGTTTAATTACTGTTTTTAAAACTATTTGTATCACTCATCACTTTGATAAAAGAATTAGAATAGGGTTTACTTTTCCTTTTACATGGCACATGATAAATACTATAAAGTATTTGGACAGCCCCTTATCTTAACTAAAGCTTTATAAACATTAGAGATAAATACTGAGGTAATATAAAAGATTTTTTTTCTGTCAACTACTTTTCAACGTGTAATAAAAGAGAAGGGCTCGTATTAAAATATACCAAATTCTGCTTTAACCTTATCAGAATAAAGGACTCTAGTACTTACTGTGAATACCTTTTCAATTCCCTACCACCATTTTATTTGGGATTTTTGCAGGCAGAAGAGACAAAGGGCAGTGGCCAGTCCACCTTGTTGAACAGGGCGTGGGGTGGTTTATGAGGCCCCTCCCAGGGATTTCCAGGGGCGAGAGAACGTCGGTGCCGAGCACACAGGCATACCTCCCGGCGCACCATGCTGCATTCCCACTGGTCCAGGAGGATGTTCACCACAGTTCCCCAGAGCCCACCCGAAATGTTCTGACAACTGTTTGCCAAGGCCGCACAGCCAGATTCAAGGGTGGTCAGCGCTGATCCTAATCCCAGGGACGTGAACCTCACCTGTCCAAGTTAAAGAAAAGGCCGTCATATCAAAGAATCGGATTTCCTAACATAAATTATTAATGTTTATGGCATATAAAATATCATAGTCTAATGATATTGCCTTGATGATTCTAAATTATAAAAAACAGTAATAGAAAACAGTGCCCTATAAGTTTATTAATGAATAAAATTCTATTCCACAATTCAAGAAAGCAACAGTATAGAAAATAAAAAAGTTAAATAAAAGCAAATGTCACAAAAAGTCAAAATCAGCTATAAAAATTATACCTCACAAGCTTTTTTTCTATGGAAAGCATAAAGTGCTTATATTTCTTTTTATGAACCTATTCCTGTTCATTCCTCATTTTTAAAGAGAATATCTATCATTTTGTTCTTAATTTTTTAGTGTTTCTTGCAAATGGTTTTAACTTTTTTGAAACTTCTTTTCAAAAGGAAGTAATGGAATTATCTTTCTATAAAACATTTAGCATTATCCCAAAAATTATTTTAAAGGAAAACAAATGTTTCGAATAAGATTGGCATGGTATAATATATTTGCATAGTGCCACAGCCGCTCAAGCTACACATTTTGGTAAACTTCTGAATTCTGATACCAAAATAGAGTTTCACTATTGCTATAAGAAAGCAAAAAATAATGTAGTCATAATATAGTCAAGCAACAAGTCCAAATTCAATCTGTCTGGAGAATGTAACCTCTAGGTTCAAATGAAATAATATTTCTACAAATCAAGGCTTTATTATAATAGGATCTAATAATTTCTTGCTTAGAAATTAATGGCCTGTGTATACAGTTAACAGTACTGTATTAGGTATTTAAAAATTTGCTCGGCGAGAAGATGCTATGTTAAGTGTTTTAATCACAAAAATAAAACAAATAAAGAAGGCAGAAGGAAGCTTTTGGAAGTGAAGGCTATTGTTCATGGCATTCATTGCAGTGATGGTTTCAGGGCTGCATACTTATCTCCAAGCTTAAATATGTATAGCTTTTTGCATGTCAATCATACCCCAATAAAGTGGTTTGTTTAAAAAAAAGAAAGACAAAAAAAAAAACAAACAAAAAAAAAACTGGTGCGCAAATGGCTAAAAATGGAAAATTCACTAATAATACACAACTGCACTGTAATGGTATTATTCTACTAAATGACGCTCAAATGTCACTTGGCAGCTGTCCTAAATTGTTTGAAAAAGGGTGGGCTTTTCCAATAATTTTTCACTGTCCTTTCAAAAAAGTGATTCCATAATCTTTTTCTTTTTCTATTTTTAATCTGTACTCTAAGGAGTCTGACTGAAGAGAGCATGCTATAAGTGAATTGTGTCCCTCAAAATCCATATACTGAAGCCCTAACCCTCAATGAGACAGTATCTGAGGTTAGGGTTTTTAGGAGGTCATGAGACTTAAATGAGGCCATACAAGTGGGGTCCTGATCCAACAGGATTGGTGGCCCTATAAGATGACGAAGAGGGGAAAGGTTACACGGGCTACACTGAGAAGGTGGTCGACTAAAAGCCAGAAAATGAGCCCTCACTAGAACCTAACCACGGTGACATCTTGATCTCGGACTCTGAGCCTCCAGAGCTGTGAAAAAATAAATTTTTGTCATTCAAGTCCCCCACCCCAAGTCTATTTGTTATGGCAGCCCAAGGGGGTAAATAAAGCTTAAGGTAGAGTCACTAAAATAATCTCGTTTCGGAGAATATGAACATGTATCTGCATATATGTTTTGTTTCATTTGTTGTGTAATCTACACGTAATGGACTCGATTTTTCTTCACACTGACCTCTGGGTCTCGATCAACCCATAATGGAATCAACCAGGCCAATCCTTGTTGAGTAGGAGCGTGTTCTTCACTGTGACTACCCAAAGGCAAGAACCAAAGTGACATCCACTCCTAGAACACACAAAAAGGAAACAGAAACACAGTAAGTTTCTAAGGATAAAATACAGGGAGTTTTAAATAACTCTGAATTTTTAAAAATCCAAGCAAAGTAAAAATGTACTTAAGACTTGGTTATAATTCATTATTTAGCCAAAACAAGGCAAACGAAAATCTCAACTTCTTATTAAAAAGTTAAATATAAAGCTTTTTCTTCAGAACAGCTATTTTCCAGATCAGATTTAGAAAAAACTGTAGCCTACAATGCAGATTTCAATCAAAATAAATTTCAAATAAAATTCAGAGTTGTGTAATATACAACTTCTAAGAAATGTCTTTGTGAAAAATCATTTTTGTCTCCTAAAAAGAAAAGTCCAAAGAGACATTTTCACATAGCAAACTTGAAATGTGTTAGACATCGCACATTCCTTTTCTAGCAACTGTTGGGAAGACTGGCGGCCTTTGGCGCTCTCACCGAGCTCTGGTCCTGGGCCATCATCTCATGGGATAAGTGAAGCAAGCAAAGAATCGTGCTCTTGGTGACACCTTTCCCCATGAAGGACATGGCATTTCCTCCTCGTTCCACATAAAAAGAAGTAATGACCTGCAAAACAAGTGTAAACAATTTCATGGTGGCTTTACTTGAGGGGTAAATAAGGATAAATATATCACTTTCTACTGACTTGTCTGAATTGAATCCTAACCACATAAAGTATCCCAGTATATAAGATTCTCAGTTTATACATTTAAAAATGGTTAAGATGGTAAATTTTATGCTATGTTTTACCACAATTTTACCACAATTAATATTTTACCACAATTAAAATATTCTTAGTTTAAAATGCTTTCCCATTGCAATTTATACAAAAGATGTGTGCTGTCCTCCTAGAAGATTTTTGTGATTTAGAATATGCTCATAAGATTCTTCAAATATTATAGTATCCTTTTAGTAAAAGAGTTTACAAATATCTTGTTGAAAAGTATACTTAGAAATGATTAGCTATATAAAACTCTTATTGACTACCAGGGTTAGGCTAGATTTTCTAGAATTATGGTTTAAATGTAAATGAACATTTTTCCCACTTCGGAGCAATCTTAGATTTCTAATCCATATGTAAGTATACGTTTATTTAAACCAGTAGTCATCAACTTTTTCTCTAACCCATATCTGAGCCTGAGGGATGTGATACATTTCCATCAGTAACAACAAATGCTATAAATTAGGTACTTGTAAATTGATTTATATTTTAAATATATTAGATGACCTTACTTTTTAAAAAAATATTGTATCTTTAGCTAATATCCATTCTAAAAATTCATACATTTCTGATCACGGACATCAGGAAGCATGGGATAACTAATTAACATACTGACAGTATGCCCTTTTTCAGTATTCATAATTATTCAGGAGAAAAAAAATTTATTTCAAGTAGAGTAGCTACACTAAAATTCGTATTAAATTTTATAGTTCAGCTAAGAGCATTTAGAATTTTGAAATCTTAAAAAGCAAGATGTACTCTGGGGAAAAAATTCTAGATAATATCATCTGAAGCATGATTTATAGCTGAATATAAAAACATCATCCAAAGCAAGATTTAATAATGAAAGCACAAAAATTAAACACATATAATTTATACTCATTTATGTTACATTCCAGTTATTTAAACTGTATTCTAATTTAAAAACCATATGTAAGACAATACAAATTAAATTTGTTATCTGTCTACTATGTTCAAATCACTGTGCTAGGCTAATGAGGAGCTACGGGACAGTGGCGATGATCCAAAGATGATTCTTACAAGCTTAGATTCTAATCACTCAATTCATAAAACAAAATAAGAATATAACGTACAACGTATCAAGCACCATAACAGTGGTACATCCTAGCTGCCGCAGGTACATAATCTATAGAAGAGACGAGTCAGTCAAGTAATATATCCTGAGCGTCTGTCTGAAAGTATAAAACAAGGCTTACTAAAGGAAGGTAAATGAATCAGTGCGATCTTAAACTTTGTGTAGAGATTGTCAATCCCTCCCCCCAAAAAGGAAAAGAAACTATATGAAGGAAACATATCTTTAAATAAGCTTTTTTATATAATGAGAATATCCAAATATAACTGAAACTTCAAGAGATATGAAAAAAAATTAAAATGGAGATTAAGACTCAAAATACAAGATTATAAAGAGTCTTATACACTTGAAAAAGGACGTTTGAACTGAAAGGTTTCTGTTTTTGAAGGATAATCTGGTAGGGACAGAGAAGGTTTGATGGCACATGGTAACGTGCAGCATGACCAGGACAGGAAGTTATCAATACTTTTGGTAAATCGTCCCCTGACGGGAACACCCATCACTACCAATCAGTTCCTTTATCTTTCAGAACCTCTCTCTACCCCACCTCCTCCAGGAGCCCTTCCTGAAGTCCTAACACAGTTACCCGTCCCTCTCTGTCATTCAACCACTGGCTGTCACTGAACCCAAACAAGCAGCAATGAAACAAGCAGCCATGTTTAGATTGAGACAGTTCATTACAGCAAAGCAAGAGCAGCCAAAGGTGCCAGCTCCCAGTGTCCCTTGCGCAGCAACATAGATGGTAGGGCACTCCTGCAGCTGTCCCCCAAGAGAGTGAGGCAGAAAGCACCCATCTCCTCCCTGCCAATCAGAATCCAGGAGGCAAAGAAAACAGGCTCATGACAGACTTCCTACCAGAGAGTGAAGCAAACGAGAAAAGGCTGTGTAGCACTTCCTCGCAAGCCTCTCATGTTCCAGAAGGATCACAGAAAGTTCTGCCAAGACTTAGACACCCTGCAGTTCGCCCTGCCTCTATGGACTGCGTGCATACATGTGAGGCTGGCAGGGCCCTGTGGCAAAGCTGCTGTCTTAGAGAACCCCATCTTTGTTACACTTATGACATCATACTGAAAACATACCCGACTAAATGATGACGGAAATGGGGCATATCAGAATGTGAGGAGTACAGTTAATGTCATGCTAGAAGGTAGTTAGAGCTGAAAATGGATATTTGAGAAAAGCTAAAAAAAACAAAAAAACAATGAAGACTTCACCTTAAAACGTTAGGAAAAGAGCCATAAATTAAATCAAAATGAGAAGTAGTACAAGCAGAAATTAATAAAACAGGGGAAAACATTAAGGAAGGGATCTACAAAGCCAAAGGCTCATTTTCTGAAAAGACATATAAGCCACTAGTAAAACCAATCAACAAAACAGAGAGAAGAAATAATTAATGTCTGGAATGAAGTGGCACCTCACTACAAATCTAACAGATATTTTGAAAATCAGATGATCTGACGAATAATTTTAGGGCAATGAATTTGAAAATCCAGGTAAAATTCAAGAAAAACGTAACTTACTAAGACTGACACAAAAAAAGAAAAAATCTGAATAATTCTAGATTTTAAAAATTCAGCTCATTTACAATCTTCCTAAAAACTCCATGACCAGATTGCTTCACCATCTAATTCTCCTAAACATTTAAGAAATAAGACCAACTCAAATAAACTCTTCCAAAGACAAAAAACATTATGTAAAGAAAAAGAGAAAATAATATACATATAAGAGTGGAATGATTTTTGATATTAAAATCTAACAAAAGTGTTATAAGATGCAATAATTCCAAAAACATTATTTGTATAAGAAAATAGGTAGAATAATTCTTAAAATATTAAAAAACGAAATCTGTTAATATGTAAAAGGAATAATACATCACAGCCTAGTTGAAATTTTTCCAGAAATGCAAAGTTAACATTTTAAAATTCATCATCTTAATGGAATAATGGAGGAAAAATCATCTAATTATTTTAAAAGATACAGGAAGAGCAACACATATTTATGATTTAAAAAAATCTTAGCAAGATAGGACCAGAATTAAACTTCCTAAATTTGATTTTTGTTTAACTAACTGAAAAAAACTACCATAAAGAGCATATTGAAAAGTGAAAAATTAAAGCCTTTCCTTTGTGGAAACAAGGATTGCTGGTACATGTTAATGTGTAAAAACTGAGTGTATTTCCACAGATCAACAATAGTTTGAAAACAAAATTACAAAACTTCATTTTCACTGAGAGACAAGAATGTTCACAGCAGCAACATCCAAAACCACTCTAAACTGGAAGAAAAAGAAAAACCAAATGTCCTTTAACATTGGAGTAGGAAATACTCCAGAAAAATGACATTAAACTAACTCCACCTATGGGCAGCAAAGTGAACAACTCTGATAAGCATGAGGATGACAGGAGCCAGACACGCGATTCCACTTTACAAAATCAAACAAATTAGCAATTGTTGTTTATACAGACACAAAATTAAATGGTAAAACTATTAAGAAATGCCAAGAAGTGATTAGCATAAAACTCACATACTAAAAGCCTTCAGGAGAGGAGTAGAGGTTGGTGGGTGCCGGTTATGTTTAGTTTGGGCTGGGGGTGGTTATATGGGAATCACTGTGTGCTAAGTGATTGAGCTATGTGTTTACATTTTATGGATTTCCTGCATAATATGTGTTGTATTTCACAAATAAAACTGTTAAACAATGTAAGTAAATGAACAAACTACCCTAATGAGAAGACTTAAATGTAAGCCTTAGTCTATTTTTCCTGAAAATGAGTACATCGTAAGTGATCTTACATTGAAAATCGTTAAAACATTTAACCATTACGATGGGTCATATAAACACTGACTAATAACCTACATTAAGTACAGTCATATAATAATGCACTTGTGCCTGGCACACAGGAAGCAAGCAATAAACAGAAAACAACTATTATTTGGGGGTGGTTATTATCGTTGCTATTGTCATTGGTTATTGTTCCTTACCTCCAGGAGCCCCGACAAGTACTTCACACAAACTTCGAGTGGCTTCGTGAGAGGAGAATGTGAGCTCCAACCCGGAAGTGCTGTGAGGTGAGCCATCCCACGTAAGGTCCTCTGGAGGGAAGGCAGGCCATAGAAGTGAGGAGCATCCGTGACTCTCAGACACTGGAGCAGCTTCAGAGCCAGCTGCGTTTGGAAAACGTAAAAGAGTTCCAAGCATTTCCTGCATATATAAAGGAGGAAAGAATCAACCATAGAACAAGCATGATGGGCTTAAGGGGTGGTTGTCTTGCTGGCGGTAGAGGGTTCCTAACAACTGCCTGTATCAGAAAAGTATCATCTAGGGGAAAAGGCAGAGGACAGTCCATCTCAGAGCAGAACTTTTCAAAAAAACATGGTTGAAACACCATCTTGGGTATACGATGTAAAATACCAGTAATAATTGCATTGAAAAACTACATAAATGGATACTGGAGTTGGAATGAAAAATGAAATGCATATTATAAGTGAGTTTAATTGGCATGTATTAAACCTATACTGTAATCATTCGGTATCATTAAAAAATTGAACTTTTAATTGGCTAAAATATATTTTTTTCCAGAAAGCTAAGATAAAAGGAAAAGAAAGATTTTAATTAGTTTGACACATAATTTATACAAAACTGTCAGAACAATCAAGAGACATATTCTATTAGAAAACAAAATTTCTGAAATTAAGTAGCTAGCATGGATCCAAAGATGTAATTCCTGGAAGAAGTGATATCGTTGTATAACAAAATACTGAATAAAATCTAAACCTTCTTCAGTTTTACAGATCTTTAGACTCCAAAACTGATAACTACTGACTATATTATTACCTATTTCAACCCAATATTGTAAGTGTATAGATATACGATATTTAGAGATCATAATTTTTACATGCCTGTCATCCAGAGACTTTTCAAGTTTTAGAAATGCTTATATAAATTCATATATCTCACCGGTCAACAACAAAGTAATCTAATTAATACCACTAAAAATGTTCTTAGTTTAAAACATGTAATATACATATATTAATATACAAATCAGTTTCATTTTCTGCTCTTCTTACCTTCATCACCACAGGAGAATAACCATACAACCAAAGGCTTTGGTGCTACTGCGATGTCTAACCTCCAACCTCAGTTAAACTCTGGCATATCTGTAAAGAGTTCCCGCTCCTGGTCCCTGCAAACTTTCCCCAAGCTCCACAACCACCTTGTTTTCATCCCCATGCAAGGTCCCCTCTTGGCAAATGGCCTTGCCTTCCATCTCATAGAGAAAAATGAAATTATCAGAAGTTAACTTCCTGACCTATCTTATCCCATATTTGTCTTTATCCCATACTCTTTTCTAATGCACTGCTCAATTCTGTCTCTCTCTCTTCAATATACATCTCTTCCCCGCCCCTCATTTGCTCTCTCTCTCTCCTCTTACCTCTCTGCTTACCTACCTACCTGCCTCTTCTTCCTCCCACCTTTTTCCTCTAATTTCCCCTTACAAGAGGCACCTGACCAACAACCTATAAGCATATATACATATCTTCCACCCTAAAACAAACAAAAATCCTAACTGCTCTTGACCAACCCATGAAAGAAGGTATCTCACACATTCCTTTCCTCGACATCAAAACTCACCTAAAGAATAGTGCACATCATCATTTCTCAAAGTCTAGGCCAACGACCGCCTAATGCTTATTTAATATGCAGATTCCTGAGCAACTGATGTGAATATTTTAACAAGTCCCCGAGGAGATTCTTACACATTCTAGGTCCAGATGCACAGACTCTACCATCCTTGGATTCTTTGTTCTTGTCTTCAGAACTTTACTGAGGCATAATTTGCATGCAGCAAAATTCACAAATTTTATGTGCACACTACATGATCATTTACATATATATATAATCATGTAATCAAGCATATTACAAGCATTACAAGCATAACAAGATATGAAACATTCTCAATACCACGGAAGATTCCCAGGTGTCCCTCTAGTGAAATTTGTACTGACTTGTGTTCTGAATTCACTAATTCTCACTTTTACTGTGTCTAGTCTGCTATTAAGCCGATGCGATTGTTTACTTTAGAAATTGTATCTTTCAGTTATACAATTTGCATTTAGTTTTTTCAGCCTCTATTTCTCTGCTGCTATTCTCCATATTTTTATTAATCCTGCCCATCTTTCCCTCTACTATCTATTATATTTATTCTTTAAAATATCATTATTTATAATGGTAGTTTTAAAGTTCTCATATTTGACATTTGTGGATCTGTTTCTAGTGACTTTTTTCTCTTTATCATGGGAGATGTGGTCCTGCTTCTTCACAATTCTCTTCATTTGTGACTGTCTATCAAACATTTGTATAAAAGAGCTACTGAACATGAAGTACCTAATAATTTCTCACAGAAATGGCTTGCCCTTTGGTCCTAACACTTGGGTTAGGGGCTGATCTTCTGCATCCAGTCAGGTGTTGAGCTGAATCAGGGCTGTTTTGACACTTCAGTTTATTTAAAATGTCATGTGTGTGGGATCAGGTCTTCCCCTCCAGCACAGTCTTGGGATTTAAGCACAGGAAGACCTCATCAAATAAAGAACTTTTGTGCATCAAAGGACACTATCAAGAGAGTGAAAGACAACCTACAGAATTAGAAAAAATTTTGCAAATCATATATTTGATAAAGCATTAATAATGTCCAGAGTATATAAAGAAACTCAAAAATAACAACAAAAAACCCAGTTCAAAAATAGGAAAAGGACTGGAATAGGTGATTCTCTAAAGACTTAATAACAACAAGCCTTGGTAAGGATATGGAGAAATTAGAATACTCATACATTGCTGGTGAGAATGTAAAATGGTATAAACAGGGGTGGCCAGTTAGCTCAGTTGGTTAGAGCGTGGTGCTGATAACACCATGGTTGCTGGTTCGATCCCCACAAGGGCCACTGTAAGCTGCACCCTCTTTAAAAATAAATAAATAAACAAATAAATAAATAAAACGGTATAAATGCTGTGGAAAAAAGTTTGGCTCTTCCTCAAAAGTGAAACACAGAGTGACCACATGAATTAACAGTTCCAGTCCTAGGTATATACTTGAGAACAGAAAACATGTTCACACAAAAACCTGTATACGATTGTTCATAGCAGCACTATTCAAAATAGTCAAAGGTGGAAAAGACTCAAACGTCCACCAAGAAAGAAATGAATAATCAAAATGTGGTCTGTCCATACATGGGATTACATTCAGTCATAGGAAGAAACAAGCACTAATATGTGCTACAACATAGATGGACCTTGAACACGATGGTATGTGAAAAGAGTCAGACGCAAAAGGCCATATATTGTTTGATTCCATTCATATAAAATTTCCAGAACTGCCAAATCCATAAACACAGGAAGAAGATTACTGGTTGTCAGGGGCCTGGATAATAGGTGATGAGGCAGGGACTGCTTAATGGACACGGTTTCTTTTTGGGGTAATGAAAACGTTCTGGAATTAAATAGTGAGAGCTGCACAACACAGTGAAAATACCAAAAGACATCAATGGTTAAAACACAGAGATTTTATCTAATTTTAAAACCTAAAAAAAAAAAGAAGTCAGAACCACAGAAATACATTTGAAAATCATTAATGCAAAACTAGTCTATGAAGTCACAGAAATGGATATGACTACTCAGGTAAATACGAAGAGAATTAAGAGAGGACCAAGAAGTAAAACCTAGAGAACAACAAAATGCTGTGTGTGTGAAACGGCAAACAGGCCATGTCAGAAACAGACCCCAACAACTGATCAGTATTCAAGTCTTTCCTCCTCTTCATTTGAAGCAACTGAAAAGTAAAACTCTTTGGAAATAAAAAGAAAACTCAGTTCTATCGTTGTCCCAGAACCTTCCAAGACACAAGGGTACCTGTCAGTAACGGCCGTGAAACTGAGCAGCAAGGTGCTGAAAAGAGCAATCAGTTCTTTCTGGAGCTGTTGCCTGACAGCAGTCCGGATGTCATCTGTTTCCTCTCGTGCCTGTGGCTCTGTCAGAACCAGCAGGTCTAATAGTGGGTTTGGACTCTAAGAAAATGAAATTGGTAAAAAAATATATTTACTCTCAATTGAGCTATACTTTGTTCCCAGTACAGGTTTTTATTGCTAATCATGGTCTGGATTAATTGAGAGTTTTATTACCTAACTAGTAAGTGTGGATCTCTACTGCATTAATGACGAGTTCTAAACTCAAAAGGTGCGTCATATGTCACCTCAACAAAAGGAAAGCATATCTGATACAGAAAACGATGGAAAATACAGAGACACATAATGAGAAAACAAAAACGCTCATAATCGCACCTCACCGAGATGGCAGCTTTCAGTAAACTGGTACACGCTCCTCTTTCTACGTCTGTGAGTGTAAATAAACATAATGTAATTCTATATTTTTAACAAAACTGAGA
Source organism: Rhinolophus ferrumequinum (assembly GCF_004115265.2). Taxonomy (NCBI): domain Eukaryota; kingdom Metazoa; phylum Chordata; class Mammalia; order Chiroptera; family Rhinolophidae; genus Rhinolophus; species Rhinolophus ferrumequinum. Next base: position 54,684,604 of record NC_046302.1, read on the forward strand.
TCTAGTGAAAAAAATCCACTATAACCATTTCTTACTTAAAGTTATTATCAGTAGTTCTTCAAAAACATTTTAATACCTGATTGCTGTGCAACCATGAGGATTTCCCCCACCAGCCACTGGGTCATCAGTGACTTCCGATTTCACTGAGCTGCAGCAGTGCGCTCAAGTCCGACTAGGTCCTGTGCAATCTCTAAGCTATGAAATGACTACATCGAAACATTGTAACAGTTTAATGCTGTCGCCATATAGTGCCCAATTGTCCCTGCCAAACGTGCACTAATACACACAGCTAAGCAGGGTGTGACAAGGCCCACAGCAGCTAATCAAGGCTGAGGATTATGACTCGTAATCTTGGACAACTTGATAGCCTAAAATACAAATAAAACTAATGCTACTTAAAATTTTTCCTGTTTTCCATTTTTAAAAATGTGGTATGATTATTCCTAATAATATTTAGAATAGAAAACATTATATTAACCCCCAGCATCGACTGATACATGGAATATTAACCGTCATAATGGCACAGGCAGTGTGCTAAAAAGAGAAAGAAAAGATTTCATGTAACTTTTTGATTAAACTAGGCGATTTGCATTTTCTTATTTTACACATGGGCAAATGAAGGTTTCTAAAGAGGTTAAGTAATTTGTCCAAAGCCATAAGAATGAACAGAGCAAGGACTTCATCTCAGAACCATTTTACTTCAAAGCTAGTTAATGTTCTCTCTCCAGCATTATGTCACATCAGGAGTGCATATTACAACATATAAAGAGAGATAAAGCCAAAACTTTATCACTGCTGTTACAAAATCCTTCACCTAAAGAACTCAACTCAAAAATAACCACGTTCTCTTTCGGGAAAAGAAATGAAAAAAATGGGAAGAAAATTCCAAGTTGTTTACATTATGTAGTATGTAGCGTTATACTTCAATCAGGCATACACAATTACAAATAATATATTTGAGAGCCTTTGCAAAGTATTGGGGAGAGATGTTTTGCTTTTAACTTACATTACTGTTTCACACCCAAGCAGCTTTGTTTTTCCAGCTTTTCCTTTTATCTTGAACAAGAACTGCCTCATTTGGATCAAGTAAAATTACATGAAACACAACAACTTCCATGTTTCATACATGAACGAAACAACCAATATACACATTTAATAAAATCATAAAAATATATATTCTATAGCCTCACAAAGCTAAAAGCTGACTTACACCCATCCACATTCCCGTGACACTGACAAAATGAATAAGCTGCTTCTAATGCAAATCCTATGTTGGTAAAATATAATTTTACTATCCAGAATTATTCATTCTGATACCCAGATAAAAATTACATAGAAGCTACTGATTCCTACATGAATATATTGATGCAGTATGTTTATACCTAAAATTAAGACTCCTCCAAAGAATCTCATTCCAGTCAGAACTTGTTTTTGCTTGTAAATTGCTGAGACGTGTCCCCTTGATAAGATGTAATTAACATTCGGAACCTTAGCAACATCACTTCTAAAATAGGGGACGAATTGCCATCCCTCAAGTACAGTAGAGAGTGGAACAGATGTCTCTACTGAGGGCTAATAATCTCAAGTGCTTAATTAAGTCTGAAGGTTTTGTCTTCAGACAGTGGTAGCCAATCCTAATTTTATGCCAACTACTTGGCCCACTGTTTTGTCACTGCTAACCTCCCAAAGGCAGCATTTCTGTAATGATGGCTCATTTTCTTCAAGCACACAGGTACCACTCATCGCATCCAGCTCTCCATCCACCAGCAACCTACAACAGGAGGTTGTGCAATGCCCCCCCTGGACTCTAAGTGTGCATGTGCCTGTGACAGGTGGCCAGAAAAGAGACAAACGCAGAGTCGTTCGGAATAGCCTCCCACCAAAAAGTTATGGCCTCACTCTATGAACTGCCACCTAAAAAAAACAATTCTGTAAAAAAAGTACTCAAACTCACTACTTCTAGGTTATTCTACATATGAACAAAGTATTATTACATTAAAATATAGATTAGTGGTACAACAAATTCCTAAAATGCCTAAGAATTAAAATGTTTGTAATAAATGAATATTTTGGTAAAACATATAAACAAAATTTTCATAACGGAAAGTTCCTAAATCTTCCTCAGTAAGTTACCTGGTTTTCTTTAGGAAAAGTGCCACAGAGATTCTTTTAATAATATTTTAGTGCTCAGGCTGTGTTTTTTTCATGATCACTTGTACAAAGGTTTATCTTTGCAAGATTAAGTAAATACATATGGTATTCACACACACAAAAATAGACCAACAGTAGATAGTGAGCTAGCTTCTCAGCAACTTTCTTAGGACAAAGCCAGCTGAACCCGGTGAGAGGCGTGGGAGCTGGAAGGGTACGTGTCATGCACTGTAAGCTGCCACGGCAGCCTGAGCGCTGCTTGACGCACCCTTCCCACCGGCCCATCACATACCCGCACACCTCCATCTGCCTGGCTCGCCCTCCTCTCCACGTTCCTATCTGTGCTTCCCCCACCCGAAGGCCTCCACTTAAAAATACAGTTGCAGCAGAAATCTCACACACAGAATAACAGGTTTTGTTAAACACCCAGACAGACGGTCTCATTCATTCCGTAGATTTTTAATAATGAACCTAGTCACGATCCCATCAAGAAGGCCGTGTTGCTATGAGCTATGTCTTACAACACGAGGAGTACTTTACTCAGCACACGTTATATAAAAAGGATACCTTTCCATAATGTAGTATTAATCATTTTCAAATAAACCACTCATCAAACCTAAAACCCAAATTCCTCAATGACACTTACATGTCTAAGAAGTAATTCTAGAAGCCAGGTTAGAAGTTCCACTGATGAATTTTTTCTTTGTTCCTTCAATAACTTATTTAAAAAATGTATGATATCTATTAGCAGTTTCTCATCCTCGGTGCAAGCAGGAAGCACTTGTAAAAACCTACAATAAAGAAGACAAAAATTATGGTTTCCAGCTCTTAGAGTGCTATGGTATGTTGATAAATATTTAACACCACTGAGGAACGGGGTGCTGGTTTGTTGTTTGCCAATTCCCATAGTGTAAATATCCCCCATGGCCAACTGTGAGCCCCAATGTGACACAGAGTTGTGGCGAGATGCACAGTAGCACACCGTTACATGGCAGTTCTGCAACACAGCTATATAACAGATACAAACAACCTCGAGAGTACAGAGTTGTAAAATAATTAAGAGTAACAATGTTTGCATAATCATTACCTTTATTTTCGTATCATTTAATTGTAAGTTCACATAATTTAATTTTAAAGAATGGCTCTGTATAAACCAACTAACTTTCAAAATTCCTGACAATTTAACCACCAGCTCTCTGGTGGCTGGCTCCAGCCCACCACTGGAAAAGCCAAGTCAGACATCTAAATTGTGAGAGCTCACCTAAATCAACGAGTTAACATTTCGGAAACTCATTTAACCTCGAATTTTGAAAACTGCACACTTTATGTTTAATAAGAAAGTTACACATTTTATAACAGAGTTACATGAAGACTAAAATGTAACACTGCTGCCAACCACTGCGTATCAGTCTTATTTGTTTCAAAGGCAACAGCCCTCTGCTGCCAGGGACAAGCTAGAGCCTTTTCCATAGCTACTAATGGACCTCCACATGGTAATCAACTTCATGAAATTCAAAGTAAAAAGAAAAATGAGATGATTTATTTATGGAATAAAAACAAAAGCAAAACAAAACAGTCTGCTGCAAGTGCACCAAGCCTGCTAGCCAATCTACTGCTGTCCTGGTTCGTTTGTAACATGAACAAAAATAAACATTCAGTTTGCTCATTCATGTCTTACCCTAGTCATTTACCTTTATAAAAGTTTCCATGGTAGGATATTTTATAAATGTTATGTTTATTAATAATTCCTTCCAAAATGCAGAGATTAAGTTAAAATTGTTCTCTTTTGCTGTTATTAGTTATTACAGGTAATAAAAATCGTGGGGTTTTTCTTTCTATAAAAACATTTCTCTCATGATATCAACAGTAAGAACACACGCTCTTATGGTCAAAGGTATGGAGACAAACCCAAACACAATTCAATCCGGGTCTTTGAAACTGGCAGATGTGCGCTTACACTGACCTGTTCAGTGTGGTGTGCCAAGCCAGGGACTGCAAGGTAACGCCACACGGGCCAGTGCCACCCTTTAGAGACAATCTGTCGTTCAGAAAATAAAAACTCATCCTTGTGACAGCAGCCCTCACTTCCCTGTGGGCTGCAGCCTGCACAATGGCATGGAGACAGTCCTTCAGTCCACTGGCTGTGTGTGTCACCTTCAGAGCAAGGGTGTCCTCTGAGGATAGTGTCAACGCATCTGAAAATCTAAACAAATGGAAAAAAAGAAAGGAACATGAAGCTACTTAAGTAAAAGCTCACTTTTATTTATAAGCTCTAGCCCAAAACTTGTTTCATCTTCATTTTCTTTTAATTAAAGGTTGACTCATAGCTAAAAGAGTCAATATTAAGTGTATACCTGTCAATATGAGGCTTTTACACCAACATCTTAAGAGTTTATACTGACATTTTCCTGGTTGCACAGATATAATTTTCATCCTAATAAGTACTGACAGATTAGACTATTAAGATATTGAGAAGTAATCATCATTATCATCACAGTTATGATAACACTCGTACACATAGTTACTGACCTTTTACTCTAATCCAAAGCACTCTTCTTAGTGATTTATATATATTAACTAACTAAACTTTATATAATCTCTAAAATAGCATAGGTGAACTGGTTTTTAATTTCCTTGTGTAAGAGTTTTTAAAAAGTAATGAACACATGTAATCTTTAAAACAAAGTAAAAATTATAATCTTCAGTGTAAAAGCAGAATCAGGTAAGTAAAAAAAAAACAAAAACAAAACTACTTAACCGAAAGGAAAAATAAAACCTAACTAATTCGTTGTAACTAGTTAAATGTGAATGCTTTTTCAACTACTACATGTAACAGCTTACTCTTGGACTTTCGTTTCCGAGCTCATTTGCTTCAACAGGTTATCACTCCCATGATACCATGACAGGTTCCAAGCTATTCTCAGCATGTCTGAGACGGGCTTCAAGGCCAAACAATCAGCGGATAACGGCAAAACTATGGCATAAGGACTCACAGCATGGTGGCCAAGTACATGGACTGGCAGGTGATACCTAAAGAAAATGTATAAAACAATTACCAACTGCTAAATTTTTAAATGCTACTCAAAAGGATGAGCCACAATGAGGGCTAGTTCTATGCCTCCCATTCTACAATATGCAAAGATCTCTCATGGTCCCTATTTTGAATAGTTATCATGCTTTATTTATATACTATTTCAACTATTCTTTTGCCATCCACTAAACTCCCCAAAACACTTTATTACCTCTTACCTGAGGACCGATCATATTCTACGTTGTACCAGAGTTGTTTGCTGAGATGACTAATGCCCCTTGAAACCAAGACCCACAGCTACATGAAAGGTGTTCACCTAAAACATGAATGCCCACCTTATGCCAAACACTGTATGTTGTTTATCACTCATTCAGTTACATGGCATATCAACAAGGTACCCATTTTACAGAAAATGAAAATGAGTCTAAAGAGGCTAAATGAGTTGCCTATGTTCACTGCATCACTTAGTGACAGAATCACAACTTATGCTTGATCACTGTGTGTCACCAAGAGAACCCAGAAACATTTTTTGATCCAAGAACAGATTTAATAGCCATATCTTTTAAACCAGTCAAAACTTAACAGTGTTTAACAGGACAGCAATGCCTACTAGTATGTTCAAATGTCAAAGAAGAATATTGCTAATAAAACATACCCCAAACCCCTAATTCACACATTTGTGACTAATGTTAGATAAATATTAAAGATTTCTATGGGCAAATTTAGTGTGCTTTTCCATTTCATGCATCTCAATAAACAAGGCTAAGGTAGAGTTCTATATACAAATCAGGATGCATAATTTAAGTAAAGATAATACTTTTTAAAAATTGGAATTTTCAGACAATAATATAGTGGTTACCAGAGGGAAAGCGGGAAGAGGGAAGGTAGAAAGGGTAAAAGGTGATGGAAGGAGACTTGGCTTTAGGTGGTGAGCACACAATGCAACATACAGATGATGTGTTATAGAATTGGACACTTGAAATCTATGTAATTTTATTAATGCATGTCACCCCAATAAATTTTTTTAAATATTGGAATTATCCACAAATGTAACCAGGGCTCCTTAGAGAAATGGTTAATGCTAGGTCTGAGACCGAGAAATCAAAGGTGAACCTTGGACATCTCTTTGTCCCAGAAAGCAAGAAAGTACGAAAAAATTCATGGGGCTATGTCAAAAGGACAAAACAGGTGCCTACTTGGAAGGACTTACACTAAATGGAAAGAGGTAGTAAGACTATCAATCAACAGTCAATCCTTTAATAAGTTAGAAAATAAACTACAAATTAAGCCTAAAGAACACAGAAGGAAGAAAATAATAACAAGCAAAGGGTACTAGAAACCAGTGCACATCCATCAGATGGGCAGTGATTATAAAAATGACAGCATCACAGTGTGTGAAGCAATAGCAAAACCCTTTACTCCCCCTGGGGACAGATACAGTCTTGCACTAACTCTCTGGCTTTTTCCCCCGGGGCGACCAAACAGATATGGATGTAGACAGGTCACTAAGCTGCTTTGCTCAATGAGAATGGCCCTGCGTGTGGCCTGCGAGGTGTGGGAGCCGTGTGAATGCACTGAGGCCACAGCGGAGCACCCCTCAGTGCTGTGCTCTGGAGACGCGGCCTGTGGGCCCTGGACACTCACTGGGGATCACGTTTTCTACTGGACATGGGGCTTCTCAGCCAAGGCAGCTCCAGCACCCACACGTGTCATCTCATCCCCAGGATGACCTCCTGTCGTCGTGTGAGTTTTATTAGCCAAACCTGAAGACGATGAAGAGCGGGCCATGTCTACAACCAAGGAATATATCCAAGAGGAACTCTTACACGCATATACCAAGAGACACATACAATAATGTTTGCAGGAGTGCAAATAGGGGCAAAACCCAGAATCAACCCAAATACCCTTTGACAGGAGAATGAACAAACTGTGGTATAGTCTAACAATAGAATATTATAAGCAATGAAAATGATTACACTGCATGTAATATATCTGCCAAGCAATGAAATGTTTTTAAATTAATCAGTTTTCTTAAGATTTGACACAGATTTTAAGTGGACAGCCTGATGAATTTTTATATTATATACGTATTCACGTGTAACCACCACCCAGAATAAAATACAGGACATGTCCGTCCCTTCAGAAAATTTCTTTGTCTCCTTTTCTTGTCAAGTACTCTCTTCGCCTTCCTCCAAGAGGTAACTACTATTCTGACTTCTCTCTCCATGGATCAATTGATCTGTTGAGGAACTTTAAGTGAATGGAAATGTATGTTCTTTTGTGGCTTCCTTCAGTCAACATTATGTCTATGAAACTCATGCCATTGTGAGACAAGTAGTTTTTAAAGGTTGTGTAGGAATTCATTGTATGAACATAGCACCGTTCATTTATCAGTTCTCCCTGTTGTTGGACATGGGGATGTTTCTAGCTTGTGATGACTGTACATAAAGCTATTACAGACGTTCTTACACAAAGAAAAATAGAGTGGGTGATGCAAACACCAGGGCTGGTGAGGGTGGAGCAACTGGCACTGGTGCTGTCACACAGCTGCTGTGATGCAAAGCAGCAAGCCACTTGGAAGACTGTGGAAGCATCTACTCCACTGAGAAATACCCTCTGACCCTGTGTGTCGAGGATGCTTTTAGTCATTTGTTTGCTTTAGCTCCAAACCGGAAACAAAGAACACGTCCATCCGCGACGGACGGACGGTAAAGCAGGGCTGTCCATTCCTACACTGGACACTATGCAGCCATGACAATGAACCAACTACTGCTTCATGCGATGACACACAAATCTCTCCAAGTGAACAGAAGAAACCAAATACAAAAGTATACTCCGTTTATAAAGCCCAAAAGCCGGCAAAAATAATGTACAGTAACAAAAATTAAAATAGAATTACCTCTGGCAATGGTAGAAAGTAATAAAGAAGTCTGAAAGGGTTTCCTGGCGTGTTAGTAAGAGTCTGTATTTTAATCTGTATAGTAGTTACATGCGTGGATTTCTTTGGAAAAATTTATCAACAATACTCATGATTTTTATGCTTTGTGTGTGCTATACTTCACTAAAAACAATTCACTTTTTAAAGTCTCAAAAGAGATGGAAACCAAATGCAATTCAGGACCTTTACTGGATCCTGCATTTTTTAAAAAAATCTATACAGAATATTTGGGGTATAACAGGAGAAACTGAATCATGTTAGAGAATTATTTTTAATCTTCTTACATGAAATCCTGCATAGTATAGTGGTTATGTAGGAAAGTGAACCTTAATTTAAGAGTTGAGCAGGTACATGCTAGAACAATTAGGAAGAAAGTAAAATTATGTCTGAAACTTATTTTCCAATGATTCAGGAGAAAAAATTATATATAAATAAATAGGTATATTGAGAGAGAGACAGAAAAAAGGCCCATGAATTAACAACTGCTGATTCTGGGATGAGGATATATGCTGGTGCTCACGTGTAGTTCTTCCAACTTTTCTGTAGATGCAAACAATACCAAAAGAAACACTTGGTGGTGGGGACATACACCCATTGAACTCTGCAAAGCACCACTAGAAGGAGGCATTAAAACACTACAAGTCATGTGGTTTAAATGCTACACAAAAACTGTCACAAATTATAGATTCTGATATCCATTTCTGTAACAATAGTTTACTTTCAAGAAAATCAAAGAAATAAATGTTACCTTCTAAAAACTGAAACAGGCAAACTGAAGACTGATGGTGAAGGTTTACTGGGAGGATTAACAGACCTATTTCATGAAAGAAAAAAAAAACACACGTACACACATAAAAGGAAAGAAACAACTGAGTGGAGCAGAGCTTTGTCCAACAAACACAACTTGCTTCACTCCCCTGACTGAAACTCCAATCACGAGGTGCAATTGGTGGTACCATTTACTACAGTCATAACGTGTCTGCTGCGACCTGGATTTGCTTATGACGAGTGAATTACGCTTCTCTTTGGGGAGTCTATATAATGAAGGACTCATGACGAGGGTGGATCTGTGTCCCCCCGCCCCACTGATCCTGCTCACGGTCACTGTGAATCAGGTATTGCCATCCGAAACATCTTCCTAAAGGTTTTTTTAAATAAGATATTAAAGAAAATGCATGCAAACTTGAGCGTATGGACGAAAAATGTATTACTGACCAAGATTACTGCAATGTTTAAATCCGTACTTAGTAATGTTCAAAAATACAAGTTCAGGATGAGTTTTTCAGCCAATGGGCTTTTCAATGCTGTATACTCAACCAAAAATCATACCGTGGTGTATCTACCTTGGAAAGCATAAGCTGCATAAGTCAGAGATTTCCATGTGTCATGGAAGATTGCATCAGAAACCTCAGATAAATAATTGAGAGTAAAAAACGTTTTAAGTCTTAGAGCTCACCACATATCCATTCTTGATACTTCATCAAATAAAAGAAGGCAAAATAATGCTCCAACCTCAGTCACGATGGTACAATCCTCGTGAAATATCAAGGAAACTGGGAAATAAAAAGAAGCATAAGTTTATGAAATATTTTTACCTCTAGAAAGAATGAATTTCCAATTTCAAATATCTTAACTCGAAGGGAAGGGACGCCATACTCATTAACCCAGGTAAACTGACATCACTAAAACAGTGGCTCTCAAATTTCCAAATGCATGTGAATCATCGGACCGGCTTGTGACACACAGCAATGCTGTCCCGTGGGTGTGGGTGGGACTGTGGGGCCCAGACGACACAGACCCACTCACCAGATAGCGCCTGGTTTCAGTTCACCAGAGATGCACACTGACCCAGCAGCGTCTATGAAGGATTTGCCAAGTCATCTCACTAACTAAAGTTCGCTCACTGAAAGCTCTCCTTATTTTATAATATCTTCCCTTTCCTATACATATAATCCTAGAACTTGGGACTGACTTTAAAACGAGCTTGCGCTGGTGATGTTGTTTCGGTTTGTGTGTCCTGTTTATTACAACGAGCTGATGGAAAAGGAAAGTTGTCTAAACTAATACACATAGTGTGGGTACCAACCACTTCCTATTCAGCTAAGCGGCCTGGTCAAATCCTTGACATTAATAAGCCTCAGTTTTCACCTCTGTAACATTCCCAGTGCTACAGTTTCTTAGTGTTTGAAACTTAAGAAATTCTAACCAAACACGTATGGTGATTAAACCAATCATGCAGGAATGACAACATAACACAGTTAGCAAAAACAGGGAAGCCACAAAAAAATTAGTTTTGTAAGAAGGTATTTTTCCTAACTACAAGAAAAGGAAAACATTGTTATATCATTGGCATAATTAAAAATAGCAATGAAATCAAAAGTAAAAAAACGGAGATACATGTACGAAATTGTGATAAAGTACACATTTCATATCAGTGGAAACAGAATGAGCCATATGTCCAAATAATAAGAAATTATTGCAATACAATTGCCTACAATATGGAAAAAATAGATTTAGATCCCTGCCTTACACTATATACCAAAATCGATTTGAAGGAGACTAAAGATGTTTTTTAAACAACACTATAAACATAGTACGAGAAAGTACAAAAGCATATTTGGAATTTTGAATTTGGAATCGGAGTAGGCCCTCCTTTCAGAGCATGATGAAAAAATCCCACTTGCTGTAACAGAAAAGCTTTATGTATTTCCATAAAATATTTAAAGTTAAAGATATACTAAATACATTTTAAAAGATAGAAAAGTTGGGAGAAAATAGTCACATAAAATCAGGCATAGGTTTTATATTTATGTTACAAAAGAAATCCTGTAAGTCACTAAAAACAAATTAAATTTCTTCCTTTTCTCTTGTATTTAATTTCTGAAATTCCAGCTTAGATGTCACATTTCCTGGAAGCATTCTCTGATGTTTCCCTACCACCCAGTCTACTCAGGAGCACTTCCACTGGGTGCATGAATTCCACTATTACAGGTATTATTATTACACTGCATTATGTATTTTTCGGTCTCCACGAGGGTCACTTACCAGGCTCATCAAACTATCCCTAGGGTCCAATGTTGCCCCTAACACACAGTATGTGCTCAATAAATGTTTCCCAAGGAAGGCATTTTCCTGGGTGAGCACCTGGCTGAAAACTAGTTTGGGGGAACACACTGTCTTCTGCATCCAGCCCCACTGCTGCTGCTGCTGCTTCTGGAATGGGCTTCACACCCCAGGACATGGCCCTTTTTCTGGCAAGCATTGGGCTCAATAAACCCTTTCTTTTAGAGGAAAAGAACAACAAACAAACTAACTAAATTTACCATAAAACTAAATCCATTAATGAGAGAAACTGTAACCCATTTTCAGACTCACTAATTTTTGCAAACATCAACGAGACAGAAAAATTGTTAAATACCCAAAGGGCAAATGATGGTGCCTCAGGAAGAGACTCTGACTCTAGTAGGTGCTCCTAAGAAGTAATTACCCACAGGATTCAAGAAAACCAGATACTGAAAGCTGCTACTCTTCCAGATCGATCTATAAAATAATTACAAAATTTTACACTCTATTCAAAATGTTACGAGCCTGAACGCAGTAAGTCTATGTAGAACTTTATCTGGTTTGGATCTTTACCAATGCTCTTAAATAAACTGTGTCCTGTTCACTTGGCAAGCAGAAACCATTAGAAGAAAATGCTTAAATAAAATCACTATGTTCTAATCCATATTCTGATAATATTTTGGACCATATGAGTAAATCATTTAGCTCTCACATATCTGACAATTGATAAGGTTAAGCCTACTGAGACCCTTGATCAAGATGTCCCTTACAGAATATTTAAAAGCAGTGGCCTAAACTTCTAGGGAAAAAAAGAGCAAGATATGTTACCAAGCTCTCTATTGAGAATAGTCAGAAGAATAACAAAATTGCATGGAATTTTTCCATCTTAACACATTATTAAATTACAGCCAAACCACAATAGGTTTAAAAAAAAAAATCACACTTCACAAAATGTAGTAAATAAATGAATGCTCAGAGTCATTCGCTTTGGTCCAGTCCCCACCCCTCACAGATTGGGTCTACTTTGGGCCAGTTTAACAACAGAATCAGGTATCATACCAAAGGGTCAGGACATAGAGGCACAAGCCAAACAAGAATGAGGAAACATGCTAGAGAGAAGGCAGTAATGACAGCAGCTGCAGCTTTCCTCTTTACAGGTAACAGTTAACTGAGCACCAAACTAGCTCCATTGAGGCACAAAGAACAATGGGGCTTTAGCCTTTCTCAGCTCAAAGGTCTACTCAGTAAGAGGATTGTCAGGAAACTTCCACAAAAGTGGGAAACATTTTCTATTGCAATGGCTTTTTAGTGACTAAAAACTTTGTTATTCTGTTAGGAAAATGGAAGTAAATGTTAGCTACAGGTAAAGAATACCACTTAGAGCTCAACACTGATTGCATTAGAAGAATGTGTTTTGTTTACCTCTGAATAACAGGCTCAGGAGAGAAGACTGTTGTGAGAGGGAAACACGCAGGCCAGGGTCGCCACAAAGAACTTTCCTCAGGAGCGTGAGGCTCGGCTGTACTAGACATTCTACGACCTGGCCAAGAGGGGAAAACACCGTTATTTTATTGTCATCCGTTCTAAGGTGAGATAAAATATGCTATAACATCTGTACATTACATTCTTATTATACTTTTATTCTAAATTTTATGCTTTTATCAAAACTGTGTGAAACAAAAATGCAAATAAATATTAAGAATTATTTTTCACTGAAAATAAGTTTTGTATATACTTCTGCTACATATTTTATAGAAACGTTAAGATTGGTTTTGCTTTACAGAGACCCTACTCTTAGAAATAAAAAAAAATGAACAAGGCACGGGGTGTTATTCAGGATTTAAACTGCTAAGTACTTACCCAAATTCAGCTGAATTCACTTTCAGCTCTGATTTTAAAAAATACGAATCTGTAAAAATACACATTAGTCTTACCTCACCATCCTGACCCACACATTCATTTAAATACTCAATTATCTTGTCAATTAAGTGTAACTTTTTCACCACAGCATGCATTTTAATATCTGTAGACAAAAAAAGTGACTAAAGGTTAAAGAACATTTTCTGTTGTTTTGAAAATACAGAACAGATATCCACATAATTTTCAAACTATTAAAAAGTTACACCTGATGCTGAAATTAGAGGATGAAACTTTAAACTTGTTACCTAACATACATCTGAACAATTTGAAAACTTTTAAGTAACAAGCACATCTTACTCCTATAATGTAAACAATAAAACTGTTAAAAGAGAAAAATGAACTAGTTGCTCTGAAAAGTACTAGAATTTTATGTATACAAATGAATCCTTTTATTTGTATATGACAAGTTACTTTATATTGTTTCATTAACAATTCTTCTCTTTTCTAAATCCATAACCTCAAAATGTTTAGAATTCTCCAGTTGATGTGTAAATACACGTACGACTTGCAACATGATCATTTTTCTATTACTAAAAGATCGCTAACCTCAAACTGTCAGTAGCAAAAAAAAAGGGGGAGATTGTAACATACTCTATATACTTCTGAAGAATTGAATTCTTTTTATAAGCACATATGTGTATCTGTACATTGCTATGGACTGAATGTTTATGTCTCCCCAAAATTCATATATAGAAACCTAATTTCCAACGTGATGGTTGGTACAGGAGGCGGGGCCTTTGGGAGGTGGTTGGGTCATGAGGGTGGAATCCTTGTGAATGAGATCAGTGCCCTTAGAAAAGAGACCCCAGAGAGCTTTCCTGCCCCTTCTCCATCTTTTCCAAGAAGAAGTAGGCCCTCAGCAGACACCAAATCTACTGGCACTTTCATCTTGGCCTTCAGCCTCCAGGACTATGAGAAATAAATTTCTGTTGTTTATAAACCACCCCGTCTATGGTATTCTAGTATAGCAGCCGGAACAGACTAAGACATTAACTAACTAACTAAGTAACTCTCTCTCGCTCTCTCTGTCTCTCTCTCGCTCTCTCTCGATATTACTGGCTCCAAATATTCTAGTTGCTTATGGATTAGTTACAAGTATTTAAAAACTTGCAGACAAATTTTCTTAATTTGTTCTCCTATATTCCCAGTGAATACATACATTAAGAAAAACATACACAAATGTACATACTCATATTGAATTAGAAACTATCACTGTAACTACCTTTAGCTGCCACTTTAACAAAAGAAGTTTCCCCTGTCCCCCAATGTAGTACATACCAAAGGTATACACTGTACTTTTGAAATGTTAACAACACAGAAAGAATACTTCCTAAAACAATTTTTTGATTTTTTGAGCCAAGGCTCTCCACATTTTCTAAAGTCTTATTGTCTGTAGTCTGTATTATTGTTACTAAAGCCAAAAACATATTGCATATACTTTTTCAAATTACTCTCTCATTCCAGTTTCCACTAATGCCAGGATAGAAAAGTTAACCAGGCCCCATCTTCCAAGTTAGAAAAAAATCTTTATATGTAAGTACAAAGCTATCATTTCTCTCAAATATTAAAGATAAATTACATGCATCACATATAGGGAAAAATAAAAAACTAACCCAAAGAAGGGAAGCCTAGGGAATAACAACATTACAAAGTTAACAGTATGTTTTACAAGGTGTTTTTAAAAATAAGCCTTTAAATGAAATACATAGTTATAATACATTCTTTTTATTTTACCCACCCACAAAGTGTTGTTTGATTGATTTCTCTAAGCAAGAAGGAACAAACTAAAAACATGTACTAGGTAAACTGAGAAAGGAATATGCAATTTACTGTTAGAATTGTATCAATATTTTAGAAGGAAGATGATTCTATCAAATGACATTCTACAGCTCAATAACGATAATGCAGACCAGGAGTCCACACACTTTTTCTGTAAAGATCTAGATGATAAATGGGTCAAGCTCTCCTGGCCATAGATGGTCTTTGTAGCATATTCTTTGTTTTCGTTTTTGTTTTTTTTAACAACTCTTTAAAAATGTAAAAACCATTCTTAACTCAAGAGCTATAAGAAAGACTGGCCACAGGCTAGCTCTGGCCCACAAAGCCTGGCTCGCCCACCTGATACTACTACACAACAATCTAAAATCCCATTATCAATAGGGCAGCCATTGTTTTAGAAGACATTACCTTGCATAATCACAGCTAACTGTTCCGCAGCTGACTTTCTTAAAACAAGGTCAACGTTATCTGAGATAAAGATTTCATACACCTTTTCAACAGTCTCCAACTGCAAATCAAAAATAAAATAATTTTTTTTGTCTATTTCCAATTTCCCAATAAAATTTTATAGTTCATACCCTAAGAAGAAAAGCTCAAAAAGTTAACTTATTTAAATAATTGATATATTTACATATAAACTTACAACAATGACATGTTAGGTCAGGGAGGAAGTTAGGACCTAAACCAAAGAGCCATCCTGTCCAATGAGCCTCTGCTAATGTATTTTTACTAGGAAGTCATTCCTAAGCCATTAGCCACCTACAGTTCCACGGGAAACATCCGCAGGTAGTAAGTACCATGAAACCCTGAGACCAGCAACCGCAGACATGTGACTCGGGACTTTCTGCTTCTCCAGGAAGCCGCCAGCTGGAACGCCCTTGGCTCTCTCGCTTTCCTCCCTCTTAGAGACCACGCGGCAGGCAGTTCTCTGGGACATGCTTCCAGCAGGCCCATCTAGCCACCCCCAGTACCAGTCCCTGACTGTCAGTTCATGCCAGGACAGAGTCGGAGGTGGCAAAACTCGGGGGGAAAGGGGAGAAGAGAACAAAGACCACACTGCTCCTTTCTCGGCCCCACTGCTATCTGCTGGCCCTCACATGGACTCACAGGGCAGTTCTAGAACAGCCTCTCCCCGCCTTCCTCTCTACCACACACAGTGCACAGGAGTGACGACCAGTGCTGAGCGCTCAGGGAGTCCCCAACAGGAGCTGGTATGTGGCTGGGGGAAGATTCTGCAGGCCACCTTCCAAGGCTGTCACATGGCCCCAAACATCGAGGTAGAAGCGCACTGAATGTGTTTCCCATTCTTAAAAATCCATTGTGTCCCATGAGGCTCCACAGTACTGCCACAGGCTGGGGGGCTGGTCTACACCTAAAAGAGAACCTGCCTTTGCCGGCGTAGTCTTGTTTTCCACTCATAATGAAGAGGCTGAAAATTTTTATCATAGGAATCTTTCCTTTTTTGCTGTTATAGGCAATTTCCAACATAAGAACAAGAAGAATCCCCAATAGTTTTATGTGAGGGACAGGTATTTTTAAGAGTTATCACAGAATTTCTTCCCACTAGGTTAGCTTTACGTTGAACCTCAGATACTGTTCAAATTCATTGCATGTCCAACATATATACTAAATGAAAAGGGACATACTGCCTGTCACAGAGCAGGCACTCACATAATAGCTGTCCCACACATAAGTGCACCCAGAAGCCACGCAGTGTCAGAGCACAATTTCTAACTAGCCATGAATAACCACATTTGAAGCGACCACTGCTGTCCCTCCCTGGTGCATACACCCACTGAAGGATGAAACGTAATGTACGCGATGTACAAATGTGTCAAACAACCACACAGTACAAACTCAAAAGTCAGAGTCACCTTAATAATCAGTTCTCTTCTGTCATCCAATTTGAGTTCAATAGGTTTTTTCACAATAAATAAATTAGTAACTCGGGAGAGAACTCGGGCATCGATTGAAGGGCGCTTTCCATCAGCCCCTGCTTCCCCCGTGAGATGACATGCTAGAAGCTTTAATGCCAGCGAACGGACCCTGAAGAAACAAAGTGTGAAAAAAAAAAAAAAGAAAAAGAAACAAAGTGTGTTAAGTCACAATTCTATAACATACAAATGTCTATAAATTAGAAAGCCCTATAATCACAACAAATTATTATATAGGAACACAACAATTAGCCATGCTTATACTATTACTGGTAAGATTTCACTTTTTCTGTGAAAATATTTAGTGTATAACTACAATTATTCTTTCAGTTTTATATTTACAAATAAACACCAGGAATAAAGACTACTCAATAATTACAAATAAAGAGACAGACTCACTGAGTATCACTGTGAACTTCAGGAAGCCAACCTGCAAACTAAAGTGTAACTCCTCACTCCAAGTCTAGTGATCTGTATCACTCCTGAAAACTACCACCGGCCCCCAAACAGTCTCAACATGAGGCTGAACCTCCAGGGCAGTAATCACACTGATAACTAAAGTGTGATTTCACAACATGTATAAAAATGTCACACTGGAGATCAAGTAGATTCCCTCAAATAGGAAAATGGAAGTACTTTGGATTCCCATCAAAATTCTATTTCATCTGGAATGGATCAGGCTTAAGGTCAGTTGAGTGCAAGGTGGGAGGTTTCAAAAAAAATTAAATACTGCATGACATCAGACAATGAGAGAAAAACGAAAACCCACCAAGTGGACGAAGGGCTGAGCTGGAAGCTACTGAGAGAACCAGTCACCTATCGCTCCTGACAGGTTCTTGAACTACATGGAAACTGGGCAAATTTTAAGAGATAATCCAAGCTCTGGTTTTTAACTACCACTTATAATAAGACAACAATTAAAACCTGGGTGTCCAGGGAGGGCCCCCCCCCACAACCCCGGCTGGGTCACCTTGCTGTGCCCTGTCACCCTGTCCTAACACTGTTGTGAAGTCGCCGTATCCCAACACTGATCTCGCTTTACTGCAATGACTCGAGTGTAACTGATAAGCTTTCTCTTCTGAATTACACGCCCAATTCAGGAAGGGCAGTGCCTCCTGCTCTGTTCCCACAGCAATCACGGCTCCTAGGTACACAGTAGACACTCGGTAAGTGTGGCCGAAATCTAAGCAGTGATTTACTATAATATTGTTAACATCAACTTCAGAGGACTAATATTTACTCCAAGATGGTGTGGGAAGTCAGGCAAACTCTCTCCCTCTCCCATTTGCTGTTACCTCCTGCAAGCTTAGAACAGCTAACACCTACATAATGCTTTTCCTCTGTGCCTTTCATTATAAGCCAGAGCTATCTGTACTAAAATCTGAGGTTGTCAGTTTAGGGACAGCCACCACCCCCAGTAAGACAGCTAGAGTGGGACATGCAAAGCATGTATTTAGGCATCTCCTCCACTGAATGCAAATTTAGGGTCTTTTTAGGTTTAGCCGAAGGCACCAGAGGCCGGTTACTCCTTTACACTTACTTCTTTCCATGACTATGTTTTGAGCATATGTATGTCCAAGGTAGTCTCTGCAGTGCTAAGGATGTAAAGATTAGCCAATGGACAGGGTTCCCGTGTAATGGAGTTTATGGTCGGGTGGGATGGGGGAGAATTAATCAAATAATGAAAACAAAGACGGAATTCATGTTGTCCTAGTTCTGTGTAATAGAGCCGTGCCAAGGAGAGGTCTGGCCTCGCCCTCAGCTCCTGGGAGGGGATCTCCAAGTCCCTGGAATGTCCTGCCTGATAACAACGTCTGTATTTACCTGGACACCTTCGGCCCTCAAAGGTGAACAGGAAATTAACTTCTATTGTACTCAATCACCAAATTTCAGGTAGGACGTACTGCAGAGGCACCTCGCTGAGGATGCCACCCAGGCCTCTGGGAGCTGTGTGGGTCAGGCCCCGGGGCGCACTCACTCCACCTGGCCTGCTGCTTCCTGCATCCCCCATAACTGAACTCTACACGACAGAGGCTTTTACACTCTCTCCTTTCAGCTTTCCTCCTCCCATTCTCTTAAGATTTTATTTTCTTTCCACCTACTTCCTTTTTTCAGTCTGATCATCTACTTATAAATAAGCCGCTGTGTTACCCTGATGTAAGGACTGGGGAGAACAAAATTGCCTATTGTCAAAAGAACAGCTATGTGTTCCTCTTCATCACTGTTTCTCCGTCTTGACTCTAAGCTTTTTTTCTCTTCTCAGTGAGGGAAAATCTAACCACTGTTAACCTAAAGAGAGTAACAGAAAACATTCATGCTGCACTGACAGAAAGGGAGGAAGACAACATGCTTCTCCTTTTCTTTTAGTTAAAACGATGCTTACATTACGCTAATGGTGGCGGAAAGGACACTTTTTCAGTGTCCTCAAATAAGAGGACAAGCCAAAGGAGATTAAACTACCTGCGTCCTCTGGGACAGGAGGCAAGTGGTCCACTACCCTTTTATGAAAAACTTAATTTTCAGAATATTTAGAAAAGGATCCCTCAGGAGGCTAACAATTTCTAAAGAGAAGAGCCAAGACGAATGCTCTAGTATAATTTCGCAATCTGTTTGCCTCCTGGCTCTCCGCCTGCCCACAACACTCCTGAACTGCACTGAGCCCTGCTGGAACTCACTCAGATCTGACAACTGGGCTGGAAAACGCAGACACATGGCAGGAAACATTCAAAGCCCCTGGATCTGTTTACAACCTCACACACTGGTGTCCTCTGGTCCCCCAGAGGAGACTCATGTTCCTTTACCATCTGCAGTCCTGCTGCCTCAGGTTGACACAACAGCCATGCTGCACCTTCTTAGACTCTCTTACACTCAGAAGACTCTGCTGTACTTACGACGGCTTCTTCACCAGCAGGAGTCGCAGCAGGGACTTGAACTGGGTGGTACAGGGGAGAACCCCGTCGCCTCCCTCCGAACTCGCTTTGCTTAGAAGAAGAATGCAGTTACCCAAAGGGTCTTCTGTGTCAGCGTAGCCCTAACATTTCACACAAACACAAAACACCGTTTGATCTGATACATTATTTCTTAACTTCTTAACTTGAAAATAAGACTTTTATTCAGTTGTCAGGTCACTCATAAATTTCTCTCAATTCAGTTGAAAAGTCACTTTTCAAAATCACCTACGAGGTAAGAAGCCTACCTACAACTGTATTTAGAAAATAATAATGAAGAACTTCAGGAAAACATGCCAACTCTCTTGACACTTGCCAATTTCTCTATTTTCCAAGATTCGAGAGGTGGCACCTTCCCGAGCTGAGGTACTTCCCACATGTGCAGACCTGTGTCCACAGCACGAACGTGGAGTGCTCCAGACGCATCCTCGTGGAGCTGAGCCCGGTAGGCGTCACCGCACGAGGCCCGGCTCTTCTAAAGCTAGGACCGCTCCTATAATGGCGTTTCCCACCTCCGCCTTCTCATCCAAGGGGCGAGGGACCTGACTCCCCCCACTCCTTTAGTGCCCAGAAGAACTGCTCTAAAAGCTGTTTCGTCCGAGACTTTATTCATCAAAGTATCACTCTAGTCACACAGATGCACGGGCAGAATTCACGAAGCAAGTTCAGTTATGTCAAGTCTGCTTAGAAAGCCCTGTTAGCTTTGCCCAAAAGCCTTCATACAAGGCTGAATTCTACTTCTCCCAGTCACTGCTAAATGCCTGAGCGCAGTCCTTACCCTCACGCCCAGATGACTGGGTGTGACTTAGCAGTGACTGGGAGAAGTAGAACTCAGCCTTGTATGAAGGCTTTCAGGCAAAGCTAGCAGTGCACGTGGCTGATATACAGGTGCACACACATATGCTATCCTGGTCTAAGCTCCTGCCAGAAACATGACAGACGTCCACTTCCTGTTCACTTTTCCAGGGTGCTTTCACAGCTTCTCCCCAACAGGACAGCTCCGCTGTTTGCTGCACTTACACCCATCACACTCACCAAGAATAAATGGCGTTATAGCCAAGGAACGGCAGAGAGTACCTGTAGCACAGGAATGACGGGACAGAGAGCCTCAATGAACTTGTTCCAGGTCACAGCCGTCATCACCAACCGTCCCTGCAGCAGATACAGCAGGATGGCCTTGGCGGCAGCATTCACCTGCGCAACAACACAGAATAATCAATGGAATGAAGGGTCCCACCGAGTCACCTTACGTACCTGGAACACCATACAAAATCTGGAAAGCTGCCATAATTAACATCTGTTCCTTCAAATGTTCATGTTGCCGTAGCACCAGCTTACATCCTGCTCTCAACCAGTCTCTCCCCACTTCGTGATTTCCTTTTTTTACCTTTAAGGTATATTCTTTACTGAATAAAAATGTCAGTCATTGACATAAACTGATTATTATAATTACCATATAGTTCTCAACATCTTAGGTGAAAAACATAAGTAAACAGTTTTATCTGAATTCTTTGAGAACAAGTATGCCCTGTATTTTGATTCTCACATTTTCTTTAACATTTCTTTTTCTTAAAAAAAAAACAAAAAAAAAACACCTCAACTAAACCCATGCATCAAAGACAAGTTTCTTTTCCATTTCTCATCATATTATCTAATTATATTAGGATATTACCTTGATTTAGCTGAGTATCTAAAGAAATGTGCAGTTTTTGGTACTTACTTTAAACAAGCCATACCTCATTTTTGGGCTCTTGAATGCCGAATGCAGAGATTTCATACAGAACTTTTGGGTGGAGTAGAAAATGAATTCCATTACAAAGTGAAGACACAGGTTTAGCAACAGTATGGACACCTAAACATTCCTATAAAATAAAACAAAAAGTTTTTAAAAATCAGTGTCACTGATTTTTTTGAAAGAATTCCTATCTTCTGTTTATAATTCAATTCCAATTTTACTTCTGACTTCACTGAAACTTTTCTTTTACCTCAAGAGGAGGAAAAGATTCTCTTGCCTAACAGTTTTTGAGTCTATATGAGATATGCATGATGTTACTTTCTGCCAACAAGCAGAGTTTTGATAAGTTAAATAATCAAACTGCTGAGACAATCAACTATCTTAAAGTTTTTCATAATATTAGACATAAAAGAAATAAATAACATAAACTATATACTCAAAAGAATTAGAGCAGGAACTCAAACAGATATTTGTGCACCCATGTTCACAGAAGCACTGTTCACAATACCCAAAAGATGGAAATAACCCATATGTCCACCAACAGATGGATGGATAAACAAAATGTGGTATATACGTATTAGGGTGGTGCAAAAGTAATTGGGGTTTTTGCAATTATTTTTAACCTTCTGAACCACAATTACTTTTGCACCAACCCAATACAACAGAATATTATTCAGCCTTAAAATGAAATGCAATTCTAATCTATGCTATAACATGGATGAACCTTGAAGATATTATGTTAAGTAAAATAAACCAGACACAAAAAGACAGAATTATATGATTCTACTTAGATGAGATACCTATAATAATCAAATTCAGATAAAAAGTAGAATGGTGGTTGTCAGTACCTGGGGAAAGGGGGAATAAGGAACTATTGTTTAATGGGTACAGTTTCAATTTCGGAAAATTGAAAAGTTCTGGAGATGAATAATGTTGATGGTTGCACAACAGTGTGAATGTACTTAATGCCGCTTAACTGTACACTTAAAAATGGTTAAGATGGTAAATTGAATGTTATGTATATTTTACCACAATTTTTAAAAAGCATATTAAACATAGCTGAGGAAATAAATAGTGCACTGAATGACAGCACTGAGGAATCCCATCCAAACAAAACAAAAAAAGATCTGGAAAATATAAAAGAGGGATTAAAAGACACAAAGAGTAAAATAAAAAGGTCTGACATAGATCTAACGAGAGTTCCACTGGGAGAGAACAGCAAGGTTAAGAGAAATAATCATGACTGAGAATTATCCAAAAATGAGGGCAGCCGTGAGTCTTCAGATTAAAGAGTACTAAACAAGGTAAATTAAAAACAAAAATTTATACAAAGAAACATCTCAATAAAACTGCAGAAGACCAGAGACAAGTAAAAGATCTTAAAAGCAACTAGGAAAAAATATGTAAGAAATCATAATTTAACTGATAGCAGACTTCTCAACAATGATAGAAGCTGAACAGGACAAAGCTGTACCAACCAAGTGCTAAGGGAAAATAGCAGCCAATCTATAATTCTATAACCAGCTCTACTATCATCCAAGAGTAAAGGAAAATCAAAACATTTTCAAACACATGTACCATTAGTCACAGACTGTCATTGAAAATACTGAAAAATTTATTTCAGTAAAATGTAGATTGAACCTAAATATTTATCAATAAAGGAAGTATATTCAAACTAAAGGGCAATTAAGATAAATGACCTAGGTAAATATCAAATCCTATTAAATGAAAGGAATAGGCAGCAAAAACGTATATACAGTATGAAAAAAAATCCCTTTTTTTAAAAGACAAAACAATAATATATATTATTTATAAAGACATGCATACATAGTAAAAAATCTATAAAACAATGGATGGAAAGGGTAAAC
Organism: Rhinolophus ferrumequinum; assembly: GCF_004115265.2. Lineage (NCBI taxonomy): Eukaryota > Metazoa > Chordata > Mammalia > Chiroptera > Rhinolophidae > Rhinolophus > Rhinolophus ferrumequinum. Next base: position 54,707,971 of record NC_046302.1, read on the forward strand.
ACCAACTTTATAAGGGTGGTTATCTTGGTAGAAGAAGGAAGAGGGAAGAGAAAGAAGATTCAGTTATAACTGTAATATTTTTTATTTCTCCGAACAAAAAAGAATCAGAAGTAAAAATGGCAAAATGTAAACATTTGTTATATATAGCTAGTACTTAAAAGAGTATTAAATACAAGAGGACAATTTCAAGAGTACATAGGAACATATATAATTTTCAATATTGTCCCATGTACAATGTTCTTTTCAATATTGAAACAGTTAATATTCGATGTACTATTCTACAATGAAATATTTTATTATTTAAAAACACAGAAAATATGTTTCAAAAGAAAAAGAAAAATATTACTAAGAAAACAAACCTGAAATTATAAAATTTAATACATAATAATCTAAAACTTTTCCTGAGCATAGAGATCACTTTTGAATACCTGGTAGAAGTCAACTTTTACTTACAATTTTTCCATCATTAAATAACACAACATAAATGTAATTCTTAATAAAACTTCTAATAAAGCAACTCAATTGCTAGACTTACTAAGGGAATTTAATAGAAGTTTCTCAGAGTTGACTAATAATTACCACCTGTTTTTATGGTAACAGTTCTTATATCTCATCCAAAAGGTCAAGTAATTTAATTTTGGAGTTATAAGAAGAGAATTCACTGTTAGTTTAAAAAAAAAAACTCACCTTAACAATTTCCAGACAGCAGTTGTAAGTTTCAACTTTCACTTGTAGCAATGGGTGAGACAACATACGTAGAAACACCTTCTGACTTTCTCCTTGTAGTAATGGACTAGCCTGTGCAGATTTCGAGCTGGTGAAAACATAAAACATCCAAGACCTCTAAGGCAAAGAAGTGACTACACAAAAGACGTTGAAAAGCATAATAGAAGGAATTTCTTCCTATTCCAGGTTCTCCGACTGTGATATTATGTAACTCACCCAATATTACTATTTACCCAAGCACACACTTGTTTCAAGGCAGAGACTATTCTCTCAAAAGTACAAAAAAAAAATATTTTTGGAATGTAAACTGGAATGTAAACTGGTATAGCCATTATGGAAAACACATGAAGGTTCCTCAAAAAATTAAAAATAGAATGATGTGATCTAGCAATCCCACTACTGGGTACACATCGAAAGGAAATGAAATCAGGATATTGAAGGGATACTTGCACCCCCATGTTCACTGCAGCACTATTCACAATAGCCAAGATATGGAAACAACCCATGTGTCCATCCATGGGTGATTAAGAAAATATGGTGTGTACACACAATGGAATATTATTCAGCCTCAAAAAATAAAAAAATGAAAAATAAAGGAAATCCTTTTATTTGTGACATGAATGAAACCAGAGGACATGGTGCCAAGTAAAATAGGCCAGACACAGAAAAATAAACGATGCATGATCTCACTTATATGTGGATCTAAAACAGTCAAATCCATAGAAGCAGAGAGTAGAATGTAATTGCCAGGGGCAGAGGGTTTATCAATTAAAAAATAAGTAAATAATCAAATGTTCTTGAATACTTGGCTTGAATGCATACCAAAACAAAAGTATAAAAATCCAAGGATAATTCATTTTGATTAGAGGCATGACATTTTTAAAGTTTACTCTTGAATAAAACAGTTAACTGTCCTAGTGCATTTGTACATGTACAGCTGGAAGGTCAGACACATATAAATTTAAATTAAAATATAATCATAATAAAATTTAAGACCAGTTTGAATTTCATTGCTCCTCAATTCACACACACACACACACACGCTATAATAACACTGCTGATCCTTGAACAATTCAGGGGTTAAGTTACTCACAACCCACTCAGTCAAAACTCTGCCTGTAACTTAAGTTGGCCCTTCACATATGCAATTCCCAACTGTGGATTGAAAGCACATAATCATATTAAGAAAAAAAATATTACATCTTTGAACAAATGCAGATGATTTCCTTTATTAGGGGGAAATGCTGATGATAGGAAAAGCTACGCAAGGCTTGGTCTGCCAGCTCCACTAATTCTAAGAGATTCTTCTCTCCCTAAAAAAGAATAAAACGGTAAATGTCAAGTTCATGTACAACAAAATTCTCTACAGCTAACTAAGCAGCTTCAAGAAATTAGATCATTCAGAGACCCTGACATTGTTCACAATTGCTTAAATCCACTTTTTCAACAAGCAAACTAAAAATGTCAGCCCAGGAAGGAAAATGTGCTATTATTTACCTCTAAGAAGCTTCAAGTTACAACCAAGTGGACTGATCCTTTGACTACTTACGTGTAGCCCCATCTCCCCAGTAACTATATCTCAAGACAGGGCTCAGGTTTGTATGATCCATTTCCCCCTTCTAACATCCTGACCTTTTCTAAGGACAAAAGGACAATCATATATGTATGGTTAATTGACAATGCAGAATGACACAGAAAGAATTCAACTTAAAGACAATTCAAAATTCTATCATGAAGGAAACAAGAAATCAGTGGCATCAAGATGTGGCAAAAAGAAAAAAGTGAGTAAATAAAGGAAAATTAGAAATAGGAGGTTCAGATAGAGGTTCAGATTAGAAATAGAGGTCCATGTAGAGGACAAGAGGAGTAATCATTTTGTCCCCAATTTTTCAAGATTTTCAGGGCCCATTTTGGTATTTTCAGACAGTAAACAACTATTGTAGTCAATGTTTAGGACTCATTAAGCCTTTCAGTGATAACATACTAAATAATATCCTAACAGTATCTCTAAAAGGAATAAAGAATTATGCATAATTATTGCTATAATATTGCACCTAAAGTCACCCTACTATCTTACAATCTTTAATTTTAATTTTAAAAATCATAACTTTAATTTTAAAAATCAGGCTTTGTGTGTGAGTAAATAAGGGCCTATAAAATGTTAAACAAAAGATGTGTCTATAAGTAAGCAATGGCCCTTATAATTCTGTTTATATCAATTGTCACTCTATTCATACACAGTAAGCCACTTCAAAGAAGAGGACTCACTGTAAAATATTACGACACTAATAATTACTACTGTTTTTAATATCCCTGGCCTCACAAATATATACTGCTCACTAATCTGCAGTCTTCATTTTGCTGTTATACAAATCCTAGTCTTTAATCTGATAATTAACCCACTCTGTAATAAGGTATCCCATCCCTAACAATTCCACAGCTGTCTGTCCATCAATTTGAAGAGTATAGGTTAAATTTTCTAAATATTTTATCAAAGAAACGTAAAAGAAACATTAACGAAACGTTTTACCTCCTTCCCAACATCAGACAGGAAGTTACAAGTACATTCAATTGAATAAACGGCCTCGGCAGTTCGTTTATAAATACTGTAGTTTTCAGAATTCAGCTGTTCCAAATAGGCCACAACAGCGTCATGAATATTTGGATACTCCAAAGAAATAGGCATGTCCAAAGAAACAAGAAACAACGCTGCTGACAGAGGCTCTGGTATCAAGTGGCTTGCCTTGATAAATTAAAAAACAAAAAAAATTTGTTAAATTTCTTTTAGAAAAACAGTTTTAAATAAACATGGTAGACTATAATCTTAACGTAGTTCAACTTTATTAGTAATTCTCTATCACAAAGTCTATGCTTTTCCAAAGAAAATTCTCTTCCCCAACACATCATCTATCTGTTCACTGCGCTTTTGTTCACTGCGATTTTTCTCTGCCCAGAATATCTCAACTGCAAATTTCAACTCTTTCCCAAAGCCTGGGATACAGGACACTTCATTCTTCCCCACACCAACACCCAGAACTCTCTCCCCCAAGGCCGTGCATCCTGTTCATACCTCTGCCGCTGAACTTAAGTTACAGGCCTTTTTCTCCAAGTATTTGGTACATATGCACACAAATCGCCAAAAAAATACAATAAACTCCTGAGGACAAGACCAGCTCCTCACACAGCTTGAACATGGGACCCAGGGCTTAGTAACTACACATTGAATGGAATAATACTCAAGTATAACTGAAGACTGATTTGAACAGAAACTGATTTTTTTATTTGGTTTTGTTTGTATTTTAGAGGGGAAAGGGGAAATTGAACATAATATTTAAGACAGCTTTAGAACATCAGAGAAGACTGACCCTTAATTAGATAAAATCAACAGGCCCAAATGAAATTTTATATCTTTTATAACCTTAAATCAATTGATTTAAACTGGAAGACTGTTTGGTTTGTTTTTTTCTTTTTTAATAACTCTAGCTTCATGAGAGGATTCTATGTATCAATTAAGACAATGAAAAGGATTAAACATTCAACATTCAGAGAAAATCACTTGGCAGAGCTCACTATTATGTCTGAAACGTTATCTTTATTAAAGTAAGTTTGGGCATGACTTAATTCATAGATAACCTATTTCACAGATAATCATTAACTGCCTGCAAGTCTAAAATTAAGAGCTGAATCAGCTTTTAATTCAAATAAAGCTGCCAAATGACATATCACAAACTATAGGAATCAAATTTTTAGGTTGCTAAATATATATATGTATATATATATATATATATATACATACATACATACACATATATGGATATATACATACATACACACACACATATAAAGACTATTAAGACAGCAGCTATCAGAAAGGCAAGAGAAATTTCATTATTCTGTGAAGAACTCTCCTACTGGGGAAAAAAGAGAGAAACTGAATTACCTGATCACCTATTATCCGCTCACCCGGCAGTCAAACATTTATTGGGTCCCTACTGTATGCCAGGTACCATTCCAGATCCCAAGAAACACCAGAGGAAGCAAAGCAGAACTTCTGCCCTCACGAAGCTGACATTCCAGGGGAGAAGACAGAGTAAACCACTACACTTCATAAGATGTCAGGTGTGGTTAGGGGTGCTGAGAACATTCTCACACAGGACGGGAGAGATGGAGAGCAACAGAGACGTGATGGGGAGTGGGACGGGGCAGGCCCTCTGATAAGGCGGCATTGAGTAGAGACCTGGAGGAGTCAGGGCCATGGGCATATGAGAGGGAAGCGCAAGTACAAAGGCTCAGAGACAGAGCACATTAGGCAGCAAGAAGGTCAAGGAGCTAGTGCTGAGGGACGGAGGCGGGGGCAGTGATGGTCAGATCAGGTAAGGCTTCCGGTCATAAGGACTGGTCCTAGAGAAAGTATGGCAAGGTTTCAAGCAAGTATAAGGGTCAGCCTGAAGAAAGCAGATGGGTGGAAGCTGAGAGACCACTAAGGAAGTTACTACAATAATCTAGGCAACATAGGATGGTGGCTTGAACTCAGGTAGTAAGAGTGGACATGGTGAGAAGTTCAGATTCTGGACAGATGTTAAAGGAGAAATAAATTTTGCAGGGGATCTAAGTGTGTGTGAAAGACAGGAATGAAGGATGACTTGAAGGTTTCTGCCCGATGAACCATCCACTGGAATGAAGGTGCCGTTTACTGAGACAGGGAAGAGTCCAGGAAGAACACACCATGAGGAAGTAAAGAATTTGGTTTGAGACAGGTTAATTGGGAGACAGCAACTGTTTCCAAGTGAGATGTCAAAGAGTATGGGGGATATATATGAGCTTGGGGATCCGATGACACGTGTGACCTGGACATACAAATTTGGGGTGTCAGCAGAGAGATGGCATTTAAAAACCATAAGTGGGATGGTGTTTCATGAGGGCCATGGTCAGTCCTGGGGTCCTACCCCTTTAAGAGGTTAGGAAAACAAATAGGAATTAGCAAAGGAGACTTAGTGAGTTGGGCACTGTGCTAAGACAGTAAATCTTCATGCATCTAACTCCAAGGCACTGTGTTCTGCTTTAAAAGAGCTTTCTCTGAGTCCAGTCAGAAAAATAAGAACGGCTAATGTGAGGATTCAACAAGCACTGAGCAGGGCGTCTGGCATATCACACTCAATAAATACTAACTTCCTTTCTTTCCTCTTCACCCACCTCTGAGGAATTCTGCCATTTTCACTCCGCACACCTCATTTGACACTCTGTCCTCTCAGCAACTCCCAGGGCCATGCTATGGTCCTACATCTAATCCTTGCACGGCCCGATGGACTGCCCAGTTTATGCCACAGACTGAAGACAGCTGTCCCACGTTACAAGCATTCGTCATATTCGGTTGGGACTGAAAGTGAAGCTATCTCAGTGCAAATCGATCACCACTATTGGATTAAAAAAAGAGTCAACAGCATCATCTCATGTGTGTTGGAGAGGAGAAAGATAGATGTTGTTTTCTCTAAATCTTGCCACTCAGTACCCATGGCATTCTCTAAGGGCTTGTTAGAAATGCAGACTCTCAAGCCCTAGCCCAGACCTACCTAATGGATCAGAATAAGCAAGTATATTCGCAAGAGCTCTAGGTGACCAGATTGCACATTATACTTTGAAAAGTGCTGCTCTGAATCAGTCAGCTTTACCAAATTAATAGATTTTATAGACCTCACTGCAAAAGCCACAGCCTTCTGGAATAAATACCTCCTGACCCTCAGTCAGACTGGCTAGCTGAAAGGGTCACAGAGACTCCTGGACGATGCCGTGGGATCCTGCTTCCAGCACAGGACCCATATTTTTACACCTTAATTCTCAGATGCTTCCCCCAAATAAAGTTCCCTTCATTTGTTTTACCAATTTGGTTTATCCAACCAGAACATTTATATTACCAATGCACTATTTTCACTTGTATATGGGTATTCTCCAAAATCATTTAAAGTCAGTAATTATCAATTACAGAACAGGCCTTCAAGGTCACTTTCAAACTCAGGAAATCTGCACATAGATTCATATTATCATTTTCCACCATCCAAATTACATATTTGATAAGTGGCAACTCAAATATTTAAAAACGACTTTCATGGTAGAAAGTTTCATAGTCCAAATTCTACTTCAATTTTTGGTGGGTTAGCAACAGGCAGAGGGCAGCATAACCCTGTATTTATATAAACTGAAGGAGAAATTTAACAGCAATGGAATAGTATTTTTGTTTAGATCTCATTTTAAAGTTAATCAAGTTTAGCAATTATAATCACTATAAACCAATACCTTAATTACAATCTTTTCAATGACCTTATCTTCTATTCTAATGAATTTCCGAATTATATATTTAAAAGAGCTACCAAAGATTACAGATACTGATTTGCCTTCAAAAACAAAAATAAATAAATAATAACTACCTTAAAAAAAAAGTATGGAGAATTGACTTTACATTTTTCTAACACTAAAGTAAGTCAAAATAAAATAAATTATTCATTTCTATATAACTGATTCCTGTCCAAATAAGCACATAGATGAAAAAAAATCTAAAATCAAAAAAGTAATAGGGGCGGCCTGTTAATTCAGTTGGTTAGAGCCTGGTACTCTCAAAACAAGGTTGCCCGTTCGATCCCCACATGGGCCACTGTGAGCTGCGCCCTCCACAACTAGACTGAAAATACTACTTGACTTGGTGCTGATGGGTCCTGGAAAAACTCACTTAAAATAAATAAAAAGTTTTTTTAAAAAGCAATAAATAAGCTACATGATACAATAGATAAGTTTTCCATCAATACTTCAACCTATAGATAATTGGATCATTTGTAATACAAAACAAGTTATTGTAGCACTACTAATTAGCACGACTAATTTTTCAGTTATATATTATTATGTTTCAGTTACATATTACTATGTACCTATATTTTAAGAGGAATTCCTGTCTTATATGACTAGAACTCTGTAATTTAAAATGCTTATGCCTTGACAAATATCACTCCTTAAAATAGAAAAATTCTTCAAAAACATGAACAATGAATAAAAGTTAAAAATTAAAATTAACATAAATGTCATTTTCCCTAAAGCAAAATACTGTATTTAAAACTTAATATTTTATCCTTGTTTTCTCAGATGACCTGATAATATTTCATACGTAACTGTTATTAAAAGGTGAAGTTTAGGGTGGCCAGGTGGCTGCTGGGTAGAGCAGGAGCTCTCAACAACAAGGTTGCAGGTTCGATTCCCACATGGGATGGTGGGCTGCGCCCCCTGCAACTAAAGATTGAAAACGCCTCCTGGACTTGGAGCTGAGCTGCGCCCTCCACAAACAGATTGAAGGAGAACAACTTGGAGCTGATGGACCCTGGAGAAACAACACACTGTTCCCCAATATTCCCCAATAAAATTTTTTTTAAAAATGGAGTTTAGACTATACTCTCTGCAGAATCCTAGGAAACAAAAGGGCAAATGGCTACAACAAAGGGCAACAAAACTCACAGGAAACAGTTCTTTGGTTCAGTAATGTAAGCAATCACACCTTTCTTCTTGCAGTAAGGTGCATATCACTACCAAACACTTGTCATTTCACATATTTTTACTACTAACATTCAAATTCAGAGATATAATCTACATTTAAAAATACAGTCGAGAAGACAATTTTAAAGAATTATTTACACCTATTAAAATCACCTTTAAGATAAAGTCATCTAATGGAACAATATTTTGCAATAAAAAAAACAACTGCTACAAGCAATAACATTGATGAATCTCAAAAAAAAAAAAATATGTCTTGTGTGAGTACAAACTTTATAGTTCCATTTGTATAATGTTCAAAAACAGACAAATGATCTATGGTGACAGAAGTTAGAAAGAAAGAATTCACCCTGCGAGAGGAAGGAGAGGTAAGGCACGGGAAGGGGCCTTGGAAATGCCAGTAATAGTCTATTTCACGTTCTAGGGGGTGTCACTTTTTAAACAAAGATATACTCACTGAGTAAAAATACATTGAACTGTGTTCCTTTCTAAATATATGTTACATTACAATTTTTTAAAGTTCCTAAAAAAAAACTTTACAGAATTGTTTTTCCCTATCAAATGATGTGTTAAAAATGTTAGTCATTTATCAACTTCCACATTTCCAATGTAATCTCTGTACACTGAAATGATCAGAAGGAATTTACAACAGAGCACTTACTGTAACATTCAGTAAACTACAAGTAAGCAACATCACCTGCCTCACCTTTTCCACCGGGAGAAGCGTCTGCAGCAGGCGAACGGCCAACAGAGAAATGCTGACAAAGGCCATCCTGTGGTGAACCAACACTGCCTCCGGGTGTTCCAAACTCACACTGCTTTTGTGGTGGCACATGGCTTCTCCAAGGGACCCCAACACCATGAGCAGTTTCTCTTTCTGCAAACATTTAAACACCAAACAGGAAAACAACCAATTTTAGAGGCCAGTAGGTAAAGGTCCTGGAGAACAAATTTTGAATATTATCGTTAAATAACAAAAACAAACCAAAATATAAATTTATTCTCTCTATAAGAACAGCCAATACCTGCTGAGATAATGTTAAAAGTACAAAAGAATGATAAACATACCTAAATTTTTTTTAAAACTAACAATTTTTAAGTATTTAATATGACTTCTAATAATGAATAGAAATAAACAAAATACAAAAGCTTAATGAACCATACATTTCTCCTAGTTTCCTGTGTTTAATTGTTCCAATTTTAAACATTTACATGTAAATCTCTCAATCAAATATTTATTAAGCTTACTGTATGTTTAACACAGTGAGTGGCAGATATAATGGGAAAAACCCATACTAATACATACAAGACATGACCCCTGCCCTCAAAATGATCCCCAAATAACTAAAGAGATGAAACAGGGAAAGTCAAATAAATAAAAAGCAATTAAATATCAAATTGTATGAGTTCTCTCTCGTCAAGTATTAAGGTTGTTTCATCATGAATTTCTAGATAGCTTATTACTTAAATAGAAGTTATATTTTTAAATTGAAAGGCATAAAACATAAAGAAAAAGCGAAAGTGTTGTAGACTAACTTGCAAGTCATAACAGTATAGACCAAAATGTATCACAGATATGCTGATATGCTCCATAAACTAGCTGGTAAAAGGACAGCACCAGTGAGATACTAGAACAAAAAGAGCACTGGAGTTCTCACTCTCACCTTTCCATTGAACACACATGGAAATAAAAATGGGATCTAACCTGTAAACTAAGGATGCAAAGCGAGTGTATGCCAGAAATTTTTTTATTCAAGGATAAACCTACAGGAGCCCTATCAAAATTACAACAAGGATCAAAGACACAATGAGACACCACTTCACATCCATTAGGGTAACTACGGTCAAAATTAACGGGAAATCATCTTTGTGCATAAAAGGTTAAAAATTAAACGTGTAGTGAAATAGTAACAAAATATCTATGAAATGTGAATAATAATTTAATAATTCAGAGCAAAAAAATTGGATAAAGGGGGTCATGTTCTATTGACGAAATGCATAATTAAGAGAAAAGACCCATTATGAATGAGTCTTTGTAGACTGAATAACACATAACATTAAGTAAGACCTGTTATTGAAATGAAGATGGATTTTACCAGTTTTAACTCAGTCTTTTAGAACCTAATTAATAAAACAGATATAAACTTTGAACATTTCAAAGAATACAACTCCTCAAGTTTCCAAAGACATTGACAAAAACTAACCATTTACCTAACTGCAAAGAAAACTTCAATATATATTTAAGGCTATATTCTCTGATCCCAAGGAAATAAAAATAAAAATGTAAACCAAAAAAAAGTAGGGCAACCTGTACAAAATTAAAACAGAAAAATTTAATAGCCATTATATATTTAATAACTACTGGGTTAGAGAAAACAATTTAGAAACACGGTGACAGTTATATTGACAGGCAATCCTTCCACAGTATTTCTCCATTAAAATAATATTTTTATATACCTACAACAACATATCTCTGTTATTCAAGATGAACTTGGACAATTCACAATCTAAAGCAATGAATAGATTTAAGATCTCAGTATTGCAGGGCTTTTACTAAAAGTCTGTGTACTTATGAAATTGTTTCAAATAACCTTGCTGATTCTAATGATGAATTGAGTGTTTCTCAAAATAGTATGAAAAGGAAGAACTAGTATTATGTGAATCAGTCTTGTGATTTTCACTATTTCCAAGCCAAATAAAAGTGGGTTTGTTTTTCAATGTTTTAATAAAAGAAAGCATCAAAAAATAATAAGTGGTCTAGTTTTAATTCATTGGGCTGAAAAATGTTTAACCTCCTGTGAAGTAGTTGATGAGGGTGGCAGTTTTCAGAGAATATTCACAGCTTTTACAAAAGAAGGTACAGAATTAAAATATCATATTACCTAAATATTCCCAATAAAACAGAATTTATAGTACAAACATAATTTCTCCACTATCTGCACATTACAAAACAGACTGTGATTCTGTAGAGCGACTGGCACAGGCTCTCCCCCATATGTTTCCAGCCTCACACGCCGCACCCCCGCCCCACACACTGCAGCCCATGCTGTAGCAAGCTCAAACCTCACCAGACCCTCCCCTGCTAAGGACAGGCTCACCCTGCCTTCAGAAGGCCAGCGGATGGCCAAGCTGCTCAGCACCATGTGCAAGAGAGAAAGCAGAGCCTCGTCAAGCCCAGCGCCTCTCTCATCATTTCTAGCTCTAGCACATGTTGTGCTCCAGTTGTTTGCATCCCCCACTAGCCCTACGCTTCACCACCAGCCAGCACTACCCACTCCCCCTTCTCGTTCTCCTCCTATCTGCCAGATTAGAAAGCTTACCTTTATTTGCTTAGCCAAGTCATAATCATAACATAAAACTCAGTTCAGTCATGACATACAAAAAGCCCTCCCTGAGATCCCACGTTGGGAGTGTTTTCAAGCATCCTTGGCAATAAAACATGATTAAAAACATAGCAGTGACCTTGAAAAAGAACCTGTGTCTCCACTGCCTCATCTATAAATGGGTCATCTGCCTTACAGGGTCATGATGATTAAATGACCTCATAAACACAGAGCACTTGATGTCTATCACACAGTAAGCGCTACATTTAAACTATGACTGTTTAACTATCCTTCCTCTATGCTTCCGTCTGTTTTACTCATGTCACAATAAAAGTATCTCCCACAAGAGTGAAAACTGCCGCTTATTCACCTTGTATCCCCAGTGCCTACCATATAACAGGCAATCAAACACTGGTGAACTAAATGAACTCTGGACTGTGGCAATAGGAGGGAAGGCGTATGCTAGTTAGAGATCCCACTCACCCAATTAAGAGCTCGCAATCTAGTCCAATCACCCTTACTGAGCCCTTACTGGATACAAAGCCCTTCCTCTAGATGCTTTCACAACCCTCTGGGCCCCACTTGAACTCCAACCAGCAATTCTTCCAATATGCCTGGTATCTAAGTTACCAGCTCACAGCAAGTCACATGGAAATTTAGAAGCAGCGAGTCATAAAGAGGACGAAAAGGCTGCTTTTCATGACATTTTAATGACAGGAGTGACAGAGAAAAGGCAAAAAAATGAATAGAACATGGCCCCAGGAGTCTGGGGTTATGTGCACGGTTGAAGATTCTTCCTCCTTGAACCTAACTCACCATGTGAACAAGGAAACACCAGACTTGATCTCATAGGGAAGCAAAGAAGCGGTGACATACTTCAGGTCAACCTAACTTTCACAAACGTTTACCAATAAATATTTTAACAAAATATAAAAATTTCAGTGAAAATATTTTTTCTTTTATTTACGTCGAGTGCAATAAAAAAATATTTAGTTGGGGGGTGGACTTCTTTGACTATGCTTACACAAACTGAGTTAAGAGTTTCAGACGTGATTGTTATTACCGTTTCCCCGAAAATCAGACCTCGCCGGACAATCAGCTCTAATGCATCTTTTGGAGCAAAAATTAATATAAGACCGGGTCTTATATTATATATATATATAAGGTCTTATCTTATATATTATATTATATAAGGTCTTATCTTATATATTATATTATATATAAGACCCGGTCTTATATTAATTTTATATTATAGTAAAAATAAGAACGGGTCTTACATTAATTTTTGCTCCAAAAGACGCATTAGAGCTGATGGTCCAGCCAGGTGTTATTTTGGGGGAAACACAGTAGCAGTATTTTAAAAGATCTAGAGATTTGATTCTATATGCTCAGGTATTTAATTTCTGAATTGGTAACACCACACTTATTATTTTGTCCCTTTAATGACTCACCAAAAATACTGCTTCTTTCTTTTTAAACTTGGCAATAGTAAGAAATTCTATTTAATTGTTTCTTTTTATTGATACATAGTCAACATAATGAGATTTTTTTCTAGGAGGCATTTATTCTTTTAAACAAGTAAAAGTAAATCAAAAATAATTTCAAGCAGTACTGTTTTATTTAACATTTCTAACATACCAATTGGCACTTGTACCACAGATTTAACCTTTAAAGTAAAAATAATTCATTGAATCATAAAAGATCAGCAGCCAAAAGTTAAAAGTGAATGACTAACTTTTACAGATAAATGTTCTGGCCAAGAAAATTTAAGTTAATTTAAGAAGCAACTGATAAAACAGTCTTCACACGTCTCAGGAAAAAATCACTTGTTGAAAACCTTCAATATGTGAAAAATCTTCTAAAAGTACTAAAAAATAGTGTGATAACCTTAAGGACTAAGAGAAACTAAGATTAAGAAATATCATCCCTATTTTATAGATAAAGAAATTGAAAAACTTGAAACAATATACCTATTATAAAATATTTAATTTGTGTCTCTTCTCAAGAAATTTGTGTTATTAAAAAAAAGTTTGGGGGCAGCCGGATGGCTCAGTTGGTTAGAGCGCGAGCTCTCAACAACAAGGTTGCCAGTTCAATTCCCGCAGGGGATGGTGAGCAACTAAAGATTGAAAACGGTGATTGGACTTGGAGCTGAGTTGCACCCTCCACAATTAGATTGAAGGACAACAACTTGACTTGGAGCTGATGGGCCCTGAAGAAACATACCGTTCCCCAATATTCCCCAATAAAATTTAAAAAAAACTTTCACACATGGGTACTGGTATCAGGTAAACATCAGTATTTTGTTTATTTTTCATGTTCTAATCTCTATTCACAGGGATTTCAGGCAGCCTATAACAAAGTTTAATGAAACACAGACAGACCTAGGTCAAAACAACATAAAGAGAAAAAATTTAGGTAATCATGAGAGTCAAGATATATTTTTATGACTAAATAAATTTTGCTTCCACTGCTCTGACAACGGAAGGGAGGGAGGAAGGCGGATAAGTCACCAATGTACACTAAAAGACAGAACAGCAGTTCTTCAGTGAAAGAAAGTCTATCAGATGGCAATTTCAAAATAACAGATACAAAATGACAAATTATTTATGATGTATTTAAACGTAAAAAATGATTTGATTTACAATTCCATGGAGACATACTCTGATAGGTCACAGATTTCTTAAATATTATGTTGTAATATAATATCCGTAAGGCTCTTGTACATGTGTTAATTACTCATGCAAAATATTACATATCAAAACACTTCAAAAAAAAAAATACAATGCCATATTTTCCAAAAATATCTTCCCTAGTGAAATACCAATAGCAAAGAACAAGGCCATCCAGCAATAAAATGAACCACTAATAAATGCAACATGGCTATATCTCAAAGTAATCATACTGAAAGGAAAAAAAACCAGACAAAAAAGCATACAAACAATGAGTTCATTCATATCAAATTCTAGAAAAATGCAAATTAATCTATATCCTGGGTGTACCCATTGTCAAAACGTATCTACAAACTTTAAAAAACATATGCAACTTAGTATATGTCAATTATACATCAATAAAGCCATTAAATGCCCAAATAAATATCTTTATATACACAAATATGAATGAACAATAAGAAATGTGCAAAAGCTATATGAGGAAAATATACCTGACAGACAAAAAAATCAAGACTTCAAAAAATGGAAAGATACAGCACATTTTTCCCAAAGTGTAAAGAGTATCTTTGTAACAATGATTCAAAATCCAGAACCAAGTTTTTAAAAAGAAAGTAACTGATAAATCCAGCTACATAAAAATAAATAAATAAAAGCTTTTGCATAACCAAACGTATCATTAAGAGAGTAAAACACAAACAAACCAAAAAACTACCAGGGGAAAATTTGCAACTTGTTTCAGAAAGTCAATGTCCTTAATATATAAAGAGCTCTTAGAAATCAAAAAGGAGAACAAATGACCAATCAATGACCCAAGAAAAAAATGGATAAAGGCTTGGACAATGTAGAAAAACAGAAATGAAAATGGACCTTAGAGTTACAAAAAAGGTGTTCAACTTTACTCATTGAGAAGTGCAAATTAATACTACATTGACATATCATATCTCACTTATCAGAATGGCAAAAATGTGAGGTTTGACTATAAACCCTACTGCTGACTCCGTAGAAGAAAGCACATTCTAATAAACTTCTGGTGAGTAACTGAAATAGTATAGCTATACATAAGACTATGACAATATATACAATTAAAAATACTTATGTTTTGATACAGAAATCCCACTTTTAAAAATCTACCCTAGGGGCAGCCAGTTGGCTCAGTTGGTTAAAGCACAGTGCTCATAACACCCAGGTCGCCGGTTCAATTCCCACATGGGCCAGTGAGCTGCTCCCTCCACAACTAGATTGAAAACAATGACTTGACTTGGAGCTCATAGATCCTGGAAAAACACACTGTTCCCTAATATTCCCCAATAAAAATTAAAAAAAAAAAAGTCTACCCTAGACACACTTATATGAAATGATACATGCACATTTTTCATTTCAGATAATTTATATCTGTAATTATGTCCATCAATAGGAGACTGGGTGAATAAACACAAAATGCAGCACTTGCAGCCTATAAAGGAGACTTAAAGATCTCCACATATGGACACGGAATAATCTCATACCTATTATTCCTCACATACAGGATGCATTTTTAGGTTGTAAAAACAAGGTGCAAAACTGTACATGGCATACCACCTTTTATGTAAGATGTGGGAGAGGGAATAAGAGTCTACACACTTATTTGCTTACATTTGCAGAAATTAAAGTAAAAATGGAAAGAACAGAATGGCAGACAGACATCTCTGTGTTAGTTCTATGAAGAGAAAACAATTCCCAAAAGTGAAAATAAACTGAAACAAACCTGACTGTATATTGCATGTTGTGTTGGTAACATAGAAAAGAATTCTTCCAAGTGAGTTTAAGACAGTATTTTGACTGTATATTCTCAGTGAGATTTACTCTAAGTCATAAAGAACTGCAGGGAAATCTTGAACTTTATTAGTTATGGACCATACTAATATTAATATTGCTATTCTGAAACTACTTAATGTATCCTGAGGGTAAAGCTAATAAGCAATTATGTTGATATTGCTAAAATCAAAGACTTTCTATCAGCGACAGTACAAGTACAACCAAAAAACTACAAGTTTACGATCAGAGAAATAGCAATTTAAACTCATAACTCTTTAAAAATACATATTTTCTAGTTCTATTATGAGAAGGAAAGAATGATATAACAGTAACTAAAAGCAGCTATAATGGCCCGCTTTAGTCTTGATATGCATTCCCCCACTGAAAGTAACCAGACTCTCTGAAAAAATGGCCTGTTCCAGACTACATACAAAATGAGCTTGGGACATACTGTGTCTAAAGGAGAGAAAGCTTTTAAAGGCTAATGAGACAATGATACAACCTTAAAAGAACCAAAGTAAAATGAAATATAATGCTGTTACCCACATCCCAAGGAAAACATGGACTCTCACCATATCTATAGCAAAAAGGCTGTTGTCATCCCAGATATCTGCCGAAATTGCCTCACCAATAAGTATCACATCCTCTGCAAGCAATTCCAGAACTCGTATTATCACCTGTCTACTACCTAGGAAAACAAACGGGAGAGAAAAGGAAAAAAAGTGAACTTTCAAATAAACAGCTGAGTATCACACGGCTCAATCCTCTAGTCACACCCTCAAATTCCTATTTCTCTTCATTTTTTTTTGATGTTTTTAGAATTGTTGAAAGAGATGAATAGGGAAGTCACAGTCTACAACTACCATTAAAGATTTCGTTCTGATCATAACAGTATTTAACTACAGCAAATCAAATGTGCTCATAAGTGGGAAAGACGCTTGAGAGCAGCAGGGCGACCGGTTAGCTCAGTTGGTTAGAGCGCGGTGCCCTTAACAACAAGGTTGCCAGTTCAGTCCCCACATGGACCACTGTGAGCTGCACCCTCCACAACTAGACTGAAACAACTACCTGACTTGGAGCTGATGGGTCCTGGAAAAACACACTTAGAAAAAAAAATAGAAGAGTAGCAATAATCTAAGACAAATTAAAATAATTTTTCATATTCAGAGACCATCCACATTACATATAATAGTCGTATGTGACAAAGCACCAGGTCAGTCAGAAAATGCATTCTAAGAATTTCCTATTTAGTACTAAAGGCTTAATTAAGTCTCATCATAAACTAGTATTTTCTCACACAGGAATTGCCTAGGAAGCTAAGCTTGGACTGGAGAAACTAAAGTAGAAATATCCATGCTGGCATTTGCTGAAGAAACGTCAAGAAATTCCATCTGAAACAGATTCTCAAGCCTATACTCACCTTCAGCTCTAAAAAAAGTCCAAAAGAAACTGCTCAGTCACACCCACCAGAGCCATCTCCTTTCTCTATACAGAGTGACAAAGGCATACCACGGTCCCTAATTCTAAGTGAGGTGAACATTCAATCAAGACCTTCCTGTCCCACATACAAAGGTCAATTTCTAATGAATAAAAGTGAAATAAACTACCCAATCAGAAGGCTCCAGATTAATTGTGTCATTAGAGCAGCTGGAGAAAGTTCTTTTAGAAATCGCTTATGACTTTGAACAATTACAAATTATGCAATAATTTACTACAAAAGGGCAAGAGAACATTTAGAAAATTTAATGTACCAAGGTACAGCTTTATAATTATCAATCTGACTTTTTACCGCAAATTAAGAAAAGGTTAAATGCAAAATCATTAAATCTAAAAACGTTCTTCTCAGTACACCATGCTGACAAACATATATATAATATATATGTGTGTGTATATATATATATATATATATATTTATGTGCATGATGCCAAAGTTCAAATTTTCCTTCACCACCTTTTTGGTATGTATACTTAGCCTTCTAACTCCCAGAAGCAGAGTCAGTGGGAAGTCAGGGTACACAGCTTTCCTCAGGATGGAAAAATCGGAACACTTCCCAAATAAATAGCTACCTCCTGCTTTCCTGCCCACCCCCCTCAAGTGGGACTTAAAAGAACCATGCCCATTCAATGTATTTTTAACTCAGCCAGTATAAACAAAAAAAGAAAAACTCATCTATCTTGCATTTCTATCTTCTTTACCTTCAAAATGCTACGTGCTCAAGAGCATGGACTTTGGCTTCAGAAGCACCTTGGTTGAAGTCTCTGTCCTTAGCTGTCTGACTCTGGATACGTTAGGAAACCACTCTAAACCTCAGTTTCCTCATTCGTAAAATGGGAATAAAAGCAGTAGCCATCACTGATGGAAGGATAAAATTGGTTGGTGTGAGGAGTGCATCAAATAATGCCCACGAAACCACGTACAAGAGCCGCGCACAGCAGAAACGCAACACATGGTAACCGTTGTTTGATTACTAGGCTGCCGGGCTTCGGCCACTGTGCTACCATTCCTAATCCTCTTTACTAACATTACAACGATAATCCAGTGAACAGTGCAGTACAGCTTTGCTACTTGACCTGGCACATTTGAAAGAAAATGTAAAACGTTCCAGTTTTTTTAATTTTGTTAAGAAAAATTACTGCAAAGGTAAGAATCCAGTTGTAGCCCTTGTGTTTAACATGTTTCACAGCTTAAGTAACAACCGAGTAGGCAGAATGCGCAACTCAAAAAGTTTCTAAAGAGCAAAAGCCAGCCTTTTTTAATCCCGGTCTACTCATGCCGATCCACCTTCTCTCACTTACTGGAGTTGCACTGACTTTTCAGTGCTTCCATTTAAAACAGCCACACAGACGTTAGTGAGGCCTGTGCAGAAAAAGCCATAAATGGCGGGGGGAATGACTCAATGTGAACAGCGCTCCACGGCACCCACGTTTCACTAAGAGATTAAATTAAACACTGTGTTAGGTTCTTAGGAACTGGTAACCCAACAGATAAGGGAATACACATCGAAAAGGTCCTAACACAGATGGTGAAAACAAGAATCCTAGAAACTGCAAAACAAACACAAATTATGTAAAAAGAACTATGACGTCCAAAACAACTCACCTGTCAGGAGAGGGGCTGCTGCTTCCAGGACGGAGACGCAGAACTGGGGGAGGCTGAGCTGCTGGAATTGCAGTTGCAGGGTGTCCTCGGTTTCCAGCTCCGGGAGATCTATGTGCGTCATCTCCAAGGGCGAAGGGACCGAGATCCTGGAGTTCACGTGAGCGTGACTGCTGCTCCCACTGCGAAAGGAACAATGACAACCCTGGGACACGGAAACAGCCCCACACGCACGTTCCCTGCGTCTGCTGCCTGGTGCAGTGCAAGCCTCGTGGTGGACACAGCTAGACTGCGACAATCCTGTGACAATTCTGGCAGAAACTCTGACGAATTTATGAGATTAAAACCATGAAGAGGGCTCCAAATTCTAAAGGAAACCAAAAATGCATTTCTATTTTGCTTTTCAAACTGATGTTCTCGACATGTGCCAGCATTCCTATGCAGCGGTCAACATTAGCACTAACCACCGTGCAGTGACTCTCACCAAATGTTCCAAGCAAGGCAATGTTAACAAATGAAGAATGCTAGAAAATGCCAGAAAAAACATGATGAGAAATGGATAACTTTATTTAATACCTTCAACATCACATAATGATTTGGAAAATACACCAAAAAATGGAACATCCCATCCTTCTTGGCTTTCTTTATAAAAATATTTCCCCTTGTGTATAAAGTGGTGGGGTGGGGATAAAAGTGCTACCGAAAGGCTGGAACCTCACATTTACCAAGAACCTAACATTTTGACTTTTGATGTCATCCACAATTGAAGCTGAGTCACAGAGATACACTAATGCTATTGAACAGGTAGCATTCCCAAAATTTAATACATTTTGTCATTTCTTCCTTTTTCATATACCAAGTACCCCATGATATGGAAATGGGCCAAGCTTCTCTGAAATTCTGAAAGGCCCCGTAAGGAAGTTGTTCACTCAGGAGTGAAAAGTCACAAGCAGGCGGCACACTGGATAGAGTGGAGAGAGTGAGGGAGGAAGGCTTTCTAAGAAGCAAAGAAAAGCCATGCCCGCTGCACAGCAGCTACCACAGAAGGATTAGGAGACAGGCTTCAGATCATTCTGTCCACAGCCCGCGCTGCTCTTTACCAACTGTGCAAACTGGGGTAAGGCTCGTGGCCTCTCCAAACCTCCAGTCTGCCTGTGAAACGATCATCGTCATCACCATCGTCACCAGTCCTACCACGGGATTAGGATGAGGACGACTAGAGGAGATAAAGCAGGACAGCACTTGGTCTGACGCCAAGCAACAGGAAGCATGAATCAGGGTTAGTTTACAGCAATGTCACAGGAAAATGATCGAGCCAACAGACATTTATTAGAATGACACCAAAGAGAGTAACGACTTTAAAATGCTTGTAGCCTAAGGATATGGTAACAAACACCATGCCAATCCCTTTAAGAAAAGCTGATATATAAAAATCTGCATTTACACACAAAAAAAGTAAAATACCATAAATTGTACACTTTGAAGGAGTCTTTGTTTTACAGATTCGCCAATCATTCCCTTTATTAGTAAACACTGATGCATTTAAATTATGATTAGACTTACAAAAAAGTAAGTCAAAATGTATCTATCACTTAAAGCTATAATTTTAAACTAAATCACATTCCATTTGGATCTGGTAGAAACAACTTAGTGGGTCAGAATCATCATGCCTTTTTAAATGAAATAGAATGGACAGCAAATGCCACTGTGCGTAGCACACGGAATCAGTACTATTTTGTGATCATTTTGTTTTGGTGGACACACACTCACAGGCACACGCAGGTACACATACACGTACACACATATGCACACACACATACACAGTATGTGTCTGTGTACTGGGGACTGAGTTACAGTGTAATATTTACTTCTCGCTGAGGGTCATGGTCAACAAAGAATGAAAGCCGCGGATTTAACATAAGGCCGAAACCCGTGGTAATGTTTCAAAAGAGAAGACAGAAAAATAATGACCTCCTTCGGAAATTAAAACACACACACAAGTTAACGAGGCTTGTCTGGTCACCTGGAAGACGCTGCGTCCCAATCCTGGCCATCTCCTCTGGGTCGCTGGCCTGTGCGTCCAACCACAGATGGCCGGGGGCTGCTGCTCCCGGGAGAAGGATTCTGAGAATGGCGAGCAACTCTGGCTTCATGACAATAAGACACAGAAGAATTCTGAGAAACTGTGTCTGGGAAAAGAAAAAAGAAGAATGTTGTCCCTTAGTAGAGACAGATTACTGATTATGTAGTATTTCTAACAATATTAAGAGAGTAGAAGCGCTTTTATAGCAGTAAAAGTAAAGGTCAACCTTTTCTGCAAGTATTCACTTAGCACATTTAGGTTTATATTTAAGTAACTTGATTATACAGAACCTTCTAGCCAATACTATTTGCTTATACAGTAGAGACTGACAAGGCAGAAAAGCCAACCTCAAACCATATGCAAAACTTAACTCAAAATGGATCAATAATCTAAAGGAGAGTTAAAATCATAAAGCTCTTAGAGGAAACTATTGGAGTAAATCTTCATGACCTTGGGTTCTTAGATATGACACCAATGGCACAAACAACCAAAGAAAACATACAGAAATGGACTTCATCAAAATTAAAAACTTCCATACATCAAAAGACATCAAGAAAGTGACAACCTACACAAGAAGAGAAAGTATTTACAAATCATGTATCTGATAAGGATTTAATAATATCCACGATATATAAAGAACTCCTAAAACTCAACAACAGCAACAACAACAACAAAAAAAACCCAATTAAAAAATGGGCAAAGGACTTTAATAGTCATTTTTTCAAAGATAATATATGAATAGCCAGCAAGCCAATATGAAAAGTCACTAGGGAATTAGTAATTAGTAATTAGTCGGTAATTAGTAGTCATTAGTGAAATGCTAATCAAAACCACAATGAGATACCACTTCACAACGCCTAGGATGACAATGATTAAAAAAAGGAAAAGAAGCAGTGTTGGTGAGGATGTGGAGAAATTCGAAGTCTCATACATTGCTGGTGGGACTGTACAACGGTGCAGCCACTGTGGAAAACAGTGTAGCAGTTCCTCAGAAAGCTCATCACAGAATTAACATCTGACCCAACAATTCCACTCTTCGGTACGTACCCAAAAGAATGGAAAACAAGAGCTTAAACAGATATGTCAGTGTTCAATGAAGCATTATTCACAACAACCAAAAGGTGGGAATAACGTAAGTGCCCACCGACACATAAATGAATAAACAAAATGTGGAATGGACATACAATGGAACACTATTCAACTATAAAAAGGAGTGAAGTTCTGACATGTGCTACAACATAGAAGAACCTTGAAAACATTACGCTAAGTAAAATAAGCCAGACATAAAAGAGCAAATATTGTAAGATTCCACCTGTATGAGGTACCTAGAATAGACAGATGTAGAGACAGGAAGTAGATTAGAGGTTATCAGGCTGCAGGGGAAGGAACAATGGGGAGTACTGCTTAATGGTTACAGAGTTTCTGTAGTGGTGAAAAAAGTTGCAAACAGATAAGGGTTATGGTTGTGCAACAGTGTGAATGCAATTAATGCCACCAAATTGCACGTTAAAAATGGTTACAATGACATATTTTGTTAGGTATATTTTACCATAATTTTTTTAAGTAGGTAAAATAAAGGCATTTAATTAGGTAAAATAAAGGCAAAAAAACCAACTGTCCAAGAGCTTCTCACTGCACTTCAAAGAAAATACAAAGTCCTACCGAGACCTCCAAGTCCCAGTACACTCTGGCCCGGTACCTCTCTGATCTCCCCTCATTGCCCTCTCTACACCCCTCCCTCACCCCCGGTTTACTATTCTCCACTCACACCAGCCTAGTTTCTGTTCCTCAAACATGTCTCCCTCACTGCTGAGGCCCTGACCTCCTGGAAGACTCCTCCTGCAGCTCTTCAAGTGGGTGGTTCCTTCTCACCCTTCAGATCTGCTCGGACAGGCTTTCCCTGACCTTCCTATCCATGTAAGCCACGTTTCCCTGGTCATGTTCTGGCAGTCATCCTTTATTTCCTTCATACACTTCTCCTTATCTGAAACAAATTTGTTTATTACCTGTCCCAAGTTTCTAAAATATAAGTTCATAAAGGCTAGAACCTCATCCCAGTTTTGTTCTATGTTATACCCCCCCAAAATTGGCATCTAGTAGGTGATAAATAAGTATTTAATTCCTGGATAAATCTTCAGATATTTAATCTTTTTTTATCAACATTATAACTCTTTTTCTGATGAAGTATGGGGTACCCGGAAGCTCTCTGTTATCAGTCATTTGCAGAATGCTGTATCTCAAGAAGGACAATGAGGAAACCCACACCCTAAGACCTGTAATAAAGCTAATGTAAAGCATAAATATTCAAGCAGCATAGGATCAGTGAAACTCTCAACAGAACAGCGATTAACTGTGAAGCATGATCACAAATCCCTGTAATTTAATATCCAACTTTCAATGCATACCGTGTAAGTGCACAGAAGCCCTAAATTATAAACAGGTTTGACAAGGAAAGCATAGTGCTCTATTTGGCCATTAGGTGGTGCTTTTTCCCTGAAAAGTGGGGTGCTTTGATCATACAATATTGACAGCATCACAAGTTACATCGTTTTCATACAATACAAATTGGTATTTTTCAACTGAAGCAATTTATTAACATAACATATAACTTGCTGACATAGCCCAAAGCCCACATAAATAGCTGGATTGAGAATCCTAGTCCCTAACTTCCAGCACTATGTACGCAAGGAGGAAAAAGATAAACCCCTTACAGATGTCTCTTATCAAAAAGAGAGGGGGGTAAGGGGGTTGGCTCATGAGTGCTTCTGTCATGCAGTTTGTTTTCAAAGCTGATAATCTGATTACATCAAGGAATGGGGAATTTGCCTTGTGAAAAATCATATACAGTAAGTACAACAGGGCTCTCAGAAGAATCTGGAAACATCGCCAGTGACAAATAAATAAACATGAATACCTTGTTTACTAGAGAAAAACCCTGGGTCTCGGTGGAAATTAAGTCTGTTTCTTAAATAGGCGCACAGCTGCTGCAGGCAGGATGCTGACTGCAGGGCCAGGCGATGTTTGCCGTCTCCTCCGAAGGCCAGTTTCAGCAGAAAGAAGAGGCTCTGAAGTGAACGAGAGCAGTGACAACCATCAGGGAAAGAAGGCTGGGCTTCAGAGAAGGGTGTGCAGCTTAAGTACGGAAGCAAGTTGCCAAATTTTATAAGACGTAAGAAACAGACACGATTTAGCATCATGGAAGAAGATGGGTCAAAACAAGATACAATTTAAATACTACAGCAGTGTCGCGTATATTCAAATCTGTCAGTAAGGCCGTCTTCTGAGAACACAGGAATCAGTTCCCATTGGAGACGTCAAGTTTCAAGTACTTTTCAGAAACCACATCAAGGTTTCTGCAGCGCAAACAGCTACATGTTAGTAACAGCACTGACAACAGCCACCTACGGACCAACCTGGCCCTCCCTGGCATGCTTTTCAGCGCTGTGACGGCAGAGCCAGGGTGCTGAGCCCTGCCCAGATGCTGTGGATATACCCCATCCCCGACCCTGGGTCCCAACGGCTCTACTGTATCAGCAGCAGACTAGACTGCAAGGAATCCAGCTCTGCTGCTCAGAACCACCATTTGGTTCTTCCGCAGCCGCCAGCACCGGGCCGTACACGTGCCAGACACACACAGATGCCACTCGTAATGTTCAGAGGGGTCACTGCTGCCCAACCGCAATCTCTCAAGTCTCTTCTCCCCTTGAGGGGACCCAAAAACGGTCATTCAAGGGGTACCACTGAATGGCATGTGTCCAGTGAGACCCCCTCCCGTCAGACCTACCACTTCCCAAATAAGTTAGAGAATAAGTGGTTTAAATCACCCGATACTTCAGTTTTTAATGATGGTAGTTCACATTTCCTGCCCGAGGACACCTACATTGCAAGTTTGTTTCCTTGCTAAAAGTTCTCTATTTCAAAGCTGAACACTTATAGACAGACGATACACACCTGAACGATTTTTGGCCTTTGAAGGAAAATCTCAGCAGGAAAATCTTGCATGATGACGTCCTTTAATAGTTCACAGGTGTTCCAGATTAAAGTGTGGTTACTACTTCTCAGTGAGCTATAAAACACAGCATTATTCATTTGTAGGGTTTCCCTGTACCAGATTCTAAGTAACCGAGTGGCGTGATGACTCTGTTCAGATCCTTCGGGTCTCAGCTGAGACATCACTTCCCCTAGGAAGCCTTCCTAGATCTCTTACCTAATCAATAAACAACTCTGGGGTAGGTTCTTCCATAGGCCTAGCATGTATTTGGTACCATGGTAACTACACGTTCACTCTGTATCCCCCATCAGAGCCTCCTCGAGAACAGGGACCACGTGGCAGCCCAGAAACTATCACAGAATCCAACGGAATCCGCCAAACAAGTTAGGAAATAAGCCAGAAAAAAATCTTAGTAAGTATACAGTAAAATCCTAGGAATTAGATTCCTTACTGTTCTTCCCTATTCTGGGTAAATCACACTGGGACACCCCTCAATACTGCCCTACTGGGGACATAGCAGTTATTCATCCCCCACCCCAAGACACTGAACCCCCTGCCTCAGCCCAGCTCCAGTCCACTACCCACCACCCACCACCCACCACCCAGCGGAGTGCACCACAGATCACATGTCTCCCTCAGAGGCTGACACACACTGACCCACTGTGTCCGTCCTGCCCCTCCACCATGTACACGCCACCTCTTCAGGATGTTGCTCCAAGAGAATGTACTGAGCCCTCGGAAGTGCCACCATCAAAAACCATTCATCAGCATCACCTGTCTCTGGCCCTACCTCTAGCAAGTTGCTCTTTATTTTCCAGATGCTCACCAAGGAAAGACACACTCATTTGTTGTGGCATTCACATAAATTAAAAGTTTCAGCAAAAAAATGAAACTAGACATTTAGACACTCTTTAAACCTATAAATCTACTATCTACTTTGGGGGGTAACAACCAACTAACATCCATTATGTAAGATCACTGGTCCCAACCTGATCACAGAACCCACGTTTTAAAATGTACTGTCTACTAAAAATACTGCATTTATGTTTAATTTTTCCATTTTTCTTAAGCAAAGGCATCGCAATGGCCAATCAGAGACTCTGGTAAGAGATGACTCATGTCACCAATAAGCACATAAGATTCCAACCACAGAAAAGAAACTCCATGTGTGACCTGATCAAGGCAAACAAATTTTCTGGCTTGCTCTTGAAATACTGAAAATCACTCCCATGTTCCCATCACTACCTTTCACAGCCACTTAGTATCTTTTTGACTGGTGAAAATGTATAGCATTAACAACCAGATTTAATGACTATCAATGAACCCAAATACCTGAAATACATCAGGTACCGTACCTTTCATTGGAGGAGAGAACGTGTCTATCAGTTGTGGTCAGAGGTAGCCAAGGAAACGTAGAAAACTTCAAACACTTCACAGTCTGACTCGCTGTTAATGGAAGAGCAAAACTTACTCCATCAGAGAAGACACTGTTGACAGACGCACAATGCTAACAGTAAGGCTTCTGCTTTAAAATAAGTCCCCAAATACAGTAACTCATACAGTAACTAAAATGCACGAAACAAGTCAGCTGCACATTTATTCCCTCACAGGATAAATAACAGAGCTCTTTTTTCTCAATTTAAACAGAACTCACATATTATTATGAGAAGAAAAGCATTCAACACAAACCAGTATTGAATAACATCTAGAGTTTCAATTATATTTTCTATTTTACTGGTAGACCAGAACACAGAGCGTAAATTTAACATAAAAGGAACTGGCACTTGGAGATCTTTAACTGGAGAAATTAAATATGATGTAAACATAATCATACACTATATTTAATTAGTCACATTCAAATATCCTAAATGGTGTCAGATGCTTACAATTCTTTGACGATGACTTGAAGACCATAAGGCTGAAGATCAAACATCAGTGCACCAAATTTAAGAGAAATCAACACAATCTTAAATGACTACTGTTCACATTACTTTTTAACAGATTTTCCACACAGCTCCCCCCGAGTTTATTGAGATATATTTGACAGATAACATTGTATAAGTTGACGATGTGCAACCCGATGATTTGATTCACTCACATACTGCAAAATGATTATCACAGTAGTTAGTCGACATCTCCATCCTCTCACGTAACTACCAACTTTTTCTTATGGTAAGAACTCTGAAGGTCTACTCTCTTAGCATTTTAACACATCTTAGATTGCACGAGGTAAGGTGGCAGCACTGAGAAATAGTACCTACACAAGCCCTTCGAAATGACCGTCTTTCTGACAAGTGCTTTGAAATGAGCACGGTACCGTTCAATTCAGATAACAGTCCTGTTAACTTCCCAAATACAGCACAGTGGCTTCTTTCAAAATGCTAACATAAAAGCAAGGTTTCCTTTCTAAGGGCGAAGCAAGAGGCGTAGAGGGAAGGGCAGGCTTACGGTGCACACATAGAGGTGTGTTCCAAACAAGCCATAGCATCAGTCCACAAGCTACAACTCAGAACAAAGCCTTACCATCTCACATGTCCGTACCGTTTTCAACAGCTTCACTCCAATACCTACGTTTCCATCCCTGGAGAAACTCGCTCCCTTCAGAAATCTCTCACTGTCACTCAGGGAAGCCTCTCGGCCACACACACAAAGAACTACTGTCTCAAAACCAAAGCCTCACAAAACTTTTCTAGAAAGGAAAGACAAAGCATTTGAATAGCTGAACAACCTTTCTGGTCTTTCTTATGCTGTTATTCAACCTGACAGTTTCTAAAAAATTTTTAATAACAGAGGGCTTCCAATGTGAATTAAATTCAATCCCTGACATCAGCAGATGTACCTTGAACTCAACCTGTTCATTTCAACTTCGCAGGCAATAAAACGTGAAGTGTGTGCTTACTTAACCACTGCCTAACTGCATCCCCTAGGAGAAAGGTTTCACCCTCGGTTTCCCCAACAGTAAAATGGGGATACTGATACTATCCATCTCACTTATTCAAAGAATATATACTGAGTACCCAAGTCCTTTTTGGCCTTGTTCTGCACACGGGGGATAAAGCAGCGTTTGCAGCTATCACTAAGCTTATAATGAGGAAAACAAGAAGTAAATATGTAACTTCAGATCACAGTATGTGTTAGGAGGCAAACTAAACACAGATAGTGATCACTGGCTAGAGTTCTCAGGAAGCTCTCTTTAAGGAGGCGGCATGTGAGCAGAGACTGAACACAGCCACGCACGGAAAGAACTGGATGAGATCTCTTAAATCGGAACTCTAGAATCGACTGGATGTGGGGGTACAAATGAAGAAACGAAAATGCCCCTGAGTCTTTGGCTCCAGTGACTGGACGGACAGTATACTGAGTGAGCTGGAGAATGAGATGACAAATGCAGATTGCACACCACAGCTCCTGACAAAGAATCTGCGTTGACTAAGCACTAAGTACTGCTGCCACCATTTCCACGCACCTAGGTGGTTGCTCAAATGCACTGCGAAAAACAACATTTTACCACTTAGACTCTATCCTAATTTGAGGAAATGGAAACATCCAGTTCAGTGCTGAGGCATTCGAGTTTGACCACAGTATAGCTACACAGTGAGGAAAAGCACATTCATTTCTGACTTACCAGGTCAACAGACCTAAGTCCCTACATATACGTACCCACTGGCCGTGGAGGCACTTCCGTCTGCTGGAAATTACTTTTGTCTTGAGGAAAATATCCCGTTAAGATTTCTGGTGGTTGTAGCAATTCTGAAAAATATATACATATTACTATATTATTATTTGATAAAAGTAAAATTTATTCTTTTCAAATAATAATGTTTTCTCTTGAGTTTTTGAATTATTTTAAAAATGGGAAAAATAATCCAGTGTTTTTTCTCTGAATAGTCTTCCTAAAGAGAATAAAATGTGAATGCTGAGTGAATTTCAAATTGAGGGTTTTTTGTTGTTTTTTTCCCTCTCTTTTACTGTTAAGTAAACACGATTGTTAGGACGAAAATATCCACAGTGACACAAGGAATCTGTTACAAAGCATCTATTCAAGGACTGTTCACCTCTGCTTCTAAGGCCATCTCCTTCCTCTCTTTTACTCCAATTATACAGATCCTGGTCACCTCAGTTTTCATTAATACCTTTTTTGAAAAGCTGTCAAAGACTAAAGAGCCCAGCACTATCTTCCAATACCTTTGGCGACTCCGTCACACATCATACATGTTCAGCACTTCAGATGCAATGAGAATAAGAATGAAAAAAAGGCTCAAAGTAAATTTTCTGACTTTCTGTTTGAAGTGTTCATACTAGTTCTTAATACTAATACAGATAGAAGTTAGCCCTAGACCATAGCTCCAATCTCACCTGCAAGGAACTAGGTGGAAAATTCATGATTCCAGAATCTACTTTGTTGTGGCGTAGACAGAAATTGTAAAATGCATTGTTAAAAATCACAGTCACACAAGAAGTCCATAAATGCCACCAGCTATTGTTCTTCCTGTGAACAGTGGCACCAACAGTCGCAGCAGTAGCTCAACAGCATTGGTATAGAGAAAACCATGGTCCAACAGATTAGGCGGGCGAAACCCGTTCTTTCATACTTTTACTGCTCAATCACATACATTTCAGTCGCCTTATTTTTTTCCTTCACATCAATTCAAATGCCTCCTACGTGCAAGGCATTACACTGAACGCAAAATAACAAGAACACAAAAGCAGCCGCCAACAATTCCGTGCCTGGGTAATATACGCTAGGCCTTGTGCTGAGCTCTCTACAGGCATTGCCTCATTTAATCCTCACAACAGTTTTACAAGATGTTCTTTCTTATTGTCCCACATTTTTGGCTGAGAAAACTAAAGCCTGGACGGGCAAAGTACCTCAGCCAAAGTCACACAACTAGTGGTAGAACTGGGACTTAAACCCGCATCTCCTTGACTCTGAGTATAACCCGTACACCATGTGTAGCTCATTTGGATTGAACCCCGACCCCCACCACACACCCCAACAAGATCATGAGCTGAGGCAGATATCACCAGACTCCTATATGAGAACACAGTCCAAAATGCATGCAGAAAACATTTAGAACAACGTCTGGCACATAGTAACGAGTGCTCAGTGAAAAGTTGTTATTGTTAAAGAAATGATCTGTCAAACTGGTCTCACAAAAAGAAAATCACTGGCATCTTTTAGGCCCCTTGACCAAAAAACCAATAAATACAAATGTATCCTCCTCTAAAAAACAGTGAGGAGGGGGAAAGGTCATGTTTGTGTAAGTTAACACAAGAAAAATAGGTTGGCGGGGGTTGACGTTAATCTAAGGCCCCTTTCCTCAGAATTAATCAATAGAACCAATATATTTATATTTTAACCAATGCATCAGATTGATTGCAAAGAGTTACCAGTTTGATTCGTTTGGTAAGATGCAGAACACAGAGCAGGAACTTCCGAAGGAAGAATAAAAAGTCCATCCAGGATGCCATCAATTTCAGCCTGTAGATTTGGCTCCACATTCGCACGAAGTTTAGACAAGAATTCAACTGCACCAAGATCGACTAAATGCTGAACAGCAGGGGGATACTGAAATAAGAAGAGGACGGTCCTGAGCACAACTATGAATATCAAAATCTCTAGACTTTATGTTACTGCAACCAAAACACAAAATTGCTTTTGGTATACCAGATGTTCCTTTATAAAAAAATAAATCTTGTGCTGATATACCCAAAAGTAAAGAACTTTCATGAATAGGACATAGATTATGGAGACATACATAAAACATTTGATAACATTTATGAGGAAAAAGCCCAGAAACTGAACAATAGAAATGCACATTATCGATTCATACTTTTATTATTAAAAAGATCACTACTCCCCACTGACACTCAGCCTATTCTCTCCTCCAACCAGTCAAAGAATGTCAAAGTAATAATCACCTACAACTGAGCAGCAATTTACAGTTTTGAAAGGTCAAATGTGCTTTGACATCTGACATCTGACAACCAACTATTCTCAAGATAGGCTGAAGAACATAAATCTGAAATATAGATAAGGGAAAAGCAATTTAACACACTTATGCTATTTATTAATCATGGTCTGCAACATTTTCTTTAAACGTGTTCTCTTTCACACAGACACATCTAATTTTTAACATGTAAATAACAGAACACAGAGAAAAACAGAATGACAAATATTCACCTCCAATGATGATTCCAAAAACCAGAACACACCGGGACTCAGAACTTCTGTGTTACTTCAGAGCACAGACTATGTGAGATTTAACGTCATAAATGAGGGAAAAGATGGGCATTCAAACACCCAAACGAATTTTCAACTTCCCCAGTTGTTTTTTTAAAAAAAAATGTTTTTAATTGACTTTTCAACAAATGCTACAATTCGATGACTAAGAAACACTCGTCCCTCTGAGTATTTATTTTAGAACGATCCTACCTTAACCAATCTGTTCAACAGGCTCAGAACCTCCTCTTTCATCGGAACAGACGGGAAATTGAACCATTCCAGCAAATGGAGAAAGAGCAGCCTCTCCTGAATTAGGTCGGCGTAGCAGACTAAGTTGTGCTCGACCTTGCACAGGATGCTCCTGAGCGCGCGTTCCCTGATCTCCGCCAGCTGATGACCTGTCAACGACACGCAGCACAAAGCTAGTCCCCAACTCCAAAGAGACGTCCACCCGGCCTTTACCCTAAAACTTCGTTAGCGACGCTCGAGGCGAGAGCGGGGTTAAGAAGGAAATAAACCGATTTTTTTTTTCACTGGCAAAGCCCTGCGCACTCGGGATGCGAACGGCGGAGTTGACCCAAAGTCCGAGATGGGTCCCCAGGAGCTGCCCTGGAGAAGCCAGGACGAGAAACGGAGCCGCATTGGGGTGGCCCAGACTCGGAAACGTGACACGTCCACGCTCAGCAAGTGGACAGGACAGGGGAGCGACTCCCGCGAGGGGCAACTCAGAGTTACCGAGTTTCCTGATGAGCCCGGTCAGGACCATCTCTTCCCGCTTCATCAGCCGCCGTCGCCGGAGAATTAAACTGCCGCGCCACAGTGTCGGGCCACAATTAATGTCCCCCCGGAAACACGGACAGTCGAACAGCGGGTTCCGCGAAGCCGGGGCGAACCACCCAACGAGTGAGAGGCATTCCGTGAGCTGTGCCCGGCCCCCGCGCCGCGAGAGAAGCTCACTGTCTCTCTAATTACTACCACGCAGTTACTAGACAGTAGTTTCTGAGCTAAGAACCCGAATGACACGAACAGAGGCAGAGCCTGCTTTAGCCGCCGTGCACGTCGGGAGTTGAAGTCTTGGCGCAGCCGTGCTCCCTTCCCGGAATTCCGGGCCCGCCACCGCGCCCGCCTGCCTGGGGTTCCCCGGTCGGAGCGCGGGCTCCTGCGCGGGTTTCAGACGCCGCCATCCGGCGTTTCATCCTCGCTCTGCGAGGGATTCGTTTGTGACCCTGCCGATCTGAATTCTGAGGTCCCAGACCTTCACAATTCAGAATGCAGAATTTTTTTTTGTTTGGTTTGTTTTGGTGTGGTTTGGTTTTGATGCCTCCATTCCACGTTACTAAATGACTTACCCTGTAACCGTGAAATGTACCTGCAAAGTCAAGCATGGCACTGGGGGGAGAGGGAAGGAAGTAAGTGAACAGAAGAGAAACAAGGAGACTTTAGAAAGAATAAAGTGTGGGGAGGGTTTGAATTAGCATTTGAACGCACCACAGTTGACTTTTGCACTGCGGTTGATCTGAATAAATAGGGGGAAAATTCTAAGCAATGGAGGAGTAACCATGACAAAATCGAATATGTAAAATATTTTGCATTTTAGAGAACATTCTATCTCACTGATCTTTTCAGTCTCCCTGGGAATGGGATGTCAAGGCAGCTATTCCCATTTCTATTTTGCAAAAACAAACGGGAACTTAAAATCTCAAAGAATTGACTTACCCAAGGTCCTATCAGCTAGTAAGTGGTGGATTAGGGCCCTAACCTTAATTTTCCTTGTAACATTCTTGGTCATTCTCAATCATTCTGCAACCTCTTAGATCCATAAATCACTGGCAGCCATCAACTCAGTCTGCTGTATCAGGTCATTCAGATTAGATGAAGATATTTTGGCCCCAAGTCACAGGAAATATTCAGTTACCCTGGGGAGTCAAAGGGCTGCCCCCTAGGATCCTTCCCGTTTTATCTTTACCGTCTTATCTTTACTGACCTAAGAACTCATATTACTATCTGTGGTGTTTTATTCTAAGAGAAAAATAATGCCTTATTTTCTCTTGGAGAAGTTGTACGTTTTTGTTCTTCCTCATAATTTGGACATGAATTTTAATATTTGGGGTCATGGACAGCAGTTCTATTAGTTGACATCATAGGCATTTCATACCCTTTAATTCTATTACTTGACTAATGTAAAATATCTGCTTCATAGCCCTGTAATCTAAACAAGGTACTGAATAGAGCACAAAGTTTGGAGCCAGACAGGCATAGATTTAACACTAGCTTTGCAACCGTCTCAATTTCGTGTGTGTAAGCTAACTTTTTTCTTGCGAATGATAAAGGTCTAACTCAAACAGGTAAGCAAAAATGAGTTATCATCTCACTCTAGGAAAGGATCTGGCCTCAGAGACTCCAAAAATATCAATATCCTTTTTCTCAGTTTCTTGGTTTTGCTTCTCTCAGTGTTTGTCTCATTCTCTTGTAGTACTGGCAGGATACTCCCAAGCTGTAGGGGAAGAGAGAATTGTGGTCCAGGCTTCCTCTTTCCATGTAATGACCCTAGAAGGAAAAAAAGCTTCCCTCTCAACACCTGGATATAAAATCCACGGTAAAGTCCCCATCAGAATCATCCTTAGGAGATTCCCTGATCCTAGGTTACTTTTCACACTCTGACCCACGCCAGAAGTTCAGGGAGTTGCACAGGATAGTTCTGTTAAGGAAAGGGGGGTGCTAGTAACAGAAAATGGGAGGGGGGAAACTTGGGTACGGAAAAAAAAACCCATCGCCTCTGTAACCTCTAAGCCTCAGCTTCTATCTTTTTTTTTTTTTTTTTAATTTTATTGGGGAACAGTGTGTTTCTCCAGGGCCCATCAGCTCCAAGTCATTGTCCTTCAATCTAGTTGTGGAGGGCGCAGCTCAGCTCCAAGTCCAGTCCCCATTTTCAATCTTAGTTGCAGGGGGCGCAGCCCACCATCCCTTTGTGCGAATTGAACCGGTAACCCTTTTGTTCAGAGCTGCCACACTCTAACCAACTGAGCCATCTGGCCACCCCTCCAGCAGCTCAGCGGCAGCTCGTTGTCTTGAATCTAGTTGCGCAGGGTGCAGCTCACGGACCCATGTGGGAATGAACCAGCAACCCTGTTATTCAGAGTTCGCACTCTAACCAACTGAGCCGTCCGGCTACCCCTAAACCTCAGCTTCTACAAGTAGAACTGGGATTAATAAAACTGCCTATGGATAGGATTATTTGAGGATCAAAGGAGATAATTTAGAGAAAGCACTTATCCCAAACCTCCATAGTAGGTAGTTACTAAAAATAATAGCTGTTTTAGAGTCTGTCAAACTTAATAATGCCTCTTTGCTAAGGACTGAATGTTTGTGCCCCACCCGCCCCCACCCTCACCCCCTCGCTCAGAATACATATGTTAAAATCTAATCCCCATTGGTATTAGGAGCTGGGGCCTTTTGGGGGTAATTGAGGCAGGAGGGTAGAGCCCTCATGAATGAGATTAGTGCCCTTATAAAAGGGACCCCAAAGAGTTCCCTCCCCACTTCTGCCACGTGAGGACACGGAAAAGAGACGGCCATCTATGAACTGGGAAGCAGGTCCTCGCCAGATACTGAACCTGCTGGCGCCTTGCTCTTGAGCTTCCCAGCCTCTAGAACTGTGAGAAGTAAATGTCTGTTGTTCATAGAGCACTCAGTCCGCGGTATTTTGTTATAGTAGCCGGAAAGGACTAAAATAACTCTCTTTCTAGGAATCAAATGCAATGTCCAACCACATCTCAGTACTGGTTGCAAGTGTAGCCACAGGTAGTAGCCCCTCCCTTCCTGGGAGGGATTCTGGGGCCCAGAAACCGCCTTGCACCTCAGCGAGAGCCCTCAAAGGCAGAAGCACTACAGCCTTTGTGCAGCTTATCAAGGCAAAAGTTCCAGCCAAAAAAAGGAGTGTTCTGACCCTTTCTTCCTCATTTTTCAGAAGGAAGAAATTATTGGCCCAAGGAGGAAATCCTTTTATAAGCTACTTTTACATTTAATTGGGATACTAATTTATTTATGAAGACAATGTATAAAAAGAACAAGCAAGCAAGATTCCTAAACAAAGGAGGATCAATCTAATAGATGTGTGGAAGTTATGCATATCCCCGAGGGCAGGCAAACATTTTGTGTGCTTTCCTGGAAAGTCACCTGGACCATAGCCTGTCTTATTTCAAAATAAAGATCATGATTATTAATAATTCTGATCTCTAAGAAGGAAAAATGGTTGTGGCCCAAGGTTTTGTTCCCCACTTATGAATTTTCCTAATCATACTTTATAACATTGCCTCATGAATTTACATAATATTTCATTTTTAAGGAAATTATAAAATTCTGGTTTATCTTCCCAATACCAAACTAGGAAGTTAATAAACATTTTATGCTCTTTTAAAGTGGAAGGATTGAAACAAGGTATATTTATGTCCCATTTCGAATAACACATGAACATGAATTTGAAATCGGAACATGAATTTGAAATCTGTTCTCTTTGCACAGTTTAATAAATAAGGGTCTTAATTATAGCTGTGGAGAAGTGGACAGCATGTCTGCCATCACCATTTCTGCTCAACACTCTAGTGGAAGTTTTATTCAGAGTAATCAGGCAACAAAACAATAATAAAAGACATCCAGATTAGACAGGAAGAGTAAACCGATTTCTATTTGCAGTTGAGATTACTTTATATATAGAAAATCCTAAGGGATCCACAAAGAAATTATTAGAGCAAAGAAAAGACTTGAACAAGGTTGCAAATTACAAAATCAATATGCAAAATTAATTCTGTTTCTATACACTAGCAATAAACAATCCAAAATAAGAAAAATAATTTCATTTACAATAACATCAAAAAGACTAAAATACTTAGGAATAAATTTAGCACAATAAATGAAATACTTCTAACTGAAAATTACAAAACATCATTGAAAGTAATTAAAGACTTAAATAAAATAGAAAGACATCCTGTGTCGTGGATTGGAAGATTTTTGTATTATTAAGACAGCAATACTCCCAAATTGACCTACAGATTTAAAGCAATCTCTATCAAATACCCAGTTGCCTTTCAAAATAAATTAATAAGTTTATCCATCTGGAAATATTAATATTATATACGTATGGAAATCAAGGGAATCAGACTGGCTAAAACAATCTTCAGAAAGACCAAAGTTGAACGTTCATTTCCTGATTTTAAAACCTATTACAAAACTACAATATTCAACGTTGTGTGGTACTGACCTAAGGACAGACATATAGACTAATGGAAAAGACTTCAAAGTCCAGAAACAATCACTCACATTTACAGTCAATTGATTGGCAAACAGTGTGCCAAGATAATTCAGTGACAAAAGAATAGTCTTGTTCTACAAATAGGACAACTGGGTATCCATAAGCAAAAAATGAATTTGGATCCTTACCTCACATCATATAAAAAATTAACTCAAAATGGATCAAAGACCTAAATGCAAGAGCTAAAACTAGAAAATTCTCAGAATAGAACATAGGCATGAATCTTCCATGAGCATGAATTAGGCAATGGTTTCTTAGACATGAAAGCAAAAACACAAGCAAAAAAATAAATAAATTGAACATCATCCAAATTTAAAACTTCTGTGCTTCTAAGAACACTATTAAGAAAGTGAAAAGACAACCTGAGAATAGGAGAAAATATTTGCAAATCATATATTTAGTAAGAGTCTATTATCCAGAATATGCCAAAACATTTACAACTAAAGAGTAAAAAGAAAGAATCAATTTAAAAATGTGCAAAGGATCTGAATAGAAGAAGGTGTATAAATGGCCAATAAACACATGAAAAGATCCTAAACAGCATTACTCATCAAGGAAATGCAAATAAAAAAAAACAGAATGAGATGCCACTAGGATGACTATGATCAAAAATAGGGGAAAGAGGGCAGCCAGATGGCTCAGTTGGTTAGGTCTCGAACTCTCAACAACAAGGTTGCAGGTTCAATTCCCACATGGGATGGTGGGTTGTGCCCCCTGCAAGTAAAGATTGAAAACGGCGACTGGACTTGGAGCTGAGCTGCACCCTCCACAACTAAATTGAAGGACAACGACTTGGAGCTGATGGGCCCTGGAAAAACACACTGTTCCCCAATATTACCCAACAAAAAAAAATAGGGGAAAGAATTTTGAGGGCGAGGATGTGGAGAAATTGCAAACCTCATACATTGCTGTTGGCAATGTAAAGCTGTGCATCTCTATGGAAAACATGCTGGAAGTTCCTCAAAAAGTTAAACCTATGACCCAGCAATTCCTAGGTACCTGTCCTAGATATATACCCAAAAGAATTGAAAATGGGTTTTCAAGCAAATGCATGCATGTGAATATTCCTAGCAGCACGGTTTATAACAGCCAAAGGTGGACAGAATCCAGATGTCCACCAGTAGAGGAATGGATAAACAAAATGTAGTGTATCCATACAGCTGAAACTATTCAGCCTTAAAAAAGAATGAAGTAGTGATACACGCTACAACATACATGAACTTTGAAAACATATTAAGTGAAAGAAGCAAGTCACAATAGGTCACATATTGTACAATTCCATTTATCCATGTATGAGTCTGCTCAGGCTGCTATAACAAAATGCCAGAGGCTGGGTGGCTTAAATAACAGACATTTGTTTTCGCACAGTTCTGGAGGCTGGAAATCCAACATCAAGATGCCGGGAAATTTGATTTCTGATGAGAGCCTGCTTTCTGGCTTGTAAGGGGGCAGCCTTCTATCTGTGTCCTCGCATGACCTTTCCACTGTGTGTGCATGGAGGGAGAGAAAGGTCTCTCTGGTGACTCCTCCTCTTCTCACAAAGACTCCAATCCTATTGGATTAGAGCCCCACCTTTATGACCCCTTTAACCTTCATTCCATTCTGAAAGGCACTCTCTCCAAATACAGTCACATTGGGAATTAGGGCTTCGATGTATGAATTTTGTGGGGGACACAGTTCAGTCCATAAGAGTATGAAATAGCCCAAATGGGCAAATCCATAGAGCCAGAAACCAGATTGTTGGTTGCTAAGGGTTTGTGGGAGGGGACATGGGGGATGACTGGTAAATGGGTACAAAGTCTTTTGAGGGTGATGAAAATATTTTGGACCTATATAAAGGAGATGGTTGCACACATTGTGAATGTACTAAAACCTGCTGAACTGTACACTTCAACATTTTAATTTTATGTTATGTGGATGTCCCCTTAATAAAAACAATTAATTGAAACTTTTTTTAAGACGTCAGAGAATGACACATGTTGGCCAGGATGTGGAGAAATCAGAACACTTATACGGTGAAATATGAAATGCTGCAGCAACTGTAGAAAACAGTAAACAGTTCCTCAAAAAGTGAAACATAGAGTTACTGTCTGACCCAGAGATTCCACTTCTAGGAATATGCCCCCCCAAAATGAAAGCATATGTACTCACAAGGGCTTGTACACAAATGCTCATAGCAGCATTATTCTTAAGCCAAAATGTAGAAACCATCCAAATGTCCAAAAGTTCAGGAAGGGATAAACATGGGGTGTGGAATAGGTAAATCATATCTGTGCAATCAAATGTTATATAATTTTTAAAAGAAATACTCATACTACTATAAAACATGGATGAACCTTGAAAACATTATGCCAAGTGACAGAAGCCAGACACAAAAGACCACGTATTATATGACTTCATTTAAATAAAAATGTCCAGAATAGGCAAATCTATACAGAGAGAAAGTGGTTGATCAGATATGGGGGTCTTTGCACGGAATCTTCAAAGTATGGCTATCTTACTAAGTGGACAGGTGACAAATGGGTGATAAGAATTATTTTACAAATAACAGTAGGCAAGCTTCCTTTAATGTTTATTTGTAAGATTCATTCCAATTTCAGGAATATAAATGCAATAATAGTAATAGTAATAAATAAGAGAAAACTAATCAATTCTTTCACATTTTCACACTAAAATCTACAAAATTTAATTATGAACTTTAGCATTACCAACTCAGCAAAAACTAAGACAGGGAAGAGAAGGTGGGGAGGGTAAATGCACACAAAACATATGTAAACATATGAGTTAAAAAAGAGAGAAATAAGGGCCGGCCCAGTGGCTCAGGCAGTTAGAGCTCCATGCTCCTAACTCTGAAGGCTGCCGGTTCGATTCCCACATGGGCCAGTGGGCTCTCGTGGTTGTCAGTTCAATTCCTCGAGTCCAGTTGGTTGGAGTGCATCCTCTCAACCACAAGGTTGCCAGTTCGACTCCCGCAAGGGATGGTGGGCTGCGCCCCCTGCAACTGGTAACAGCAACTGGACCTGGGGCTGAGTTGCGCCCTCCACAGCTAAGACTTGAAGCTGAACGGCACCCTCCACAAGTAAGATCGAAAGGACAACAACTTGACTTGGGAAAAAGTCCTGGAAGTACACACTGTTCCCCAATAAAATCCTGTTCCCCTTCCCCAATAAAATCTTTAAAAAAAAAAAAAAAAAAGAAAGAAAAAAAACAGAGAGAGAGAGAGAGAGAATTTAAATAGACATTTCTCTAAAGAAGTACAAATGGCAAACACATGAAAAGATGCTCAACATAATTTAATCATTGGGGAAATTCAAATCAAAACCACAATGAGATACTACCTCACACCTATTAGGATGGCTATTATAAAAAAAAAAAAACAGAAAATAACAAGTGTTGACGAAGACGTGGAGAAATTGACATACTTTTGCGCCGTTGGTGGGAATGTACAATGGTGCAGCCGCTATGGAACATAGTATGGCAGCTCCTCAAAAAATTAAGCATTGAATTACCACATGATCCAGCAATCCTACTTCTGAATCCCCAAATAAACAAAAGCAGGGGCTTGAACAGTTATTTGTACACACTGTTCATAGCAGCATTATTGACAATAGGCAACATGTAGAAGCAACCCAAGTGTCCGTGAATGGATGAATAAACAAAATGTGGCTCATATATACAATGAAATATTAGTCAGCCTTAAAAAGGAATGAAATTTTCACACATATTACAACAAGAATGAACCTTGAAGACATTACGGTAAGTAAAGCCAGACACAGAAAGACAAATACTATATGATTCCCCTTATAGGAGGTACCTAATCGAATTTACAGAGACAGAAAGTAGAATGGTGTTTGCCAAAAGCTGGACAGATGAGGAGTTATTCCTTAATGGATACAGAGTTTCAATTTGGGAAGACGAGAAAGCTCTAGAGATGGATGGTGGTGGTGGTTACACAACAATGTGAAGGGATGTATGCCATGGAGCTGTACACTTAAAAATGGTTAAGACAGTAAACTTTATGTAATGTATACTTTGCCACCACTTTTTAAATAATTTTTTAAAAAGAGACATACATTTCAAAAGTGAAAACAAAAAGGGGCAATGATAGGGCCTTGTACTGTCTCATCACAGTTTCATGATTTTGCCCAAATATGACCCTTTACAGTAAACGAATGGAGAAACAAACATGTGGCAGCATCACACAGGAATGAGGCATGAGGGGCATATCAGTACCGAGGACATTCAGATCAGGTCAAGGATCTGGATGAAGGGGTTGGAATCACAGAACGTAAGACTGCAAAATGAATTTAGAGATGGCGTTCGTGGTTTTGTTTGCTTATTTTTTTATTTTCACCCAAGTGGGCATGAACCTCCGAGTTGTCCGCCATTCCCTAGCTTTTGTATATAATCCTTTTTTATCTGCACGAGAGCAGATAAAATTTCTCCTATTCTAAGGAGAAAGTCCGTGGCTTCCATCAGATTCCCACAGCATTCCATCAACCTGCAGAAAATAAACACACCTAGTCCACTGTCACCTTTTGCAGAGGTGGAAACTGGGATCTGAAGAAGTGCGGCTTGGAGCCCAAGGTCACAGAGTTGCTGCAGTGGATTCTGCTTCTCTTTCTTACTAAGGTATTTTGAGTTTCAGGTGACTTCCCCTGTGGGAGTATTTCCAATTTTAAGAGGCACTGTTGGCACTAGCTGTCCTTGGAACAAAGGAACGGATTGTGGTACAATCCCTGACTGTGCTGGTCCTGCCTTAACTGCTTCCAGGGGGAGTCCTTTAATGAGCAGGGAGAGGGATGGTCAGAATAGAAGCAGTAAAAGGATACAGTGTTTGCTGACAGCAGTGGGGGACGGGAGGGGTGGACTGTAAGTCTTTGGATGTCCTTTGGCCTAAATGACTCCCCTGAGATGGAGGCAGGAACTAGAACAATTGAACTCCTATCAGAGCACAATCTAGATGCAGCGCTCAGCACAGCAGGACCCAGCTTCAGAGAGGGATGATGGAGAGCGATTCACAGCAAGGCCTTCCCAGAACAAAAGGAGAAGGAAGACATTTGGACTCAGCAGAAGCACCACAAAGACCAAACAGGCAGTCTGATAAAGCATCAAGCCAGCCAAAGAAATGTAAGCCCTCTTCTTGGCAAGAATTAGCTGTGTTTTAGTAATAAGATCCTTTCTCAGGAAAGCAGGTGCTTTGTAGACAATTTGTCTAAATGAACACACATCAATAGGTTTGGCTGGAAAACCTCACAATACCAAAGAACAGAATAGTTCAATAAGGAAGGTGCCAAAGTGGTTCAGTAAATGAAGGCCCACTGCCCGGAAACTGCACTTTTCCAATAAGTCTCAAAGGTGTGCCAAGTGACACCATTCTCCAAAGAAGTGGTAGTTAAATTAGTAGACTAGAATTGTCCTCCAGCTACACTGTGGGGCGTAGTCTTCCTAGCAAGAAGCGGTGGTCAGCAGCAAAGAGCCTATTCCAGTTAGCAGGGAGCAGTGGCGTTCATGGGACCGGGGCTACCAGGCTTTCAGAAAGGTTTATTTGGTGATTCCTCCTAGGATATAATGACATTTCTAAACATTAAACCTCTAGTTATTGCCTCATTCCCTACAAATCTACAAAGGCTCACTCTCAATTGCCATGTAAATTTGTCTCTCTATCCCATGGGGTATAAACTTGGCTGTAAGTTCTGTCCTCCGTTCCATCCTCCTACTAAAATACTTCAACTATTTAAAATGATTTAAAACGAGTCCCATTCAAGATATATTTTATACTGGTTGTGCTTAGTTACTTCTGAAGAGCAAAGCTAAGTTTGACTATCAAGGGAAATACACCAACGTCGCTCATCACAGAGGTACAGCTCGAATTGTTTCTGAATATCAGTAGAAATTTATGACTACATTGAAGTTTTAATAATTAATCAGAAATACGCAGTGTTAATAAAGTTTCATGTACTCTGTATGACTTGTTACAACAGAGCCCGGACATAGAAAAGCATACATCAGACAATTTAAATGAGGCCACAGAGTTGGGAAAACCCACTACTCACTGAGGTAACATCTTCCCTGTTTTAATGTAAAGCAGGTTTGCATCATAATATTGAAGGCAAACATAGGATTGGCCACAAAGATCTATTTACTGCATACTATAAAATGTTTTCAAAGTAATATTATTAATATCAACGTAATATTCTTTGGTATTATATAGCTGGTAACTCAGATAATAACATTTTTTAAAGTTTGCGGTAGTAGAAGAATATGCAAGAACTGTTTACTATAGCAAGAGAAATTCTTCTCACAAAGAATATAATTAGGAATGATACATGTTTTATTTGTGAAAATATTTTTGAAAGATACATGTCCCGATTTTAACTATTTTATACATTTGAAATACCAATCATTATGTATTTAGCAACTGGCCCATTCAAACCTTCTTTTTGAAGAGATACAGAATAAATAAGTTATTGCCCTTGCCTCAGTGGAACTTATAGTTCAGTAAGACCTCAGATTTTAGCTCGATCCCTCCTGTGCATTTATCTTTTTTATGTTTGATATAATCACTGACCTGCTTTCAGATTGAGGTGTAACATTTGCAGATTTTGTGATGGTATATCCGTGGTTTAATCTCTGTGTCTTGTCTTAATGAGCCTATCATGTTATTCATTTAAATAACGTGTTCAAAGACTGTTTAAAGAATATACAGAGGGTCACATAAAAAGTTAAAGCACTTTTCCAGGTCAGTGAAGCCATACCACTCTCTGTACCTATCCTGACAGTGTGCAATCCAGCCTCACGCTAGAGGTCTTTCCAGAGATATTCCTTCTATGCACTTCAAATTCCTAATGTAACTCTGCTGTGTCCAATTTCCCCACAGCTGTCAATTTACTCTCTGCTCAGGATTCAATTGCTACCTATTGTTAGGTGTTGGTTATTACTCATGAATTGAACCCTCTCAGAGGTCTGCAAGGTCCAGAAGCTAGATAAACTTTTGATCTACCTCTAGTATCAACCACTATACCTGACACATAGTACAATGTGTTGAATGGATGAGTAAGTGAATGAATGGAAGGATGTCACAATGACAATGGAAAAGTTATAATTTGGAACTCACTCAAAGTTTGCTTGGCAACCAAGGTGAGGGAGAGAAGCACCATCTCTGCTGCATTCTTACTGTCCATCTCTTTCGGTCACTTGCTCATTTGTTCTGCTGGAGTTCTTAGAGACACCACCCACAACTATCTCTCTTTTGCTGACCCACCCCACAGAGATACCCTTCTATTGATTAGGGAGTGCATACAAAAATCAGTATATCGTTTCTAATTAGTGGTGGGCTGCAAATGCTGAGCAACTGGCGGGAGTCAGCAAAAGGCACAATGGAAGAGTCGTGC
Organism: Rhinolophus ferrumequinum; assembly: GCF_004115265.2. NCBI lineage: Eukaryota > Metazoa > Chordata > Mammalia > Chiroptera > Rhinolophidae > Rhinolophus > Rhinolophus ferrumequinum. The sequence goes on from NC_046302.1 coordinate 54,752,115, forward strand.
AGACTCCTGAGAGAATGTAAAAGCCTAAAATTTAGGAACTAAAAGACCTTTGGAAGTTATCTAATCCAATGCCTTTTCTGTTTTACAAGAAAAACCTGAGATCCAGCCAGAAGTAACCCCTCACGGTCGCAGAGTTAGTGGCAAAGCCAGGAGTACCAATCAGGTCCCGCACATCTCACCCTTTTGGTGGTTCCCAAATGTGGGTCCACCATATTGCACACTGGCGTCATATTCCACAGCATGTCACAAAAGAAGCTAAACGTGTTCACTTATTTTCATGGATGTAGCACTTCTCTTCCGCACGAATAACATGAAATTAAGACGCCCCATCCTCTTCACATTGGAGAATATTCCAGTTCCACACTTCATGACCATGCCTATCATGATTCTTTTAATTAAAGTCAGTACTAGGTCTGAAGTGAAAGTCAATCACCAAGATGGAAAATGAATAAAACTATGCCCATGTCTGGTAACAACATCTATCCTTGACATCTATCCTTAGTTGAGTCATCTAAGGCTAGGCCACTCGTGGTGCTTTTCACAACTCTAAGGCAGTTTTTCTGCCTTCACCAGAAAAAGCAAGGATCAGCTTCTACCTATCAACAAAACAGGCATGAGAGTTCCCAAAGTTGTCTCACGACCACTTCTAGCAATCACTTACAGATTTAGGAAAGAAATCCCCGTATTCACTTTCCCTGTTTACATCAACATTCCTTCTGGTCAGAAGCACATCCACTTACTCTAAAAGAACAGATTTCCAAGGCCAAAGATTTAAATTTACGATGTAGCTCTGCCACCTCTGGGCTGGGAAGCTCAACGTCTCTGGACCTCCATGTCCATCTGTAGAGTGGAAATGATATGAACACTTCATTTTTTCAGTATTAATTGTGGAAATCAGAAGTGGTGACGCATGAGAAAAGGCCTGGTAAATCTATTGCTTTTGTATTTACCAATATACCTTACAGAGAGGAAAAGTAATGTCTTTAAAATAGACCTACCTGTAGAGAAGAAGTCTAGACAGATTTGTTGATAACCTGCCTGTGAAGTACACTAGTTTCCAGTTTTGAGAATTGACCATCACAGAGAAGACAAGCAAAATATTATATGTCTGTCTAAATCAGATCTAAAGTTGTTTAGGTCAAGTCACTCTGCTTTTGTCAAACATAGGCAAGTAGTAGTAACTTCCTTAGAGGTTTCCAGATTTTACAAAGATATTACAAAAATAAGTGTAGGAAGAATTCGCATTGTTTTTGACAATGTGCTTAAAGTATTATTGCTTTCTCCACAATGATTATATTTTTAGGTTTGAAAAAAATCATGGAAAACAACCCAAGAAAGGGAAAATGACTTTAAGATTTAAAAACTGAGTAAATGTGTATTGAATGATGTATAAGTCCCTTTGTGGCCACGTCGATAGTTTACGCAGTGTCACTTTGCATTAAAGAACCGAAACCCTGGTATTTCCCAGTCACAGTCACTAAAATTCTGTGGCTATTTTCAGACAAGCTTTTCATGGCTTATTCCCCTTTCTTCACACAGAGTAATAAGGGAATGAACAAGGTGTTGATTCTTATGGAAAAGTTGTCTCTCAAAACAGTGTTGCATCATTGGCTATTACTAAGTATTTGAGGAAGAATAATGACCTTTTTCAAGTTTCAGTGATCCCATTAAACTACGTTTTTCACTTGGAAGTATTTATCGGTTTGGGCAGGGAATCCTGTTGTGCTAGGGTGTTTATTTTACTGCAGAAAAACCACCTTTCACTTGGAAACTGTTATCCTTCTTCCTGAAGCAAGCTAAATTCGGTAACACATGGTAAAAAAAAAAAAAAAGAGCATTATGTGGAGCTGCCAAGTAGATTCATGCTGTCTAATAAGACTTAGTCACTGTGTATTTTAACTGCCTGTCTGTATTTTCTCTACTTTGGGTCCTAAGTGCCTAAGTGCCTGACTAACGAATATCACATATATCTATTTGAATGAATATCAATACTGCTTAGTTTCTGGGGTTTTTTTAAGTTTTTTAATCTTTCTTCTGCTGTGTGTGTATATGTGTGTGTAACTGTTGGGAGGTGAAGGGAACCAAAGTTTTGCCACCCTGAAGCTGCTTTTGAGGATATTGATTTTTAAGCTGTTTATTAAGAACAAGACTCAAAAAGAAGCTTTAACAACCCCCCTTTCCTGCCCAAGAGATTCAGACAGAAAAACCTGCTTCAGGAAGAGAGCCTGGGCTTGACCACCTTAAGAATCTTCACCCTAGCATTAGTCAGGAAGATTCCAGTACTGTAAGCGAGATACCCTCTGTGTCTCACTGTGTCTAAATGGTCTAGCAAAAAAAAAAATTTCCCCCAGGTATGTTCTGCTTTTCTGCAACTGTAAATCGCCCATTCTCACTTCTGAAATCTAATGCTCCTCCCCCACCGTCTCCTTTGTCCAAAAATGTCATATATATTCATGTGGCCTCACTGTCTTGGGAATTTTCATGCTTATGTGAATTTCCCATGTGCATGTATTAAAACTTGATTTTCTCCTGTTAATCTCTCTCTGTTAATTCGATCATTAGCCCAGCTAGAACTTAGAAGGTGGGAACAAAGGTAGTAATTTTTTTTAGCTCCCACAGAAGAATCAGTAACATGGATGAGAAGGGGCACTGTCTCTCTCTGCCCGAAGCAGAGGGTTAAGGGTGTTGCACTGGTTTGGAGAACCTGGGAATCCCGGGGACATCTCCCCTTAGGCACAATGTACATCCTGCCTGTACTCTCTGGGTTAAAGGAACAAGTGGGTAGGACATTTAGCAAAACCTAAAAAAAAATAAAAATAAAATAAAATAAAATAAAACTCTGTAAATTCAGTTTGTAAACCCTGTTTCCTGGCCATCTTAACTCCAACTTGTTAGGAAACAAAATTTAATCTGAGATAAAAATCTCTTTGAAGGCCATGTTCAATAAATGAATGGAGGTATTTGAGAAAGTGCGATTCCTATCTGAACGTTTACAGCTTTTTTCAACAAGAGCTCTTTCATGAGAATAAACAAGAAATTATTATTTATTCATTACAGCTTTAGTCAATTGCTTAAACAGCCTGCGCAATGGTAAGATTTTACAACAAGGAAAAAATGACAGTACATCCTGCATACTTTTCAAAGGTGTGTCTTTGTTACTAAAAACTGAGGGTGTGGTAGAGACCACAGTCAGTGTGAAGTTAAAGGCTTATAAAAACAAAAGCGGTAGAGGACTCCTCATTCACAGACAATGGAAAACTTGCAAATTAATGAGCTGCTTACTCTGATGTTCAGATTGCAGCCAGAAACAAATAAAAAATAGTCTCACTGAAAGTTTTGAAGTAATTTTTTGAAGGCTTTATTCTCTGTTTAATAATGATAGCTTTCTTTACACAGATTTGTAGGGCATCACAATGCAAAGCAACACATTGGCCAAGCTTGAAGGAATTCCAAATAATACAGCTGCTTGAATTTGTGTGAAAACCAGTGATTAACAGTGAATACCAAGAAATGACATTGTTCACTGACTTGGCCACCCAGGAAAATTTGATGGAATCTGCCTCATCATTGTGAGAGGAACTGTCCTGTTTACCTTTCCTAGATCCAGAAGCAAAAGCTCACACATGATTTAATTGTGTTTACAAATAAAATACTTGGTGCTTTATTTCTTTGCTTATTCAAAATTATTTTTCTCAATGCTTAATTGTGATGCTACATAAAACAAAGGTGTACAGCATAATATTCACTCACTGCCACTGTAGCAAAGAATTTTTTTAAAAAAAGGAAAAATATCACAGGAATTTCTGACAATGTTTTTTGGGAAAAAATACGATGTTTTTTAAGTGGCAATGGAATGTTGTTTTAGTGGGTGGAAACAGTAACAACAGAAGTGTACCTACTTTTTTATTTAGTGGAAAAAGGCTTTCCAAACATATTGTAGTTGACCTATAAAAAAATCAACATACAGAAAAATGAAATGCATTGGTCTTTTTCAGAATTAAAAAAAATCAGCAAAGACTTAAGAAACTTTATTTATGGATAATGTATTAAAAATTAATGTAAGTCAATACTTTTTAACATAGTGATTGTGTTAAGGTAGTCTGGCAATTAGTGCTTTTCTTTGTTTTTACAAACATGATATAGATATGTAGAGATAGACATAGATAGATAGATGATTAATAGGTAGATAGATAGATAATAGACATAAAAATTAACCAATTTACATCAATGGTTTTCCATATGTATATTTTAAGTATGGGCGCGCATTTAAAAATAATCATTTATTTAGCTTAAAAAGCTGTATTGTATGTATCATCAGCTGTAATACATTGCTTGGGATCACAGGTAGATTGTTGACATAACTACCAATATCTATTAAATGTCCACAGTACTCTATTAAAAAAAGTACTCAGACACTTTTTTTTTTATAACCATTTTGTTTTTAAAGATTTTATTGGGGAAGGGGAACAGGACTTTATTGGGGAACAGTGTGTACTTCCAGGACTTTTTTTTTTTTTTCCCAAGTCAAGTTGTTGTCCTTTCAATCTTAGTTGTGGAGGGTGCCATTCAGCTTCAAGTCTTAGTTGTGGAGGGAGCAGCTCAGCTCCAGGTCCAGTTGCCGTTGCTAGTTAAAGGGGGACGCAGCCCACCATCCCTTGCCGAACCGGCAACCTTGTAGTTGAGAGGACTTGCTCCAACCAACTGAGCCATCTGGGAGCTCAGCAGCAGCTCAGCTCAAGGTGCCGTGTTCAATCTTAGTTGCAGGGGGCGCTGCCCACCATCCCTTGCGGGACTCGAGGAATTGAACTGACAGCCTTGTGGTTGAGAGCCCACTGGCCCATGTGGGAATCGAACTGGAAGCCTTCAGAGTTAGGAGCACGGAGCTCTAACCGCCTGAGCCACCGGGCCGGCCCAGTACTCAGACACTTTTATGCCAAAAATGTACTACATAAAAAAAAATCATGATTTCCGAGCCTACCATTTCCTTTTTGCAACACCCACCTTCCCATAATATCATACAGGAAGATTTCCACAGAATTCTTTTCATCTGACCATGCAGCCTTGGCTGTAATTTCTATCATAGCCAATAGTCCAGTATTTTGTTGAGAGGAGGACACGGAAATTAGATAGTGGCCAGTGGTTCCAAGTCTAGTTGGACATCAGAACTATATTAGGAGCTGATAAACTATGAATATTTTTACTATAGATATGTCCCAAATATTGTATTCATACTTATATGCAAAATTGTCTGTTGTTTTCCTGAAATTCAAATTCAGTGGGGACTCCTATATTTTATCGGGCAACCCCGGTTGTATGACTATTGGTAAAACCAGTTCAACATACAAGCAATCCCTACTATTTACTTGAATGCATTTATGAAAATCGTATCAGAGAACTACAAAATAAAGATCATTTTAATCTTACTAAGCATAAGCTTCTACTTAACCAGAAATCACCATTTGTATTACCATATACCACTGTACATTGGTCAATTAAAATGCAAATTGAGGCTCTTTTTCCTGATGAATATACTTCAGAGATGGATAAAACTCATGAATAACTGATTAATGGTGAAAAATGATATGTGGGTTTTAATGGCACTGTTAGATAAGTCAATCAGTGGAATTGGAAACAGGAAAAGGAATAAATGGTTGTATAATTATAAGATGCTCTATGGATTACACAGCAGCAAGACATCTCCTTAGGGGAATTTCGTACACAGGGCTATTTCTAGGAAGTATTGGGGCACACGTAATCATATTATGTGCTTCCTTCTCTTCTCAACCATCAATTTTGTCCAGCTGGAATCTAGTTAAATAAATTTCTAAGGCTCCCTTGAGGAAAAAGAAAGGCCACAAAAGGCAAAGGGGAAATTGTTTCCTCTTTGGCTTCAGAAATTTGGGGGGAGAATGTAGAGCGAGTGTATGTGCCGATCAATTTAGCAGTAACCAATGGGGAGAAGAGGTGGAAAAAAATTGAATCAACCTCTTTATTTTCCCGTGCACTGCTCCAACAATGGGCCCCTCTAAAACAGAGGACTTAGGCCATGGGACAACCTAGGGATGGCTTCAAATCTGAAATCAAGAAACTATAAAATATGGTCATCTATCATTTATTATATAACTGAGATGTCAGAGTTCCAGGACATACAGATTTTAGGGAGCAAGAGATGAGTCATTTGTTACTTAAAAATAAGACACATACCTTGACAGTCAACAATATGAAGAAGATTCATCCGCAAGATGTCAGTTCGTGGAACGCTCTCCCCATGGCTTTTCGATGACCTCTCCTACTTGTCTCCCCTTCACTCTCCCACCCTGGCCTCAGACACAACCAGAACCAGGCATCACTTGTCACTCCCTTAATCACAGCCCACTCTGGACTCCATGAGACAGAAGTCAAGTGAATTACATGAATATTTGGTTCTGAGAAACAAATCAGAATGGAACAATTTGTTTTCTAATTTTGACTAGATTGGTCATCAACTTTCAAGACTGGGAGATCTCATATTTAAATGGTTTTAGATTTATGTAAACAAAAGTCTACTTTCCTTTAACTGGTAGAGGAAACATTAACGATTAACAATTTGAAAAGAAGCCAAAGTATAGAAAAAGCAAAGCCCTACCAGTGGTTAAGAGCTGTAATAAAATCACAGGTGACTGTGATGTGGTTATAGTTTATTACACTTGGTTTCAAAGCTAAAGCAAGAGTAAAATCAGATTTGTATGATATAGGCCATATAACTAGTACGTTTCCCGAATGACATTGTCTTATTTTGCTCGTTCAAAAAGAATCCATATTATTAACAACATGAAGATGTTTTTACTTAAGATGAACAGTTGTTTTTTTCTCTGACGTACAGTAATCTCACTTGAGAGGAGGTAACTTGGAGCAGAGCAGCTGGGGACAAGACTTAATGTATTGTTGCCCAAGAGAAGAGCAGCGGGCCACGACTCCTCAATTCTTCTCTTACTTTGTACAAACATATCCACAGATTCGGTCTTTGTTTTACTTTAACAAATTGTTTCTAAAAGTATTTGCTCATTTCCACACCAATGCTGTAGTTCCTCAGAATACCCTTCTCACTTTGTACTGCTTTCTCATCCTAGGTTTCACATGAAGAAGTAGTTTCTTTATTGCCTTTCAACACAATTTTCTGAAGCCCATTGTTCAATGAGGGGAAGCTATACATTTTAATACCAGGCACTTATTGACTTAACAGTAATGAGTGTAGTTTGTTTCCAGAAAACAAAATTGAATGTATACCGGGGGTGCAAAAAAATGTATACACTTGTTAAGAGATGTTATCTATGCCCAAGCAGTAGTTCACCGTAAGCAGAAGCGTCTGGACGCTGATGGGAACCACTTTGAGCACCTCTTGTAATTGCAGAAGTCAGACGTGACTTGTATTCATCTGTTGTTATCGGTATATATTGAGAATTACAATTAATACAGGTTTTTCCTTTCTTAAAATGTGTATACATTTTTTTGGCACCTTCTGTATATAACATTCAAAATTTACATGGAAATTTCAAATAGGAGTAGACCACAAAAATTGTATTTCACCTGAAATGCCATTATCAGTAATAGCTACTTTCCAAACCTCTCATTCACCTTTTGGGTTGCTTTATTAATTTTTTCAACGATTTATTGTTAAAACTTTAAAACAAATTTTAAATAATAGTACGGTGAATCACCACACTGCACACATTATGACATTTTACTTCAATTTCAACATGCATCTAAAAAAGGATATTCTCCTGTATAATCACAATACCATTATCACACCTAAGAAAATTAACAGCAATTCCCTAATACTACTTTGAAATTTCTTTGATTTTCTGCAAATACTTTTTATAGCTGGTTTTATTTTAGTTTTTTGTTTTCAAACGAAATGTAATATTTGTACTAACTGAAAATTCTATGCCAATCTTGTATGTGAATGTATAAATATATATTCAATTTTGTATAAGTGTAAAAGCTTGATTCGATTCCATTTACATATTTCCAGCTATTTTATAGGTGATGTGTGTACTTCAGATTGCATGCCTTGAAGAAGTATATAATATCAGATTACCATAAGACATTCCATATAAGGCAGACATAGATCACTCTATTGCAGGTACTTTTAGACAGTGTGACGAAGAAGTAATGTGAGTCATTTATGACTCAAAAAATGTGCTCCTGGAAATCATCAGCTATGCAAAATTGTGAAATAAAAGCTACAGGGTTTATGATGAAAATGGGGCAGAGACATGAATTACAAAATCTTCATCAGTGACACACACACACACACTCACACACACGCAAAAGCACTAGGGGAAATAAAGAAACCCAATAAAATGGTCGCACAGTTTTACACATGTTAAATGGTTAAAGAATACATAAACACTATATAAATAAGGCATTTTCTCCTGAAAAGACCTGAAGTTTGCCTGTGAGTGCCAGGATGACTCTGGTGAATGAACTCATGCATGAGCAAGTGTGAAATTTGTGGTATGCTCACACTGTCTCCTAGTATATTAATCAAACTGGGATTGAAATGTGGTTTTAAAACAAGCATTATAAGCAGAATGTCATCTGCGGGTTGTTACCTCGACACCATATGAATTCCCTGTTTCTCACCAACCTTTCTCTTCCTGGTTTTAGCATCCATTGATTATTCCTGTCTGAGTCAATGATTTCGATGGCAGTTGCAAAGTGGTGACTTTCAAATTCCATCAATCCTACATTTGTAAGCTAATATTCATCTGTACAAAGAACGTTTCCTCTTCTCTATGGTTTGTTACACCTTTGGAATTTGCACAAGTCTAATCCATCTGTTCTTAACCATCCTTCCAATGTTTTAAAGCCATGGTTTTAGATTCCCTCAGTCTTCTTGTGCACCAATTAAAACATTCCCATTTCTTTAGCTGTTTCTCATATCACATGCTTTGGAATTCCTGCACCATTCTGGTCACTGTCTTTTGAATAAGCTCCAATTTACACTCAGAAAATATAGTTTCTTAGTGGGGTGTGATGAATGGATTGAGATAATTGCCTTCTTCAAACTGCACATGATGGTTCTAGTAATGCAGCCCAAAGTCAGCATAGTTTTGCTAAGGTCACATCTTACTGTTGATTCATATCTTCACTAAAATTGCTGAGCTCAATTTCCTCCAACCATACTTGTTCCATTTTTTTAAGACCAAGTATCAAGAACTTGTGTTAAATTCCATCTTAGAAAATTCAACCCAATTGTCCAGAGATTTCTATTCAATTTTTTATACTAACTATAAATGTAAAGGGCTCTATATTTTTATCCAAGTCATTAATAAATTTGATCAGCAAAGGGCCAAAGACATAGCTTGTCCTTGATTATGATCATTTGACATCTGTTCATTCTGATCATTCATCCAGAGCTCAGTCTGTCAAACCGTTCTTGGCTCTAGCTAACAGTTCTCCATTGACTCTTCAAAGATATCATATGAGAGACCTTGTCTAATGCTTTGCTGATGTCTAAATACCCTAAATCTATAGCATGTTCCTGAATTACCCCTTTGGTCACACTGTCTAAAAAAGAAATACGGTTAGTGTGACATCACTTGTTTTTAGTGAAACCATGCCATAGTCTTATGACTCTGGCTTCTTTTCCAAGGAGTTCACAGACTGCTGAATATCAAGCCATTCATTTATCAATGTAAAAAGAGATCTTTCTAAAAAGTAAACATGAAATATGTTCAGGGAGAATTATCTTAAACTTCAGATAAAATATTAAATTGTAAAACTGGCTTATTTAAAATTTTCTAAATTTCTACTGTGCTCTGACCACGGATGAATTTTGTAGAAGTATGAAAATATAATGAGTGGCAATAAGAATGATTAGTTTCAAAAGAGAGCCTTTTGTTTGTATTTTTGATGCATCTCTTATGTTTAATTGTTATACATTTTTAACAAGTTCTCATTACCTTCAAGAGTTTGCAATTTTCTAAAGGAAAAAAAAATGTTCAAGTCAGTCCTATTCTCCAAATCTGCTTTTAAAATTTTAATATTAGTTTGTAACAGTGCTGTGCAGCCACATTCAATAACATTTCTCCATCACTAGCTTTATGTGATGTCTGATAGGTCTATAAATCTATCTAAACAGAGTGAGGAGGAATCAATTAACAAGGTCCAACCAAAGGGATCACTCAGTAATTTCATGGTAGGCAATCCAAAAAATAGATTGGTCTGTGTTAAAATTTTAGCATTCCAAGTCATATTCTGGCTTGAAAAATTCATGCTGTAGAGTCGACATAACATTACTTCATAAAATTAAAATATGAGTGAGAAAAAGTCCAATGACTATTTTTGTATAGACTTAGAAAACTGAAGAAGTGTTTCTGGCAATACATTTTCCTAGATCTAAAACAGCACCGTCTTTGTCTTCGAATTCATGTAGGAAAATCAGTCAGTAGTGAAACACCCAAAACTTCTCTTGTGACTTACTGTTGCTGAAAACCAACAGAGTAAGGTATGCAGTCAAAATTTTAGAGACATATAAATACACTAGGATTGATGCACTTACTTTTTTTTTTTTTTTAAGGTATTAACACACTTAAAGAGCGGACATCCATACTTAAGTTTGGGGGAATTGACAGTGAATATATAAATCACTTGATATGGACCAGAATGCTAGTCATCTAATCCAAAGAAAAGAATATGCTCAATATTATCACAATATGTAAGAGGATCATTTCATTGTTACAAATAGAAAATACTGAAGTCAAATAATATCAATTCAAAAGTAAGTTTTTTAAAATCCTCTTTAAAAGAGAATTATTTAATTCCTTTGTTTTCCTGAAAAGGAAATTTGCACCTTACCTTCATTTATAGGATTTCCACTAGGAATTCTAGATCTAAATATTACTCGGTAATTTTCATCTTCTGTTGAAATATCAATCTTTTTACCCCCAGATGTCCAATTGTCACATCAAGCAACAAATAAAATAGAAACTGAGCCAAGACTTTCTTCTAATTTAAAAAATTATTTTCTAAATCAAATGTATACAGTGATCTCTTCCTTTCACTCCACATTGAAAACAAAACAGAAATCGTCTGCTTCTTTTTCAGTGACTGTTTTTAAATCTAGGTAATTAGTATGGTTTTGGTATTGTTTATCATAACCTATAGTTCAGAAAATTATGGGATATATATCATACAAATGAGATCAATTTGTTGGTAGGAAATTATAAACAATATGTTTTACTATGGAAAGTGTAATGTTAATTTCATATGACCTTTCTATGAGTTTATTTCCCTTCTCTCCCCTCACGCCATCTAAACACACTTTATGTTCATTACAAACCAAGTTCTGGCTCAGGTTTTCTGATCATGCTTTTCACTCATTTATAGTGAGCTCCCCAGGACTATAAAATTAGTGGAATAGAACACTGTCCAGGTCTGTGCCAATTACTTTTAAAATAAATCATTTTTAACTAAAATGAACACTGTGCCAATATGTGTATTTGTTTAAAAAATAATTTTTTAAAATTAGAAGAAAGTCTTGCCTTAGTTTCTATAATGGTCTAATATTACCCGAGTCCATTATCTTCTTCAGATGTGGATGGCATTTAATTAAATAAGATAATGCATATTCTTATTAATATGAATGTTCTTATTTATCTTAGAGGGAGTTTGCATAGTAAAGAGAGTCACATTTTACTGGTTATGTTAAATAATATTTTTCAGGCTGGTGAATATAAAAGGCCTATGAAGTATAATTGTTTTCTAAATATTTATTGTGTTATATTCGATAACTCAATATTGTGTTAATTTCACAAATTGATAAATTAAGATTTTGTTTTTTCCCTTTTTTTGAAATAAACAAAAGGTCTGGTGATTCTTAGATATGCTGGTCATGTTTATTATCCTTATCTTTATGAAAATAAATTTTTTCCCTTTTATAATATAAAAATGTTTGTGTACAATCCACAATATTACATGATCCACAAAAAGAGAGGCATTCATAGAAAAGAAAGTCCTCACATAATTTGTTCTGAGAGTTATTATGTCTCATTTTCTGTCAGATACAGATATCAGATAGGGAACGTGTTCTATGCATTAATCTTAACTTTGAAGAACAAATTCCAAAATAAGAAAGAAAACAAGAATGTAGCCACTTCGAGAACACACACAAAAGTAGACTAATTAGGACACTTTGTTTCACACACACAGAGGACATGGGTGACATAATAATGAGTTCAAATATGTGGGAAAAAAATCTATAAGAAGAATATGGAAAATTTGTGTGTTTGCAACAAATGTCACAATCTGAAATGAGCTTATGTGGAGGAACTTGTATTGGCGAATGAAAGAAGATCTTTGCCTTCCATTGATAAAACACTGGAATGAAGGAGGTTTACTAGAAATAGATTAAATAAAAGAATAAATAACACCATTTTCCGACCAATTTAGGCTTCGGTAAACCAAAGAGAAAAAGAGAGAGAGAAAGAATGGAATGAATATGGATAAATGAAATATATATACAGGTCACTTAAAATTTATAAGTTAGTGATTTTAAAAATAACTTCACAAACCTAATAATTATATAATAGTTTGAGAAATTACAAAAATAAAATTCCTAGAGCCAAGGAATTTTAGTTTAATTTCCAAATCTTAGCCTCTGTGAGGATGCTAGGGACCTCAAAGCTGGCATCCAGATTGATACAAATTAGTTAATTACGTTCTCAATGAGAATACGATTTCACAGTGTTATTTCTAAGATATTTGAGAACGTAATGAGGCTCTGAAATTATAGTTGAAATAGCATTAATAAAGAAGATAGATAAAGTATTTTAACATGCTTTGTACATATGGGAAGATAAAAGAATGGTGGTATAACTAACTACGTGAGGGTTTTCCTGGAGACACAGAACCACAACGTGTGTTATCTTACAGATATTGATATAAGGCTTGACCTTACACAATCATGGGAACTGGTTAGGCAGTCTCTGTCAGGCTGGAGTCTTTCCATTTAGTGTTTGACCTTCAGACTGCAGAGCCAGAGGCAGGAAGGGAAAATGGTGAAACGTGGAGGAGAATAAGGGAAACTGAAACCCCTGAGCCTGAAGGGGAGCCCACAAAGCCAGACCGGTGAGTCTCTCATGGCTTCCAACGTTGGCTTCCAACGTTTCCTGCAGGGAAAGCTGGCACTTTTCCTCTTAGAGCCAAACACACTCCTGGCGCAGGCATCAGAGAATGGCAATGAGGATGGGGGTGTGGGCGTGGTGGAGCAGGTGCAGGCCCAGGTACTGCCCACACAGACCAGGTGATCTGGCAGGTAAATGACAACATGTGTCACCTGCCACAATACTTGAGCTTCTCTACTGATATACGAGCAGCATACGAGCAATACAATTGTGACTCCACTTTCCTTCTCAAATGTCTCTGTGGCCCACCCTAGCTAGAAATAGACAGGTCCAAGAATTCTGAGACATGTTGTCCAGCCTCGCCAATTTAGCATATTGCCAGGCCACTGGCCAGCGCTTAGGGATTACCCAGAAAATTAAATGACAACCCAGTTGTAAAACGTATGCTCCAACGAAACTCCTCCAAGCTACAAACCTGAATCGCATGCATCTGCCTGCTGTGAAGAAGCGGGTGCTGTATCAATCAGAGTGCTGGCAGAAACAGAGGGCGGACCCAAAGGGCTTAACCCCAGAAAGTTTGAGAAAGGGACAGTGCACAGACTGGTGAGCAGAGTTGAGGACTAACAAGGGATGGTGACACGGGAACTAGCGACAGTGGGAAGCCATTTCCACCCGAAGAGGCCGCGTTGGACAGGAGGAGGGAACAGCTCCAGGGAGAAGGAGTCGCGGCTGAGAGGTATCCCTACAAGACCTAGAGCCAAGGAAGGCAGGCTGTGTGCAAGCTGCAGCCCTTCCGGGAGGGGGCAGGGGGACAAGCACCCTGACTTCTCACTGTTCCCCATCTCCACTCACATACTGTTTCCTAACACAGCTGGACTTACTTGGACACCGGCGGATGGAAGCCCACAGGATGCCTCCATGGAGGGCAGCGTCCTAGAACACATCACTGAGCAGAGAAGGGAGGGGAGTGGATATGAGAGGAAAACAGAGTAAGCAGCACAAGTGATCAATCTGAAACAAAACGGCTCTTTCATAAGCAGACTTTTATTTTAAAAGGACGTTTGCTGATCTTACCGAGGGTGCCCGCCAAACAGATTCACGTAATGATTATTATTTCTGGGAAATGCTAAATTACTCAAAAGGTAATCGTTCCTAAGGGTCTGTCCCTCTACCCACCACGGTGGTTTTTGTTTGCTATTTAATGTCACGTTCCGTCAGTACCAGGACACTTGCAGAGCAAGTGCAGACCCTCACAGGTGCTCCCCACCCCTGCGTGTTGCACGTGCAGCTCACCAACTGCCAGCTCCCTCCACAGCTCTCCTCACCCCACCCGACCCCACCATCAAACCAACAAACCTTGCATGGGCTGGGGGGCAAAGAAACCAAGGCAGCATCTCTCCTGCCCGTGGGCCTGCTGCCCCTACCCAAGTTACTACAACTTCCAACAAAGGACGCACACTTGTGTCATGCGGGGTCTCAGCTCCCGCTCCCTGGACAAGAACGTAGGATATGGTGAGGCCAAAAAGGAACATCCACGGAGCCATAGATGGGGGAGTCATACCACTATATTCTCAATGGCAGCTGGTTGAGACACAAAAGCAAACACCCGCCAGTACCCCAACAAGGGGTCTTCCTGCACCCCAGTCTCGCTATTGGCCGAGCGAGACACAAGAAGTAGGATCAACACGATCCGCAATCCACAATCCGGTTCCTCACCGCACTTGTTAGCTGCAATCTGCCCTTGCTCGCTCAGCCACAGCAGTTGTATCAGTGGCTAATGGAATTTAGTCACAGCTGATGGCCATCTACTGCCGGAGCCAGCACCTTTCCACGTGAGGCAGAGAGCCTGGAAACTGCTCTCCCGGCTCAGTCCCCACACTAGGTACCTGGAAGGAGGGAGGGGAAGAGCCTTGCCCTGTCCATCACCCTGGAAGAGCCCTGATGCGGCTGGCCCGAGGTGGCGGCCACTTTCGCCAAGGCCCACACCGAGATGCTGAGCGCAGGTGCATCTAGCCTGTCCCTTCTCCCGCATCAGTGCCCAGGTGGACGCTAGGCAGCCAGGAGGGGGCAAACAGGTGGGTCCCGGGGCCAGGGGCCTAGACCAGGTGACTTAGACCCTGACTGGTGGCAGCTGAGGCTCCTAGCCCCCAGATCACGCTCCATTGTCCCATGGGACT
The DNA here is from genome assembly GCF_004115265.2 of Rhinolophus ferrumequinum. Classification (NCBI taxonomy): domain Eukaryota; kingdom Metazoa; phylum Chordata; class Mammalia; order Chiroptera; family Rhinolophidae; genus Rhinolophus; species Rhinolophus ferrumequinum. Next base: position 54,767,401 of record NC_046302.1, read on the forward strand.
TCACGTACAAAACTAATTCAAGCAGACAGACTCAGAATTCCACAGCGGAGCACTAAGCCACGGTTGTGGGACCCTTTCGGCAGCTGCGCTGGTCCCAAACACATGAAGCCAGCCCTGGGAAGGGCTTTAGAGAATTTTTTTTTTTTTCTAGACATTCTCTCAGGAATTTTTAACCATGGTTAAAATGAAGCCAGTTTCCTGTGTCTGGGACATCTTGCAGATATTCATGAAATGAAACTTGAATTGTTGAATTGTTGAATGTCTTGAACCCTGAGATAAAGATTTTTTTGTTTTAATTTTTTTCTAATTTAGTGGTGGGGTTTTCTATTTATTTGTTAGTCACTAAGTGGTGTTTTCTTGTAATCTGGCTATATTTTCAATAACAAGAAATTATTAATACTGCCATAGGATGAGAAAGATTTTTTTCTTGAAAGACAATCTGGATTCTTGTGATCCTGGGTGGCTTTGAAAAGCAGTTGGGAGATACTTTACAGAACTACAGTTTTAATTTATACTCTAAAAAAACAACCCCACCCTAAATCCACCTCCCAGAAAACAAAACAAAACACCATTTGGCTTCTTTCCAAATGTTAAGGTTTGGAATTTTTATTCTGACACTGATAAAGTTAACTACTACTCTTGGACAAATATTTGACTCTTTTTTAAAGAAACACTGAAAAAAGAAGATTCCACGTAAGGCTTTCTACAACCTACTTGAGTTTCTCATAGCTAAGCTATGAGTATCAATTAATTTAATTAGAACTGAATGTCAACTTCACAGTGTATTTCCACTAATTTCATAAACTGAAAGGAATTGTCAAAATTTTGCCTACTATTCTTTTATTTTTAGTTAAAAAAAAAAATAACAGGAAAGCCCTGGTCTTGCCTTATAATGTATGAATTAGTGTAAAAAAAAAATTGCAATTTTTCTTTCCTCTCTTGGAGTAATTACTTAGCAAACACTTCATTCTTGTAACAGTCCTGATTACAAAATAGAATTTAAAAAATATATATATCAGGTAATTGATCAGGTAATTGATTTAAGAGCCTCTGATGTAAAATACTAAATGTCATAAATAACAGTAGGGAGGAAAATATCTTTTAGCTACTTCTATTTCCTGATTTAAAGTAAAATAAATATTCAAACAAAACATGTTGCGACAATAGGTCATTCTAAATGCGCACTTTAATGCTAAAATATTTAATCATAGTATTTCTGACAATTAGCTGTTATTTAAACCTGCATTTGTATTTTTTTATCTTTATTATATAAATCTGCACCTCCTCTTTCAAAATAAGAAGGAATACCAAAGTGTATAATAAACAAGAAGCAGTAAATAAGTTCTAGAAAATATAAAGAGAATTAATTTCATCGCACAGAAAATGTCTGAGTTGTGTGCTGCTTTACAACTGCTTTACAAATGTTTTAGGGAAAAATGTTTGCCATGTTAAAGCACAGGTTTGAAAGTGGGGCCTTTCCTTGCTTGTCGGTATGACAGCAGAAGTAAAACGTTAAAGGGTCTGTGGCCCTTCTCTCAGGACGGCTGTGGGATAACCCATGGGCCAAGGTAGGAAGAATCTTCTATTTAGATCTCTTTGTCTGATTCTTCAACTTTTGCATGAACACATGGTGGGCCTACCCCTCGACTTATCTAAAAGTAAGCCTATTTCTCTGCACCATCTGGAAATAAATACTTACCTATACTCCAACCAGTTGTCGGGAATAAATGTCCATCCCGCTACCATTTAATTTTTTGCAGGGACTCAGAGGAGGAGAGATAGTCTATTTCGGGCGATAACCCCCAGGGATCCACCGAGTCCTCTGGAAAGGAGAGCTAAGTACTTGGACTGCTGTTGTCTGCACCAGCATCTCCGGAGAATTGTTTTCAAACAAAACTGAACCTGAAAATAGTTAGTAACAGAAGGAAATCTGAATCACGCCAGTGTTTCCTTAATAGCTCCCTAGGTCTTTTGTTGCTTTCTCTTTTCAAGTTAAATCCTGGAGGCGCTGGATTCTTCCTGAGTTTACATGTACACTCAGCAATATTTTAAAGGGAGAATCTATTAGAAAACTATTCTAGATCTCAGTCAAAATTGCTCATTCACTGTTTTTAACAGACGTTATTAGTTTGCTATTAGAATGAAGTATACACTATATGCCAATGAAGATGTAATATTCAAATAGGTATTTATTGGTAGGCATTCATCTACTTCCTACATAATGAAAAACTGTCTTTTGCCAAGTGCTTTTCCTAAATTGGTGCTCAGCCTCTCCTGCTTTTGGGTCTCATTTGAAGTCACATTTTTTCATGATGACCACCTAGAGGTAATAAAAGGAGATGGGAAAGATACAGGTGGCTGACTCAGCACTTAACTTGCTGTGATAACTGCTAATATACAGCTAAACCTGGATTCCACCTTCCAGTTATCCCCAGGTCCTCTTGATCAAAAGTTTAGGAATGAGATCGCATTGAAAACTGGTTTGATCCCCCCTCCCTTTTCATGTAATCGTTGCATATCTTCCCTACAACATACGGTTACCATGGACATGGCAAGGGGATTATTCTGGTTTAAAGAGAAAACAGTGAGAGAGAGCAAGGATATGGTCAGAGTGTATGGTTTCTTTTTATGAGGACACGGGCTTAAGACATTAAGCAGTTTACATATTTTGAACCCTCACCAGAGGGTGTCGGATGTTATTTTCTTAACATGTTAATAGTTCATTATGTTGTTCAAATGAAACATCTAGTCTATTACCAATTAAATTTTAATCCAAGTTAATATTAATGGAGAATAGAGGCAAATCAGGGTAAAAGAAATATGTTCCTTCCATACACACACACAAAAATTAATGAAGAGAGCACAGAAGAATCTTTATTATAAAATATTCAATTATCGTCAGTTTCTGAATACATTCAAATACATGCAAAGACTTGATAGGTGCAAAATAACCATCAGTGTGGCCACGCAGCAGCCCACCCGTCTGTCCCCTCGTACCTGCCCCTAAAGAAGGACAGTCTGTGAGATGCATCTTTTCAGGGACTTTGCTTCACCTTTGTGCTTGCACCTTATGTCTCCCTGTTTGGCCCCAGAAAGATGGCTGGTCAGCCAATGACAAGTAAGATTCCCCACGCGGGGGACAACTCAAGTCAGGCGCAGCTGCATGAGGACCAACAAGAGAATCAGAGGTGGGCACCGCCCCCACCTTCCCCCTGCTAAGCGGAGCCTCTGCCTCTGTGGCTGCATTCCTTCCCACAACCTGCAGGGGAAGAGATTCAATGATGTGCTCTCCATCTATTCATATACATAAAGGTTTTGTCCCTTGGGGAAGAACATGCATCCTGAGACCTACGGTTCCGCTGCCTGCAGGCAAGGGTGACTGGCATGAATCAGTTTCCTATTATGATGTGTGGGATTCACAGATCTTGAGATTGACAAGCTTTATCCTCACCTAACTAATAAAAGCTAATGCGTAGGCCGGATTTGGGGCTCAGTCCTTGAGGCTGGAGTCCCTTGGCCCCGCTTGCACACTATTCTCGGCTACTGTCTGTAACCCTGCTCCACCCTCCACGCTCCCCACAACCCTCGTCGCGTGGGACGCAACACATCAGTACTTTCTGGTCACTGTTGCTGTGAACTTAAAACTCCTCCAAAAATAAAGTCTTTAAAATTCTGGGGGAAGAAAATTGGGCATACTCATGCACCTGTTGGCCACATGGAAATCCTGTTCCTCCCCGTTCTGACCCTCAGGCCTCACTTTCTCTAAGGGGTAGAGGCCCAGCGTGTAATGGTTACGGAGGGGTGCTCACCCAGTGGTGTGAGTACAAATCCCGGCTTTGCCACTGTTAGCTGCATGACACTAAGCAAGTTATTTAAATTCTCTCCTCACTTGTGAAATGAGGGATATTCCTTATCTAGAACTGCACAACAAAGGTGGTGAAGCAGGGCCCAGCTGGGCCCCTCGTACTCAGAATGCCTCCCGGGATGCCCTCCCCCCACCGGGGTGGCTTCACACCCCTGTGGCTGAGCTCAGAACGCCTCTGGGATGCCCTGTCCTGGTTCCGGCTCCTTATCTTACAAGATCAGCTTGGAGATGCTTACTAATTACAAACTCTGTCGCTTAGCATTTCCCCTGGTTACTCCCCCACCGTTCCCAGACCACTGCCCCCCCCTCCCCGTAAGAGATAAGATGACACAGGGGCGTCATGAAATGAGAACAGACATGCAGCCTCTGGAAGAATGCCCTGATTTCCCCTTAAATACTCCCAGCTGGCCTAAGAATGGAAGGCAGTTTTTCTGAGGTGTTTACCCGCTGCCCTCTTGGACCACCGGTGCTCTGATAATAAACACTTATTCTACGACCCAGCTCTGTGTTGGTCTATTGGCTGAGTGGCACAGGCGGCACGAACCCCGAACTCCTTTGGCCTTCGGTTACCCTAGTGGGCTTTGAAACACTAAACACATAGTATGGAACAGTTTCTTTAGGCTGCTCAGAATTCAGAAGCAGCTTAGTTGGGTGGCTCTGGTTTGGGGTCACTTTTAAAGTTTCATTCAAGGTGTGGGCTGGGCTGCTGTCATTTAAAGGCTTATCTGGGGCTAGGGTTTCCAGATGGCTCTCACACGCAGTGCCTGTAGTTGGCAGGAGGCCTCCATTCCTGCCCATGTGGGCTTCTCCAGGCTACTCGAGTCTCCTAGCAAGAGGGTGATGGTTTAGCAAGAATCCTCCTACCTTTCCTGTCTCCTCTTAGTGATTTTCCATCCACTGACCTCCCCTCACTCTGCTGGTTGGCTATAAATCCCCAGCTGTCTTGCCTGTATTCAGAGGTAAGCCCACCCTCCTCTCCCTATTGGAGTAGTCTCAGCACCTATCACAATACAGTCTTCCTCACATAGCCCCAGCGCAGGTCTGCAGGTACACAGAGCCCACAGGTGTCTGCTGGGCTGGCCCCATGCCAGGTGCCGGCCTGTCTCCGTTCTGCTGTCGGATCAGGACAGCTCTAATCAGTCTCTATTTTTCAGCATTTTCATGTGTGAGCCTGACATCTGGCCCCCACGATTCAAATACTGAGGGCATAGGTCAAGTTCTCCCTCTGGTTTTCTTGAAGCTTCCCATCCTTTGGCTTAAAATGGGGAGTAAACAACTCATTCTCTACCTCCTTGGAGTACGGGCCACACAGCCTCCTCTCTTGTGTACCCTGAAGCTAGGTGGGTTGGCTAATTCAAGCAAAACAGGTTTTGGAGCCACTGCTTTTGCAAGTCTGGCATAGTTTAGCACTTAATACAAGGGTGCTTAGCACCTATTGTTCCCAACCTCTGCCAAAAGTCTGAGCCAACTGGGACATTAAAATGGGTCCTGGCAGGAAAGCCATTCACTGAAAACGCTTTCACAGTACTTCTTTCAAAGAGAGTGCCTTTGGATCTCAAGTCCTTTGCTGCCATGTGATTTCCATGGGAAATTCACACACACCAATACCACAGGTATGTTTGTTATTGGTATGCAGCAAGACATGGGAATGACCAATGTTTTGTCCTGGCCTAGCACAAATCTCACACTTTCCAAATATGTCTGCGTTAATCGAAAAGAGTAAAACTAGTTTATATATAAATTATACTCAAGCTTTAATAATCATTGATTGGTGGTAAGCATCACTGTTTACATTCTATATATCTGTCTTGGGTTGCTCATTAGCTGATATAACACTACATTATTACAGGTGCAATGTCTGCCCCTTTACAGTAGCTTTTCCTCTAATGAGATAAATCTGACTTTTGGCACAATTAAGGTACTTCGTAATCTGTGATTAGTTTCATTCTTAAGAATGTATCAGAATGGTAAATTCAAAGACAACTACCCTAAAATAATTGTTGCCGATCCAGCAGTTTTTAGCTTGTGAAGGGGATCAGTGTATGCCTCTCCAAAACATGCCAAGTTGGCATACTGATTATTTTGAGCTGAAGCCAATTGGGAAACAACAGCAGACACAAGTAGAACTCATTGCCATCCTGCTTTCTGTCTAAAAGCAGGGCATAAAGGTGACATAAATTTCCATTTATAAAGGTGTTCCCCTGTCCAGGAAAACTGAGAGGAGTCTGCGTAACAAATCTTACTAAACAACCTTTAATTACCATACATTTCCTAGTCACTTTCCCACCGGTTACTGCCCCTGGAACCCAAACACCCTTTTCCTTTGTCTCGTCACTTGTCTATAATTTGTCACCGTCTCTTGAAATTGTATATAAGCCCCCAAGTCTAACTGCTTTTTTGGGTTTTCACTTTTTTTTTTTTTTTAACTTTTATTTCCATCAGCTCCAAGTCACGTAGTTGTTTCAATCTAGTTATGGAGGGTGCAGCTCATAGTGGCCCATGTGGGGATCGAACCGGCAACCGTGTTGTTAAGAGCACTGCGCTCTAACCAACTGGCTGCCTCAGTTATCACTTTTTTTCTGTGAAACCCCTGTGCACATAAAATACTAACATCAATAAAAAAATTTACATGCCTTTTCTTCTGTTAATTGGTCTTTTGTCAGTTTAATTTGCATGCCTCAGTGACAGAACTTAAAGAGATGAGAAGTTTTTCTTTCTCTATCGTTTGGGTTACTATGCTCTGAAAAATAACAGTGGAACAAATAAAGGGAATTGGGTTTTTATTGATGAAGCTCAGGACATGTTACCTTAAAATATGGCACCCCGACATATTGAATAGTTCAGGCTGAAGGAATTTGCGATGCAGGAAGGAGTGTCTGACTTTTCCCTGAAGCAGGTCATACAAGCTAGGAAAGACTTTCTGACCTACCTATGAAGCAGGTCAAACTTCTTTTTATATCCGGAGAAAAAGAACATCCTTACCTCCAAAGACAAACGGACACAGAGGGGAATCTGAAACCACTTTGCTAAGTTTCCTCAGTTCACTACACCTAACTCAAACTCTTTGTCCTATCGTATTTTCCCACAACTTTCCACTCTTCATCAAACCTCGTATGAAAACACTCAGGTTTAAACAGTTCCTCAGACCTTATTTCTTTTATGAAGGCTCACGTGTCACATAAAACTTAAATAAATGTCTATGCATTTTGTGGGTATAAAATGAATTATAACAGTCAGCTAGGATTCAAGGGAAGGGGACACACAAAAAGGAGTGTCAAAGAACTTCTAGATACGTTTTACAATCACAACCTCTTCACCTTGCTCTTAAATTGCTGTACTCACTTGTTAAACTTTTAACTCCAACCAAATCCATTCACTTTACTTCTATGACCTCTACCCTGGCCCAAACTGCCATCACCTCTCCCCTGGGCTCCTGCCTCCTCCCTTTACTTCCAAATTTGTTCTACTAAAATCCATTCTCCATTCAGGCAAGGAAAAAGATCTTTTAAAAATGTAAACTAGTTTGCATCATCTCCTGATTAAAATGCTTGTTACTACCCTTCACTCTTCGAATAAGGATGAAACTCCTTTTCCTGATAAGGCCTGAAATGACTTGGCCCGGCTCCATTCTGACTTCATCTCCTAACTACTCAGTACTTCCCACGTGTCCCAGCCATACCTGTTTTCTTTCTTCCTCAGATATGACAAGTTCTGTCATAACTCAGAGATTTTCCTAGAATGCTTCCCCGCCCAAACCTTTGCACTGTTGTCTCATCCTCAATCCTTCAAGTGACTTCCTTATAGTGGCCTTCCTGGATTAAGTCACGTAAGTGCCACCAACCCCGCCCCGAGTTTCTATTACCTCATCCCCTCTTTCCTCCACAGCATATTTATAATTTTTGTTCCTTGGCTTAATCATTTGATGTTGCTCTTCCCTCCCCTTTCTTCTCTATTCCTATTAAATTAATCTCTTTCAGGGCAGGTAACGTGATGTGCTCTGCTCATCCCCTTACACCCTGCACCTAGAACAATGCTTGGAACATAGAAGACGCTCCATAAATACTTGTTGACCATTGATAAATGAAAGCTGCGATGTTACTCCATGAGTCTCACCAGTCTACTGATTTGGTTTCCGCCTTCTTAAATGAGATGGCATGCTAAGCCAGCGGTGTTCATTTTCTGGGGCTGGTGTAATCACGTACCACTAACTGGGTGGCTTCAAACAACAGAAATATATTCTCTGGCAGTTCTGGAAGCGAGACATCTGAAATCAAAGTGTCGCAGGGCCATACTCCCTCAGAAGGTTGCAGCGGAGAATTCTTCCCTGCCGCTTCCAGCGTCTAGTGGCTGTTAGCAGTTCGTGGCATGCCTTTGCTTGCAGCTACAGCTCTCCAATCTCTGCCTCCATCTTCTTAGGCCATTCTCCCTGTGTGTCTTTGACAAATATTCCTCTTTTAAGGAATCAGTCAGTGAATAGGGCCTGCTCAATCCAGTATGACCTCATTTTAAGTTGATTACATCTGCAAAGAGCCTAATTCCAAATAAAGTCCCACTCAAAGGGATGGCAGTTAGGACTTCAACATACCTTTTGGGTGGTACAATTAAACCCACCACAGTACTTATACTGGGGCTCCAAAGGGAAATTTCCTCTCAAACTTTGACTTTTCTGGGAGCTACTACTTTGGATTCCCTGCTTAGATTGCAAGCCAGCCCCAGGCAGTTTACTTATCTGAGGCTCTGATACCCTAAACCCCTCCCCGTGGGGGCTGAAACCTGGTATGTTAATCGTTCTGATTGAACCCCCTGGTTGCCAATTGCTAGTCATTTCTGAAGAGCCTACCACTAACGCAGTGGAATAGCTTTCACACAAAGCTATCCCTGTTTCCAGCAGGGATCCCATGTTGGATCACTAGAAAGATTTAACATTCATTCTAGCAGTATAATTTAATTGTATTATACAATTATTGGGTCGAGGAGCTAATCTGGGAATCCAATGACCATTTATAACATTGCAACCTACATTGAATTGTAAATTGAATTTAAAATCAAAATTACAAAGAAACTCTCGGAATGAAATTGCATAGGCAAGCTGGGGAACACTTAGATATAAAAAGTTAAAAATGATGCTAGAATCAAATAACAATATGATAGTAATAGATGATCCTGGGGTAATGAAGTACTCATGACTCCTCAAAGGGCTATTGCTTCTACCGAGCTATTTGTACTTTAATAATTCTGAACCTAAAGGAACAAAACTCTGATATGGAGTTTTAGTCGATGCCATAGGAGGTAATGGACCTCCTTTCTTCTTTTTATCTAAATTGTCAGGCCTTCCTGTTGCTTTAGAATCACAAGCACGGGTAGAAATTTGTTTTATCTGTAAATGCTGACCCTGCTAGGGAGTTCTCGCTTTTGAATTCAGTGAGCTAACAACTCACTCCATCTTACCATAAAAAAGAGAACTTTAAGAAATGGGGTTCTCCCCAGGTAGCAGTCCTGCTGGGAAGAGATGGTAGGTAGTTCAAGGCCACCCTGAGCTGGCCACGGGCGCTCTGGCTCTCTGCCAATTGGAGGGAAGAATTCCAATACTCTCTTCCCTTGTTGAGTTGGGGGGGGGGGGATTTTATGTGATGTTATTCTCTATTCTAGGACATACCTCCTCGTAAGTTTCCAGAAGAGGCAAACACGTGCCATGAACTCCTCATAAATGGGTACTGGCAGGATTGCTGTGCCCTAAGTAAAGAGGGTGACCTTACATAGTGAAAGGCGCTGAAGCCGTCAGAGGCCTGGATCCTGGAAGGAGAGAAGGCAGACAAGAGTGAGGTTTTTAATTGTCTGCAGATAAAAATCTTTGATCTGAAATGTTACTAGAGTGTGAAGCTGGGCCTGAGGTACCAGGGACTCTTGTCTTGCCACCTTTCTGAGTAAACAAGCAGGTACCCACACACGTTGTGCCAGGTCTTACAAATCCTCAGAGCGCATTGTTCTGGGAGGTAGGCATCATTCCTTTGACTGCAGGTTGTCAGCTAGCAGAGGCGCGCTGCTGATCGAAATAGCACATTTTCCCTTACTAATACCTGGAAATCAGGTATTTTTCACTTCCCAAAAGACAAACCAGCCACCCTTACTCTCAAAGTGGATCTCTCACCACTTTGAAAGCCCATTTATCACCAGGCTCCTCTTGAATAGATGGAGAGAGGATGGCATATTCACATTTATGCATCAAACATGTCGAGTCCCTAGCGTGCAGAACACAAAGATGAATAAAGCATCTGCATTCAAAGGAGGGGAGGGGCAGATTGCAGCCATCAGGGCAGAGTGTGCAGTGTGCTCTGAAGGAGGCTGACCTCGGTGGGGTTTCTAAGTAGGACAACGTCAGCTCTGATCGGGCGGATCTGAACCTTGACTGATGAGGGATGAGATTTTTAATATATTATAGACACAATCTAGAGGGTAGGGGTGAGATGGAAGAACATTCTAGACAGGGAGAAAAACATGAACTGAGGCACAGGGCCAGGATTGTGTGGAAATGAAGTTACCCAGCTTGGCCCGGTGAAATGTAATATAAGGAAGAAAGCAGTGGATTGTGAAGATGGGGAAACAGGGAGGGTCCAACTCTTGGAGAGCTGTGAATGCCGGGTAACTGAGTCACTATTTTCCACTCTAGGTGGAAGGCAGAGTGAACACTGAATTTATTATTTGAACTGGAACAATTTGGAGATGAAAGGTGGAACTATTAATATTTGTGCCCGAACAACAGTTATAACCTGGTACTGTCCTGGGCAAACTGGGACCTATGGTGACACTAGTAATTGGGAAACTGCAAAGAGAAGCTTTGATTAGGAGGAGACTACATTACAGAGAAATGGCACTTGGGGCGGGAGGGGTGCGGCTAGGGGGGCGGGCAGGCCTCGGAGAACTGTTAGTTCCCAATGGCTGCCACCACAGAGCACCACAAACTGGGTGCTTAACACAATAGAAATCGATGCTCTGATGGTTCTGGAGGCTAGAGTCCAAGGTCAAGGTGTTGGTAGGGCCTCTATGAAGGCTCTATAGGGGAGGATCCTTCCTGGCCCCCTCCCAGCTTCTGGTGTTGGTGGCAGTCCTGGACATTCCTTGGCTTGTGGATGCGTCACCACAATCTCTGCCGTCATGGTGTTCTCCGAGTCTTGACACGGTCTTACTGCTGCATGTCTGTCTCTGTGTCTCTCTTCCTTTTATAAAGACACCAGTCATACTGGAGATCCAGGTCCCACTCTACTCCAGTATGCCTTATAACCAACTTAATTATATCTGCAAAGTCCCCACTTCCACACAAGGTCATCGTCGGAGGTTCCAGGAGGATATAAATCTTGGGGCACACTCCTCAACCCAGTACGTGTACCAAACAGGGAAGTTTGGATGGGTGGATGGCTTGTGATCCCCAGACAGGAGAAGGGAGGCAGCCAAGGGCAATGGAAAGGCCAGGGAGGAGTAGAGGTTGTGGAATTTTGCTTGCTTGGCAGGTTTCCCCAGGGGCCCTGAGGGTGCTTTGAACAGAAATGTCAGGACAAGGTAGCAAGGCTACCCACTGCATCCATCCTGTTTCCACACAGTTTTCTCAAGTCTGGGCTCCTCTCTTTTCTCCTTCTGTAAGAAGGGAAGGCATGTAATACAAGAAATCAAGCCAGACTTGAATCGGGGAGATAGCAGTTCAAGTCAGGACTCAGCTGCTTTTAACTTTGTCACCTTAGGCATCACATGATCTGAGTCTGTTTCCTCCGCTCTAAAATGAGGACGTTCAGGATGATTGATAAGGCTCCTTCTGGCTCTATAATCTATGACGTTAGGAGGAAGAGAACTGTGCTCCATTGCCCTTGTTAGGGTACTTTTTTTTTTTTTTTTTTTTAAAGATTTTATTGGGGAAGGGGAACAGGACTTCACTGGGGAACAGTGTGTACTTCCAGGATTTTTTCCAAGTCAAGTTGCCTTTTCTTTTTTTTTTTCAAGTTGTCTTTTCAATCGTCGTTGTGGAGGGCGCAGTTTGGCTCCTGGTCCAGTTGCTGTTGTTAGTTGCAGGGGGCGCAGCCCACCATCCCTTGCGGGGATGAACGGGCTACCTTGTGATTGAGAGCCCACTGGCCCATGTGGGAATTGAACCGGCAGCCTTCAGAGTTAGGAGCATGGAGCTCCAACCGCCTGAGCCACCGGGCGGGCCCAGCTACTTTCAATAGGACCCTTTACCATCCCCATCGTTCAGCAAGTGTATCAGACAGCACTTGTGGTTGCATACAACAGAAATTGATTATCTCGAGCAAAACAGGGTTTATAAGACTCTTGGGGACTGGCACCAAGAGCAGTCTGGTGGATTTGGTCCCCTCTGTCTTCCACATCCATGTTTGTATCTCTTGCTCAAGGGTCAGAGTCCAGGGTGAGAGTCTCATCCATAGGCAATCCTTTCAGCTGAGTTGGGTGTGGGTGGAGCAAAGGTAAAACTCCCCCAAAGGGAGATTGAGTTGCTGATAAAAGGAAGGGTTGGAGAATGGACAGCCATGAGAACACATGTCTATGGCCAAGGAATGTTTGGAACTCAGCCAAGCCTGGAGATTTTTTTTTTTTTTTTAATTTTATTTATTTTAAGTGTGTTTTTCCAGGACCCATCAGCTCCCAAGTCAAGTGGTTGTTTCAATCTAGTTGTGGAGGGCGCAGCTCACAGTGGCCCATGTGGAGATCGAACCGGCAACCTTGTTAAGAGCACCGTGCTCTAACCAACTGAGCTAACGGCTGCCCCAAGCCTGGAGGTTTTAATCGTGAATGTAGCCACTAGTATATCTACACTAAAGTTGTTGCTGTATTATTATATCGTTATCACTGTTATTTTAGTTTAGTGGTTAAGAGCCCATATTCTGGAATCATAGAAACCTAAGTCTGAATTCCAGCTCTGCCCCATAGGAGTTGCTTATACTTATACACAAGCTGCTTATACTTATACACATCTGTAATGTGGGGGATGATAATACTGATTTTATAGATAATTGTAAAAATTAAAGGAGATAATATATACTGAAGAGCTTAATGCAATGCCTGGCCCCTAAAATATACATTACCTAGTAATAATAATCATTATGGACCAGCTCCAGGTTAAGTAGTTTTGTGCATTCTTTCACAACGTTTTGGTACAGGTAATATCAAGCCCCCCACCCCGACGCTACCCCCCCTTTCTTCGAAAGCAGAAACTGAGAAATTTGGTCAAAGTTAAACAACTACATGAATTGTCAAAGCAGAGATGCCAGACCAGCTCCGCCAGACTCAGAAGCCCAGCGTCCTCATCGCGTCTCCTACTAAGCTCAGCCCATTGCTAGCTTGGTCTGCTGAAGCCTCCTCCTCCTGGTCTTAATCAGGTAAGGGGACACTGGTGTCCCTGATACTCCCATCTTTCCCATGGTTCTGCTGTCAGGGCTTAAAAGAAGAGGTGGTGGGGTTGAAAAGTTTGCTTCTTTTCGAATTACGATCTGTTACCACTAACCTTTCTGCCCATTCTGTTTTAGTCTGTTTACAGTCTCTGGGATTACCATATTTCTCCAAAAATAAGACTGGGTCTTATGTTAATTTTTGCTCCAAAAGATCCATTAGAGCTTATGTTCAGGGGATGTCATCCTGAAAAATCATGCTAGGGCTTATTTTCTGGTTTGGTTTCATTTTCAGGGAGACATGGTAGTTATTTGTGAATTGAGTTGCATTTAAATCAGGGCTAACAGTAATGGTGAGATTTATTAACAAATTATAAAGTGAAGATGACAGTGGTCTGGCGAATCACACGACAAATGACATCGACCTTATATATACTATTCGGTCACACCAATTTTTAAATCATGAAACTAGATTTTGTGTTTATGTACGTATGGTATATCAGACATTTGTTGGAATTAAGATCGATTACCTAAACTTTTCTTTTTTCTTTTTTTAATTAAAATTTATTGGGGAGACAACGGTTAGTAAAATTACACAGGTTTCAAGTGTACAATTCTGTGATACATCATCTATTCATCACATTGTGTTCACCAACCTAAACTTTTCTTAACCAGCAGCTTTGAAGTATAGTGTAATTCAGATATAAATTCACACATGAACAACTTGAAGACTTTTTTAACCCTAGCCTATTTGTTTCCTTTTTTTAAAAGGTCCACACTATTCAAGACACACAACTTTTCAAGTCCACAATGCTTAAGTTAGATTTTCATACGTACCTCTAATCGCTTTTCATCAAAAGAGAAATAAAATTTCCTGCTGATTTTCATTGACAAAAATCAAATTTGCTGTTATTGCGACACATTAGTAGCACCTTCAGCCAATTCCCAAAGAAACGAGTGAAGTTAATAAACAGCAACTTCACATCACACTTCCTTGTAACTCCGCGGCACAGACCGTAGTGAAATGGGCTAAAAAGGGCTTAAACCGAAAAGTAGGTGGCTTGAAACAATAAGTTTCCTTTCAACAAGCAAATGCTACGATTAAGTCAGAGGAGGCTTGGGGAAGGGCTTCTCCGCCGCGGCCCAGCTCCCGCGTGCGTGCTGGGTCGTCCCCGGTCTCTCCCTCCCTGCAGGGACAGACCGGGGTCGCCGGCGCCAGAGGCCCGGGTGGACTGTCCTTACCGCGTGAGCCAGGGCCCCCGAAGAGGGGAGCAGAAGGGGACAACCAGCACAGGGGAAGCGGCCTGCAGGAGGGGTCCCGGACCGGCCCCTGGCCCACCGCACCCTCCTCCGCGGCGGGGCGCCCCCGACCCTGGACGCCCCCGGACGCCGCGGCCCCTGGACGCCCCCGTCTCCCCACCGCCGGACGCCCCCGTGTCCCCGCGCCGGGCCGTCCTCGCCCCCCCCCCGCACGTTCCCGCCCCGCCCCCCCGCACATTCCCGCCCCCGCCCCCCCCCCGCACGTCCCCGCCCCCCGCCTCCGCGCCGGGACGCCCGCCTGCGCCGCGGGCCGAGTCTTGGGCGCGGGGCAGCCCGCTCGGCTCCTCCGCAGTCGCGCCCCTCGGGGAGGAGGAGGAGGAAGGAGGCGGGAGGAGGAGTTGCGGGAGAGGACGGCGGAGCGCCGTATTCGCGCCGGCGCCGGGCGAGGAAGCGGAGCGGCCGCTGCCGGGTGAGCGTCGGTGCAGCCGAGTCGGGGGCTGGGGCTGCGCTGGGCTTTCCGCTCCCTCCTCGGGGACCGGGCCGCCGGCCGCGGGGCGCCTCTTCCCCTCGGGGCGGCGGGGCCGGATCCGGCGCGGGCTGGGCCGGGGAGGCCGCCCGGCTGCAGTCAGGGGTCCTGGCGGCGCGAGGCCCGGCGCCGCCTCTGCGGGTCCGCGGGCGGGGAGCGGCGTCCGGGCCAGCGGGGCCTGGCGTCGCCGGGGAGGGCCGAGGCCTGCTTCCGCCGCCGCCGGCCCGGCCCCTCGGCCTCCCGGGCCACGCGCGCCGCGCCGGGCCCGGGCCGCCGCCTTTGTTGCCCGCAGCCCGCCGAGGAGAGGCCGAGGCTCGGCGCGGCCTGGGGCGGCGGCGCGGGGCCTGCGCGGCTCCACCGCCCGCCGCTCGGCCGCCTCGGACCCCCTCGGGCCCGGGGCCAGGGGCCCGGGGGGCGGCCGACTCGGCAGGGCCCCGGCCGCGCCCGCGGCGTCCCCGTCGCAGCCGGAGGTCGCGGCCGCCGGGCCCGCAGCCTGCTCTCGGCGGGAGGTGCTGCTGGGGGTGAATTTCCGTCCACGGCCGGGTGTGGGGATGGTGGCGTTTCACATGGCCCTGGAACCGAGACAGGCCTGGATTCTCAATTTGTTTCAGGAGTTGGCAACTTCAGGGACACCGTGGTGGCTCAGTGTAGCAGAACTATTGACATTTCTCAGTGCAGGTCCTGGCACAAAACTTGGAATGTGTGCACTCGTCTGTGTGCCAACTTCACGTGTAGTGGGAACGTGCAGTCGGGGCTTCGCGGCCCCACGCTTTGGAATTAAGGACCAGGTGGGAATGGGTGGTAGAAGTCGGGCTTCCGGGAATGAAATCCATCGCGTGGAAGTCAGGTCAGCCGAGGTTCCTTGAACGTCTTGCCCTGGATGAGGCTGTAGGCGCTTGTGCGAGGACATAGTAACGAGCAGTCGTGGGAACGGGCACAGAACGTTTCCCAAAGACGGTTCTCGTGGCATGTGCGCCTTGGAGTAAAAACATAATTATACCAAGGTAAACAGCCATCTACTTCCTTCAAGTGAAATCTCGGAGCTGTTCTCAACCACAAGAGGTTCCTACATTTAGCTTGACTTTTTTTTTTTTTTAACCCACCAAATACCGCAACATGAAATATGCCCGGCTTTCTGGAAGGAATGAATTGCGAATGGAATATTTAGTGCTCTGGAGGGTCAGCGTTACTTAAAAACATGAGTGGCGTTGGTGACCAAGTTTCACAGGTAAAACCCCAGAATGTGGCCTGTGACACATACTTTCTCTGTGCTTTCTCCTTGGTCAAGTGCGGCATCACCTGCCCTGCATATGGTTTAGAGTCTCCAGCTGCAAATGACATAGGTGGCCTCACCCGTTTGATTCCAACACTGCCCCTCGTGTTTTCTTGCTCTCTTGGGGAAAGCCGGCTCCCTGATGGGGCCCATCAGGATTCTTAGAAGCGCTGACTGGGTTCCCAAGTGCTTTGCTCTGTTGGGTCTGGGGAAGGGTCAGACAGGTTACTCACCTGAACTTGATCTTTTTGGGGCCTTCCTTGTGCAACTCTTCAAAACACATTTTCCCTTCTTAGCCTTTCTTAGGATCTTTAAATACCTTCTGAGTTGATGGGAAGTACAGTGCCCTTCCCCTGCCTCCTTTTTTTTTTTTTTTAACTTTTATTTATTTTAAGTGTGTTTTTCCAGGACCCATCAGCTGCGAGTCAAGTAGTTGTTTCAGTCTAGTTGTGGAGGGTTTCCCCCGTCTTTTAGAGGGAAGACCGGCAGGCCTTAAACATGACCCCCACAGGATCTAGGGGCACACCCCCAGGTGTCACCTGGTGCCCTTTCAACAGCACCTTGCAGGGAGGGAGCGGCATAGAAGGAAGTGGTTTGGGTGCCCTTGAGCTGGGCTGCAGCCAGCCTGGGTTGTGCTATGACCTGGGAGGAAAAGCTCTGCTGTACTGACTGGATTCCTACTCATTTTACCATCCTCAGTGTTCCTTTTAATGGCTCTCAGTTTAGGGAACAGAAGCAAGTATCTTAGGACTGTCTTGTTATGTAATATCACTTCTCAGAAAACTGGTCGTTTTCTTCACTGTGGTCGGTTTTTGGGAAACTTGCGTTACTAGTAGTATCTTTTATTTTGCTCATAGACGTAGTTGTGTGGTCTTATTTGAAAGTCATAATACACTCTGAAAAAAGGAAATGTTATGTCCGTTTCTGAGTTTGTGGCGATTACTGTTATTATTCCCTTCAAAATATGCAGTCATGTGAAATGGGTTGATACACGCACACACACCTGTGTCGAAGTACGAGGTCAAATACCCCATGTTACTGATAACCTAATATAACTGAGCCTTTACAAGGGTAGATAGTAAATGACCTCGAGTTGAGTTCATCTTCTTGCGTCTGTTATTGGAAGTGAAGATTGTCTATTTCCGCTCTCTATCCTCGTCCCTAACCTCTTCCTTCCAGTTTAGGGAATGCTGCATCTGTGGTGCCTGAGTACCTTTGTAAAATTATACCTTCTACAGGGGAGGAACTTGTAATACTAGTATATGTCATAAAAAGAAACTTTTTTGTATGACGAGATTGATCCGAAGAGTTGTGCAGGGGGTAAAATAGAAACAGCAGTGGGACATGTTTTGAATTGTACCGAGAGTGAAATTGTCATTAATGTTTTTTATGGCTAATTTATTACACTGTATATAGCATGTTGGTTTAGCTAATAAGTAGTGAAGGCTTGAGGACTGAGGGCACATTTACTTTAAATTTAGTGTCTTTGGGGATTCATACAAACATCAAATTTTACTTATTTGGGAGTTGTATTTAGGTGACTGTTGGTCTTCTTGATGTTTCAAGAATAGACATACTTAGGTAAAGTCATTTAAGATTTCAGTTCTCGCGTTGCGCACACAGGACGTTTGGGACGTGTTAGATCTTTAGGAAAGAGGGTACACTACTAGCTTTGTGACCTTGAACACATTTTATATCCCCTCTGAGTCTTATTCTTTATATGGGGCTAAAGGAGGGATAATAATCCACTTGACAGTTATTGAGAGTATATATTTTGCTTAGAGTAAAATGCAAGCCGTTTACTTTGGGGCTACCAGATTTCTGCCTGGTTCTGCAGAAATTCATAGGGTAGGTTTTTAAAATAATCTCTAAATCTTGTTTGCTTTTTCTGTAAACTCAGGCCTTTCTCAGCGTTGGTGTGAAAATTAAATGAGATAGTGCATGTAGGTGAATGAGTTCAGTGCCTGGACTATAACACGTACTAATAGTATGATAACAATTAGTTTAAACTAGACTGTGATCAGTTAAAAGGAGTATTCTGGTTTATCAGCAATGTCTATATAAGACTTGGTTTTTCTTGTTAAGTAAGCCGTTTGTGAGGGAAGGGTGCGAGACCAACGAGACAAGAAAACGAAGTAAAAGAGGGGAGAGAAGGGGCGTCGACAGAAGTATTTATGGGGCCAGCCACTAGACGTGTGAGGATTGCAGATGGTTGCGGTGAACAGGGATCGGGTCGCCCGCTTGGCACTGGGTCACTGCATTCGGTTGCTGGGAGATCTAGAAACAAAAAAGTACCACATCTGGCCTTGCAAGGCCCATGCTCTTGTTTTCATACTGTTTTAATATTGTTTTATCATTCTTAACAACTATCACACTGAAATTTTTTCTTAAAATTATTAAAAGGGCATCACACTTGGAGACTATGTTTGGGGAGCAGTGGCTATCCCATTGTCCCGGGGAGCAGACTATCGAGTAGAGGAGAAGAAAGAAGACAGAACTGACCCTCTGAAGGTCTGGGAGACAAACAGTCATCTGAGCATCATGAAACCCTGAAGGTGTCACTATGGCCTCCTGAAATCTCCCAACAGGTAAATTGGATGATCTGGAGAGGCATCTGTCTATATACAGCACTTTAGTGGCAGTTTGAGATAATATTTAATATACACACTTGTGTTTAAAGTATTTTTTCAGAAGGCAGAGGAATATATGGCTCCTATTAGATAAGATTTTCTTCCAAAACAATTTTAGGAGTTTCATGTTGTTCTTTAGAACTGTTTAGAAGAGGTGCACTCACGAAGTTCTCCAGATAGCCTGTGACTTGGTGCTGCTTATACTGGTAGTGCTAGTTGTTATTCTGGCCACACCAGTAACAGGCTGGACAGGGGAAGCAGCAGGGTTAATACACTTTTAAAGTAAGATAAATTGTTACTGGTAGACTTGCTACTTTACATGGTTTTCCTTTTGTGAATTTTGTTTTGGTGTTTATAATAATGAAAGTGTTTGTTATTAAAGCTTAATTTTGGTTTTAAAGGAAATAATATCCCTTTAACAATAGTCATTTTTGTCTATTGACAGTGCTTTTAAAGTGAAAATACACACACACACACACACACACACAATAACATTAGTACTAAGTATCACAGACTGTCATAATATGTAAGCATGTACCAAACAGAATTGTATTAGTATTTTGGTGGTTTTGTACATTTGCAGAATTACTGCATTGTAGAATTAGAAGGACCCTTCTGATTATTAACCAGCTTCATTTTTACACAGGTGATGAGGAAATTGAGACTAAGAGTGGTTACGTAATTGGCCCAAACTCACATACCACAGTACAGATTTCAGAATGGAGTCTGGTGTATGTTACCCTTCTTGCCATTGATGCAAGATGTTTCCATTTACTCCTGGGAGCTAGGGAATTTGGATTTGTGTCTTCATGGAGGATGTCACAGTTGAGCTGGCTCTTGGAGGGTGACCTGTATGTGACTGGGAAGAGGTATAGATGGCAGGGACGTTATGTCAAACGGGCTGGACAACAGGAGTTATATATGTCATCAACCTAGAGATTCTTCTCTCTTCAGTGGGGTTGCCTGTTTTCTGTTTCTTAGTTTACTTCCTTGATTTGATGGAGCTCATCCTTCTACTAACTTCCTAGACAGGTGATGGGGAGTTTCGTGTGTGTGTGTGTGTGGCCTTGCGTGCCACAAAACATCTGTATTCTAAATATTTGATTTCTAGTCTGGCTGTGTAGAATTCTAGGTTACTATTTAATCAGCATAGGATAGGTTATGCTGCAGTGGCAGAGAAGCTCCGAATTCTCAGTATGGAAGTAAAGCTTTATTTCTTGCTGTCAAGTCTGCTGTGAGCCTGGGCATCCTCTAGTGTCTTCCTTTGGCTCCAGTCTGCTTTTACCTTCACTTCCCCCCTCATGTCACCCTGTGGCTCCAGGTTTCCACAGCACATGCAAAGAAAGCTGACAGGTCACAGGCTGGCACTTAAATATTTGGAGCAGAAGCGACACATCAATTTGGCTCAGTGCATTGGCCAGAACCAGTCTTACGCCCCTGCAAGGACGTGGAGAAAGATGGAAGCACACGAGAAGTCATTGACCATATTGTGTGCCATGTTGAAAGTAATTTCCTGTTGGAATTTTGAAGGCATTGCTCCACCAGCTTTCAGCTTTTATTGCTGCTGCTAAGTCAGTTGCCGTCTGCATCCCAATCATTTTTTATATGTAATTTTTTTCTCTTCCTGGAATCTTTATAGTACTTTGTATTATCTCCTAAATTCTAAAATTTTACCGTGATGTGCCTGATTATTTTTTCTCCTTTGGACATACTGAGATTCCTTGGATCTTTTTTAATCTATAAACTTGTATTGTTCAGTTCTGGGAAAATTAAAAATTTTTTTTTATAATTACTTCCCCTTAAATTTTTTTCTTTTCCTGACTGAAGCTCTTTGTTGGATGTTGGGCCTCCTGACTTGATCATAAAATTTAAATTTTTTAGCTTTTTTTTAACCAAATTTTTTTTAACTCAGCCTTTTTGTTCTTTTCTTGCGGGGGTGGGGGAGATGTTCTGTTTTTCTTTTGAATTTTTAATTTTGGCTAGGAGTTTTTGTTTTCTAACCGTTCCTGCCCCACTTTTAAAAATAAATAGCATATGACTCTTGGTTCAGATTTGTGATACCTTTTCTTAAGACTTGTTTTTTTTATTTTGTCTTCCCTCCACGAGGGTTAGATTTCAGCTTTCTCCAGTTTTTCTAAGCCAGTTAACACTGTTGTTATCTTCTGTCATTTGCTTTCCAGTTTTCATTGCACTGGTGTTTGTTTTGTTTTTTGGATAGAGGAGATAAAGAAGTGTTTCATAAGAAGCTCATCCAAAGTTATTTTGTTCTTTTTAATAGTTTTTGTTTGTTTGTTTTGCTAGCATCAGTGAATATGAAAACCTTTTACTTTGGGGGAACCCCCATTTATTTTTTCTTTAAATAAAGGTTTTCAGTTAGTGTCACGAAGGCACATCTATATCACTGAGCTCTGTGTGACTTAAATATGAAATGCTTGCTGATCTGTAGTGGGTAACACAAATTGTTTTAAGTTGGATCATTTTAAAATCATGAAGCGATCCCATGTTTGGCCAGCTCTAAGTGATTACTTCCGACAGTTATTTTACTGTGCATATAATGTTTCCCATTTTGTAAGCTTTTGCATTATTTGCTCACTGGGGCTGTGTTAGGAATTTGAATAATTACTGCTCTTCAGGATCCACCTTGTCTCTAAAGACCAGTGAATGAGGTTTACATTTTGCTCTTAATATACATTTACTAAATCTTAGGTGGATTATGTTTGTATCCTAAATCTGCTGTTCTTAATTTCAGTGCATTTATAGAACACGAGGAAAGATATTTTCTCCTCCTGACAGTTCATATTCTCTAATGCAAACTGAATGAACAACTCTTATATGATCTGTGCAAAAGCATTTGAATAACTGATAAATTGCTTTTCATTTGGAGCTTTTGTGTTAAGATCTAAAGGCTGAGAGCATTCAAAGCAGTTGCGTCAAGTTTCACTTATTTTTATGTGCATGTTGCCTTTAGAAGTTAAAAAATTTTGATTTCGTCATTCCACATATTGAAGAGATTATGTGTATAAACAAATTACTTAAAATGTTGAATGAAAAGTCGTGAAGGAACTTCAGCATTGTGCTGTTCCATACAGCATCCCTGCCACAGAATGAAGACAAAACAGCAAAGAGATCATACTTTGGGTCAAACTTAATTGTCAGCATTTGTGAGAAATTCTCAAAGGATCTTCCTTACTCGATAGTTTAAACAGTGAGGTCATTCTTTCTCATAGGCAGTGAAAGTAGTGAGGTTGTTTAGGGCATATGCTACCTTTTTAGCTAAAATATTCTCAAGTGCCTAGAATGGTGGAAAAATATATACATTAAAAATTTAACATGCACATATATGAAGACAGTGATGATTTGTTACCTAGGTGTACTACTTTTTAAATCTAACATGTTAAAAATCTAAATAAGGAAATTAAGGAGTGAGTGTATTTCATTAATTCGTATAAGCCAGCTTCATTGACATTTAAATGAGTTTATGAACATTTGTTTCATATTCAATTTAATAGGAATGTATTGAACACATCGGAAAAGATGCTTAGAAATGCTCGTGTAAAAGTTCTCTGCAGGTTAAATTTCTAAGTATCTGCGTACTTTTATTTTCGTTGAATCAGGTACTTTTAGAGCTGGCTGTGTTTGAGAACTCAGCCTCTGTGTATGGGAAAACAGACTTAGGAGACTCAGTGTCACACAGCAAACTCAGTGCTACCTACCCTGTATTTTTATGTCAATAGCCTACACAGTGGAAGTGAATCACTTCAAAATTTATTAGTGCTTTTGCTGTAGTTATAAATTCATTGTTAATTTATTACATTTTAAATTGTATGACAGCTTTAAATCCATTTTTCTTTACTTGGTTATCTTTAAACTTCTTTATCCACCTGTAACCATACAAGTATTCATATATTGCTTTTCAAAATAAAGCCTATTGGGGTAAGATCCAGAGGTCCTAAAAGAAGTCAAAGTGATTCTGTTGCACTCACTGTGTTTCAGTTATTCTTATTTGCATGTAGTTGTGTAGAGGGTGAAGCAGCGCAGACTTTACCCTATGTGCAGACTAACTGGTTCGCCTGAAACAGTTACTTGGTTGCTGCCACAAGACACGATACTCCTGAGTCCGAGATAAAGGACCTTCTTCAAGATACTGTCAGTAGCCATGGTGTCAGCGTTTGTGCCAGTTCCCTGAGCACCACTGCCAAGCTGAGAAAAGAATGGAAAGCGTAGAAGTAATGAGGAGGCCGATGCAGGAAAGCTTGGACCAGTGCGGTGGCAAAACGTGATTGGATTCTGCATGTATTTTGAAGATAGCTGAGACTGGGATTTCATGACATGCTGGATGTGGAGTGTGAGAGGACGAGAGGACGTGACTGGTTATCGGAGCAGTTGAATGATGGAGTGGCCGTAAATGAAAGTGGGAAAGATGACAAGAAGAGCAGGTGCGGCGATGGGAAGGAAGGGCAAGGCCCAGAGTTGTGTTTTGAACATGTCACTTCTGGGACATCTATAAGAACAACGTGGCAGTGTCAGGGAGGGAGTTGACTATCACTAGGGCAAGTAAAGAGAGAGATTTGGGAGTGGATGACGTGCCTGTGAGCGAGTGAACTTGCTAAGGGGCACGAAGAGATGGAGAAGAAATAACCAAAGTCCAGTGCTGGGGAGCCCCCACACGAAGAGCCGTGCAGGCAGGCTGAGGAGTGATCCGCTGCGTCCCACGCCGCCGCCGGAGCGCCTCCGTGGGGCCTGAGAATCGCTGCTGCACTGCAGTGTGGGCGCTACAGCGTCTGTGCAGCGTGGTGCAGTAGGTCTCCAGTGTGGGTTCCCCCCACACTGGGAATTGTAGGTCTCGTGGATGCGTGCTTCTCAAGTGTTCTGCTGCAGAGGGATTAAAGATGGGGGACCTCTTTCCCCACCCACAGCTGTGGGAACGTGGGGTCCAGGCATTTGTTTACACATGTTGGAAACGACATTTTTAGGAGTGGTGGCGGAGGGGGGCAGTCGTTGGGAGGTGACAACCAGGTGCACACTGGGAGGGGAGCCTTGGGAAAGGCACGTGCGTCTGCGCAGGAACAGGATGGAAACAGACTGGAGACCAGTGTCACCATGTCGGTACAAGTGGTGTTGGAGTTGGACGTTTTCTTGTGATCTTTTTAATTTTCTTAGTGAAACAGGAAGCTGGGCTAGCAGCTGAGATTGAGGATGGAGGAGGAAGTGTTACAGGTATGAGGAAAGATGTGAAATGGTCAGGCAGGACAGTGAGAGCGCGAATGGATCAGGGAACTGGCGTGCGATTTGCAGGCAGCTTAGGGCTCCACCTGAAGTTCCTGCTCGACTGTAAATGGAGCCAATCAGCGGTGATGTGTTTCTCCAGCCACATTCCCCTGTAAGGACGGGTACAGGCGTGGCACAGGCAGAGTTGGATTTAACCAGTGTTGTGGTTTTGCCAGGAGTTTTTCGGCATGAGAGTGAGGGAAGGGAATTAAGGGTATGTGCTAGAGAATGATTATGATTAATCGTGGAAAATAAGGGAAGTAAGGAGGGAAAAAGGGACCATGAAAAGTTGGTGGGATTATTATTCTTGTCTTTTAGACTTTGACTATTTCAGCCCCACCAAACAAAATGTCAGATGTGCAAAAAGTTATTTTGGCTGGGGTGAGGAGAAAAGCGAAGGCTGTCTAGGTTCTAATAAAATAAAAGTAATACAGTATTCTTATCTGTTAATTTATATTTTTGTTTGGCTGTCATGGCTTAACTGAAAGCCAAGAAAAGGTCTTGTATATTGCTTTAACCTAATGGATTTACTTAGCCATTCCCTTTAAAAAATACCTTAAGAACAAACAAGTTCACAGATTCTATTATAAAAACATCGATGTGTATTATAGAATATTTTGAAACTAAAGTATTGATAATGATACTTGCAAAAATGTCTGCAGTCCAGTTGACATTTCTGCTGTTTTCCTCTCTATTCTTTCTACATAATCAAGACCATACTTTACATACAATTTTGTTTCCTGTGTTTTTGCACTTAACAAATGAACAATATGAAATTTTCCCCTATGTTATTTATAACTCTGGATAAATATCAGTTTTAGTGGTTCCCTAAAGTTCCATTGTGTAGATGTGCCAGAATTTTGTTTGCAATTGTCATACTGGTAGAAATTAGGATTCTTTTGATATTTAAAAGTTAAATTTATTTTTTATCATATACAGTAATGCAGGGGACTCTATACTTTGGTTTCATTTTTTTTTTTAAAGATTTATAAACAGCATTTTTGGGTCAGAGTATGAATATTTTTAAGAGCTGCATATATAACCAAGTTATATTTTTACAACTAGGTTAAGATGTTTTCATGTAACGACTGTTGTTATTTAGAAAAATCTTTGCTGATTTCACTTGTGAAAAATCATTACTATTTTAATTTGCATGTCTTTGATTCTTATGGGGATCAGTATTTTTCTGGAAATATGTTGAGCCAATTGGTTGTTTATGTGGAAAAATGCATATTAATTCCTGCCTCACACATAAGTTAGTACTAGATTAATGAAGGACTTATATGTGAAAAGCACAACTTCAGTACTTTAGGAAATACAGGAGAATATATGCTTTCAAGTGTCAGAGGAATTCTTAAGACAATAGAAGGGGCAAACAAGAAAGGAAGACTGACAAATTTGACTAAAATAAAACAAGAAACTTCTGTTCCTCAAAAGGATAAAACATCAAGACACAAGTACTATCTATAGCTGGAGAAAAAGGAAAGTAGGTCTGTGTGAGCTGGTGTGGAGGGATTTCTAGAAGTCTGAAATGTACCTGCCGTATTCTTAAGTGTTTTTGTTCTACATATTAAACCATGCATTTAAATCATTTTTCCACATAAGAAAAAAAGAAAAATGTTGATTGAAAGCCAACTGACTTTGCATTCCCACCAGCAATGTCTGAGTGGTTCAGTTTTCCTACCTTCTTGCTAACACCAGATTTTGTCACTGATGGGTACATAGTGGTGTCTCACTGTGGTTTAAATTTACATTTTCCTGATGACCAGTAGGTACTATCAAGTCCTTTTTCATGTGCTCAGTAGTCATTTGTATGATTAATTTTGGTAAAAAGTCTATTCAAGTCTTTTGCCCATTTAAAAAATCGGGTTATTTGTCGTATAATTCAGTTGTAAGAGTTCTTTATGTTCTGGGTACAAATCCTGTATCAGATATGTGATATGCAAATATTTCCTTCCAGTGTGTGGCTTGTCTTTCTCTTAATGATGCAGTTTGGGGCACAAAAGTTTGGAATTTTAATGAAGTCCCCAAGTTCAGTGGCTTTCATGAATGAGTTTCTCAATGGATGCTGTTTGTTTCCAAAGTGCTGACATGGTTGCTTTGGACAGTTTGGCCCAGCTTTAGAGTTGTGTTTTGCAGAGAGGGTTTATCGGCCTCGTGTTCCATCACGCCACAGTGAATCCCCCTTAGTACATACTTTTTTTATTCCCTTTTTCACATGAGGAAACTGAGGCGTGGATGAGACAGTGGGGAGACGGTGGCTGTGGTCTGAACTCAGGCAGCGTGGCTCCAGGATCCGTGCCCTGAGTCACTGGGCTCAGCCCTCCCAGGCCCATGTTATGGTAACGCAGACGGGGAACCTGCAGTTTCTGGGTCGTGTGCCAAGGGGTCCGCTCTGTGTCTGTTACTCGGCAGCCTCCTTTGTGACTTTGGGCAAATGGTTGAGCTTCTAAGGTTTAGTTTGCTCTTCTTTAAAATGCAGCTAAAGATAGTACATTCCAAACAGAGTTCTTGGGCGGATTCAAGGTTAATGTGCATTTTTTAGTATGTACTCAGTGACGTTTGCATGGGTGGAGGTGGGCGTGGTGGTAGTAGCTACAGAAGTAGTAGCCACAGTGGCAGGACACCTGCCCCCTTCCTGGTGTGACAGGCATCTCCTCCAAAGGATGGTAGCATCCTAAACATCTTTCTTGTACAGCCCTTCTCTTACATAGTCTTCTGCAAATGTTTGTTTCCTTATATTCTAGGCTAGCATCCAAGGTCCTTGAAGTTAGTTTAAGGACTTGATCTTTCATGCCCGTGTTTTCACTATGGCTTTGCAGCTGTCTCCTTAGGCTTTTCAAGGAACTGTCGTGTTTTATCAGTGTCAAGACAGGACTATGACCTGGAGTGATAAGACAGGAGAGGCAGGTGAGTAGGTGGGTGGAAGGTAAGCAAATGTGCAGAAAGCGTAGTGCGTGATGAGAACACCTGCTGCATGGGGTGACTGCGGATGCCGGGGTGTTAGGTGTCAGGCATTTGTTTGGATACGGCGTTCATCCTCGGTGCCCACAGGGAGCTGAGCCAGCAGGAGAGTCTGGGTTGTGGAAGGGAAGTGCAGTCCCTGGAGTCAGGCAGGTGTGGAGGGGACAACTTGACATGGTCAGGTCAGAAGCTAGAAGCATGGCAAACAGTGGGAAGGTTTAGGGCGAAGGATTAGGAAGGCGGTTGAGACCTCTGACCCCGAGGGCGTCAGAGTCCTGCCTTTCATGGACTGAAACAGACACGTGCTTGTACCTGGACTGCCTATTTTCTTCTGTAAGTGTGGTAGGGTGGTGGTTTTGTAGTAAAGTAAAACGTGTTCAGTGGTTACAGAAAGACCTAGTGTAGAAAATATATGTCTACTGGGCCCCCTGATCCCTCTTCCTGTTCACTGCAGGTGTAATCACTGTATTTGGATATTCTTTGACACATTTACTCTACATGTTTAGGCATACAAATATATACACAAATGGGACCATGTTTGCATTCCGTTTTGTAGCTTGCCTTTTTCCAATAATGTATCTTGGACCTCTTTCTTTATCTGCGTAATATTTCATTGTATGGTTGGATTATAGCTTACTAAACTAGACTACTGGTTTTTGATGTGTGTTATTGTCGTTTCCTAATATTTAGGTTAATTCCACATTTTTACCAAAATGAATTATGCAGTAAAAGTCTAGGGTACTGATTGAGTGGGCTCATTCTATAGAATCAGTTGTGTGATTTTAGGCAAGAGCATTAATCCCTGCCTCAGTTTCCCCATCTATACAATGGAAATATTGTTACTGCTGTTCCACAAGCACCTACATAGCCTACTACGTGCCAAGCGGTTCTTAAAGGACATCACATATAGGTATTAACCCATTTTAACCTCACAACTAACTTGAGTGATCGACACTGTTATTTCTAAGATCACACAATGTTAAACGGTGGAGCTGGGATATCCGAGAACTCACGCATTCGGGTTCCAGAGGAGTGAGTGCTCCCTCTGTGTTACACTTCTTCGTGCATAGCAGTGAATTGCAGGGTTGTCAGGGTTCCGTGAGACGCACTGTATTCAGATGGCTTCAAAAGAGGCCCAGCACCTACTTGGCCTGTGTGTGGTCTATTTTTACCAGGCGTAAGTCAGTACTAGGGAAACGATTGAGTAATATTAGCCTTTTTAAAAATGAATGCTGTAGGCACATCGTTTTCCTTATGTCCTTTTTCTTGCTGTGAGTATATATCCCAAAGGCAAGTTCCTAGTCACATAATTACTTGGTTAAAGCATATGCAAATTTAAAATTTTAATAAGTATTTTCAAATAATCCTCCACAAATTGTCCCAGTTTACACTTCAACAGTTATGAGTACCCAGTTCCTCAGACGCGTGCCAACATTGTTACTGATTCCACTTTTCACACTCATCGGCTAAAGATACCTTGTTTTGTTTTGAATTTCTTTTTCAGTGGTGTTTTTAAAGTTGAGGCACAGTTTCCATACAGTGAAACTCACCCTTTATAGGTTACTGTTGAGTTTATCCAGTGCATTCAGTCATGCAACCCCCACCACACCCAAGATTTAGAACAGTTCCCATCACCCCCAAATTCCGTTGCTTTCTATGAGGTTAACGAGTTGAGAACCTTCTAGGGTGTTCATTGGTCACTGGAATTAGTTTTCTCCCTCTCTCGCTTGTTCTCTCTGTTTCTTCTGTCATTCTTTTTGTGTGAACTGTTTGTATATTTTGCCCATTTGCTTTTAGGGTTGTGTGCCTTTCTCACTGATTTCTAAGAGCGTAGACTATGTTGTCATAGTTTGCAGTTTTTCTCCAGTTTATCTTTTGGCTTTATGCCATTTTTTGGCGACCTAGAAATTTACAAATTTTGTGTTGTTAGACTCAATTGATCTTTTCCTTTATGGATTCAAGGTTTTATGTTACATATAGAAAAACTTTCTGCAGTGCAAGATTTTTTTTTAAATATTTTTTCCCAACTTTTAAAAATGTTTGTATATTTGATCCTCCTGGAATTTATTTTCACATAATAAAGTACAAGCCTTGCTTTCCCTTCCACTCCCAAATGGTTATCCAACTCACTCGTCATCATTTCTTTCCTGCACCAGTGCAGTGTGTCCTTAGTCACGTCCTCTTTTGATACGTGTCTTGGTTTATTTCTTGACTTTCTAGTCTTTTTCCCCCTCCAGTATAAGCTGGTACGCTATGTTTTAATATTTTGTACAGTTCATTGTTCCTCATTTGTGCTTTAGAATTGTTTTTTACTCTTTTCATTGTTTGTATGTCAAAGTTAGCTTCAATATCGTTTTGTCAGGTTTCTTGCAAAACCATTGGTGATGTTTTATTGGAATCTTGAGTCTGTATTTTGACAGGGATTGAATTGTTTTATCTAACAGCAAGGTCTCTCTCTCGCTTTTTCTCTTTCTCCTCCCCTGCCCCCCAGAACACTGATGATCCTCTGAGGAGTTTTCAAGTTTTTCATGTAGTTTTGAACATTTTTAAATTCAATCTTTCTCGAAACTATTATAAATAGAATGTCTTTTATTATAGTTTCTTACCAGCTTTTTAAAAATAATTACTAAGTGATTTTTTACCTATAAATTTTATAATCAGTTCCTTGACCGGCTTCTTTCTCTTTTTTTTTTTTTCCTGATAGTTGTTCAGTTACACGACAGTTATGTCTCCTCTTTTCCAATATTTATACTTATTTCTTACTCTTGTCTAATTAACTGGCTCACATGTTGAAAACAATGCTAATTAATGGTTTTGATAATTGGCATCCTTATTGCTGGTTTTCAGCATTTCTTCATTACTTACGGCTCTTAATTTTGTTTCGTGTGTCATCTATTTTACAGTTTTTTAGGGAGGGGTTCAAGAATTGATGTTCGAATTTTGTGTGTTTGTGTGGTAGCTGTGATAATACGATTTTGCTTTTTTGACTTATGATACATTACTAAGTTTACAAATATACAGCCGTGCTAACAATCCTGGGATGTACCTGGCATTGTTTCCTCCCACCAATATGATTTCTAGTTTGGCCCTTCTTTTAAATAGAGTTAGAAGTTAATCATATTTGCAAAACAATCTTTGTGCAAAGGCCTCGGTGGTGGTGTTTTTTTTTTTTTTTTTTTTTTTTAAGTAATGTTTTTCTTGTCTTTTAGAGTGGTTTTGCCACACCTAATTCCACAGAAAATTTTTTTAGCCATCTGCATTTATTTGGTGTTTACAAATCACTTAACTGTTTTTATAGCAAGAACTTTAAAAATATATACTTATTTGTTTGCATGTTTAAATCATGCCATAAATTTAGAAACGTTTGGATGAGCACCAGCCATGCCCAAGAATTGTTCTAGGTGCTGGGGATATAACAAGTGACCGAGACCCATGTAGAATACAACTGGATATAATTCACTGATAAAATAAGAGAATCACAGGCACGCTATAGAGAGGACAACTAATAGAGATTTTGTGGTATTTTTGACTTTCTGAAACAATTGGTTTCAGTGTGGCGTTTCTGTATAGTATGATTGGATTTTTAAAACCAGATCTGAAAATCTTTTTTTCCCCCCTAATAGTTTATCCCATTCATATTTATTGGTGTGACAAACATTGGGACCTAAATTCTATCATATTTCATGTCATGTTGGCCATTGCCCTTCTTTTCTTTTTCATTATAGGGTCTTTACTTTTCCCTCCTTTCTGCTTCTCCTTTTCTGGAAAGGCTTCAGTATCTGTTCTTTATTTTTCCTTTTTTATGAAGGTAATGGCAATAGTGTACTGGCAGGTTCGGGGACACTGGAGTAGGATCCAAGGAACTGAAAGGGGAGGGCACGAACCAGGGCTCAAATCTGGCTCAGAAACTGGCAGTGTGACCTTTAGTGCAGAAGGACATGGACGACAGCATCTCTCTTGCTAACTTTTTCTTTTTTCAAATTTTATTGAGGTGACAATTGTTAGTAAAGTTGCATAGATTTCAGGTGTACGATTTGGTAATGCATCATCTACATCTCACATTATGTGTTCACCACCCAGAGTCAGTTCTCCTTCCGTCAGCATACATTTGACTCTGTTTACCATTTTCTAGAGCCCCCCCACCCCTTTGCCCTTCGGTAACCCCTAAACTATTGTCTGTGTCTGAGTTTTTGTTCCTTCATTTGTCTTGTTCTTTTGTTTTTGGTTTATATCCCACGTATCAGTGAAATCGTATGGTTCTCTACTTTTTCTGTCTGACTTATTTTGCTTAGCATCATACTTTCAAGATCCATCCATGTTGTCACAAATGTTCCTATATCATCTTTTCTTAACCACCAAATAGTATTCCATTGTGTATATGTAGCACGACTTCTTGATCCATTCATCTATCAAAGGACATTTTGGTTTCCTTGTCTTGGCCACCGTAAATAAAGCTGTCTTACTAACTTTTTATAGGGATGCTTTTCTTACATTAAAAGTCTTTCTCTTTGTTCTTTTAAACTGTCTTCACAGATTATTTAAGCTAACAGTTTTCAGAGTGTGGTCTCTGGATCCTCTTTAATGCTGAAACATAATACTGCTAAAACATTATTCGCCTTTTCCACTGTTGCCGTTGTCACTGAGGGTACACGAGCAGTGATGGATAAAACCGATGGTGCCTGACCACTAACAAGGCACCAGCTGCAACAGTAGTAAATCTCCATGATAGTCATGTCCTCTGTACCTCCAAGCACTTGTAGTAAAAAGAACGTTCTAATTACATTTGAGAAAGCCATTGATGAAGCTGTAAAAATTACTTACTGTATTAAATCTTGACGCTGGGTACACATCTTTTCAAAATCTTTATGCAGAAATGGAAGTCTGTAGAAAGCGGTTTCCATCACATACCAAAGAAAGGTGTCTCAAGGGGGAACTTGAGTCATTGTTTGAGTTGCTAGCTGAGATAGCTACTTTTTCATGAAACACTGCTTTTACCTAAAGGAACAATTGACAGACAAACTATGGTTGTTCAGCTTCAGTTTTTAGTAGTTATTATCTCATAAATGATCAAAGTAAGCCTGTCATTTCACTGACAGTATTGATGCCAATGATAAATTCAACCTTTCCAGCACAAATTAGGATTGTGGAAAGCTTGTATCTATACTGTCAGCCAAACTCCCTCCCAGTTCTAATGAGATCGGTGGTGATAACAACAAATGTAAGCTTTTCATATTGTATAATGAAATAACTAATACCATGTTTCCCTGAAAATAAGACTGGGTCTGATATTAATTTTTGCTCCAAAAGACGCATTAGAACTTATGTTCAGGGGATGTCATCTTGAAAAATCATGCTAGGGCTTGCTTTCCAGTTAGGTCTTATTTTCGGGGAACACGGTATGTGATGTTACAGAAATAGGCATGCAGAAAGGATTCATTCAAAATGCAAGTTAGACTAACGGATTTGAAAGTGATAACTTTCAAAGTAAAATTCTTAATATGGTCTCAGATTTCTCAGTGCAGCTAACTTTTAAGACACTGTCACTTGTTGATTTTTGGTATGGTATCACAGGAAAATGTCCACACTCATGTGAAAAGGTTACTGCATAAAACGTTCCTCCGGTTCCCAGCTATATATCTGTAGGAAGTTGAATTTTCTTCTTATGTTTTAACTGAAACAACATATTGGGAACAGATTGAAAGCAGAGGCAGACCTGGGAGTCCAGCTGTTTCTGTCAGACAGAAAAAAGATGTACAGTGATGTAAAACACTACCACTTCTCACAGTGAATTTTTTTTTTTTTAATTTTACTGGGGAATATTGGGGAACAGTGTGTTTCTCAGGGCCCATCAGCTCTAAGTCGTTGTCCTTCAATCTAGTTGTGGAGGGCACAGCTCAGCTCCAAGTCCAGTCACTGTTTACAATCTTTAGTTGCAGGCGGTGCAGCCCACCATCCCATGCGGGAATTGAACCAGCAACCCTATTGTCCAGAGCTCTCGCTCTAACCAGCTGAGCCATCTACCCCCACACAGTGAATTTTTATTGTTTGAGAAGATGTATTTATTTTTCATGAAAGTTTTGTTAACGTGTAATGAGTATATTGTCATTTTTAAATGAATTAGCAATTAAATATTTTGCCTTCTACAAAATATTTAGAAGTTTTAATTTCTAATAGGATAAATTTCAACAGATATAACCCACTTAGATCTTTTTATGGTCTTCAGTCATTTGTAAGAGGTTAAAGGGGTGCTGAGTCCAGAAAGTTTGGGAGCCGCTGATTTAAGCAGTAGACCGACCAGCAAGCAGCTTGTTACAGTGGAAGGATGTGAGTTTTGGTGGGAGCAGCCAGGTTCAGATTCTGGACTTGCTGTTTCCTAGTGGCAAATTATTTAACTTGGTTGGGCAAATGTTATTCTCTCTGAGACCCAGTTTCCTCACTTGTAAAATGATAATAAGCTGTTTTATTCATTGAAAGTTAAGTAGTTTGATGTTGTCAAAGTTTTTCATTAGGTGTTACAGTGACAGGCATGGCTCCATCCAATCACTTCTTAAAAAAGAGATTTTAAAATTGCTTGAAGATGTTACCTTCTACCCATATGAATAAAACATTCATGTCTAAAACGTTTCCCTTGAACCTTTATACACATTTTCAAGTATATGTGTAAACTTAAAATTTTACAATTAGAAAAGCAGTAAAACTAATTCAGAACATTTACTTAGGCATGAGGAGACAGATGGTAATCCTATAAAAAGATGGCATATATTTTTGGAAGTGCAACAGAAAAACAGATACTCTTAAAAATTCCAGAGTAATCTTTGCCTAGAAAATGAAGAGAAGAGATAGAAGACCATATGGCCTAATAGAACTTTTTATGGTTTCTAAGGTCTAGAGTTGAATTTTGTTTATTTAATGTTAGTCTTGACTTGCATGTGGATTGGTGGTTGAAAACAGAATAATTATCCGGTAGGTAATTACCAGGCCCTGTTCCTGTGGTTATCAATCTCATTTTCTGTGAAAGGAATACGATAGTGGGAAGCAGCCCCATGTGGACCCCAGATGTAGGGAGGTCACCTGTCATTGTGGCGC
Organism: Rhinolophus ferrumequinum; assembly: GCF_004115265.2. NCBI lineage: Eukaryota > Metazoa > Chordata > Mammalia > Chiroptera > Rhinolophidae > Rhinolophus > Rhinolophus ferrumequinum. The sequence goes on from NC_046302.1 coordinate 54,801,662, forward strand.
AGGGTTCTCATTCCATTCACTACGTTTTCATTCAGCACGTGCTTGCTGAGTACCTTTTTTGGGCCAGGTATGAGCTAGGTGTTGGGGGTAAAATGTTGAGACAAAAAATTGACATAGTCTCTGAGTTCATGTAGATGACAGTCAAATAATGATGCAGACAGGCCGGAGCACACTCACCGATGGAAGTGCTAGGCGGCACAGGTCCGCAGTGTTCCCCGGGCCGGCGGCTGGGGGTTTCACCTGCGCAGGAGGAGCAGGGTGTGGCCGGGGAGGAACTGACAGGGGAGCTGAGGTCTGAACAAGGTAAGCAGAGAAGAATGAAAAAGGACACATTTCAGATTAAAGGGCCAGCGTGTTAAAAAGTTCCGTGTTAGGAGAATGTGAAGATGAATGCTTGCAGCGTGACTGGAGCAGACACCACCAAGTAGAGAACCTTCCGGGCCATGCATGGTAAGGCCTTTCATGACTTGATCCTAAATGACCACAAGTTATTCCTTGAGGCGCGGCGGGAGTGAGGGAGGTGGAGGTGGGCAGGGTATCTCATCACTGTGCCGATGGGATCGCGTGTCTGAAATTCAGTTATTCATAATTACTGAGCACCTCGACGCCCTTGGGACGCTCCTAGACTCTTGGGAGACATCAGTGGCTAAAGCACAATTAAAATCCCACTTTTGTAAAACTTAAATTCTTTAATATAAAGGGGGAGAAAGACAAAGAACATAATAAATCAGAAAGCCCTATTGTACGCTAGAAAAAAATAATACAACACGGTGAGAGGGTTTGTGCTGCAGCTTAAATGGCCCGGTCAGGGCAGGTCTCCTTGGGAAAGTGACCATTGAGCAAAGACTTGAGGGAAGTGAGGGGATTAGCTGTGTGACACTGGCAGCCGGCACCAGCCCGAATGGCAGCATGTTGTGGTTTTGTCAGAGCCTCACGGAGGCAGTGGAGAGGGAAGGGAACACTGGTGTCAGGACGGGAGAGTTCCACCATGGGGGCCCGCGGGCCTTGTAGGAGGGCTTCCTTACAGACCTCTGTTAAGACCGGCTTTTCACTGAGTGCCATGGAAAGCTGTTTGGAGTTTTACTCTTCCTGAAGTTTGGCTGTTGGGTTTGATTGAGAAAGACCAGCGAGATGTGGGCAGGAGATGAGGCCGTGCCTCCTGGTGGGCTGCCCAGAGCCTCCGCTGTACGCTTCGCCTGCAGACCTGCTTCCCACCTCACACTCGGGGTCTTTAGCTTCTGCACCTGCTTCTCAGAGCGTACCTAATTAGGGATCCCTAAGCCTGGGGGTACTGTATGTGGCGTGTGCGCCGTATGTTTTCCACCCAACCCTGAGATGAGTCTGTATGTGTTCCTAGCTGCATTGTCAGTGTCTACACACCTACACACACACACACACACACACACACACACACACGTCTAATGTAATGACTAGTATGCCCAGAAGGGTCTGCATCTACAACTGTCTCCTACCAACTGTCATGTTTCAACCGATTTATAATTCTAATTGAAGTTGAACATTACTTTAGTGGCACTAAAATTATATCACAAAACTGTGGCATTATGGAGAATTACTTGCAAGTGGGAATCAGGTATGAATAAAATTTTCATACTCAGTTACCTCATGTTTGAGTCTCTCCAGTGAGTCTGTGTTGAACTTGAACTCTGAACCCAACCATTGTTAGAAAGATTTAAGAGGCCTGGGGCCTGTTAAGGATCTTGAGTAGTACTCACCTAGTGATTGTGTTAACATTGTACATTTTATTAAGGAATTGTTCGTCTTTTTTTTAAACAAGGCAATTTGAAACCCTTGGGGTTCGGGGTGGGGGGGTGGTCATCAGAGTTACATTCTTGGTATTGAAGAGCATCTGTGGCCTCAAAACTGGGAAGTGTGCTTGTAAACTAGACCGTGTGATACTGAAAACCTTTCAATTCTCATTGCCCTTGGCATCAGAGCCAAATACCTTAAGTTGGCCGTGTGCCCCACTCATCCTTCACACCCAGGCTTCAGGCACATCGGGCTTCTCAGTGTTTGCTTCTGCAGTTTCCTCCTTCAGGGCTTCTGTACACGTCTTCCACCTCAGCCTTCTCTCTGCATGACTGGCTCCTTCTCTCCAGTCCCGCGTTGGCATAAATACTGGCTCCTCAGAGAGGCCAAGGAGGGGTCTTAGGTGTTCGTGGAATCTAGAGTAGGAACCCAGTATTCTCCGATCACCTTCTCCTTCATGGGTCTGTCACAAGGACCAGTCATCATGTCCTCCTTGGTTTACTTGTTTTGTGTCTGCGCTGCCCAGACGACCTGTCCCGGGAAATGGTGATCAGTGATGGCAAGGGCTGTTGCGTTCTCTTACCACCAAGGAGCGTGCTTCCCACTTACTACGTTTTCTGAAGATAGACCTTGCTGTGGGTCAAGACTGCCCTGAGGATCGGACAATGATGGATGAGAAAAGAACAGACTGTTCAATCTGTGAGTTCAGGGGTTCACAGGGACTTGAAGACGTGCTCATAGCTTTTACCCACACCCTGTCATTCAGCGGGTAGGGGCAATTGGAAGCAAAGTCACAAATCACCGTATCCTCCCCTATGTCTCTATTTATAATCTCGTCTGATTTATACCACAGCTTGTAGTCTTTCGTCATGTCAGGATTTACTGCTTAAGAATACTTTATCAGATTGTCTCTGTCCAGCATTTTCCTGTCATTTCTTTGACCTGTCTCGGAGCCTGTAGTTTCTTATCTCTTAGTTTTGCATCAAATATCTTAACTCCTCTTGGATTTAGTAAAATGTTTTACAAACGGAGCAGAAAAAGGGCAGTGGAGGGCTTAATGAAAAGTGGCTGATAAGCAGAAATTACAGTCTATAGCATTTACTGTAATATTCGGATACTTAGTGCAATCTTCTGTTTCTGTTGGTTCCTGATGCCAGCGCATCCCGGTTGGAGGTAGTGCCATAGCTGCTCTACTTTTCATCCATCTTCAACTTTGGGGATCAAAGATAATTTTTATTTTTAGATGTACTTATACAACTACATAGTACTAAGTATTTGTGGGGTGGTTATTTAATATATTTCCTTCTCTTTACTGGTATTTATTTGGTAGAACTTTGGTAGTCTTTACATGTCTGAATACATACCATGTGCAAGTGTGGGAATAGATGATGTGTTAACTGATAAGCAGGTGTTTCATGTGTGACCTTTTTAGATGGAATTGTCAATCCTTGATCAATTGTAATAACGACTTTTGATTTTTATAGGAGACAGATTGCTTCATTTTGATAAGAAGAGATTTAGCCAGTTTTGTACAACGTGGATTTTCCTATCTATTCATTTTACTTGATAGTCAAGGAATATTTATTTGGTATCAAAAAATTTTAGCAATATGTATTAAGGATCTAATGGTATTTCCTGGTTAAGAATATAAAAATGAATAAGACATTTTCAGTATCACCATCTGGTTGGGGAGATAAGATATGACTAGACTGCAGTCAGATCGTTCTAAGTCACTATGTGACATACTGTTGAAGCGGTACAGATTGAGTATTTGGAGTCCAGAGAAGGGAGAGCGAACTCCCTTTTGGCTGGGTGATCAGAGCAGATTTCAGGAGGAAGTGTATCTTTTTTAAGGAATGCCCTCAATGGTGGATTAAGAAAGAGGAAAAGACCATTTATCAGGAGAAGGGAATAACATAACCGAGGTACAAACAGAAAAACCAAAGTCTTTGTAATTAAGATTGAAACTGAACTAACATTTTGTACCATTCCTAGAGAGTTAGCTGGGCCTAACCCTGTAGGTGAAGCTTTAGGTTGATTTATGTGCTTGAGTAGTAGAGATGCTGGGGTGACACTCCAGACCGACCGTATATAAGCCATTCCAGATGTTGATCCATTCATCTAGTTTGTCAAGAATTTGCTGATTTTCAATTATTATAAATAATACTTTTTTTGCAACATCCCTGTTATTGGGACTAAACATGTTTGTTTTCTCTTTTACTCACATGCTTTAGTTTTATGGATATTGGTAATTAAGTTTTCTTAAGCTCTGTGTGAATTGATGCCCAGTTTTTGGTGGACAAAATTGGATTCATTGCTAATGAGCCAGAAAATTATCGCTTAATACACAGAGGTTTTATTATCTTTCAGTTCACCATTTCCAGCCTGTTAAGACAAACAAATACTACTAGTTTCTACTACTACGAAGAATTGTGCTGCAAAGTTCTCTCTGATTAAGAAAAGTTAATGAAGCTTTTGTTGTACTTAGGTTGTCCTGTTTTTCCTAGCTTCACAAAATAATTTGACACATGAAATCTCAGTTCCTTTGTGGCATCGTTTGATCTGAAGTTTTATTGTTTATACTTTCTGTGCCATGTTTAAAGAAGTTTTAAAGATAGTTTTATATTTTATTCTAACTAAACTTAAGATTTTCACAGTTAGATCTTTAATATATGTATAACTTATTTTCATTTATGGTGTGAGGTATGGAATCCACTTTTATTGTTTTTCCAGATACGTAACCAGTTGTCTTGGCACCATCCATTAACTAGTATCAGTTTTTCCATTGGCCTGCCTTCTGTCTTCAGGTTTCCATGTATGCATGGCTCTGCTTCTGTGTGTGATGGTGTTTTCTTTGTTCACAATGATTTCTACAAATATTTCCATGATAGACATATTTGTAACATTACACAATGATTTTGTATTAATTTAGACCATCATTTAGTTGCAGCAGAATTTGTCACTGACTTTCAAACATTTTAAAAGCTTCCTTTTATTATGAAGGAGTTTGAACATGCAATGTGCAGGTTTTCATGAAGATATTATACCTTCCTAAAATGTTTCTGTAGAAAAGCAAATTGATACAAAGTTAGTATATAAATGCTCAGTGTGGTAAGTTGTGGCAAGTCTTGCTTGACACCTCCAGGATCGGCCCGCGGGGGGAGGGACGCAGTGGTGAGTCTCCGGGGCTTGCTCAGCCGCAGGCTTCCAGGTCTGGCGCACATGACACAAATACCTTGTACAGATTTTTACCAGAAAGCCAATGTGTTCATTTTTACTTATATTATTTATTTACTTCCTTGTCTCCTACTATTTCTGTTTATTTTTTTTTCTGTTGACTTTAAAATTTCAACATAATTTTATAGGTATTATTATTGCCAAGTGAACCGATTATTTTACTTATATTTTATATAAGCTGCTTTCTAATGGCAGGTAGTAATTCATGTTAATCATGTATCGGCAAAATATCGAAATTCCATTACATGATGGTTTTACCTTTACAAATGTACTTATCACAACCACGGTGTATGGCGTCTTATTCTTGTCTAAAGACATTAGATTGGGATCTCTTGTACGTTGAGTGCAAAACCTACACTGTCTACTTGGGAGCAGTGACTCGCCAGCTAAAGTACATTGTCATTGTATTATCTCCTTCATGTTTATGAATGGCCATGTTTTTTCAAACAAATAGTCTGTGTTGATGACTTAAATGTTACATCTTTATGCTTGCGTAGAAGATAATAGTACGTGCATAGTGAGGTCATCTGATACACAATAACATTTAAAATAACTCGTGCTCCAAATAGTTATATTTATTTTATTTCTTACAACTTGTTCAAAAACATACTACATGATAGTTAAGACTTTTTAAAATTGCTTCTTCCTTTATGGAAATGATACTACTGATCCCCCTAATAGGTTGTCTGATCGAATGGTTTTTAGTACAGATGATTTCACGTAGGTTCTGTCTACAGAGGAAGCAAATCCTGTCTATAACTGAAGTAAACATGTGTAAGGTCTCTCTCTCCTCCTAACCCCCACTGTGTGTTAACCACTACATTCCTAATGGGTTTGTGTGCGATACATCCATTCATAGATCTCTCTCCTGCTGAATTCTGAAGCCAGAAACACTTCATTATAAAACCCGCGTATGCAGTGCGGGGCGCGTAGTAGGGGCTTCGTAATGCGTAGTGAATTGATGAATGTCATCAAGGTCAGCGCTGTTGTCTTTTGCCAAAAAACTGAGTGGTGCTTAACTGGTGGGTGGGGGTCAGACTCCTGGTCTTCGTTTTACTTTGCTCGAGTTCAGGCTAATGATCTTGTTACGACATTATACTTCCATGATTGTACAACTGCAGAAAATGACCACAGAGGAAAGAAAGTCTGCATAATTGAAGCACAATGTTTTTGCAAAGCAGTCATTCCTGTCATCAATGAGGCCAAAAATTTTCTTCAAATGACTTTCAGAAAGTCTACAGAATTCAAATCCTATCATTTCAGTGATGGAAAAAGTTTAGAAGTTATATTTCTTGATACAGAAGTAAAAATTTGCCATGGGAAATTGCAAAAGAAGAGGAAGACATAATAATTCTGGAAATATGCGTCATCATCTTCTTCTAAATAGATCTCCACTAGACTTACCTAGTTGTTATGGGAGAGCCCCAGCCATGACGGTGTTCCAGCTGTTCCAGCTGCAAGCGTTCTCTCTCTCTCTCCTCCCCCCGCCTCCTCCCAAGCTGCCCCCGAGCTCTGGGGATGTGAAGGTGAATGGCCTCTATTCTCAGTGAACTCACAGGGCTAGAGGGACATGGCTAGGCTTTAGCCAGATACCTTATCACAGATTGTGGAATGCTTTTTATTCATTTTTACAGATGTTTACGTTTTTAAAAATGTGTACAAGTTGTTGAGGGATCAGCCAGATTTGTTACTGTCCCACTTCAGCGAAGTGCCTCCTTGGAGTGGTTGCTGTTCGTGGGACGCAGACTGGTGGCTGGGCCCTGCGTGGGTTAGTGCTGAAGAGGCGTGCAAGGAAAGCTGGGCACTCTGATAACTACGGAGAAAACCAAAGGCAGGTGCAAAAAGAAAACAGGGAGGTTAGGGTGTGTGCTTCAGGCATTCTCCAATATTTGTCCAGTGCTGATCACGTAGTACGTAGTGACGCACTGTCTGGGTGAAATGGAAAAACCCTGTGAGTTAACTGACCCTCTTAGGGGCGTACGTACTCAGGTGTCCTGGTTCAGATGTTAAGGGCTTAAAACTGAGTACAGTAAAACTTTTGTGGAAACTTTTTTCATGTGCCCTTTTTAAAAAATTTATTTTGTTTCTTTTTAGAAAATGGCTCCAAAGGGTAAATGAAGCTGGAGAAATACGTAGATGCAGCATTACGTGCAGCCTGCCCGGATGTTTGAGGCTGATATTCCAGAGAGAAATTGACCGCCTTGGATTAGGGAATTAGTCATAATGAAGAAAATTAGTCTGAAGACCTTCCGGAAGTCTTTCAACTTGAATAAAAGTAAAGAAGAAACGGATTTCATGGTAGTGCAACAGCCCTCGCTAGCCAGTGATTTTGGAAAAGATGACTCCTTATTTGGTAGCTGCTATGGGAAAGAGATGACCAGCTGCGATATCAACAGTGAAGATGAAAAAGGTGGGAAAACGCGCTCCAAAAGTGAAAGCCTCATGGGTACGTTAAAGAGACGGCTCTCTGCCAAGCAGAAGCACAAGGGCAAGGGCAGCGCCCCGCCTGGCAGCTCCGCCGATGAGGACACCTTCTCGTCCTCCTCGGCACCGCTGGTCTTTAAGGACGTGAGAGCTCAGAGGCCCATGCGGTCCACCTCCCTCCGCACCCATCACTACAGCCCCACGCCGTGGCCCCTGCGGCCCACCAACTCCGAGGAGACGTGCATCAAGATGGAGGTGAGAGTCAAAGCCCTGGTTCACTCCGCCAGCCCCAGCCCGGCACTGAACGGGGTCCGCAAGGACTTCCACGACCTTCAGTCTGAGAGTGTGTGCCCAGAGCCAGGCCACTCACTGAAGAGCTCCGAGTCCCCCAGTGGGGACCTGCACCTCCACCTCGAGGAACATGTGCCTGTCGTCTTTGGACTTATGCCTCAGGACTACATCCAGTACACTGTGCCTTTAGACGAGGGGATGTACCCTCTGGAAGGCTCGCGCAGCTACTGTCTGGACAGCTCCTCTCCCATGGAGGTCTCTGCAGTCCCTGCCCCGGTGGGCGGCGGCTCCTTCCCTGAGGACGAGACTCAGGGGGACCAGGACCTTGTCGTGGCCCCCGAGATCTTCGTGGATCAGTCGGTGAACGGCTTGTTGATCGGCACCACGGGAGTCATGCTGCAGAGCCCCAGAGCGAGTCGCGATGACGTCCCTCCACTCTCTCCGTTGCTACCTCCAATGCAGACGAATCAGATCCAAAGGAACTTCAGTGGGCTCACCGGCACAGATGCCCACGTGGCCGAAAGTGTGCGCTGTCATTTGAATTTTGATCCTAACTCTGCTCCTGGGGTTGCAAGAGTTTATGACTCAGTGCAGAGTAGTGGGCCCATGGTTGTGACAAGCCTTACAGAGGAGCTGAAAAAACTTGCGAAACAAGGATGGTACTGGGGACCAATCACACGCTGGGAGGCAGAAGGGAAGCTAGCCAGTGTGCCAGACGGTTCTTTCCTTGTGCGGGATAGTTCTGATGACCGTTACCTTTTAAGCTTGAGCTTTCGCTCCCATGGCAAGACACTTCACACTAGAATTGAACATTCAAATGGTAGGTTTAGCTTTTACGAACAGCCAGATGTGGAAGGACATACGTCTATAGTTGATCTAATTGAGCATTCAATCAGGGACTCTGAAAATGGAGCTTTTTGTTATTCCAGGTCTCGGTTGCCTGGATCTGCAACCTACCCGGTCAGGCTGACCAACCCGGTGTCACGGTTCATGCAGGTGCGCTCTCTGCAGTACCTGTGTCGTTTCGTTATACGTCAGTACACCAGAATAGACCTAATTCAGAAACTGCCTTTGCCAAACAAAATGAAGGATTATTTACAGGAGAAGCACTACTGAAAGATGATGAGAACCCTGCATCTTGCACTTTGGGAATAAGAAAAAGAGATTGAAATACAGTTTACAAACTTTCATCGCTATCAAAATCTTTTGCTGCCATACTATTTCAGTTTTTTTTGTGAAAGAGTAATCGGTTTGTTTCGGGGCGGGGAAACGTTGGCAAGGTGTCTTGGGTTTATTTTAGTTCTTTAAAAAGGGAAGTCTTGAGGTTTTAGACGTGTGAATTCTCTTTCATCGTCGTGCAGAATAATCACAATGTGAATTGTCAGATTCTCCTTAACCTCCCTCCCCGTCCTTTGCTGCTATCCACTGTGATTTTTATGCATTAAAGCACATTTCATGTGTATTCAACCCTAAGTAAAGTTGAATGAAACTTATAGAATGAAAATTGTTATGTCTCTTTAAATGGCCCATATTTTCAAAGATAGTGTTGAGTAAACATACCCGTGTGATAAAACACAGAATTTACACATACACTGAAAATGATTTTTAATCTCAACTTTAGGAAGATTTGTTTAGTATTATGAATTGACATCATCTTGGGTAATGGAATGCAGATCTGCCACACATCTCTTACAACACTCATTTCTAAATTCTTTTTAAAATTGTGCTGTTTTCGTTTTAATTTTTTTTTTTTCTGGTTGTGGAAAGTTGAATTTTTTTGTTGCCTTCATTTTCATCTTGTGGTTTGTCTGTTTTAATAAATGGCCTTACATTAAAAACTTGTAAAGAGATATATACCCCCAATTTAGAAATTGTTGCCTTTTCTGTCATTTAGCTCTGCTACAAATTGGCATAACATATAAAGACCTATGGAACTAGAACTATTATTAAAGAAATACTAGATGATCATAGTTTCCTGTGATAGCAATTTTTTGTGTTATCTATATTTTCCTTTGGTAAAATGTTTTATCTGTGATTTCTTTAGCTTAGTCAACATTTTCTTGGGTAAATTTGATGTAGAACTGATTTTCATAAATGGACTAGATTCTCTTGAAACATTAAAGTTTATATAAAATTCTAACTTTAATTTGAATAGAAAGAAAACATTGTTTTAAAGTTGGATTTATATTTTTCTTTTGTGTAGTCACTGTTAAGATATGCTAGATTTGACTCTATATTCATCCCACTGGAAAAAAAAAAACCCAAACCCAATGACTTCAGCTGAAAAATTGTGGAAATTGTGGAACACCATGTAAGAAAAATATTAAAACCATATCATACATGGAAGTCTTATTGCCTACCATACATACTACCATTTAAAAATAGATTTTCTATTTGTTTCTTTTTTAATATAGCTAAGTCTTAAGTAAATTGGCATCATTAGTTATTTTATCTTTTTGATTCAGTCCTTTTTTGGGGGGGAGATGTTATCCCCATAGTTTTTAGTTGTTTTGAAATGTAGTATTTAGTCCACAATTCTTTAGTGTAGTATTTTAGGATTGTCCCAACCAGAAAATGTTTCCAGCTATACCGTTTCAAAGGAAAATGTTTCCATCTCAGATGAAATATATAATTTAAGACATTTCTTCTTTTGCCACTCAGTTTTCCTAGTAGCTCGTACCTCCATTTAAGAATAAGAGTAAAGGTCGTAGGTCAAACTTAATGGATTTTTTTATTCACACTTACCAGTATCCCTATTTTTTACTCTGTTTGTTTTTTTGAGGTTGGAACTGATGAGGATTAACAAGAAAAGGCACAATGCCACCATTATCATATTATGGTATTTTGACTTCAAGGGGAAAAGGTACTTAATTTTGGTGGAATGTTGACTGTACCTTGTTACAGAGACTCCTCTTTCACTTTCTGATATGTTTTCGCCTAATAAGATGGAATATTGAGTATACTGTAATAATATAATTTAAGTGTTCACTATAAGCTATTTGGATTAAGGACTATTACAGAGTTGTAAACCTATCAAATTAATGCAAGACATTTAAACTATTTTTTTTGCAAAACTATTTATTTTTAAACAATTTAAAATATATCTAGGGTGAGTTACAAGCCCCTGTGCATCTATATTAGATGGCAGGTATTGTCACAGAGTCGCTGTGTATTAATAGGTGTTGAAATGGCTTCTCCGTGTTTCTAGAAGCATTTACATGTACGCTTTGTGAGACCATGGTGCACAGAGGTCTTTGGACTGCCCCGAACCCCGTTTCAGCATGTGGGCGTAGCCTGTCCCCCACGTTTTCCTCATGGGAATGTGTTGAAGATCTAGCCTTTTAGTTTCCAGTTAAGATTATTCTGATTTTCATCTGAATGTTTTTAAAATTGTGTTTTGTGTTTTTATGGAGGGCAAGTCTTGATACTGTTCTAATTTAGAAAGCCAAAATCTAAATTTTGTATTTGTGCATTTGTATATTCGGACTATTAAAGATTTTAAAGTAAAATGCCCTACTCTAATCCAATTTGAAATGGCTAGGGTCTGATAGTGTATCGATAAAAATGAAAAGTATTTGCCAAGAAATTATTTACAAGCAAAGGAGTGTTGCAACAGTTTCTGCTTTTGCGCAGAGAGGACCGTGTGGCATGGGCAGCAGAACGTAATGTGACGATTGGCGTTCTAGGGCACTGAAACCGGGGTTAAAAGGGAGAGGTTCCGGGAAAAAGAGGTAAACCTTCAGCTTGCACTTCGGTCTAGATACAATTTGGGTAAATTTCTGGATTCTATTGAACGGTGGCTTAGGTGACAGGGACACGACCTGTGACTGATTTTTGAATATGTGCTTCTGAAAATCTGAGTTCAAGGCGAGAAAAAGAAGACAGGAAAGTTTTATCCTTTTGCCATAATAAATGAATCAGAGTTGTGTGTTTTTTTTTTAATCAACTATTTCATCACAAAACATGACGGAAGCTATTTCCAGGCTTACTAGGACACTATGCATTTTTATAAAAAGACAGCATGGAAAGTACTTTAAAAATATCTCCCTCTTTCTCTTTCTAAGGAAAACTGCTCTCTTTCTACTTGGTGCAATAATTCTGAAGATTTAGAAGAACAAAAATATTATATCACAGGAAATGATCATAGAACTAAAAATAGTTTTTAAGGAAACCAGCTACACAGGGCAACCGTCTTGCTATTGAAGAAAATCATGTGCCAAAAGGCTAAATCGTTGGCATATAGGAAATAAAGCGAAGTATACGTTATAATTTCTGAGCCAGTATTACTGAAACAGGATAAAAGTTACTAAAATCTTACATAGGTTTTATGCAGTGTTTTCTGCTCATGCTACAAGTCTAAATATCTTTTTAGCAGTGCTTTTGGAAACACCAGTGTTAATCATTGTGCATTTCACATTGTATAAGAGATACTTTATGAATGATTCAAATAATATATTTTCAATCTTAATGGCTTTTCATTGAATGTGAAGTCTTAATTTGAAAATGAAATCACTACCAGCAATAGACAGTTTCGTTGAAAACTCTAATAAGGAACAATCACCGGTTCCATAAGTAACTTTAAAATTCTAAAATAAAGTATTGGTACGCTAGTAATCACAAATTTGGTTTCTTTGAATACTTTTTTAATCCTGTAAGGAAGGCTTTTTATAAACATCCTTTTTATTAGTCACAACATGGCGAATGTGTAGTTGCTGTTTCTGAAAAGTGATCCAAACTCCAGAAATGAAGAATTCTTACAAAGTTTTGTAATAAGTATCCATGTTGGGTTAAAGAAATTTTATAGTCGTTGGAGTGCCATGAAATTAATACTTGCAATCCAGATTGCTGTAGTTTACATTTTTTCTGTATGTTTCAAATCAGGTGTGTACCATTTGTACTGAGAACACCACAGAATGAAGTATCCAAAGTCCATTGATTTTAATACGTGTTTTGGTTTGTAAACAAATTATAGTAATTTCTTGCACATTTTTGGAAATTAATTGTATAAGAATTTATGTATCTGCTTCTAGATACAGTGTGTAAATAAAAATTTCGTTCACAAATCTGCTTTGTAGTCTATTTAATACCCGGATGCAGATTTTAGTACAGGGTGAACTAGATTATTTCTGGATGTCCCATAAACTGGGCAGAGTGTGGAGGGTAGGGACTAGCAAGTTTTAGTAAAAAGGGAAAAGTGACGTGTCATTCGTGGGAAACATCGAATAAACTAGGAAGCCGCTGGTGTTGCTAATATCCTTATGTGGGAGCACATAAAGGCTGAAGCAGTTGGCAGAGCCTCTGAACAAAGCTCATTTAAATTAACAGTCATAAAACCTCACTAAACGAAGATTAGGGTGAAAAAAGTTTGGATCGTAACATTTCGAAAAACATGAATGGTATTTCGTAGATCTGGAACCAGGTTATCAAAGTGCATTGTGTAGAAGGCATTTAGAAATTCATAGATTAGAAGGATTTCACACATCCACTGGATTTTAATGATACACTTTTAAAGTTCTTAAAACACCACATTGGGCTATACGTTCACTTGAAAATTTCCTTGTTCTGCTTTTTAACAGGTCCTTTTTTTATCCTTGGTAATTCAGAGATAAATTTTAAAATGACCTTGTTCAGAGTATCACAAATTGTGACTTGAATAGAATCCAAATAACGTGACGTTCTGATGTTCCAGAGCTGGTGTCAGCTGGCAGCACTGACTATATTTAATGTCCTGTTTAATCTGTCTGCTGGTGGTGGAGCTAATGCGAAATTGTGGGAAGAATGGTCAGGCCTCAAGAATTGTGTAAAAGCTGGACTTGACAAACTTACACCGTAGTCAGGTAAACACATTTTGATCCTCATCGACCCCTTCTTGAGGGTCATTCTGCAAGGTGGAGCAATGGCGGGTGTGCCCTGTAGGTGCTGCTGCATGTGGATCAGGAAGCCCAGCCCAGAGGAGGTAAAGGTTTCCAGTACACACACACACACACACACACACACACACACACACAGTCTTCACGTGAATAAATAAAAGGTAAAAGGACATTTAAGTTGCTCAAAGTATTCCATTAAAAGTAAAAATCTACAACCTCTTTCCTTTGGTACAGCACTGCTTTTCCTTATGGATCTCCAAACGAAGCCATTTTAATGGAAAAAAAAACGGCAAAGCACAAGGCAAACTTACAAATCAATACTTTTTTTTCCCACTATGTCCGAGGAAGTAGTTTTTCACTGTTTAGAATTTAAAGACAATTGGTGGAATCCAGAAATTCAGCCAGTGTCAACTAGAAGGGGAAATCTGAACTTGAGTTTTTAGAACAATTTGAACAAGATACTGATTTTTTTTTTTCTGTTCTGCTTTATATACTGGAATACCTACACATTTATTTCTACTCATTTGTAGCTTTTCGTGCTATCTCTTTTTGCCATGTGAAGGGAAGATTAAATTCAATTCTGCATTTAAGTAAATAATTTGATTTATTAGTTCAAGGCATGAAAGAGTTCATCTAACTCCATTAACTATGTAACATTTATCAACTACTAACTTGCTAAACTTCATCATTAATTGATAGAATCTTGGATTTTAACTTTGAGGTTAACCTGTTTCAGTTGGAAGGATATTTCTGTAGGAGCTGGGTGATAAGTCTACAGGGTGGGAGTCTCTCTTGTTCTCAGAGGAAGTTAAAATGCATGATGTCTAAGTCTAAAAGTTCAAATAATTAAAAACTCCTAAGTAAAATTCTGGGTCAAAGAAATACATGTACTGTTGTTTTCAGATTTCATTTCCATGTTATCCTTAAGGTAAAAATTCCACTTTAATAATCATCATGTTTGTTTTTATTCAGAACTTGTGCTAGAAATGAATATGCTTTGACCCAGAAGTTGAATATATATTAAAGTAATCCGTTTGAATTTTAGTATGACTTTTTTAATTGCATATCTCACAAACTTACAGCTTACTGTTTCCCCAAAAATAAGACCTAGCCGGACAATCAGCTCCAATGTGTCTTTTGGAGTAATAATTAATATAAGACCCGGTATTATGCTAATATTGTATTTATTTATTATATTAGACTGGGTCTTATATTAAAATAAGACCGGGTCTTATATTAATTTTTTCTCCAAAAGACGCATTGGAGCTGATTGTCCATCTAGGTCTTACTTTCAGGAAAACACGGTAGTAAATTTTATTTTTATCTAAATAGATTACAGGATAAAGTTCTGGAGCCAATTTCCTAATGGCCTAGGTCTTTCGTGATACTGAATTGATTATTGGATGTTTATAGCCCTCATTTTAGCAGTTAATCATAGACTACTTAAATGTTCACTATATAACTCTGGTTTCCACAAAGAGATTATAAAAACCTGGAAAATAAGGTTATAACATTGCCATAATATCCAGTGTCTAGGACTTGGTTACTTTCTTTAAAATGTTGCTACAATTAGAAATAAATTTTCATTAGCAGGCACGTATGCCAGAATTGTTCATAGTAAAGGTTTGGGTGATTAGAAGTCTTTCTTCCTTATCTTGAATTCTTAATCATGAATCTTTTAAAAAAAATAATCTTTTAAAAAAATCAATAATGTTATATATCTTAAAAATTCTTCGTATGTAGCAAAGGGGACCAAGTTTCCAATATAAATTTAAAAACGAAAAATAAGAAAGCAAAATCGTGATCATTGATCATTATAGTTGAGTATTCTAGACTAGACCAATTTGAGTTTTTGAACATCAGAATCACAAAGAGGTCATTCAAGCTGCTTTTACCTCTGTTCTCTAGAATGGAGGGAGAATGTGATACAGAAGAAATAGCTAAAGCTCTTTGTTTTTGGTCCTGAGAGATAGTAAGTAAAAAAGAGAATGAGAAAGCCAGAGTTTTTGTGTCTCTCTACCCCTTGGGTCTCACACTTCCAGGAAGAGTTGATGCTTTAGAATTGCAGTCTTCAAATTGGGTTAAGGGTATGAAAGTCTAGAGGTTAAGTGCATGAAAACTGTCCTAAAATATGCGGGCATGGCTAGTTTAAGGGAATTATTTCCCAGATCCTCCAGTACCATGTCTACTCTAAAAGTGATCTGCTCCAGAACATGCTCGTGGTGGACTCTGCCTAACCGGCTAACTCCCCTTCACAATTGTCCTCCTCTGTTACTCCATTGTGACAGGATGCCACATAGACTACTCTGCACATCATCCTCACTCGAATCTCAACATCACTTTGGACATGGGGGAGAAAGATTTCCAACCCAGCGTAGTTTATAGAGCCTAACCATTAAACAAATGTGAGGAGGGTAGAGTAAAACCATTTTTTAAGGCATGCAATCTAAAAAACAATGAAGCACCTTTTCTCAGCTACTGGAGAATGTGCGCCAACAAAAAGAGGGAGCCCAGCAAGAGATAGGTGACGCTCGCCATAGGAGAAATGTAAAGGGAATCCTGGAAGTGACACCAATAGAATATCTCCAGGTCAAAGGCTACAGTAGATTCAAGAACAATCAATCCAAGTTCCGAAGAAAGGGAATAAGACCAAGGAGGGATGTTTTCCAGAAAAGAGAAAAAAAATTGAATGTCTTGAGAATTGACTTCCAATTCTGATGAAAACTTCAAAGATGATAAATACATAAAAATTAATTGAAAGAAATGAGAAATAATGACTGCAGTTATACAAGACAAAAACTAATAGCATAATATCTGTTTTAGTTATAAAAATATTTACTTGCTTACAATAATGTAAACACCTGGTTAATGATTTAGCAAAAAATTGTGATTTAACTATTGGGAGAATGGGGGAAGGAATGTGTATGTGTGTGAATGCGTGGGCACGTACAAGAGTTAAATTATTATCTTCTTAATGTTAAGGCTTAAACTAAACAAGAAAATTGAGAAATACTAGTATATTCTTTTAATATAGCAAAAAAACCCCCAGACTTTGGAATTGGGGTGGGGAGTAGTGCGTGTGATAGACAGACTCCCCACCCCCACCATTGATGTTCATCACTAATCCACAGAACATGTTATTATTAGGTTGGTGCAAAAGAAATTGCGGTGTTTGCAAATTTTTTTTTTCATTGGGGAACATTGGGGAACAGTGTGTTTCTCCAGGACCCATCAGCTCCAAGTCGTCCCTCAATCTATTGTGGAGGGCGCAGCTCACAGTGGCCCATGCGGGGATCGAACGACCATGCTGCTTCTGCCTTATTCAGTCCTGGAATCCTGAGCCAGCAGGTTCGATGCCTGACTACACTGCCGTCGCCGTGCTGGGTGCTGGGAGGTCACATGTTGTGCTCCATTCAGCAGACCCAGCTATGCTGGTTCTTCAGCCGTCCTTGCCTGGGCAAAGGCTTCCTGTGCACGAAGCCATGTGGTACCCTCCAGGGCAGCCCATCTGCCTGTTAAATGACAGCGTCGTCCTTCATCCTTGCCAACCCCACACAGGACAGAACTATCAGCCAGCTGATCCGTACCCAAGTTCCAGACCCACAAAGTCATGAGATATATTCAACTGGTTTTTGTCCTAAGTCCACAATGTAAAGTTTTGGCATAGGTTGTTATGTAACAATAGATGTCTACAGCAATATTTTATTAGAAGGCAATTTGTAATGGTGGCTTCCACAGCGACAACATCACATTGGTGCTTGCGGATCTCGGCTGAAGCTCCAAAACCCAGGGTGCTCAGGTCTCTACTGGGGGCGGAGGAGCCAGCCTGCAGCCCAGGTCATCCACCTACAGAAACCCTCAACCAGCCCCCCAGGAAGGGCCACATTCTTCTCACCCTCAGAACAAGACTCATCTCCCCAAATGTGGCTCACAAACATGTTAGCTCCTCTCTAGGCAAGGAATCCAGAACTCAAGGACCTTCAGACCAACTATCTTACTTAGAAAAGAAAAGAGGAAATTTTCTCACAGATGCATGGCAGGAAAAATGACCACCAATAACCAATTCCCCGCCCCCATAAAACAAGATGTCTTAGTGGTGGCGGATCGGAGTGGGGAGGCAGCGGGTTTAAATTTTACCAATTAAAAATGATTAACTGGTTACTTATTGCACTATGGCCGGAGAAGGTTTTATGTCACATAATTTTTATAATTTAATTGAAGTGTTCTTAGTGTCCTAAGATAATGATCAGTTCTTTAAATCTTCCAAATGTTTATATTAAATACAAATATATGTGAATATTGTTAAAAACTATCTGGTAATTATGTTATTCAATTCTTCTAATAATAATAAACAATTACATACTCCAACAATCTCTTCCTGGATGCATTTAGACCGTTGATATTCAAAGTGATTATTGATACAGTTGGATTAGTACCTACCATATTTATGACTGTTAACCTTTTTTGTTCCTGTTTTTGTCTTCTCCTTATCGGACTTTTTTGGTTTTAATTGAACATTGTATATGATTCCATTTTCTCTCTGTAGCACAGCGATTATCCTTTTTTTAAGCGATTGCCGTAGAGTTTGCAGTATATACTTACAACTTACTCAAGCCCACCTTTTAATGACACATCATTTCACTGATAGTGTGAGTGCCTTATAAAAACAAAATAGTCCTAATTCTTCTCTTCTGTCCCTTGCATCATTGCTGTCATTTATTTCATACATCGGCACATGTCTATACATAAGCATATGTAATTGAATAAATTATTGCTATCAATATTTTGAACAAACTGTTATCTGTTAGATCAATTAAGAATACAAAAAAGAAAACTTTTTATTTTACCTTCTCTTATTCCTTCTTTGATGCTCTTTCTTCCTTTACATAGTTCTGAGTTTCTGGTTTAGACTATTTTCCTTCTCTCTAAAGAACTCCTTTTAACATTTCTTGCAAGGCTGGTGTGTGGGTGACATATTTCCGCAAACTTTGTTTGTCTTAGAAAGTCTTTATTTCGTTTTCATTTTCGAAGGATAATTTCTCCAGGTACAGAATTCTAGTTTGTGGAGTGTTTTCTCCCAGTACTTTAGATCTGCCTCTTTACTCTCTTCCTGCCCCATGATTTCTGAGGAGAAGTGAGACGTAATTATCTTTGTTTCTCTATAGGTAAGGGGAACCCCCCCACCCCTCAGCTTCTTGCAGGATTTTCTCTTTGTGATTCTCCGTAGTTTGAAAATGATATGCGTAGGTGTACATTTTTGTTTTTCTGTTTTGGCATTTATCCTGCTTGGTGTTCTCTGAGTTTACTCTGAAAAATTAATCTTAAATGAGGTAAGAGCCCTTTGAGGCTGGTACCATCATTGATCCCATATAGGGTTTCCAGGCGGGAATTCCCGCCCATTCTCAGGAATTTTTTTCATTTTCCTGTTCCTGAATCCTGAGACATAAACTGTTTTCTGTTTTCCATGATGAATCATTTCCACAAAGTGACAGCTGATACTACCAACCACCGGGGTACAAGAAGCCAATTTTCCCGATTTCCCGACCAACTTGTCTCAGGATTTGGGATTGGGAAAGCAGAAAAAAAATTCCTGAGAACAGGCAGGAACTCCCCCCTGGAAACGCTAATCCCATGGTAAACTTGATTGGTAAACTTGAGGCTGTGAGAGGTTACGTCACGTGGTCCAGGATTTGCACCCGGGCAGTATTATTTGTGTTTTAAAGGCCCTCTGGTTTCTGTAGATTTTATTTCAAGCCACCTCACATATTTTGAAAGAGTTGTAGTATGCCTTATTAACAAATGAAAATAACATGCTGGCTTAGTCTCTGTGAACTCTCAAATAGTAGTACTTAATGTAGTTCTAAACTATTTCTTCCCTCTCTGCTGCTCCTATTTATTCCATTTTTGCTTGCTTGGTAGACATTACTTGAAAATCTGACTTTTAAGAGTTCTTGTGTATTCCTTTGTATTGTCACTTTCCTTATACTTTTGTTCTCCTTTTCTGTTTTTTTTTTTATCCCAAAGGTTTAGAAGTAAGAAAATGAGTAGAGTGCATTAATTACAGAGAAGTGAGTGAGCTGGTTTGACTTGCCTTTTCCATCTGTGTTCTCTCTGTCCTCGCCTCATTCCTGCAAGGTGCAAGGGCTGAGCGGCTCCCTTGGATCGTGAGCTGTGTCATCAATAGGGAAGTGCCTGAGGGGCAGAGGCTAGGTTGGGATTTAAGACCTCTGGAATCCAACCTCGGCTGGTTTACTGGCTGTTCTACATGGGGCTACATTTTGGCTATGGTTTAAAGGTAGTCACTTCCTTCCATGTTCTTTGTATCCTTTCCCCTCTAAAACTGCAGCAATTACCCTTTATCCGTCCTCCTCCCCACCAGGATATTGCAAAGATTAATTATTATTAAAACAAAATGAAATTATCAATCTCTCCAGAGAGGTTTGCTCTATAAATACAAGAAACAGTTCTCATAATTCCCTTGGTCTTATGTCTGGGCCTGTAGGACGTGTAAGCACTTTCTCAATGAACGGGGTGTTTTTGAAATTCCTTTCGGAGAAGTCTGGCATTTATTCTAAATTGACCTGGAGGCAGAGGAGTCTTGGAATTGTTCCAGCTGATTCTTACTCTGCCAGGTGAATATTTCCATGAATGAACAAGCTGTTTTAGACTGGTTATTCAAGGGTTTGGCGTTAACTGTTGCATTGTTCTTGACTTCCTTTGATCGTATGTTTTCAGAACCCCTGTGACTGTGTAGGTCCCGATACTAAATCTGAGTCAGTATGTGCTTCTGTTAGATGTAGAATACTAGACTGCGTGGAGCAATCTACTTCTTAAGAAAGGACATTTATGGTAAACTCAGTAAGGCGTTTAGAGGGCGGCGTTTCCAGGTAGGTTGGTGACTTCGTGTCATGGGGGTGCCGAGTTCTTCCTTTCCTTCCACTCCCTATCAGTAGCACATTTAATTTGTGTCTGTAGTTTTGTTGTTTCATGGTCATTGAATGCTTACCACACCTACAGATAGCAAATCTTTACATGAAGTTGCACAACTGCTGAAGTAGGGGGTCTGTCATGACGGCAAGAGGAAACAACACGCCTTCTCCTTTTATCGAGAAACAGAAATCTTTCCCAGAAGTCCCTCCACCATCCAGCTGTTTGGACAGAAGAGGGTCTCATGGCCTCTGAGATGCAAGGGTCGCGGGACAAGGGAGCACCTTCCTTTTACAGTAATTACTTTGGAAGGTGGGCAAGGAGACCGAGGGGGGATCAGCAACCAAGGCATTTGTCACAACTGACTGGCTCTATGTCTTTCTTCCCTTTCTACTCCGTTCGCAGAAATCATTGCCTGCCAACGCTTCCCAAAGGTTTGGAGATGGATTCTGACAAACTCACCATCGCGACAGTTGACAGTTCTGTCTGGGATGGAAGAATGGGGTTCCGAACTTTCTTATACAATTTTGGAAAGGTAATCAGCTCCTGTACATGAGTGGATAAACATATCTATTTAAATTGCTTTGAAGTTTGCTCAGTACAGCACTACAAAACTGTGCAAGGTGAGGGATAGAGGGGGGAAATCATACTGGCTTCGATCCATTTCTCGTCACTGCCGAGTGAAGGAGACAGCAACCATTAATACGACTGATTTGATAAATGAGGGATGAGCAGTGAAAGGGCTAACGATTCTAATTCTAGGAACTGGATGTGAAAACTTTCATTTCTGGGCGCCGAATAACCAAAGGTGCCTGGACTGTAAGGTTTCTGTCCAAAGCACGTTTGGTGTAGGTCCATTGATAGCTGGAGTCCATCTGAAATACATGGGTCTCTCCTTTTAAATTATTTCCTTGCTTTTACATTGATTTCTCTGATTTCCTTGCGTTTACGTTGAAATTTGTGTTTTGTTGGCTCTAAATAGTTGAAGAATGGTGTGGGATAACCAGGTGGTCAGACAACATACAATACAATCAACTCGACGTATTAATTTTTGAATAGTTTCCTATTGACAAGAATATAGGAAACATATACTGGCATCACTATCAGGGACATTTCTCTTTGTTTTTGTTATAGTCAATAAGATACTGAATTTGGTAGCTCATCTTGGAAGAGAAGTGTGATGAAGTCACTATCATTTAGTTTCACCTTTGTCATCACAATGACGGGACCCCGAACCTGTCTTCCTCCTCATGGGTCAGGTGGTTGCAGTGAAGGCCACCGGCACGTCTTTCTCTTTCATCTAAAAAAAAAGGGAACAATTTGATGTGAATAAAACCCAGGGAAGTTTGGACAATGTTGGTGTTTCTTGATCTACACTCTCTCTTTGGGATTGCTTTCACTGAGAGTGACAGAAACTTGGATACTATTAAACAATAAGCGGTTTATTTTTTCTTGCAAAAAGAATGGAGGTGGTCGTTTCAGGGCCAGTGCAGTGGCTCCCAGGTCAGGCTCATTTTACGTTTCTGTTTTGCTGCCTTTCATACATAACTACTGAGCATCTAAGAATGATGTCAGCATTCGAGGAATGAAGAAGATGAAGGAGGAAGGATAAGGCTCTATGAAGTTTGGAACGTTTCCAGAAACCCCAGGAAACATACATCTGGTTGCCCCAAACCATGTGCCCCTGCCACCTTTAGCTGTAAGAGAGTCTGGTGGACTGTAGGTTTTTACCTGGACATATGGCCATTCCTGTAAACACTGAAATTCTCTGCGTGAGGATCAAATAGGGAAATGATATTGCCGAAACAACTAGCAGTTACACCACACCCTTCACAGGCAGGCCATTTATCGTGTGTGTTTCATTTGTTAGTCACTGCTTTTAACATCTATTGCCGTAGTAAATATAAGTAAAAATGATTAGATGTCAGAAATGAATCTACCACTTTATTTGCTTTTGCGACTAAGCAACAGTAGCCGTCTCCTTCGTGTTTACTTCGGAGCAGCACTGAAGTCTGTTTTCTTTGTTTTATGTGCACAGTGTTACATCTGGTCCCAGTTTTGGTGAGGAAGGGAAGGTTCGTGTGGATGCTAAGTGCGTTTAGGAGGACAGAAGTCAGTGGATTGTCAGAGGGCTCTTAGATTCATCCCGGGGGTGCTGTGTTCCCCGCTTCAGGGGCTGAACCTCCTGGCTTCCTGTTTGGAACTAGCCGTCAGCCCTGACCCGACCTGGAGACGATTTGAGCTTAAGGCTGAGGAATAACTTCTGAGGCACCAGGTGGCCCATTTGGTGCTGTGCCTGACCCAGCTGTCTGGCGGGGTCTGTGGGGACACTCCGGATGCTGTCACAGGCCACAGGTCAGCAGTGCATTCAAACAGAGCCACAGAGATGCTGTATGCACAGCCCAATTGAATCGGCAGCCCAAGGTTCTTATTCTGGGAACCGAAAGCGGAACAGGCATTCCAAACCAGTGGCCTCACAGGGGGAAGGCTTTTTCAATCACGATAATATAATGCGAACATATTTTTTCTCCTAACTTCCCCTCCCCCATTCTTTCCTTCTTTTTCTGTATTTATGTTTTGTCCTAGAAACCTTATTCAAATTTTCAAGTTGGAAAGACTTAGAGAAGTCACCTCTTCTAGCTTCCCACCTGTAGGGACCCCAGTAGACCGCCTCTAGATTCTTTGTATGGACATCTAAAGACAAGACACTGTGATCTTGTAAGTCAGCCAGTTCCGAATAACATGTCAGAAAGGCGTTGCTTGTATTGAGCTGATGCCTCCAATTGGATTTCATAATCTCATACCAATAGTGAAACTCCTAAACCTTATTTCACAAAATGACAGAAAAGACCATCGCACTGACTGGGCATTGCAGTGTTTGTTTTTGTAAAAACAAACACGGCATTTGTTTTTGTAAAAGCTTTGTTGATTCAGAATTGAGTGATGGTTCACAAGTGTCTGTTAGGAACTTTGGAGAAAAAATATACATGAAGCACAGCAGCAATTCTGTGTAAACGCTGAGAAATGTGATGGCGTATGAAAGAGAGAGAAACTGACCAGTGTCATATGCCATTCTGACTGTCATCTTTCAAATTAAAATGTGGAGGATATGTCCTTGTCAGGCTCTTTGGTCATATTCCCCTTCATTTTCAGCAAGACTCTAAAACAGGTTTATCTTCCTTTTTTCCTTCTTCCCTCCTTTCCTGTTTTTCTCCCCTCTTCCTCCCTTTCTTTCCTTCTTTCTAAGGCTCGTAACTATAAGAATTTCAAGGGGAGTTTAATCAGTTTGGTATGATGAGAGCAGGCTTGAATTAATCGTGAAGAATGAGTAGCTGAGGTCAGATGGGATGGGAGCGATCGAATAAAGACAGATGGACCAATGCAATACTTTTTATTGAGTCTGCTGGAGTGACTCAGTCTTTGATCATTCAGGCCCGTGTTTCACAATGTTAATACACAGCCATTACTGTGGGGAGGGCAAGGCATTGCCTAACACACTGAGGTAGAATTAAAGTTGAATTCTCAGCAATCTTCAACATTTTCCCCAGGAGACACACATTACATTACAGACCTTCCTAAGCAAGACGCCCAAGGAGGCACCTTAGGTTCTGTGTAAGCTACCTGTAACTTCCTCCCCTTTTCTTTTGAAAGTAAACTGCAATACAAAGGAGTGTGGAATTATAGGGAAAACAAATACAGGTGCCATATCTGATTTTGAGGAGTTGTCACAACTGATGTTAACTAACCACGTAGATGCCGGAAGTTGAGGATTATCGAAAGGTTGAAGGCCACCTACAGAGTTCATCAAAGCCTGTTTACTCAGAGTTTTCTGTACAGATGCTCCTTGACTAACAATGGGGTTTCATCCCCTTCCACCCATGTAAGTTAAAAATGTCATAAGTCAAAAAAAGCATTGAACGCACCTAACGTAGTAAACACCAGAGCTGAGCCCAGCCCCCTTACACGTGCTCAGAACACTTCCTTTACCCACAGTCCCATCTCAAGAGTAACTGCCTTCCTCTTCTCCCCAGAAGCGGGAGTCGCAGCTGAGCGTTTTGTAGACATGATGGGAAGCCAAAACACAGCACACGGTATCCATGACACGCTGGCAACACAGTGCACTTGTTTACCCACGGGATCGCCTGGCTGCCTGGGAGCTGAGCTCGCAGACACTGCTCAGCATCACGAGAGAGTATCGTGCTGCATCTCTCGGGCCCGGAAAAAGGTCACAATTCAAAATTCCAAGTATGGTTTCTCCTGCAGGCATATTGCTCTTGCACCATCATAAAGCTGATAAATCATAAGTCGAACCATCCTAAGGCAGGAACCATCTGTAGTAAGGGTGGCAGCAATTATTGCATTCCTTCTGCTAGAGACTCAAAGAACTTGAAGGGACAGTGAGTTTTATAGAGTAAAAGGAGGAAGTCTTAAGACAGGCTTTGATTGATTGATTAGTGTCCTACTTGGGTGGGACTTTCTCTTAGGGTAGGAGTTTTGGAAGTGCTGTGGAGGTAGTAGGAGCGGGGCTTGGGGAGTGGGGAGGGGAGAGGGAAATTTCTGGTTGGCTTTCAATTTCAGGTGACAGTCTTTTGTGGTTCATCATCAGCAGGCACATTGGTGCCAACAAAATGTATACACTTTTTTTTTTTTAAAGATTTTATTGGGGAAGGGGAACAGGACTTTTATTGGGGAACAGTGTGTACTTCCAGGACTTTTCCAAGTCAAGTTGTTGTCCTTTCAGTCTTAGCTGTGGAGGGCGCAGCTCAGCTCCAGGTCCAGTTGCCGTTTTCTAGTTGCAGGGGGCACAGCCCACCATCCCTTGCGGGAGTCGAACCGGCAACCTTGTGGTTGAGAGGATGCGCTCCAACCAACTGAGCCATCTGGGAGCTCAACAGCAGCTCAGCTCAAGGTGCCGTGTTCAATCTTAGTTGCAGGGGGCAGAGCCCACCATCCCTTGCGGGACTTGAGGAGTTGAACCAACAACCTTGTGGTTGAGAGACCACTGGCCCATGTGGGAATCGAACCGGCAGACTTTGGAGTTAGGAGCACGGAGCTCCAACCACCTGGGCCACCGGACTGGCTCCCTGTATACACATTTTAAGAAACAAAAAAAACTGTATTAAAATTACGCTGATGGTAACCACTTTGAGCACCTCTTGTAATTGCAGATGTCAAACATAACTTGTATTCATCTTATGTTATTGGTATATATTGAATATTATAATTTTAATAGTTTTATATATATATTTGCTTATTGCTTATTATTACTTTTATGCTTTTATGAGGAGGTTACAAGATCTACTTTAAGTAGCTAGATCATTAAATATAATAATTGGCCTGATTTTTGCCCTCTATTGACTTTCGGGGCCTTGATAGTTATATCCGTTAAACAATGGAGTTAGTCAATGCATTCTCCTCTTGCTCTGCGACTGTGTTCCCATAATTTGGCAGTTTTAGGTTGTATAGACTACTGATATGAGGGAATTTGTTTTTGGTTTCTGCCATAGATTTATCTGTATAGGTACACACAACTCTCCTCAATTTTTGCATCTGATAGATGAAGGAAGCTCTACTTCATTTTTCAGATGTATACATTTTAGAATCACGGGGATATTAAGTAATGTTTAAATACATAAATGGTTGCATTTTGGTGTGTGGAACACATTTCCTATGAATAATCATAATGACAACATAGCAACAAGTATTTATTGAGTGATTTTTCTAGGCACTAGATTGTGTGGTTTACACGCATTATTTCAGTTGATTTTCAATGTGACTGTATTAGGAGTATGTTGTTGCCACCATTTTAAGGGGACAAGAGAGAGTTCGGGTGGTTTGCTCCAGTCACAAGGCCAGTGAGCAGCAGAGACAGGATTTCTTCTTTTTGACTCTGAAACTTGTATTCTGACGTTTGTTGAACAATGGCCTTGTCTTACAGTTGAGAACACATTTGTAAACTCTTACTTAGTGTATTTGTCCACCTGCTTTTAAAAATTCAGTAATTGAGAAATCAGTTTTAAATTTGGAAAACAATGTTGGAAACAGGAAGCAAGATGGCCAGTGTAGAATGAGGAGACAGAAAATGTTGGTAGTTGATGCTCCTTTTGCTGGTGAAACTTCGGTGCTTTGAGATCTGCTCTGGATGATTTTCCTTGAGAAAGGCTTTTGCTCTGGGGTTTTCTCTGCTGTTCCCAACACAGAGTCTTCCCTGCGAAGTGGACTCCCAGTTGTAATGGTGAGCAAGTAAAGACTTATCTCGCTACTTGACAGCATTTCAATCATTTTTGTGTTATGTTGCAGATCTCTAAATGTGAGAAGGACGGGGGAATATTAGTAGGTAAGTCACTGAAGCTAAAACTAGCACATTTTTAACTGGTCTCTTGTCTACAAAACTGGTCTCTTTCCAAGAGATTGAGGACTTCCCATGCAACGCAGTCCTGTCTTTGTATACTTCTCTTCCTTGGTGAGCTGCTGTCAAAGGTCATCCTTAATGCCTTCTTGCCTTTCTTACTCGTTGGGTGAATGAATTCGGAGAGCACAGCACACATGGTTCCTTCTCCAACAACCATCTCTTCATTCCTCTTTCTCACAGAAAAGTCATGTTGGTGGGATTGACCCCACCTACCATCCAGGGGTGGAACCTCATTGATTTCAAACAATACATGCTCACCATTGTTTTAAAAAAGATTCATAATTGCCTAGCCCTAATCTTACAGAGGAAAGTGACTCCTGTAAGAGCCAGAAAGAGCCTAAAGTATCTCACCTGAGACCTTTTGGAAAACCACGCCTGCACTTTGTCACATAATTTTTAAAAATGACCCACCAAAAGGAGGAATTTCAATCCCTTACAAACACAAATACTCAACACTTGGAGTCTACACTTTCTCCTACTGTGGAATAAATACCCCTTTATTTCTGTATATCTATCCTTTTTTCTTTCAGTCACTTTCTGAATGAGTGGCTCTCTTCCCAGCAAGGAAACGACCTCGGTTTTGCCGCTCAGCTCTGGGCTCTTGCTTTGCTCTCTGGCACTGTCCTGTTGGATTCAGCGATTCATTTTGTTATGGTGCTAGACCCAAGTCAGCTCAAGAAAGAGCAACAGTTATCACTTCCTGGATGTCAAGTAAACGAGGAAGCTTCTAGCTCTAGAAACTACTGGAAGCAAGAAGGAATCTCGTCAGAGGTCAGAGTTGTCCAAAGAGCAGAATTGAGATATGGAGAGAAGTTGGGTCCTTGATGGCCCATCCTTACCTGAAGTCTAAGAAGTATGGACTTCCTCAGTCACATAGACTAATAATTCTTCTATTATTTAGGTGAATTTGAGTTGCATTTTCCTTAACTGATAATGGGAAGTGTCTTAACTAATGCAGAGGGTATAGCATACAGGCTAGGAAGCACAATAGCTCCTGGGCTTCCAAAGATGAATAAGACATAATCCTTGCCTTCAAAATCTAGGCATTCATAATTTAAGAAAGTTCTTAACCGCCATTTAATGCTTCCCTCCTTGTAATGCAATGGGTAGGACTATTTTTTTCTAATTTCATTTAAATTTTTTGAAATATATATTTTGAGTTATGACATATAGTTCACATGCCATAATAGTCACCCTTTTAATGTGAGCGGTTAAGTGGTTTTAGCATATTCACAAGGTTGTATAATAATCACCATCTCATAGCACAACTTCATCAGCACTCCCATCCAAACCCCAAAACCATTAGCAGTCACTCCAACTCCATCTTCCCCCCAACCCCTGGCAACCACGAACCTACTCTCTGTCTCCATGGATTTGCCTATTCTGGACACTCCATATAAGAGGAATCATGTAATATGCTCCCTTATTTGGGTGGCTTCTTTCACTCAGCATAATGTTTTCAAGGTTCATCCATGTTAAGCAGGTATCAGCGCTTCATTCCTTTTCATGGCCGAATAATATTCCATCGCATGGATATACAACACTTTGCTTACCAGGTCATCAATTGATGGACATTTGAGTTGTTTCCACTTTTTAGCTATTAGGAATAATGCTGCTATGAACATTCATGTATAAATTTTTGTATGGACACATGTTTTCAGTTTTCTTAGGTTTATGCCTGTGAGAGGAATTGTTGGGTCATATGGTAACTCTGTGTTTAACTTTTTGAGTAACTACTAGACTCTTTTCTAAAGTGGCTACACTGAAAAGAAACCATGACTTCTGTCCTCTTGGAATGTATAGGTACTAATATATAATAGGTTGCAAACTTCAACTTTGAAAAAACTAGACCAGAAAGAAATCTTATAGCATCTTGTGCATAGAAGTCTTTAACACAATAAAAACTTCCTCTGAAATCCTTACTGTAAAACAGAAATTTGGTTGCCGAGTAGCCCCTAGGTAAATAATAATGCATAGTGTGTTTTTCCCATTGTGACACTAAAACCTTTAAATTGTCCGTTTTTCTTCTGTCACAACTAAGAAGTTAGGCCTTTATAAATCCTGCTAAGCCCCTAACTGAGGATTTACTATTATAGTTGGAACACCAAGGAGCTGTGAGGTCAATAAAAATCTTTAAAATTCTTTTAAAATTTTCAGAGAATTGGAAATAAAAAATATTAGCAACACTATTTGGATTATAGGAACTAGAAAATGTAATTAGCCAGAAGTGGAAATAAAATACGTGAGATGACTATTACTGCTCAGGAAGAATATAAAACAGGAAGGTACAGAAAGCATCTATAGCACAAAACACATTTGCTTTTTAAAAATAATTTTATGGCAATGAGTAAAGTGTGTGAGCTTCTCTAGGTGCTGTATAAATAGTGGGGATGATGAGAGAGGCATTCAAACCACAAAGCCCTCCTTTTATGATAGCTGCGACCTTCCTAAAAGGTATTTGAAATCATCTTATGATAATTAAATTGTGACAATTAGAAAAAGGCTTGAGGAAAGTGCTACAGGAAATTCTGCATGTACCGTAGACTCCTTCATCCACTCGGTGCACCAGGGGTAGCTCAGATACAAAGGGGTATATCATGGAAGCTGCCATGTTTCCCCGAAAATAAGACCTAGCTGGACCATCAGCTCTAATGCATCTTTTGGAGCAAAAATTAATATAAGACCAGGTCTTATTTTAATATAAGACGGGGTATAATATAATATAATATAATATAATACTGGGTCTTATATTAATTTTTGGTCCTAAAGACACATTAGAGCTGATGGTCCGGCTAGGTCTTATTTTTGGGGAAACATGGTAGTATCAATAGTTTCTTTAGACAAACAACACATAATTTCATAACAAGTTAAATCAAAGGCGGTAATTACACCAAGTGATACTTTAGTTGGGCAAAGACGGTTACAGGTGTCATCACAGAGCTGTAATAGTCTGGAAGGCTTCGTGGAGGAAGCAGTGGGATTTGGGCCAGGTCCAGGAAAATGGATGGGTTTGGGGCTAGGCATGGAGGAATGAAGAATCAGTTGAAGTGAAGGCACAGAATGAACAGGAGGAGTAGGAGGGAGCGGGCATTGTAGAGATCGTGCGTTGAGTTCCTTTCCTGAGGTAGAAGATTTGGGTTGGAATGAGAGACAGATACACGAGGGATAGTAAACCAGGTTTAAAACCTCAGTGGGGTCCGGTGCTCAAAACCCACAACCGCTGCCTGACTCCCTCTTTAACTCTGAGTGGAAGCAGAGTTCTTCCAGGGCCTGCAGGGCCGTCAGTGTTCCCTCCACACCCAGGGGCACCCCCTGCAGGGCTGAGCATGAATGCTCCCCTGTTCCTGGAGTACACGTACCCACATGGCCAGCTCCCACACTTCCTGCAAGTATGTCACCTTCTCAGAGACCCCCAGCCACTCACTCAAAATTGCAGCCCCGCTGGGACTTGCTTCCCTAACCCTATTCACTGTTCTCCATTCTAAGAAGCACTTTCTCCTTCTAGCGCACTATGCAGTTTCTTATTATTATGTTTCTTACCTGACTCTTGTTGACGAAAAACATCCAGCCTAAGAGAAAACTTGTAAGAGTTCATTTGAGCCAAACTGATAACAATTGCTGGGAAGAAAATCTCAACGGATTGAGAAAATGCTCTGGAAAATGGCCATTTTGCAACTTATTTTATACATTAGAATCAAAGGAGGAGGGTTACATGAAATCTATTGGTTGTAGATTAAGGGGGTGGGAGAAACCAAAGTTGGGGGGAAATCCTTGGGATTGGATAAAAAGCAAAATGGAGAGACACACACTTGTTTTACATTGGTAGGTATAGGATAGTTAATAGCATTTTATAGCACATGGAGATAATATTTGGGGAACAAGATAATAATGAGGGATTTTGTAGTCTCCTGCTCTGGTTTGGTGGGTTGTGTCCCCTGGGGGGTCTGGAGAAAGAGATTTCTCTGATATTCCAAGAGTATGTTATCTTAGATGCAAAAAGACGACAGACAGGCTCACTTCAGGTAAAGATTGACCTTTGTTAAGGAAGCTACCGGCCACACATGTGACTACCGGCCATGAGTCACTTTTAGTTAGAACATTTTATGGTTCAGACCATCTTATGTGTTTGTTTTCAGTCACCTGAGCTTGTCATGTTTAACATGTGGCCCCTTTTCCATCCATATTCTTTATACTACATGAAAGTTGTAAGGCAGGGATTTTCATCTGTTATGACCACACGTGTATCCTCAGGGCCCAAGTAGGAGGTGGTACATAGAGGCCCCCGGTGTTTATCCAGCAGATTAATGGATCAAAGAGGAGGCCTCCTTCTCCCCACTATGTGGAACAGGGAACTGCTGGGACAGGCAGGGTGCTGGGAGCAGGCTGAGGAGGCCGAGGGCCGTGCCTGAGGGAGCTGGCTGGCAGTAGGCTCTGAGGGTGGGTGGTTCCTTTTCTGGGAAGATCTAGAAATACCTGGAGGAAACTTCCAGGGCTGAAGGACATGAGTAGCTTATACAAATAGAAAGTAATAAGTACCCTAGCAGAAAAATTGCTATGAGAGTTCAGATGGTCCAAGAGAGAGTGAGAAATCACTTCCAAATGGAGTCTGGCCTGGGAGAAGGGGGACCAGGGAGCCCAGGGGTGAAGAGACTGCTGGTGAGGGCAGGTTGTGCGAGACACTGGAGGAAAGTTCTGGAAATGTCTGGAAACAGCACAATCTAATGGTGGCCGAGCACACGGCTCTGGAGATGACCTGAAGGTTTGGGGCTCAATTCAGGTTTTATAGTTAACAGCTGTGTGATCACAGGCAGTTTTTTAGCCTTCTGCTTCTTGCTTTCCTCATCTGTGAAACAGTACCTTTCTTATGGGGGTCCTGTGAGGGTTCAGTGAGTTCATAAATTGACAGAACTTAGAGCAATGCCAAGTGCACGGTGAAGACTAATTGTTGTTTAGAAGCTGATAGGAGAGTGTCCTGCTGTGGGTGCCAAGTACTTGGGTAATTGGGTCCCAGTCAGCTTCAGTTACAGAGGCATTTCTTTTCCTTCCCTTTCCCTCCCTTGTCCTCTTAAGGAATCAATTAAAATAAACATCAAGGAAAACACAGAGTCAAGGAAGCAGAGGAGATGGGTGTGGAAAGGGAGAGGCCGAGTGGGGTTCTAATAATTTCCTCTTTCTGACTCCCAGGGCGTCTTTCGAATTTGTTTTAAACTTAGAGAAGTTGTGGTGGACGTAGGCGTTGACATGAAGAACTGGATCGTGCAAGAATAGATAGGCTGTGGGGAGAGGGAGAGAGGGAAGATGCAGGGAGGGAGAGACGGGAGCCAAAAGAGAAGTTTGAGCCTGCACGACCTCAGAGAATGGGATGTGTGGCCATTGACGCGAAAAGGAAATCTGCGGGGCAAGTGACTTCATGAGGCTGAGAGAAGCTTGAGCTTCTCTCCACCTTACAATGACAAGCTTGCTTTCAGATAAGTAGGAGATCCAGATGGGTGACGTAAATGACCTGAGGTCAGTGGGAGATAAGAAACCAGGCTTGAGCAGAGGGGTCAGAGCAGAAGAAGTCTCTTCACAGTTCTCCTGGCCTCTGATCTCTACCCTCTGTTTTATTGTCTACGTTGCATCCAGCCTGATCTTTGCAAAATGCAAGTCTGGTCAGGTCACACCCCCGTTTATCTAGGAAATTTATTATTCTCTCTGGCTTTATTTCTTTGATGCACTACTTGCCGCTTCTTGAAGATAGCAGTAAGGATGACCACGTTTTCTTCCTTTTCCTCTCTCCGTCCTTCTCCAGATAGGATGCTGGTTTATCAGGGAAGGTGCATGTCTTTGATTGCCAACATAATGGGTTTAGATGGATGTCACAAAAAACAGGTTAAAAAACTCCTCAATGGGAGTAACTGTGAGGATTACGTGAGTCGAAGTAACAAAACCACATAATGGGTATTCTAGAAATTATATCTTGGATTATTTATAGCTTCTCCAGAATCAGGTGGTTGCTAATAGAACAAACCCCTCACGGACTTTGCGTCCTGGGAGGGTCAAGCTCAGGAGAATTGTTTGGGTGACACCAGGGAGTCAGTGTCACTCACAGTCGTGTGAGGAAGTTTTGAGTGTGTGCTCATCTTCTTCCACGCCACAGCCTGTCGGTCTGTCCCGTTCTGTGCTTGAGCTTCTCTCCACCTTATACATTCCTGATCTGCTGGGACAAACAACCACGGCGGGAAATTCACTACGTTTCCATTTTGGGCTACGGAAGCTTAGACCTCGGCTTTTCACCCTGTAGGATTTTTTGTCTTCAATATTTTTTAATAGTTACAACAGTTTGTGCCCTAAGTTTGTCTTTGTGATTCTGAAATCCTTCATGGCCCTGATTAGATTTGAGAAGTCTAGAGTAAATATCCCTGGTGTTTGGCCGTTGGGTGTCTGATTGGCTCATAAGTGAGACCACTTGGGGTTTCTCTGGAGGTGGAGGGAATCGCAGAATTTAAAGATGGAAAGACATTAAAGATTTTCCAATGTAGCATCTCAACACACACACACACACACACACACACACACACACACACACACAGACACACTGGAATGACAACCCTATGAAAAGGTTATCAACCTCTGGTTAAACATTCCTGTTCTATTTGCATTAAAATATTTATTACAGCCCCATTTATAATAGTAAAACAGTGAGAGTAACCAAAATATTTAGTACAGAAATAAGTCACTGTTATAAAACAATTATACCATGAACATTTATGAAAATGTTATGATTTTAAATGAGAAAAGAGCAGAATATAAACTTGCACTTATAGTATGTTTAAAACTAACTATGGACAAGAAGATGGGAAGATATGCAAAAATAAAATGACTCATGCTTGGGCTATGAGGGTAATCTTTCTTTTAAACATTTTTAAGTAGTCTATAATTTTGCTTATTCATTGTTCTTATCTCAAACTGATAAAAACCTGAAATTGGTTTTACATTTTTTTTCCTGCTTGAAAACAGATAAAGTAAAAAGGGGGATAATATTTGTTATGAAGACAGAGATTTACAGTGGCATTCTCTGAAGGTCAGAGGCAAGAATCCATAGACAGAGAGATAGGTGGATAGATGGTAGATAGATGATAGGTAGATAGTAGAGTCTAGTTTATTTAGTGAAACAAGCAAACATTCCAGGCCTCCCATTCCTTTTTAAAACCATTGTAATTGTTTGTTGAATTTATGTTTGCAAGTTAATATGAGCCAGAGGATCGTATTAAAAAGGGGAACAGTTTTAAGAGAAACCACAGCATGAGAGAAAAACTCGAGCCAGTTCTTGGAACCTAATTACATTTTTACTTACATCCTGAGAAAAAGCGCTACCCTGCACCACACAGCTGATGAGCAGAAAGTTTCCCTACCTGAGTGAACTCTTTCGGCTCCTTCTCATGTGTCCTTATTGCTTAGACCTTTGCAGGTCTGTGTTTACGTGCAGACATGCACCATCTTTCACAGCTGTGCCTTCTGTTGTCTGGGGACCCCTCCAATCCATGTTGACAGGAGCAGCATTTTCTGCTGCTTATTTGCCTGACATTTAATAGTGTGATTGGTGCTGGTGCATTATTGCAGTCCATGGAGGGTAATGTCTCTTATCTTAGGATGCAGATTGTCAAATAGAGAAGACTCTAAGGTTAGTGGATTGAAAACGTCAACCACAGCAAACTCCATTTGAAATAACCTTAAAAACAATATTGGTGTTATGTGGAATGACAGAAGATATATTTAATTTTACCTTCTTGGACAATTCATGAAAATTAACATTAAAATTTTAAAAACTAGCTTAAACATACCAATAAGAGTTTTACAGACATGAGAAAAAATACCTTTACATATGTAAGATTTTTTTTCATATGTGTTTACTGCTATGTTACTTAGCACCAAAAGATTCATGATTAGAATATCTTTGTCGTGGTTTTTGTTTTTTGTTTTTTGTTTTTTTTATTACCAAACAACCTTCTGACTTTTGGTATTAAATTCCATGTTATGTTTTATTCATAGTGCTATTCTTACATCATTGTGTGTGTGTGTGTGTGTGTGTGTGTGTGTCTGTGTGTTTTCCTGATAAGTCATCGCCTATCCCTTTATTTTCAACCCATTTCTATAGTTCCTGTTTCAACATTTCCACAATGGCTACCACACATCACTGAACTTGCTGATCTAGTAACTCCACCTTGACCTCACCTCTCTCCAAAGCGACCGGGGTGTTGTGCTGCCAGCAGACAGGGAAACTCAGCCTCACCTTGTCTGGTACAGAAAACACTGAGGATCTTGTGAGCCCACGATTTTCTATGTGGAAGTGATGGACTTGCTGGACTATATGAAGAGCATAGTACGTGGGGTGTTCTTTCCAGATGAATCCTTTGCAAAGTTGGATGCTGCTAAAGAGAAAGAAGATTCTTTCTTTCTAATCCCATGCCTTGGACAACTGATTTGTGACTCAGTTTGTCAGGGGAGCCTGGGTGGGTGCAGATGGGCCCCACCCAGGTCCAGCCCACACTGTCCTACTTGCTTCTGATGTTGTGATTATGGCTTCCAGAAAGGAGCAGAGCTTCCCGGTACTCAGATACTTCTGAAAAGTGTACAGAATGCACCAGATAGGGTGTTCTCTGTAAACAAACATTCAAAATCCGTGAAAGAGAGCTGTAAATTACAGGGTAACATCCCTTATCTGTAAGGCGAGGAGACAAATTCCTGAGGATTGAAATGTAAAGACCATAGCAGACGTTGGCTTAATTTGATATTGGGTAATGAATTGAGGTGCTTTTCCTGGTCTGCCCTAGGGGCCACCCCCTCTGCCAGGACTGGTTGCCACCCACTCATCTGTCATCTTGCTCAATTGTCACCTCCACAAAGCGTTTCTTTCTTCTCCCAGACAGTGCCAGTGGCTTCCTCCTCTGGGCCCCTCGGCCCTTTGTGTGGACTATATTTAAAACTAAACAAATTGTCCTGTAATGATTTATTTATGTATCTGTCTCTCCCAAGAGGTGACAAGCTCCCCAGAGCCAGGGAATGTGTCCTCATCATTTTTATACACCTATCTCCTTGGTTCAATGCATCGTTGAATCCCTTCCCAAATTTTTCTGAACTCCTTTCAGTGATTACCATTGTCATGGCACAAACTGCAAACTTCACTTGTGTTTCTTGCCTCAGCCTCATCAGAACGAACATTATGCTCCCCTGCGCAGGCTGGACTCTCTCTCCCCTCTCTTCACCGATAATGTCCCCTCAGCTTGGAATGAATCTCCCCAAACATGAAACCCTCTCCTGGCTCGGGGTTAAGTTTTCCTCATTCTCCAGACTGTCTAGGAGCACACGCCTGGGTGTTCCTTTCGTATTCTGTGCTTTTCCCAGCACGAGATTAAACACACACTACTGGTATCACCTGCTTGCGTGTCTCCATTACCCCCTAGACTTAGGGATCCTTGAGCAGCGAGCCTGGGACTCAGTTAATATTTGCAGATTAAGGTTCTTACAAAATTCATGTTACGTGTCATGAAACTTTGTAATAATCAAGTAGAACAAATATGTAATCGGAAGGTAGGAAACTTGAGTTCTTGTCTAGGTTCTGCTTTTTACACTCTGGGAGGATTATAAAATATAGAAGCTTGCCGAATTGTAAGACTGCTTTCACAAAAAGTAGACATAAACAAAGAAACACAGGCCCTGCCAGGAAGTAGGACCCACAGTACAAGGCCAGTGAAAAACCCAGACGTGTCAGCTTAGCAGAAACGGGGGTGATTGAGATCCAGTGGAAAGGGAACTCTTCATGTCACAGTGACC
Source organism: Rhinolophus ferrumequinum (assembly GCF_004115265.2). NCBI lineage: Eukaryota > Metazoa > Chordata > Mammalia > Chiroptera > Rhinolophidae > Rhinolophus > Rhinolophus ferrumequinum. The sequence continues at coordinate 54,838,403 of NC_046302.1, forward strand.
GTGCAGGAACCAGGGTAGGCCTGTGCCCAGGCGGACTGGCACCGAGATTGCCCTAGGGACGAAAGGAAAGAATTTATATCCTGGGTTTGGATATAAATAGGACTTCATGTTTATTTATTCATGCGCTGCCTGCCATTTATTCCTCTGGTGAAGCTGCTGGGACGAATGAATCTGTCAGCCGAGGGCCTGGCTGTATGGGAGGAAGATGGTGGAGCTCAGGCCTTGGCGAGGCTTGTGACAGGACTGGAATGTGACAGCTGCCTGGACTGCGCCACGGGCCTTGTCCCCACAGACTACCTATGTGAGAGGACGCAGGTCATGCAGAGTGTCAGCCTGAGGATCTTTCGCTATAAAAACGAGGATATGTACTTACATTATGAATCTTAGGCAATAATTAGCCTTGAAAACTGTAGGAATGTGTCTTGTGTCCCCTGTGCCACTACTGAGATGTCCAACTCGGCTGCCACACACACTGGATATTTTAAAATGTAATTTGCGCTGACAAATGTAGAGACACTTCTCTTTAAATCTCTCTCTGTCTCTCTCTGTCTCTCTCGTGGGTTAGTTACCTCCAGCCCATGTTTTGCATACCTTCTTCCTTTTTAGCGTATTCAGGTGACAGAGATGACACAGGTGTGTCTGTCATCGGTGTCAGGACCGAGAGGAAGTCCACGGAGAACAGAACCGAGGCACAGGACATGGCACTGCTGTTTTGCTCACAGGAGTGGCCGTGATCGAGGCTGAAGGATTGCAGTTTGGAAGGAGGAGCACGTGTTGAGGGCCTGGCTTCATCCGGGCGTGGCATTCGAAAGGCAGCGGTGGAGACACGGCGCCGGCTCTGGAGTCAGGCCGCCTTCTCCCCTCGCTCTGCCTCTCGCCGACCGTGTGACTCTGAGCAAGTCACTTACGTCTCCACCCCTCAGTTTACTGTCCGTGGGATGAGGACAGCAAGGTGCCAGCTGCATTCGGTTGATGGGGGGTGACAGGGACCGTGCCTCCCAGCCCAGACGTGCTCAGCACACGTGGCTGCCATTATTATTTGTTCCTTGCTGAGTCCTGACATCCACTTGGGTTACTACTATCTCTGCTGAACGTGTGAAGAGAACGAATGCTAGCCAGCTTACATAAATTAAGGTGAAATTTTCCATTAAGTGGCTGCTTTGGATTCTGAACCCAGTTCTGTCGGATCCCCAATGAGAGGGACTCTTTCCACAGTGCCGTGCTGTGGCCCAGAGGTGGTCCTTACGCTTAAGGGACTTTCTTTTGATCGGTGGCAAGTCCCCTGTCCTTCTCCTCTTATTCCTCGCCTTCGACCCAATGTGTCGTCGGCCTGCCCCCTTTCTCCTTTCTAACAGCGGTCCCTCCCTCGTGGCCCAGAGCTCAGGGCAGAAATCCCATGAGTTCAAGGCCATCGTCGTTACCACAACCCTCTGGGTGAGCAGGCTCATGGCGCGCTCCTGGGGGAGTAGGGGAGAGGTGGAATGTTCTGGAGAAGTTTCATAAGTCAATGAAAGAAACACAGCTGGGAAGCACTGGCCAGAGTGATGGAGAGAATCTGAACCCTTGGAATTGTTACTCAGCAGCCCTATCTGTTATTATGCCTCAGAATAAGACTTGCTGTTGTGAGACAGGATAACACATACTCGTTTTAAAGTTACTTAGAATAGGAACTTTTGTTACTTATAGCCAAAAGAATTTAAATGGCCTATCAGCCAAAAGGATCTTAATGGTCTTATCTCCACATGAATTAATCAAGATGGTGAATTAATTAAGCTGCTTTTATCACTGAACACTCCTGCAAGCTTTTCCTATAATAATTAATACAGATCGTGGGAAAACGAATTTAATGTAATCTTACTGATGTGGATGTACGAAATGTCCAAACCTGTAGAGAATTGTTATGAGTGTATTTGAGCCAAACTGACCACATATGCCGGGAACAAGATCTTAAAAGCTCCCAAGAAGAAGTTTTGAGGCTTCTTTTGTGTTTGGAATTCAGGAGAGGATTTAAGCCAGACGGGATCGTATTACAGGCTAGTTAAGATTACTGGTAAACGCAGTCGTACAGTAGATAGCCTTTCAGAACTGGCTGTTTTCACCCAACATAATTGCCTGGAGATTCAGCTTGGGCCCGTTTGTTCCTTTCTCTTGCTGAGAAGTTTTCCATGGTGTGGATGGTGTAACCATTCACCTATCAAAGGACATTTGGGTAGTTTCCAATTTTCACTTTTTACAACTAAAGCATCCATGGACATTCATATACAACTTCCTGTGTGAACGTACGTCTTCATTTTTCTGGGATAAATGTCCAGATTGCAATTGTTGGGTTGTGTGGTAAGAGCGTTTTTAATTTTGAAAGGAACTGCCGACCTGTTCTGCAGAGTGGCTTATAGAGAGCCATTTATTTAAAATAATCCCATTCTTACGTTTTCATCCCTTTAGAACATCTTTATTTGTCCCCTGCCTAAAAGGTAATTTGAGTCTAAATACAAGTTTGATAGTATTCTTTGTGACTTCTTTGCAATTCCACATTTTTTTTTATTGCTCTGTTTATACTTTTCAGCACTTGTTTTCTCAGTTGTTTATCTATTCATGCTTTAATCATGACTCGTCACCACCTGGAAAATCAGGAACCTTAGAAATAGAACCTGAGGTGTAAGTTATTTCTGGGGTTTGGCTATGACAAGTAAAGCTGCTGTGAATATTTGTGTGCAAGTTGTTATTTGGGCGTATGCTTTCTTCCCTCTTGGAGTGGAGGTGCTGGGTCCCATGTTCAGTGTGTGGTTAACTTTATAAGACATAGCAGATTGTTTTCCAGAGTAGCGGCACCATTTTGCATTCCCACCAGGAATATGGGAGAGTTCCCGTGGCTGTGTGTCCTCACCAGCCCTTGGAATTGTCAGGTTTCTTTCTTTACAGTCTAGTAGATGTATACTGCTGTCTCCTAGTCCTTTCGTGGGCATTCCCTAATCGCTAATGATGTGATAAGTACATTTTTCAGTTACTTATTACCACCCACATCCCCTCTTTGGTGAAATGTCTATTCAAGTATTTTGCTCACTTTTGAAATTCAGTTATATTTTCCTACTGTTGAGTTATGAGAGTTCTTCATCTGTCCCTTTGTCGTACATGTGATTTGCAAATATTTTCTCCAAGTTTTGTGCATTGTCTTTTCATTATCTTGACAGTGTTTTCACAGAGCAAGTTTTCATTTTGAAGAAGTCCCATTTATCAGTTTTTTTTTTTCTTTTATGGATTGTGTTTTTGGTGTCATATCTACGTAAGAACTCTTTGCTAACCCCAATCACAGAGAGTTTTTTTGTTTTCTTCGAGTTTTGTAGTTTGTGTTTACATTTAGTTGTCTGTTTCATTTTGCGTTACTCTTTGCATTACATTTTGCTTTACTCTTTGTTGCATTACTCTTTACTCTTTGTGAAGTTGAGGTTCATTTTCTTTTTCCTTTTTGGTGTATGGATGGCCAGTTGTACGAAGACCTTCATCCATTGAATTGCCTTTGTACCTTCGCCAAAGTTCAGTTGGCTATGTCTGTGTGGGTCTATTTCTGGAATCTATTCTGTTACTTTTTAAAATATGGCTGCCGGGAGATTTTACATTACATATTTAGCCCTCATTCTATTTCTATTGCACACCATGGCTCCAAAGCATGAATGACAGTACAGAGGGCTGGCCTTTAGAATCTTGCAGTCAGTTCCTGGCTGAAGGTGACCCCTGGGGGAGCTCATGACCTCCAGATCATTTTCAGCAGAGATGGCAAACCCCAACACTTGTAGCAACCGGGGCTGGCAAGGATGACTTGGGTGGGGTGCCCACTGTCTACTCTGGTCCTTGCAGCCCGTACCTTTTGGTCTCTTCTCTCTCTTTTCCCTTGTGCTGTGGGTTTGCAACCTGAGAATTGCAGTTCCGCCTTCTTCATGTTCCATTTTCTCTTTCTTCGTCTTCCTCACATTTATCATGAACATTGTTTATTGTCCTAATTCATGTTCTTTTCTTTGTGCATCTTAAGTTACTTCTTTCTCACTTCTTTTTTTTTTTTGCTATTTCCACATTTTTTTCTTTATATACCCATAACTTTTACTCACTCGATTTGCTCCTTTTAATAATTAACCTATGTGTACATGTATCATTATCTTCTTCTGACATATTTTCCATCAGCGGTTGTCATAAAAATTTATGACCACTTATAAGTACACAATAATAGTGTAATCTCAGACAGAGAGAAGGGTCACGCCTGTTGGAGCAAGCCGTTTCAACAGGAATAGCATGACCATATTTTTTAAAGTCCTAGGATATTAATTTAAGTCATAGTCAATATACAGTTGCAGTTGAATATAATTTAAAAAGTAGCCAGTTATTTACATTCTTTCTGGAATAAATTTACTGTCTTGCTCACATATGTTCTAATCAATTCACTGGACACCAGTGAAATAAGCATTTATTTTATGTCCTTTCTATCTCCTGCTATAAAATTTTGATGATTATAATAGTAAAATTATGTGTTTGATGTCATTTATATGATCTAATGATATTAGAGTTAATTCATTTTATCTGATCTCATTTATATAAACGAGATGGTGACACGTGAGAGAATTCTGTTTAGAAGAAGTGAAAGGATAAATGTTAAGTTCTGATTGTTACTCCCCAACTAAAGACCTATGGCGACACTTGAACCCCTAAGCACTTGACCCTCCTGGTGTACACCACTGTGGCTTATTTCACGCTGTCATCTTACCAGTATGAAAATGTAGAATTAAAGCTCATGACCTGACCACACTACAGAGTTAAATGTCAGGAAGAAAAGGCATTTATCACATGGCTGCTCAAAACTGCAATTTTAAGACTAGCTTTCCTTGTGAAAATCATCTGAGTGTATAAAATGTGCTTGCATCCTTTGAGGCATGCTCTGATTAACTACATGTTAACTATCAAAATATGCCTTCACGTTGTTGAGGTTCCTTTCTTCCACGTCGACACGGAACTGACCTGAGTACTTGTCCTGGTGACTCTTCCAGGCAATGATTTTACTTTTCCGTACATTATGGCTGCCTTAGTGAGTTACTCCACAAATTGTGGGTCTTACACATACCAGCCGGGAGACACTGGCTGCACCTTGTTTCCAAGAAACCCTCCTGTCTTACAAAGATTTCCAGTGTCATGGGAGACAAATCTTCTCGGACTAGGTTCTCTCTGCTTTCTATCCTGGACGCTTCTCGTGTTCGGTTGGGTGTTTGAGTTTCTCACTTAAACTTCTGATGGTCTAGAGGTGCATTGTATGTACAGCCACCCCAGGAAATGTAACGTTTTGGGGGCCTTTGACGGGGGTCTTTTAGAGAAGGTGGGCTGAACTCAGATCTAAGCCCTAGTCAGCCTGGGTCCAGAATAAAAGTTCTTCACACGGTGTTTAGCCTTGGGGGTGATCCTTCGGGGAGTCATAGATGGTTTAGTAAAATTGGACAGGCCATTAAACACACCGACTGCTTCCTAAAAGTTGGCTCCTGGCCCAGTGATGATTCTGTTGGGGATGAAAGGCTACTGATCCATTGCATTTCAATCAGCCTGCACTCCCTGAGTCAATAGCAGATGAAGGCCTTTTGGGGAATTTCATCGAAGCAGGAGTTCTTAACTTGAGCTTCATGATGGGATTGAGGCATTTATGAAACCACGTCCACATCTATTTTGCAGAATGTGCCGTTTTCTGGGGTAACGGGTATGTGACTGTTAAAGGAATACTAAATAACCCTGCTTCTCAAATAGGAATCCACTAACATGCATTTAAGGGGTGTGCAATGGTCATGAAAGTATTTTAAAATTGTATTTTTTTTGGCTATATTTGGATAATTTATTTGGCTAATAATTTTTCAAAACCCATAGACTTATTCATGCCCATCTGGATGACCTCACCACGTCCAGGATTACTCTTCAGTTTTAGCTTCTGTATTTGGTTTTTGAATGAACTGATGATGCTCGGTGATCATTTAAAGTGATCCTATTTAGCTTCTAATGCAGTGCTTTGCAGACTAGGCCAAGGCAGTCTCCTAAGCTGGCCTGTGGATCCTCAGGGTTTGAGAAAATCTGCTCTAGAGATTGGCTAAGTAGTCCAGTAGTTACTTTAAGAGTTTGCTACGCCACTCAACTTGCTGCTATTACTGCCACACAAATGTGGACAAGGTCTAGTTTTTGTCCTCAAGGAGTGTGTGTTCTAGTGGAGGCAGGAAGATGAGAAACCAGTGCTGGCAGCATTTGGAGGTTATGTCGGGGTACTAAGGAAAGCCAGAACAGGACTCTGAAGAGGAGCATCTACTTGGTTTGGGGGATGGAGATGTGGCGTGAGAGGCGGTCCTAACAGGGGCCGAGATGGGTGCAGGAAGCAGGGCAGGCCTGGGCACTCCAGGCAGGTGGGAAGAGGGCACAGGGCCACGGGGCCACTGAAGAGCCACGCATTCCCCTGGGATGAAACTGGGTCGTTTTGGGGTAGATTGGGAGGGAAGCGGAGGAAAGAGCCAAGGGCCTGACGATGAAGGATTTGCGGTGTCTGAAGTGGTGGAGATTGACGGATGATCCTAATTTAAACACAGGGCCTGCAGGATCGCGTCTGTAATTTAGGGAGACAAGTCAGACCAGTATTGGAGGATGGATGCTTGGGTCACATCGGGGCCATGAAGAAAGGGGTTAGAACTGGGGTTAAGAGGTTATTTATTTTAAAATATTTGCAAACATAACAACACAATACAAAATAGAAATACATGTTCTTGTGGGGAATGGGGAGATGGACGAGTGGGAGGTTGGGACGTGGTGTGAAATCAGCAAACGTGGGAAGGAGATCTATTAGGAACAACTGCTTCAGCCTGTCTTGATTTTGGGTCTTCTTTTGGGTCTCTCCGTCAAGATTAAATTCAGCTGTGATTGACAGCAGGCACAAAATAACAATTCCTTAAACGAGAGCATTTCCTCATGAACACAGACAGGTCTGTCCAGGGCTCTACCCTGGCTACATGCCACCATTGGAGACAGCTTCTAACTCTCTGTCACTCCACTGTCGCCCACACAGCTTCTGCCTGGTGGACGCGATGGCAACTCCAGCGTCATCCACCTCCATGTGCTCAGGGAGGAGGACAGAGAGCGGAGACACCACCTCCTCTCTGTAAGGACCCCTCCCTGGACTAGCACAACCCACTCACACTGACCTCCAAGAGCTAGCACTGAGCCAAATGGTCAGACTTACTGCCAGCAAGGTTGCAACACAGAGTCTTTATTCTGGATGGCTGTGTGCCCAGCTAAAATCTAGGGGCTGCATGACTGAGGAGGAAGTGGGCAATGAGGGACAGATAAGCAGTCTTTATCAGAGTCCCTTGGTAGCATTCACATTGAAAAAAGAGCAGGGCCTGTCCTTAGGTTGTAATGTTCATCTCCAGGTATTTCCATCACGTTGGCTGGAATTGCAGAATGGATCCCCCTTCCATCATATTTGCTAATGGGGTGTTCTTTACTCACTGGGTGATGGATTTATATTAATTTGATGTATTTTTTTCCTGTTTCTAATAAGTTTTTGTCAGTTCTCTCGGGTTTTCTCTGTATACAAGTCCATCATCAGAAATTAATTCCAAATATCATTTGTTATTTTACAGTTTTGTATATTTTTCCTGTATTTGCCTGATTTTGTTGGCTAATAACTCCAGAACAATTTCAATAATAATTGTGATGCTGATATCCTTGTTTTTCATTTTAAAAGAAATGCATCTAGTATTTCTCCACTAAGTATAATGTGCGTATGCTTATATATCTTTAGTTTTATATATTTGTCTTACATATTGAGATTTTTAAAATTTAAGAATGTTGAGTTTTATCAAATGCCTTATAGCATTTATAGAGATAATTATATGATTTTTTTCTCTTAATATGGCAAATTGTGTTAATATCCTAATAGTAAACAATTTCCTCATTTAGCTATGAACTTTACTTGATCAAGATGTATTATTCTTTTAATGTGTTGCTAGATTCTGTTCACTAATTTATTTAGGTTTTGCACTCAGTGTTCAGAATAGAAATGTATCTGGAATAGGTGTGTGTCTTGTGTCTTTACCAGGTTACTGGAATCAAGAATTTAGTCTTCCTGAAATGAATTTCTGACTTTTCTTTTTGTTTAAACTTTTCTGTTTATCAGCTTAAATAACATTGGAGTAATCTTTTCCTTACAAGTTTGGTAAACTTTTCCTGTGAAAATGTCTAGATCTGGAAGTCTTTTGGGGGTTAATAGATTGACAATGATGTTAATTGGTCTATTTCTATTTTGTGTCTCTTTTGAGATCCAGTTTGGTGATTTGTCTTTATATTTTGATGATTTATATTTATCCTTTTTTTGGAAAGTCAACCCTTCTACTCAGATATTCTAATTTATTTGGCTACGTCTGAGAAGAGGAGTCCCTTCTCAAGGTGTATTTTGAAAAAGGTACAAAACAGCATCAGGGAATCCCATTGCTCTGCGCCATGAGGGTCCCCTCCTGAATCCAGTCTTTACTATTTTTTGAAAAAAATGACGTTCTCCCACATTTCCAGTTAGTTTGATAATTCCATCAGCTTCATTCTTATAATAACTGACGTATAATAACTGAATCTTGATTTTACTTTGTTTCTGGTGATCTATATTTACAATTCCTCTATCCCGGATGATTCATCCTTTAAGTATTTTTACTGTCTACTGCAGATACCTGTCCTCCTTAGGTAATGTTTCCCGAAGTTCAGCCTATTGATTACTTCATCGAATGTAGCCTCCGGTCCTAGTTATAGAAGCATTTTGACATTTCTCTTCATCTTAGCCTGGCCTTTTAGCCATTGGAGGACATTGCCATTTAAAAACTGAAGAAAACCAGTTTTCTCTAAAGTAATAAAAGCTATGAGTAAGAAGCTACTAGTAGATTTAGCTACTAAGTCCCTGCGAGCAAGATGACAGAGAAGAGTGGGCGGTTCATGACTGAGCCTGTGCAGCAGGAGGGACTGGGCGAGGGGTCCCAACATAGGCTCAGAAAGCCCCCGTCTACAAGGAAAAGGTTGAAAGTCTGGGTGGTGAAAGGAACCCAAAGCAAATTATCAACGTCATCAAATTCAATAAAAATCAATAGGACAGATTAGGTGTCATGATCATTTAAAAAGTACTAAAAATCAAATGGAAAATGTAATTAATTATGCTTTAAATTATTAACCTCTAGGAGGAAAAACCTGAAACGTCCATATTTAGTAATAGTGCAGGAGGATGCTTCCAGATAACATTGCAGTAATAAGGCTCCAACAGGATTCATGGAGGGTGAAGCATCCCAGACTTCCAGAGCTTTCCTTGCCCCCTGACCTGTTTAGAAACAGAATACCTAAAACAGACCCTGCGGCTGAAGCAACAAAGTATAAATACTAAGCAAATAATACCGAATGGTTAAATAACTTTTAAAAAGTTAAACTGATATCTATGTACTAATGATTCTAAATTGCCCCGTCAGGAGTGGTTCTTAGGAAACGGCTCCTGTACGTGATGGCAAGTGACTGCACAGCAGGTACGGGCAACGCTGGGGTGGTTAGGAGAAGCCATGTTGCTGACCTCTCAGCTGTGTCACAATTAATTTCTTAGAACGTGCCAGGATCTGACCTGTGCCCTGGGGATAACACAGATTAAAAATGAACAGAGTTGTAGTATAATGTAGTATCCATGGTCTGGCATATCTGCTTTGTGAGAAGGTGAATTAGCTGATCTTAAGGTCAAGGAAAGAATGCGCTAGATGAGAAGAAGCAAAAGTACACGAGGTCAGGGACATACATTAACTCATTTAATCTGTATGAAGCTGCCAAGGAAACTGAGGCACAGAGAAGTTAAGAACTTTTCCAAGGTCACACAGCTAGTGAGAGAGAGCTAAGATTTGAATGCACACTCCTAACTGCTATGTTGCTGACTACCCTGGCCTTGCTACAGAGACGAAGGGTATAAAGGCATATGATAAGTACTCATTAATTTTAACTAGCATTTTTATAACCTCCATCTGAAGAAGTTGTCCTGGATGTGGACAGCTTGAGTTTCTCTTCCTGGTGCTAACAATTATCTTTACAAAGGAACTGATTCTACCTCTCCAATTTCTACCCCTTGAGTTTGCCTTCGCTCTCTAAGTCATCAGGTAGTTCAGGCTGCTATTATTCCTGACCAGGCTTACTGCGGCAGCCTTTAACTCTTCTTCCTGCTTCCGGTCTTGCCCCTTCCCACTCTTTTTCTTCAGGGCAATCGGTCATCTTGCTAAAATGCCAACCTGATTTCATTTGTCTCATTCATCAAGCTCCAGCAGTCAATCAGTTTATGGGATGAATGCACGAAGGAATGAATGAGATATAAGACTTCATTGGCTATAACCCTCTCTGGCAGGTAGTACTTAGGTAACCGCCACCACGTTAGACTGTCTCCCTTCTCTCCCCACCCCCGCACTTCCTTTCCTGACAATTGCGTCTTCCAAGCAATTAATTCTTTCAGTGTTTCACTCAATCCGTCAGTTGATGTTGTGGGACTTAAAAGGTCACATGAAGAGTAGCGTTAAGTTGTGTGATTTAACTGGGCAAGTGCACTTTATACCCTTCATTTTCAAGTTGCTCTCAAATTTTAAGTAAATGATTATAATTAATACGGGTCTCGATCACCTATAGCTAAATGGAGGCTATTTTTTTCTCTGAATGTTGTCGCTTGTCTAACATCTGTAACCTTGCACCATAGCCGTCGTCGTTGTCACCTCAGCACCATTTTCATTAGTCGGCCATCACTGGACTCTGGAACCCTTGCCACCGTGCCCCTTCCCTCACCGTTATGAATGCAACTGTGCCCCACCCCCACCCATTTATATGTTGAAACCCTAACCCCCAGTGGGACTGGATTTGGAGCGGGGGCCTTTAGGGAGCTCCTGAAGGTGAACTGAGGTCATATGGGTGAGCCCTGAGCTGACAGGACTGTGGTCTTACAAGGAGAAGAAAAGAGACTCCAGTTCTCTCTCCACCTGAACCCAGAGGAAAGGCCATGTGAGCACCCAGTGAGAAGGCAGCTGTCTACAAGTCGTCCCGAGACCAACCTGGCACTTGGATCTGGGACTTCCAGCCCCCAGAGCTGTGAGAAAATAAATGTCCGTTATTTAAGCCCACGTTATAGTGGTCTGAGCTGATTACAGCACTCGCATTGCCGGGAGGCTCAGTCATTCCAGCACCTCCCGTTTCTTCTCTTCTTCCTAGAAACCCCGGTGGGGCTGCATTTTACCTGGAGCCTAGCACCTTCATCACTGGACTTGAAGGGAAGAGACTGGGCAAGACGTGGTGATGACACAGGACAAGACAGAATAATGACTCTTGGGTTTCCAGCACCTGGAAGTCTTGGGATTTCTTACCAAGATTGAAGAGGGAATGAGTGTCCATTAAGGAAGGAAAGTGATGGAAAATGGGAAATACCGCGGGGGCCCCCAAACTGTATACACATGACTTGTATTCATCTTTTGTTATTGGTATACATTGAGTATTACAATTTTACTACAGTTTGTTTCCTTTCTTAAAATGTGTATACAATTTTGGGGGCACCCTCTGTAGTTGTTTAGTCTGGAGACCTGGGCAAGGGGTCCTCCACCCGTGGACAGGCTGCTCTGACGTCGGCTTTCCGAGACTAGGCTCAGCATCCATGGTCCAGGGGAGGTCTCGTGAGTAAAGCACCAGCTGCTACTCTTCTTTCTGGAAATTTCTTCTGACTACCTGTAAACACACACAGGTTGACCTTCAGTACCAGGCTTGAGCATAAGACAATAGCAGCCATAACCTCTCTTTAACAGTGTTTGGCTCATAATATTACAGCTGAGAGGCAAAGGGAACATTGTTTTGTACAACTAGGTTTCATTCACAAATATAAAATATGTCTGTTTTCACCCAGGGAGGGATTGAGAAAACAGGAAGTCACTGACCGGAGACGAAGGAGTTGATGGAAAAGGAAACACACAGTGAACCCCAGAGGCTCGAGGTGAGGGTCAGGACGTAGACTCGCCCTGCTGCAACATTCTGTCCCAGCCCCTGCACTTAAATTCATCGGGGCAGAAACAAATAAAACTGCTGTAATAAGTATTTCCTGTCCTTCTTGGTCAGACATCATTTTAGCAAGAACTGCAGTCAGTTACTGGTGGGAGAAGAAAGAAACAGAAGTGGCCACATTTCATTCATTCTTCACGTTGTCCTGGGTTTCGTCAGTGGTTCCCCCAGCCTGGCAGCCCTGGGCCTCCACGCTCAGGACATTCCAGGCTTTGAGATCACCTACCGTCCATGCCCCGTCGGAGGCACAGCTGCCCAGAGTCCCTTCCGTGCATCAGGATCACGCTCGCTTCTATCCTCAGTCCCCTCTCACCTCCGTCCTTGCTTCGTCCTAAATCTGTTGGCTCAGATTTAAAACACCGCACCACCGGCTACAAGGACACGTCAGCCAGGTCCTGCATCGTGTATGTTTTAATGGAACGGTGAGGCAGTGGGAGCTTATCAGGGAAAAGTGGACGTGGGAGCATCTGGGATCCTGTAAACCTCGATGGGTAAAGAATCAGTTATGCCTCTTTCTCCAGAGCTCTAGGCACTCAGGGCTGTTTCTGGTTTTTTATACCCAAACCCCTAGGGGCTTCAGTTACTCACCATGGGCTCTGGTTCTGGATTAGGCTGCCAGCTGACGTAGTGATGTGGGAGCCAGGGAACATTCCAGAGCCCATGACGCTGATGTGTCTCCCCCGGACTCTGCTTTGGGTTCTCTCCAGTCGGGCCCAGCATGGGTAGCACCTGTGTGGGTGTAATGGGAGCCCAGGTGGCCACGGCCTCACATCCCTGGGCTGATTCCTCCCCAGCGAGCACTGACCAGCTGCCACCCACTGAACTATGTGGTGTTGCCCACCCAGACGTCTGCCTGCAGGACTGCAAGAACTTTTGGTTTCTGTTACCAGAAAGCAAAGCCAGCATTTCTTTTTTTCTCTTGACATAATTTCCCAGTCAGGTTTAAGCTTATTTGTGATCCCGAGTTTTGCATAAAAATAGCACACTTGCTAGTGGTCAGCCAACTCTTTCATAAAGCAGTCAGGCTGCAGAGGGCAGCTTCTTGGTGGCTGGTGACTCAGTCTGGCAGAGCAAGTGTCTCTCCAGGAGGCAGGGCACAACGTGGAGCGGCAAGGGGCAGGAAGTGGTGGTGGTGTGTTATGGAAATGGTGCTGCACTCCATGCCAGACGGGGCACGCTCCACGGTTCATGGCAGCGGACCAAGGGTGGAAATGTGCTTTCCCACCAGGGTGGCTAGGGCGCCGGACACCAGTGGGGGTCAGACAGGGGCTGCACTAGGCAGCCAGAGCGGGCCGCGGTGGGGTTCAGCTACGGAACGATGATAAGACCGTGATGGGCTGGCCTACAGCGTTCCTGCTGCGCAGAGACAACCGTTGCCACTTCTTTTACTCAGTTAATATTACATGAGCACTTACTAGGTACGGCATGGCATCAGGCGTAGGCACAAATATACACGTAATACATTCCCTGAAAGATTCAGAGCTGGATTTAGATAGAACAGCGCATTAGGAAGTTTCCAACCTGTGAAGATTACTTTTCCTGATTGCAAAAGATATATGTGCACTCTGAAAAATATATTTGCTCTGTAAGAGAGTCAAACAATTCACCATGTAGAAAATGAAAACGTGGAACCACCCCTATAATCCCTCCCTCCAGATATAGCCACAGGTAACAGATTATATCTTTAACATCTCTTGAATATGCTTTGAAACAACTGTTTTGGAGTTTTTGAAAAAAATTAAAGAGAGCATTACAAAATCAGAGGACATGAAAGTATTGGTGTTCTGGTTAAAGAAAACAATCTCTAAAACCTTCCTCAAGTTTACGTTACTATGTCACTCGAAATGATCTTCTTTCGATGTTCTTGGTTCACTCCTAGATGCGACCTGCATTGAGAGCAGCTCCCCAGAGAGCAGGCCTGGGACCTGTAGTCCTGCCGGAGGGACTCAGCCAAGCTGTGTCCACGAGCCTGTGCTGGGATCATCACCTTTGCGATTGCTCGTCCAGGTAAAGCCCCACAGTACGTGTTCCTTCTGAAACACAACTCTCCCAGGACTCTCAAGCATAAAATCGAAGAGCTGATTTCTCTTGACCAGTAAAGCACATGCCTGATGGGATGGCATCAGTTTTCTGAAAGTCTGAGCGATGGTTTGTGATGCTGGACTCCAAGTGCTGACACACTTATCTGAAGAGGCAGTAAGTCCCCTTATCCATGGAGCTGACTAAAAACGATACAAAGATGCAGTGAGTGTGTTTGGGGACTTTCCCCCACTAAAGACGCCACCTAAAGAATTATGAGCAGGACATGTCACAGGAGATCAGATTTGGAAGAGCTCTGTACACCACTTTTCTCTGTTCCATCTTCCCAGAATGCTTTTCCTCTCAATTTGCCCACCAAAATCGTATCCATTCTTTAAAACTGAGCTTAAGTCTCATCTGCGGCATAAGGACTTTGGTAAGAATAGTTTTCTGTTGTTCTTTTTATTTATACTTCGTTTCATGTCACTTTAAGTATAGTGAGTTGTCATTAGCCATTTCCTTCACTTGCTAGTGAACTTCTTAAAAGCAAGAGTTATTTATCTCTATAGACGGTGAGTGGTTAGTTCAGTTATGTATACGTAGATGTCCAATAAGTGTACTGATTGGATATATACAGCGGTCCCTACAGGAGTTAGACTCATTCTGTTGTTGGATGCAGTAGGTGAACCCTTCCACGGAAGCAATCTTTATAGCACTGGAGTCTCCAGAAAACAGGAAATACACGGTCCGCATTGCCCAATGTGTGCTGCCTTCATTTACACTAGCTTCTCTACACTGCTGTGGGACAGAGCACATCTTTTCTACTTTAGTATCGTCTTTACCTTTCTCATGACTAATGATCCATTGGTCAGGATAAATGTCAGGTGTCTTTTTCTTTGTTCTTTCTCCTTCCAGTTGTGCCATAGGGCACTCCAATTTGGCTTGCTGAGGCCAAGATTAATACTCCTAACGATAGGTCTCTTACCCCTGGAGAAATACTTCTTTGAGCAAGGATCATACTTCTTTGTAGCTTTGGTACAATTCTGTAACACCTGGGAATCTGTTTTTCTTATTGGAAAAAAACATGGTCAAGGGATCCAGTTCTGAGCTCCATATTTAATGACTAAATAAGATACTAATTTGAAACATCAGCAGTTCCAAACCTGACATTTTACATCTGAGGCACCTGAGGTCCAACCTGACGTGAAATGACAGGCCACTGATTTGCAGGGCAGCCCAGCAAAGCACCTTCCATCAAGGTGCAAAGTTCTCCCTTCGGAAGATAACCAAGCTGATGTATTTCCGTCTTCCACTCTTTACTCCAATCTGCTTATCAGGTAACCATCAGTTTTTATCATTGTTTCTTCATGTAACAAGAGAACTAGTACTCATGGTCAAGCCCTGTGACTCATTTCCTTACTTTCAAGCAAAGGTCACTGCAGTTCCCATTCAGAGTTCTGCCAAGTGCTTCCCTTGGGGATGGGGGTGCAGCCTTCGTCCTCTTGACCCAGCAGAGGGAAGCTCCATGGTGGGGCTACGAGTCATTAATTCCCTAATGTCTTTTCCAAGTGCAGATAAAGCTCACAGTGGATTAAATGATGGGGCAAGGTGTGGGATGAAGGCTGGCACTGCTCTTGGAAAAACACACATTTCCTTTTCGAAAGTAAAATATTTATTTTGATTGGCTCACAAAAAATAGTAGAGGTGATTGTAACTCACAGAAGGGCAGTGCACTTTGGAGAACTGGCCTAGTACAAAAAAAGGGAAAAAAAGTCAATAGAGGTGGGAAAATTTTACATCAACCCTGTTTGTGGCTTAGAACCATTTTATAGGATTATAAAATTTGCTGGACTTAGTAGCTCTGTGGAGTCATTGAGAATCACAGAATTTCAGACGTGGAAGGTACTTTACCAAATAGCTGATTTGACCCCTTTATATTGCAGATGAAATAATAATAATAATAATAATAATAATAATAATAATAATAATACTAAGGCCAAAGTGTTTAGAGACAGGTCCCCAATTCTCGTGTAATCTCCAATTGAGAAGTTTAGGTGAGTCACAAATCCTGATGCCATTGACCTCCAGAATTATGGAAACACAGTGAAGAAACTGCAGCTGGCTGACTGACTGTCGCCTACGCTGTGGCTGCGGGTTTGGCCCACGGTCCTGGTCCCGGGGTACCCAGCTGGGAGGGGGTGGCCCACCTTAGGTGCTGTGTGCTCCGGAGGCTCATCACATGTGTCAGGGCTTCTAGCTAGTGGGGGTTCAGGCTCCGCAGATCGCTCTGCATCTCTCCATCAAACGTTCCGGTTAGTTCCGGGGTTCCCGGGGCTCTGACGCTGCTTTGGCTGTGGTACCTAATGGAGGTGCTTCAGATGAACTCTTCTACAACATCGTGGTGCTACTCTTGGGCTTCAAATCTTTAAAAGCCCTCATTGCCGAGACCGATGTTTTAAAATGGAGGTTTTATTATTCAGGCACGGTGACATCAACATATCAGCCGGCGTCTTTGGAGAGGTGTTTTGTTCCTCACAGTTCCCAAGAGGAGGGGTTAGGCCATGCCACACAGGCCACACAGGACCGCAGTGGGTGGGTCAGGAGGCAAAGGATGGAAGAGTATGGGCAGCAGCCTTTATCGTGCTTCCCTCAGGAAAGGGAAGGCAAGGCAGCATAAGCAGGCTTAGAACTGGCTCGTTTACATAATTGCAGGGGTCTCTGGGGCGCAGAGGCTGCCCCTCGCTTCTGGGTACAGGCCCTGGGACGACTAGGCTGGAGGGATACTGTATCACCTCCTGGAGTGTGGGGCGGGGTGGGTGTGTGGACTCTGGCTCCGTGTGTGTGTGTGTGTGTGTGTGTGTGTGTGTGTGTGTGTGTGTGTGTAGGAAAGGTGAGCTCCCAGGTGGGCAGTTTCCTGTCATTAAGAATTGGCCAACCCTGGAGGTCAGCGAGGCCCCAGATGCCAGAGCATCAAGAATTCAGAAACAACTGGCATTTGCAGAAGTGTGCCCCTTGGAACTGTTGTCCTGGGAGAGGAGGGTTGGGTCGCCCATTGTGGGGACCACTGCAGGTGGCCCTTTAGTGTCAGCACATTCACAGGTTAAGCACTAATCTAACTGGGGGCCTCCTGCTTTAAAGAAACCTGGTAGTCTTACCTAACACTGCTTTGCAGCCTGGGTTAACCGCAAACTCCTTTTGAAAAACATACCATGTAGTTTTAAAGACATGTTGAATATGGGGTTTTAGACATAGAATCCGCGCCGGCTTTGACCGTAATCAGACACTCAGCTTCTCTCCTAGGGGTGCTGGTAAGAACCACTCATGGCAGGCAGGCTGGTTGATTAGGGCCAACATAACGAGCTTTCCTCACGCCTGCCCCGAAGCTCTGCTCAAACCTGTTTCCCCGCTGTTCAGAACTGTACCCGAACTCCGTACCTAATCCAAGTCTTTCCAGCACGTTCACACCCTCTCTGTGAAGTCCTTGCCAGCTTCCCAAACCCACAAATACATGTCGTGTACCACCTGTGGACACTCTTCTAAGCCTTTCCAAACATCACCTAACGTAATCATCCCCATAGCCCTACAGGCAAGCACTGTATCCCCATTTTAAGATGAGGAAGTGGAGAGAGAGAGATGCTAAGTGATTTGTCTAAGTCACAAAATAAACGATGTTCGTTCAGGTTGTCATTGGCAAGTAATGCTATTTGGATGAATGAACATGTCCGTGGGGTTCTGGCACCTTCTAATAGACGCACATGCGTGTGTGTATGTGTGATATGTGCTTTAAATCCTATGGAAGCGCTCTCTCTCTCTCTCTCTCTCTTTCCATCTCTCTCTCTTTCTCTCTTCCTCTCTCTCTCTCAGCGTTCTGGAACTTAGGACGCTACTCATACAGAATTTATTCAGAATAAGTCAAATGGAATATTAAAATTTACTTGGGCTCAGTGAGGTATCTTCTGAGTCCTTTCACTGAGAGTTTAATCAGTAAACACACATGCAGGGAAAATTTTAAACCACTCAAATGGACGCTGCGTAGCACTAGCTGTTATACGTGCACGATATACTATTACTAATTCCTTCTCACGCATTAACGACAATGAGAATTTTCAGAGCTATACAGGTCAGGGTTCAACCAGGGAAGCAGAACCAGCAGGAGAAACATATTAAGAGAATTATTGCAAGGTTATGCAATTGTACAGATGGTGAGTCCGCTGGGAATTCTGGAATGCACTGAAGCTACTATTCCAGCTAGAATTTCTTCTTCAGGAAAGCCTCAATTCTCCTGCTAAGGTCTTCCAACTGACTGCATCAGGTTCCCTCAGATTAAGTAAAATAATCTCCTTTAACTAAAGTGACTATGGACTGGACTCACAAAACACCTTCACAGCAACACAGATGAGTGTGGGATTGAACACGGGGGACTGTAGCCCTACCAAGCTCACACGTCAGAAGATAGTCACAAGCACCTTTACTAATCGTCATGTTATTAGTCTCTTTTATGTTTCTATTTGTATGTGAAAAGAAAAACATAATTTATTTAGAAATGTTTTATTGAATGAATGTTTTAATCATTTAAATGGGCTTTTTTCTTCAATTGGTCTAAAGCCATGTGACACCATTTATTTCCTTGCTTTTCTGTCATCCTCTGATCCCTTTCTGTTTATGCTTGACTCTTTCTCCCTCCAAGGTCCTGAAAATGTATTGTTTTCTTTTATTTTTATTTAAACATTTTATTTCGGTTTTATTGAGATATAATTGGCTTACAACATTGTATTCCTTTTAAAAGTACTGCATAATGATTTGATATATGTATATATGTTGTGAAACGGTCATTTTCAAAGACCTCCTTTCCGTCACCGTCTTTCCAGGGTGGTCTGTGGACTAGGTTTGGAAAACTTACTGTGACTTTGCTGCTCGGCCAGGTGGCTGGCTTTTCACAGCGAGAGGCCCTTCACCAAATGTGCTGTCCTTCCACAGCTCGTAAACACCGAGTCTGTTCAAAGTCCTTTCCAAGCACTAAGCCAGCTTGTTAGGTAGCTTCCTGTGGATGTAAGTGTATTTTATTATCATCTTGTTATGGAGGAAGACACCAGGATGCAGCCCCCGCTCTAGAATGGATGCGGTGTTCCTGAGGCCTGGCCCGCCGCTGCCCGGCTCCGATCCAACGGGCTGATGCTGAGCACTGCACTCTTCTTTCTCAGTGAGCGCCAGCACGCAACCTAGGTGAGATGCCTCAGAAAGTCTCTGATTTTCTTCCTGTTTTTTTTCCTCTCGAGTCCCTGGCAATGGCAGGAAAACAAATTTCATTTGCCGGCAGCGATATATTCCTCACTGGCTTTTAGAAGAGTCCAGGAAAATGCCCTCTGGGGCAAAGGGTGACAGTTGCTGCCTGTCAGCGGGAGGCAGAGGCGTGCTCCATCACCAGAGTGACCACTGTGTTCCGAGCTGCGGTGCCCGTGCCGGGGGCGGGACGTGACCAGCTCTGAGGACGGTATTTTCTGCGCATCTCCACCTGCATACTGGCCGGGGCCATCTGGTAGACCTGTGTGTGCCGTTGTCCCGTCCACAGGAAGAACGATGTCTTGTCAATAAGTCAGGCTCAGTGAAGAGCTCCCGTTTCAGAGACGCTGACTGCACACGGAGCCAGCATAGCAGGCCCCTTCCTTTCCCTGTGTTTTGTTCCCATCCTCCTTCCCCTTCCTGCCTCACCTGTGAGTCCTCCGAGGGCTGGTCTACGTCTTTGTCCAAGTGCATCCTACTTCCCAGAGGAGAGCTCAGGACGGAGCAGGTGCCCAGCAAAGGCTGGTTCCATAACTGAGGTTTTCTAGGTTCTCCTAAAGGAATAGATAGTTTAAGAAGTTTCTTAGGACCTAAAGCTACTAGGAACAAGAATGTAGAAAAGGTGGCTCAGGTGAAGTGCCCGTAATGGAAGGGTGTTTCTGACTTGTATCAGGATTCAGGTGTGGACCAAGTACCTAGGAACGACATTCGTGTTACAAGAGGACGCCTCCTCTCCTTCGGTGAGTGGACTCTGGTGTCATTACAGTGAATGATTTAGCACTGAGAGAAGGACCATACATACTCCTGCTTTTTAATTTAAAGCGTGTCACTTGGGTGAATGATAACCTCAAACTAGTGGGTAGGACTAAGAATGAGGACTCAGGATTGAGGAAATGTTGTTGAGAAAAGGGTTGCTGGAAGGTGGCGTGAGGAATATTTGTGAGATTGAATTTTTAAAAAAGTTACTCTGTTTAATTCTAATCTGAACAGTGAATCAGCATCTAAATAATTTGCTCAAATCAACCCTCAGTCAAATAGGGTTATGTTCACAGACTTAGAGTGGGTCCCAAATTACAGCTCAGAGGCTTTCACCTGTGTGCTTATGGCTGGAGTGAGGGAGACAGAGGAGGCAGTTTGCCTTCTCCAGAACCTTTATCGTGGGTGGTACCTCGAGAGTGTGGGTGATGTCTGAATGTCAAAGTGAAACTCTTGCCTAGAGCCACTTAGTTCCTAAATTGTAAACAGCTGATATTATTGCTGCTTTTATTTGTTTTAATGGACAGATCAAATACTCATTAGGCTTTATCTACTATACCTGTGTATGTGCTCACGTCTTTGGCTAAACTAATATTTATATTAGTTTATATTTGGCTAAACTAATTTGGGTAAACTAATATTTATCACTCACTGCTCTGAACATGACATGTTCTGAAAACCCTCTGTGAGGACGTCCCTATCATTCTCTCGTTTTAAGATAAGGAAGTGAGAGTGGGGGTGGGGGTGGGGTGGGGTGGTGACCCTGTGACTCTGTGGGGAGCCAGGATGCCCCGGGCCACCTGACTCCTGCGGCCACACGCAACCACTGAGTATGCAGCTGGCTGCCGTGCACATAGGGTCCACATGTAGCCTGTCAAAATATGGTCTTTCAGAGAAAGTATGAAAATCAGTGTTGGTGACATTCAGATACTGGTAGGATACCATCCACAAACAGAATTGGGGCATGCCGGGCTTAGCTCAGCTTTTCAAACCTACCCACAGGAATGGTCAAAATGTGGGGTGGCCTCTGAAACACAACCTCTAAAACCAGAGAAACAGGGCTCCTCCCCAGCCTGGGACGAGGCACCCTGATGACGCTGAGGGTCAGGAACCCAGACTGTCCCTGGTCCCCGGTTGCAGCCTGACTTTCTGCCTCCTCTGACTTCCGCAAAATGCTTGCCTCTAGTTGGGATGGAGGCATTTTGGAGTCTTGATATTTGTTCAATTTTTCCTAGAATTGTGCACAATATTCTTTTATTTGTTTTAACACTGGGATGCATTCTAAATGAGAAGACTCAATTTTTTTTTCTTTTTTTTTTTTTTGTGTTTTTGTCCCCCCCCCCATCCCCTTTAGGTGAATAAATATGGGCAGAAAGAGATGAGAGAATATAAAATCTAGAAACAAGCGTGGCTATATTAACCATGCGTAAGGTAACAAACAGAGCGCCTTGTGTTCTCCTTGTGTTCTCACCAGTCTGTGCAGCGCACTGCGTAGGACTTAGGGTTTTGTCCAGAACAACAATAAACAAAGGGTGGTGAATAGTCACGACTAATATAATTATAAGAACAGCTTCTAAAACAAGGGTTGGGTATAACATGCTGGACGAAATTTCTGATAAATCCAGACATCAGGCCACAGGGTTTCTCTATCAGTTTAGAAATACAGTTGTGACCATCCATTCTGTGAAGGAGGGTCGCTCAGGGACACACGCGTAGAGATGTAAGGACACAAAGGACATGTGCTGCAAGAGGAAGAATCACCTGGAGAGGGTTTGGCACTCAAAATCAATCAGACTGGAGTCCGGGAACTGCTACGACGATCTCCCCACCACCTGTATCAAATGATCTCACTGTCTGAGTGACAGTGGGCACAGAAATTGTGTCACACCCAGGGGTGCGGATAGAGCTCTCTCAGGATGCCACAGTGTAGGAGCAGCGTGGGGCTTTGATATGTTGTGACCATGAGATGGAAGGAGAGTCGAGTCCAGGGCTTTCATTCAGAGTGAAGGTACCTCCCACAAAGTCTCGTTGCCAAGGTTGCTGCATACTGAGCAAGAAGATGCCTTGTACACAGGAAGACCACCGAGTGGCCAACATAAGTATGAAATGACATTCAACCTCAATGGAAACCAAAGAAAGGCAAATAAAACTGGAAAGTAATTTTCCACTTGGCAGAGATTAGAAAGGAAAGATAACGGTCTCTGTCTGTGAGGGCATCGGGAAACGTCGCCCCCCCCTGCGTGGAGAAAGTATAAACTGCTGCGAAACTCATTCATTGCCTTCTCAGAAATATTAATATAAAAAATACATCTTACTGCTCAGGAACTGCAAATTACAGCAATGTAAATATCTTTATAGTAGGAAATTGGTACAGAGACTTATGGCATATCAATACAATAATATGCACTGTAGCAATTAAAAAGGAACGCACAGATAGAAAAAATATTTCAAGAGTAGAAGGATACTCAGAGTATATTTGTGTTAGGCAGAATAATGCCCCCTCCCCCAGAGGTGTACACACCTGTCTCTGGAACCTGTGAATATGTTTGCATGGAAAGGGGAAATTTAGGTTGCAGGTGGAACTAAGCTTGCTAATGAATTGACCATGAGGTGGGGAGATTTTCCTGGATTATCTGTGTGGGCCCAGTGTCTTTATGCATGAAAGAAGGAGTTGGGAGTCCAAACGTGGGGATGTAATGTGAAGAAAAACTCAGTCAACCATTGATGGTTTAAAAAGTGGCCACCAGCCAAGGACCATAGCAGCTTCTAGCAGCTGCACAAGGTCAGAAAATAGATTCTCTCCTAAGGCCTCCAGAAAGGAACATGGCTGTGCTCACACCTTGATTTCAAACCAGTGAGATCTGTTTCTGACTTCTGACTTCAAGAACTGTTAACATAATAAATTTGTGTTGTTCAATGTCATCAAGTTTGTGGTAATTTGTTACAGCAACAATAGGAATTTTTTTTTTAATGGTATAAGCAGGGTTTTTACTTTCTTTTAAGATTTTATTGGGGAAGGGGAACAGGACTTTTTTGGGGAAAACAGTGTGTACTTCCGGCACTTTTCCAAGTCAAGTTGTTGTCCTTTCAATCTTGGTTGCGGAGGGCGCAGCTCGCTGGCCCATGTGGGAATTGAACTGGCAGCCCCGTTGCCCAGAGCTCCTGCTCTAACCAACTGAGCCACCCGTCTGCCCCAACAATAGGAAATTAGTACAACATTGTTAAGTAAAAAATGTCTCGTTTTGTAACACATGAACTGAAGGGTGAATTCAAACACACACTCATACACACACACTCACATACACACCAGAACAGGCTGTTATACAAAACAGCTAAATTAATCGTGTTTCTATCCCGGATGTGGTAATGTTACAATTGATTTACATTGTTTTTCTTTATTTTGTTACCTGTGTTTTCTGCAGTACAAATGTATCGCTTTGTAAAAAGGAAAAGCTGTTATTTAAAACTGTTGTAGCGAGCCGTCAATTGGCGTAGCTGCAAGCTTTGTTGTAAATTTGAGGTATGGATCCTTCATGGAAAAGCTGCAGTTTGTCACTTGTTTTAAGGTGTTGACTTGGGGGAGTCTTCTTTCTTGTGGGATATTGTTTTCCCCAAATCATAGACAACGGGTCATTGATGGTCATGTAGAAGCCCAAATAAATATCTTTCACTGAAGGGTGTTGTCTGGTGAGCACATGGCGTGTCAGCACACTGCAGGGACACACTTTTCACTATTCTGAGTGTAATCCCAACATTTTGATAAGGTTTCAATTCATTCTTTAAATGTTTGTTTCATTCTTCTTGTGCGCTGACCCCCTCACCCCCGTCCACTTGTTACAATGTTGCCACGGGACAGTGGCGATTATAAATACCGGTAGGAGTATTGAAAACAGGGGTTATGCTTCTTTTCCACGAAAAAGCAGGACAGAAAAGTCCATATACCTCTAATGATCACTTTATAAAACGGAAACGTCAGAAGATTCTCCTAATTTTGGTCACACCTGTCGATATAATTTTCATGTGTGCAGCCCACAGGGGCATTGTGGTGTTCTCTGACATCCGAGCAAAAACAATCAACGTGCACAGGAAGAACAGTAGAGGTTGACTTAGAGGGTATTAATCATATTAATATCAGCTAATATTAATGATGAATATCAGCTAAGATATATTGAATGCTTATTACTTTTTAATGCCTCTATCAAATTCATGGTAGGTGCTGTTATAATCTCAATGTTGGAAACTGAGGCTGATCGAAGTCCCTTGCTCAGTGTCACACAGATGATCACTGCAGGAGCAGATTAAAGTCTTCCGATTCTGAAAGTGACACTGTTAATCACAGTTATTTTGTTTTTAATTTTTAACGATTATGTTACTTTTATAATTGCACCATATAAATAATCCTACAACCCCCTGCTCACTCCATAATCTAAGGTGGGACACTACTCCTGGGGTGTGGGAGGGAGGGAGGCAGGAGGAGAAGAGAATATATGTCACTGTGAGCAGACATACAGAGAAATAAAAAATAGATTAAGAGAAAATACCATAGCGTTCCTTCAACCATTACAGTTTTTGAAATGTCACAGTTACATCTCAGGGAATTGTCTTGATTTGAATGACTGGGTGTAGAAAGAACAGTGACTCCATTCTGAAGGAGGCAGTGGTCAGGAAAACTGTCTTTCCCTTTGTTTTTTGGCTGCAGGGATACCGTAGAAAGGGGATCTGAAAAACACAGAAAGCAGTGCCCTAGAGTGGACTGTGCTAATGATTCTGCTCTTGCCAGGCGTCCCTAAGAGAAATGAGTCTCAGCCCATCAACAAGGTGATGCCCCAGCTTCTTTCAGAGAGGCGCCTGTTCTCAAAAGGCCAGAGTACCGGTTTTATAAAAGATAAACGATAAGGTATTTGGTAGAAGCACAGAAACATCATGAAGTAGCCTTGTTTGTTTGCTGGCTTTGCTTGTGTGGTTCAGTGTCTGAATGGTTTTTGATATTTGGAGAGCAAATCGCCATTACTGTAGCAGTAACACTGTTAATGAGAAGAAAAGCACCCAAAGTGAGCAAAATGGTAGGGAGGAAAGGCTGGAAACTGTAAGAGGCGAATTAGGTAAGCATGGAAGATTCCACGGGCTTGCAGAGAGCTGAGCAGGGTAATGAATTATATGAGAGAGATTTAGTAACAGCTTGGGAACAAGGCTGGTAAGGGCTTGTCAAAAGTAACTCCTCCTTGGACTGCCGGATGGCTCAGTTGGTTAGATAGAGCATGAGCACTTAACAAGGTTGCCGGTTCAATTCCTGCATGGGATGGTAGAGCTGAGTATTCCCCAATAAAAAAAAAAAAAAAGTAACTCCTCCAAATACCATCGTAGAACCAAAGGAGGGAACATCTTTGTGTTGTTCGATTTTTAAAAATTATGAAATATTTCATAATTATAGAAAATTCCAGAGTAGAACACACCCAGCACGTATACATGTACCGCTTATCCCTATCAAAGCTCGACCCTTGCCAGTGTTTCCTTCAGGTGGATTAACATGAGGACGCATTGTGGATAGTCTTCGTCTCCTGTTCCCATCCTGCCTCTCTCCATTCCCAGAGAAGAGTGTGGTCTTGATCATTTCCATGAGTGATTTCTATTTTTAAAAAATCACTTTGTCCCATAGGTATGCTTCTATAAATTCCTTAATCATACTTGAAGAGAGATGAATGGTGGCCGCCCAAAAGATATGTCCACGTCCTAACCCCCGGAACCTGTGAAATGTAGCCGTATCTGGGAAAAGGGTCTCTGTGGATATAATTAAGTTAAAGATCTCAAGAAGAGATGATTCTGGATTTATCTAACAGGCCCCAGACCCAATGGCAAGTGTCTTTATAGGAGAGAGAAGAGAAGGTCATGTGCAGATGGAGGCAGAGATTGGAGAGACGCAGCTACCAGCCAAGGAATTCCGCAGCCACCAGGAGCTGGAAAAGCGAGGAAGGATCCCCCTTAGAGCCTTTGGAGGACGTGCAGCCCTTCAACATCTTGATTTCAGACTTCCAGCCTCCAGAACTGTGAGAGAACAAATTTTTGTTGTCGTAAGCCACCGAGTTTGTGCTAATTTGTTATGGTGGCCCTAGGAAACTAATGCCATATTGTTTTTCATCTTTCAAACTTATGGAAGGGGATCTTACTGTACAAAACATTCTACAACCTACTTTTTCTTATTATTTGATATTTACCCATGATGCTATACATGCATTTTTCTTTCATTCATTTTCTTTGCTCCGCAGAGTTCCTTTATATAACTTTATTACTATCTAGCTGTGTGATCTTGGGTTTATATCTTTGTGTCTCAATATCCTCATCTATAAAATCGGAAAAATAGTCACTAGGAAGAGTGAAATTACCACAAAACAAACAAGAAAAAAACTACCTACCTCATGAGGTTGTTTTGAGAATTAAATGAGTTCATATTTGTAAAGTCCTTCCATTACAATACTCCGGAAGCATAGTAATTACCCTGTGTTAATTAGAAAATACATTTATTGATTCAATTGCCGAAAGACTTATAGGATGGTTCTACTTTGTCATCATTCTAAGTGATGGGTTGTAAAGACTCCTGCATGTGCCTTCTGCTTTGCGTGGGGAAGAATTTCTCAGTGGTCTATACCTAGAAGTGCGATTGCTGAATTTTGGGTAGACACACCTTTAAGTTTTCTAGACCCAGTCCCATTGTTCTCTAGAATGTTTGTAACAATTTATTTCCCCACTGTCTGCATCCGCTCATTTTTATTAGAGTAAATTTTTGCTTTATCTGATGGCTGTGAAATCATTTAATTTCATTATTTGGTGGAATTTCACTTTTTAGTTTACTAGTGAGACTGAGCGTCTTATGAAATGTTTATTGGCCATCGGTGTGTCCCCTCTGTGAACTGTGTCCGCACCCTCTGTCTTTCTATTGGATAGTTTATCTTTTTCTTAATTTATCACTTTTGGTGGATTCTGAATGCTTACATTTTCTTTGTAGTAAATATTGCATATGTTTATCAGTTTGTGTCTTATCTTTTCACTTTGTGTATAGTGTCTTTTGTGTAGTGAAACTTAAAAAAAATTCATGTAGTCAAACACACCTATCTTTTTCTTCACGATTCGTTCTTTGAAATGAGTCTTGTTTCGGAAATCCTTTACCTAACCTAAAGTCATAAAATCTTGTGTTTATATTTATTTTTAAAGTTGTAATGGATTTGCTTTTCATGCCTAGGTGTTTAATAGACTTTGAATTATCGCTGTATAGGATGAGAGTGAGGAATATAATATTGTCCACATGGGCGATCAATTGTCTCATATTTATTCACAAGACCTGTGTATACCTGGGCTAGCGAAGCACTGGTCTACTTTCCTAATCCTGTAACAAAATCCACTCCTCTAGTTGGCCCTGGTTTTGTAGTATTAAATATCTGATATGCAGGTTCTCGATCTCCTCCCAGCTTTTCTTCTTCAGAAATGTTTTTGCTATTCTTTGCTCTTTGCTCTTCTTTATGAATTTTACAATATATGTGCCCAACAATAAGAAAAACCCTGTTGACTTATTTAAATTGGAGTTTCATTTTTTTAAAGATAAATTCAGATGTATTTATGAGTCTTTGCATCTAAGAATATGGAGTATGCCCCTACTATTCAAAACTTTTTTGTGTTCTTTGATGATGTTTATCATTTTCTCCATAAAGGTCTTGCCCATAATTTTAAGGATATAGTCCTTTGTATATTATAGTTGGTTACTAGTTATTTGGCTTCTTTTTTTTTTCATTAAATTTTGTGCTTGGTTGTTATTTGTTTATTCTAAAGGTACTGCTGAACTCTTTAGAAATTTTGCTTGCATTTTTTTTTAAATATATTGGGGTGACAATTATTAGAAAAATTATATAGATTTCAAGTGTACAATTCTGTATTACATCATCTATAAATCCCATTGTGTGTTCACCATCCAGAGTCAGTTTTCCTTCCATCACCATATATTTGTTCCTTGCATTTTTAATGGTGATATATTTTCTAGAAATTAGGAATTTTGTAGAAATGTTACCTCTAACTTTCCACTTTTTATACGACTTATTTCTTTTTCTTATTTTAATTGCATTGGTTATGCCCTGATACAGGGTTGAAGAGAAGAAGTGTTACTAGTTTTCCTTGATAAGGGGCATTTTTGTCCCTGACTTAAGTGGGAACGTGAGTTAATACCGTTAGCAATGCTGAGTGCATGGGAGGGATGTTTTTATTTTTCTCATCTTTGAATTGTGACGGTTAGACACATAAGAAGACACAAATAGAAACCACGTGTAAGGAGAGCTTCTAGCAAAATGGTTTTTGGCTCCTATAAAGCTGGGAATCTCAAGCTATCTGTATAAGATAACACATGACTTCAATAATCACTTGTCAGACATTCATGATTTTATCAAATTAAGTGAGTACTGTATCAAAAAAAAAAGGTAGAAAGAACTCATGAAGTTGAACTTGGGGATGGGGAAGTGAATATTTGATGGCACCATGAAAGGGGAACCATGATGTTTCATGGCTAACGCGAGATTGAGAATGTCACATGGGGTACTCTCTCTCCTCTTGTGACCTGTGAAAAGAGGGGAAGTACTGAAGCCCGGGACAGGCTAATGGTGCCCAAAGCTTCTCCTTTATAGTTTAAACTGAGTTTGGATCTTAAAAAAAAATTTTTTTTTTTTTTTTTTAAAGCTTGTGTCCTATGTAACTTTTCAAACTTCAAAATGAGCATCTTTCAAAAAATGCTGATCTGGGTCAGTAACATAATTTCAATATTAATGATAGAAAATTATTCAACTAGTCTATTATAGTCATATACCTACAAACCAAATTTAATTCAAGGTACATTTCTCAGAAGTCAACGATAGTGTGATCAATAAGATTTTTGTCCAGGATGCAATGTCCTGCTGATAAAGCTGTTGTGTATTATTTTCTTAGAACATGCAAAAGTAACCTGACAGCATCTCTTTGTGGCAGACACATAAATGTTAACCCACCGTTAAAAAAGTGCTTCCAGTACTGTCTGATTCTCTGTGTCTTAACTGGTGAGTCTTCCTTGTAAGAAAAGAAATCAGAAAGAGCTGCATGGTGAAAAGAGGCTTATTGACCACTGACCACGGATCCCAGGCAGAAGCCGTTTCCTGCCTAATGGTGTGAATCACGTGTTTGAGCTCTCGGAGCTCTGTGTGCAGGGCCCCTCGGCAGTGCAAACTGTTAAGAAACTCTCTTTCCGCTGTGTGTCATGGGAACCTAATTTGGTCGTTTTGCTGAGTCAAAGCGTAGGACAGTGCAGTCAGCTATTTTAACTGGCTTGAAATTTGTCTGGGGTGTTTTTTCATCTTTGCTCTCAAACTCCTATGCATTTTTCAGTCTGTGTTCAAATATGCATTTGTCCTTGAGGCCTGGAAAGACTTCCCTCTAGTGCTTGGCAGTCTCTCATTGCCTCTCTCATCTTCTCTCCATGTTTCTATGTCTCTTTGTGCCGAGCAGAGCAGACTTTGGAGGCGGCGTCGGTTCAGATCCCGGCTCTGAGTCTCACTCTGGGGACGCTGGAAGATCTCTAGATTTAGGAGCCTCAGTGCCCTCATCCATAAAATATGGCAATTGATGCCAATGTCACCATATTTGTGTAACAAGTGAATGACGTATGTATATGAATCATTTGGTAAGGTAGCTATCAACCAGTAAGGACTCAATAATCCTTTATAGCCCTATACCACTATTTTATTTCCATTTAGCTACTGATAATTTAATAACATTTTGATTCACAGGGGTGTTAAGACTGAAAGAGGAGTGCAGTTTCCAGGGTCTCGGCC
Organism: Rhinolophus ferrumequinum; assembly: GCF_004115265.2. Lineage (NCBI taxonomy): Eukaryota > Metazoa > Chordata > Mammalia > Chiroptera > Rhinolophidae > Rhinolophus > Rhinolophus ferrumequinum. Next base: position 54,868,387 of record NC_046302.1, read on the forward strand.
TCACGTGGAAAGTTGCTGGCTCAGTTAGTAAATGGCCATCAACTGTGATTGGATGGCCATCAGCTGTAACCAGTGAGCCATTGGCCACTAATATAACTGCTGTGGCTACACTAACAGAAAATGGGGGCTAGCAAGGAGATGGTGGCTGAGCTAGCAAGAGCGGATTGCAGTTAGCACGGCGGAATGCAGCTAGCAAGTGAGGTTGGTTCGCATAGAGAAGTCGATGGCAGGTTGCGGATAGTGTGGCTCCTGGTTCCTGTTGTCTCCAACCCAGCCGCCAGCGAGAATATAGTGGTATGACTCCCCTACCTATGGCTCCGTGGGTGTTCCTTTTTGGCCTCACCATGTCCTGCATTCTTATGTGGGGAGCGGGACCAGAGACCCCGCCTGACACCCTGCGTGACAGACTGCATCTTGTATAACTTTGTATACTCCTGAGCCACGGCCGTATCAGGCAGTCAGTAAGGAGTTGCTGAGTTAAGTTTTCAAAAGAGAAACAGGGAAGAGTGAAGAGGCACATAAGCCACATTCTGGGTCTTCATTTCTGACTCTTCAATTAAGAAGATACCAGCATGTGTATGTCCTAGGCCTAAATACCAGGGGGTTTGACCAGGGCTGTGGTGTAACTGAGACCTAATTCTTAAGCCGCCCTGTTCAGAAAGAATCTCAGAGCCATTGTGACTCTCCCCCAAAGCCTTCGAGTCCTGTTTCCTTTTCTTTTGCTATGTAGGGTATTAGTGGGACAATTAGCAAAGCTCGTTTTGTTTTAGTTTATTATTAGTCTCAGGTGTACAAAACAATGTAGTAGATAGACACTTACACCCCTCACAAAGTGCTAACCCCCGTCTCCCAATCTACTACATACCCCTCTGACATTGTATACAGCGGTTACAATTCCACTGACTCTATTCCCTATGCTGTATTCCACATCCTGTGACTATATATATATATATATATATATATATATATATATATATATATATATATAATTATAGTTGATATTCATCAGCTTCAGGTTCAGGCGTACACTGCAGTGGTCAGGCATCTACACCGTCCACGAAGTGGTCTCCCTAATAAGACAAGTGTCCAACGGATACCCTACAAAATCTTTATACAAAATCCCTGCATGTGTTTCATATTCCCCAAGCTGACTTCCATATCTCCATGACAATCTTGTGAGGACCCATGTGCTTTCTAATCCCCTCACCTTCTCCGTCAGCCCCACCCTCCTCCCCAGTCAGAATGGCCATCATCAATAAATCAACAAACAACATGTGCTTGCAAGGATGTGGAGAAAAGGGATCCCTCGTGCACTGCTGGTGGGATTGCAGACTGGTGCAGCCACTATGGAAATCAGTATGGAGGTATCTCAAAAAATTGGAAATGACCTAGCGTACCTAGCATACCTTATGACTTAGCAAAACTGTTATAAGATCTATGGGAGAGATAATAGGAGTTATTAACGCTAACTTGCTGCTTTTGATAATTGTAGCGTGGTTAATAAGACTGAAGTATTTAGGAGTGGGGGCCCATTACATTTGCAAGTTACTTTCTGACTGTTCAGACAGAAAACATACTTTACATAGTAAGACACACAGAGAGAAAGACAGAGTAGATGTGATAAAATGTCAGCATTTGGGAACCTACCTAAAGGCTACCTGGGCATTCTTTGTACTATTTTTGCAACTTTTCTGTAAGTCTGAAATCACCTCAAAAGAAAGAATTTTTTAAAAAATTGTTCGCGATCCCATGTTTGCATCTTACTTGACTTGTAGCCAGTCCCTAAAGGAAATGTGTGCTTGTGTAAATGTCACAGACAGTGTCGCCTTGGGGTCACCAGGTGGAGAGCTGACACCGTGAGGGCTGCAGGGTGCCAGGCCTTGCTGAGGCGTACCTGTACCTGGAGCCCTGCCCCGACTCTGCGTGACTGGACTGGTGCCGGGAGTTTTCCACACACATCAGGGGAAGTACAGACACTTCGCCGGACTAGCAATGTCTGACGTGGGAGCATTCACACAGGGGAGACAGGGTCACCTTGGGAATTACCGGCTTTGACCAAGAAAGCTTTACTGGAACGCTCGCTGGCTTAATGGACCAGCGTACGGCTGCATCGTTTCCCACGAGAGTGAGCAGAGTCTTTACCACTATAAAAAGTTGTTCTTGAGTGGAAGAGGAAGTGGAAGGGATAACGTTATCGATTTATCACATTTTTATGAAGAATAGAAGGTAAATATTGGGAGAGCTCTGTAAACGTGGTCTGAATTATATATTTACTTGTAAATAAAACTAGCTTTTCCATAATTTTCCTTCCGATATTACCGGTCTGTCAGATTTTCCTCCCACAGTGACTGGAGGACTCTGGGAATGATGTTAGCAGGGCCCAGCCTGGACCTGAATTACGGTCTAGCTAGAATGTGAGGATTTCTGCCAGATCCATGGGAGCAGCCTTTTCTACTGAGTAGCTCCAGGAAATAAGGGAGGAGAGCATGGAGCCAAACTGAGTGTGATAGAAACACCCCAGATTTGGAGAGTAGAGAAATTCAAACGGAGCCGCCAGCTGTCCCTCAGCTCTCCTCATCCTTTCCGTCTCAGATTCTCCCCTGCCTCCACTCACGCACCCTCCAGGTGAGGTTGTCAAATCTGGGAACCAAAACCAGAAACTGCTAATTTTACAGAAACCTGGGAGTGGCACTGGAGCATAAGAAAGCACTTAGAAGCGTGACCCCCGAGCTGTGTGTGTGTGCACACACACACAGGTACACGCTCTATGTCTTTGTCATTGAATACCACAGCAGGTCACAGTGTATGTGCATTGAAGGGCTGGCACTTTGAGATCTCAGCAAAGCAGTGACTTTGGCTCAATGCCAGGACCCAGCACGCTGGGATGTCAACTGGGTTTGCTGGCTGAGGGCACCAGTGGCAGCCAGGAGCCTTTACAGAGCACCCAGGCACTGGGGAGGAGGCAGAGATGAGGAAGTCGCCATGCTGGCAGCTGGGCGGTGGGTTCTGATGCCCTGTGAGGTGCCTCCTGGACATCTCCAGTTGGAAGGGGACAGAGATCCTGCAATAATGAGTGGCGGGAGAAGCAGACAAATAATCTATATACTGCTGCTTTTTAAAAAAAGTCCATACAGAAGGATTGATTCACTGGCAGATTATTTGCATTTCTTACCTTGCTAATTTACAAGGACTGTTATATTTTTTAAATCTCAATTTTAAAAAGTACCTTAAAATGAATTATATTTATTTGACCACTACCGTTGAACTCTTACCTAATGTTCATCAAAGAAATGCAGAAATTCCGAAGCTGGAATCACCTAGAGAGTTGTAAAATGCATATGCCTGGATCCCATCCTTAAAAAATCAGATTTCAGGATTTGAGATGAAACAGAAACAGCTATAGTTAAAAAAAAAGAAAGAAAGAGTCTTTTAAGGAGGTTTTAACATTCATTTTTTGTTGTTGAGGACTAACAATAAACAATGCTTATGATGCTTACAGTAACCAGAATGTTCTCCCCGCATCGCCCATTAAATGGAAATTGGGTTGAGTCTCCTCATTCACTGGCTTCCCATAGCATTTGGGATTACATCCACATTTCTCCAGCCTCGGGGTTTTCTTTCCTTCGCACTCCCTCTAACCCATCCACACTGGCGGTGGGGGACCCAAGATCTGAAATACTGAGCACAGCCCTCGGCCTGTCTGGTCCTCAGGTCTCCACTTAAATGTCACATTGGAGTGGAACTGGGGTGCAGGGGTGCATCAGAATTACACAACATTGCCAAAAACTGGCCTCCAAAATCACCCCAGTAGGATTTTTGTCAACAGTTGAGTTGTAGCCCTATGTTTGTATTGATCTCAACTCTCCTGTAAGCATCTCCCTCTGCCTGAACCTTGCGTAAAACTGTGCCTTATCGCCATCACTGTCTCTGTTCTAAGAAACAGCCGAACGACTCTTCACCCCTCTCCTTCTGTTGTAGGAACAGATGAGGATTGTAGTGCAGGAGATCCTGCCGACTATGCCAGGTGTCGTGCGGGGTGTCAGGTGGGGTCTGCGGGGGGTCTCTGGTCCCGCTCCCCATACAAGAACGCAGGACATGGTGAGGCCAAAAAGGAACACCCACGGAGCCATAGGTAGGGGAGTCACACCACTATACTCTCGCTGGCGGCTGGGTTGGAGACACAGGAACCAGGAGCAACACAATTCTCAACCCTCACTGTGCCGCTTGCAGACTCAGCCACCATCTTCTTGCTAGCTCCCCCCCTTTTCTTTTCTCCTAGCCTAGCCACGGCAGTTATATTCATGGCTAATGGCTCACTGGTTACAGCTGACGGCCAACTAGCCACAGCTGCTGGCCATTTGATCACAGTCGACGGCCATTTACTACCTGAGCCAGCACCTTTCTATGTGAGGCCGAGAGCCTGGAAACTGCTTTTTGGGGCTCTGTCCCCACAAGGATACTGGTTGAAAATAACAAATAGTGTAATACAAATGCAAGACAATGTTGTAAGTATTCTGTTACATTTTATTATAAGTATGGTTTGTAACAGTATAACATTGATGCTTACAGGAAGAGACCCAGGTGAATATCACGTGTGCCAAGCTTAAAGCTGCTGTGGTTCTGAACGTGCAATGCGTTTGCCCCTCCAGACTCGGAGTCTTTGAATGAAGAAGATGCAAATGATGCTGCCAATACTGACCTCCCTGCTTGTCTCTAGTAGAGCATTTATTTTGTATTTTTGTTTTTTTACCCAAAGATTTCATGAGTGTATGTCTGACCTCTTCAGTGGCAGGGGTAAGTAACTAAAGACATGGTTTTTCTTTTTCTTTGGCGCTGAGATCCCAGTTGATTTGGGACACACACACACACACACACACACACACCCCAGAATGGATGAATGTGTTATATATATAAATAAATTTCTCCCTTCCTTTAGTTTCTCCTCTTGCTTTTGAATGACGAGGATCCAAGTTCATTTTTGCATGAAATAGATATATTTTTTGCGAGTTTATTTTTTTTTAACAAGTTGATATTTTATATCATGCTGTAACCATCTGTCACTCAGTAAGTCTAAAAATCAGATATATTGGAACTAACATTTTTAAAGAAGAAAATGTAATCATGTCTTTAAGACCTTTATACCCCCAGAGGGACTTAGGGTGATTTTGCTTTGAAGCAACACTGACCTCCTGTGGCCAGGAGGGTGTTAACATTTTTTACCCCTTTTTTTGTAAAACCCCAAGTTTTCTTTCTAATAATTTATCTGTCATGGCAATATTCGTTTTCAGTCCACAAAATGTATTGTAATTTACCAATGTTGATATGGTCCATCTATAATTCTTGCTTACCAAGGAAATATAGAAAGGACCCTCTTGCTCTTCGTCACGTGTGGGTGTGGGGACAAAGCCAGCAGTGCAGTTTCTAGGCTCTCGGCCTCACGTGGAAAGGTGCTGGCTCAGGTAGTAAATGGCCATCGACTGTGATCAAATGGCCATCAGCTGTGGCTAGTTGGCCGTCAGCTGTAACCAGTGAGCCATTGGCCACTGATAGAACTGCCGTGGCTACACTAGCAGCAAATGGGGGCTAGCAAGAAGATGGTGGCTGAGCTGGCAAGAGCGGATTGCAGCTAGCAGGATGGATTGCAGCTAGCAAGTGAGGTTGGTTGGCAGAGAGAAGTGGATGGCAGGTTGCAGATCCTGTGGCTCCTGCTTCCTATGTCTCCAACGCTACTCTCTGCGCCAAGTGTCCTGCGGGGCGGCCTGCGGGGCTCCCCACATAAGAACGCATGATGTGGCTAGGCCAAAAAGGAACACCCACGGAGCCATAGGTAGGGGAGTCGGTCGGTTGGCAGACAGAAAGCGGACAGCAGGTCGCACGTCGTGTGCATCCAGCCTCCAGGGAGACTATAGTGGTATGACTCCCCTACCTATGGCTCCGTGGGTGTGCCTTTTTGGCCTAGCCATATCCTGCGTTCTTATGTGGGGAGTGGGAGCTGAGACCCCGCAGGCCGCCCTGCACGACAGCGGGGGAACCCTCCACGCCTGTGGGAGAGCCTCACAGAGCAGGAGGCGCCCTGTCTGGAGTGTGGTCCCTCTAAGTGTGTGGTTGTTTCCCCTTGTATTTGCACTTCCCGCCATTCCTTCTATTTGTATAAATGAGTCTGCTTATTAACCAGGTGTCACGAAGGCCCTGGGCTCGGCTGTTCCTTATGAAGCTACAGCTCCTATTCTCTCTATCAAGTTACTTTTCAAGATACCCCATGTCTAATGCTCTTCTTCATCTGCATTTTTGTCTTTCTACATCACAGCATCTGGGAGGCTGACATCTGTAGACAAAGCCATTTTTGTGTGTAAGCAAAGGGAGCGCTGTTCTCACTGACAAAAAAGGAAGCCTAATAATTATTTAGCTTCTAACTACATGCTCAGCTCTGTCACCCATTTAATTTTATTGGCATTTAATTCGTGCTTTGTCCTCTAAAGTTCAGAGCAGCAGGGGCCAAAAAGGAAGTTATCTAAAATAGCTAAATGGCGGTTGATTTGGGGATAGTTGTGAGGTCAACAAGATTGAAGGAAATGATTTTTGTGATTCATTCTGAAAATGATTCTTGGAAAATCATCGAACCTCCAGGTATCACAGGTCTTATCAATCAACTAAATGCTTTTATTAAAAAGATAAAAAGCTAACACTGTGAGAGAAGCTTCGTTTTTGTATTGTCACTCACAGGAAAGCTTTTAAGCTAAAGAATAAAACTGCTTCTAACTTTTTAGACCTCACGTTTCAGTGATTCTTTGGTGACTTCACTTATGGGATTTTAAACATAGTGGAATTAATTCAGAGTACAACAAAGCATGGCTCAGAATTTCAGAACTCCATTTGCATTTTGAAAATTCAGAAGTAAGGGTTTTGTTTGTTTGCTTTTTATTTTTCCCGTAGCCCTTGAGAATATAAGGTAAGAGTGGTCTGAACTGAAATGCTGTGCCGTGTGATTTGAAGCGGGCTGGGAAGTGGTGGGGGGTTGGATGAACGACTCCCCCTAAAATGCACAGCTTTTGAGATGTTTTTAAAAAGTGATTCGTTCCCTAAAGAGAATGAAGAATAAATATATCTCAAGTTTAAGGCTCTGTTGAAAAGAAGCAAAGATTGTGATGAGAAAATAAGATAAAGGAAAGTAAAGGGCCTGGTATTCCCTTCTGTTTGCCTTTTGATACCTGTTTTTATGTTTGATGTTCTATTTCTGGATATATGTTCTCGAATACATTTGTATTTTAAAATCTCACCCCTTCTTTTGTGTATTGTCCGAGTTTATCTCGCCATTCCAGGAGGGTGGCAACTGGACGATTCTTTA